>NC_092372.1:109182318-109865916 GCF_030028105.1 Mobula birostris
CTTGCAGGTATTTACAGGAAAATAAAGTAATAAATTAGAATTTATGAAAAAAAAACTTTACTTAAACAAAGGCTGACGAGCAACCAATGCAAAAAAGAAACTAAATCGTGCGAATAAAAGCAATACTGAGGCCATGAACTGTAGAGCCATTGAGAATAAGTCTTTAGGCTGTAGAATCAATTCAGAGTTGTGGTGAATGAGATTACCTATGACGGTTTAGGAGCCTGATGGTTGACAGGTAATAACTGTCACAAAGTCTGACCATCCAAATATTTATCCACATTACTTTTGAAGCTTTTAAGTTTTAAGTTCAACAGTTATTTCTGGTCGTGTTTTCCCAACAACATTCTGCAGCAGAAAAGCTAAAATGCTCATCAGTTTTATTAATGAATTGACATTTTTATCCTGGTGTCACTGTCTCACTGACTTAAGAAAATCATTTTGATTTTCTCCCTGTTTACTTTGTTGAAACCTTTCCTAATTTTGGTCACCTTTAAAGGTTTCAACTTAACTGCATTCTTTCTTTCACTGGAAGGGTAACTACTCTATCCTCTTTCTATATTTAAGACTAATTCCCTTTGGATCACCTCAGTAAATCTTGGCCCCACCCCACAAATATCTTCCTGCAGTATCACATCCAAAGGGTGAAGAGGAGAAGAGAAATTGGAGCAGGTCATCAGAGTGAGGAGTGCCCATATGACTCCATGTAGAAGAAGCAACCTCCACATTATATTCAACCAGCCAACTGATCTGTGAGCAAGGAAAGAGGAGCAGAATGTTGGAAGGAACAAGATAGGTGGAACCTGCCATCGTTATCAGCAACCAGTCACCTCCAACACCACCTCCCTATCTGATCCAATGGCCACTTTCTCCTTCCCAGAACACTGAAGGCTTCACAGTGGAGTTCTGATAAAAACAGTGACTGGGCATAGAGGACCCATCCACAATTTCAGAAATCCTGGCACAGCTGCTTTGGAATTACATCATGCAATCAAAAACCATCCACGTAGATAGTGTATTTGGATTAGCCCTGGAGATAGAACAAGGAATCAAATAGATTTCATTACCATCAATGAACGTTTCAGAAATAATATCACAAATTCTAAAGCCTACCCAGGAGCAGACTGTGGTTCAGGTCACCATCCAGTAATAGCTACCATCAAAACAAAATTAAAGAAACTGAAATGTGGAAAAAAGAGAAAGGAGTATATTTTGGGAGAACTTAAAAATGGTAGCATAGTTAAGCAATAATTCAGAACAGCTGTAGAAGAACATCTCAAGGAAAATGAAACAACACCTATTTGGGACAGATTTAAATATGCTATACAGCAATCAGCAGAGGAGATAATCCCAGTACAAGAAATCCAACACACCAACAAGGGGTGGATAACCCAAGAAATTCTAGATCTGATGGAACAAAGAAGGTGAGTGAAGAATAATGAAGTACAATACAAAGAGCTAGACAGACAGATCAGACAATTGTGCAATATTGCAAAGGAAGAATGGCTGAATCAAAAATGCAATGAAGTAGAAGGCCATATTAACAGCAAAGTAATGCACAAGAAAATTAAGGAAATTACTGGAATTAAGAAAACCTCCTCTACAGGATGCATAAGATCAGCAGATGGATCCATACTAACAGATCCAAATAAAGTATGTGAGAGGTAGATTCAGTATATAGAGCAGCTTTTTGAAGATAATAGAGGGGAACCCCCAGATATTAAACATCCTAACTCTGGCCCACCTATTACCAAAGAAGAAATAACTAAAGCAATGAAAGGCATGAAACATAGTAAAGCCACTGGACCTGATGAAATTTCATTGGAAATGATACAAGCCCTAGAAGATCTAGGCATAGATATTCTTTTTGAACTGTTTAACGGCATATATGAGTCTGGTATATTGCCTGATGATCACTTGAAATCAGTATTTATAACTCTGCCAAAATTCCTGGAACTATTGACTGCGAAAATTATAGAACAATCAGTCTTATGAGTCACATAATAAAGATTTTGTTGAGAATTGTTCTAGGTCGAATTAAAAACAAATTAAGGCTAGAAACTTCTGAACTGCAATATGGGTTTATTGAGGATAGAGGAACTAGGAACACAATTTTCATGCTACTAATGCTTTCAGACATTTATGTCTTTTTATGTTTTATTGATTTCACTAAAGCATTCGACAAAGTGCATCATGAAAAGTTATTTCAAATTCTTGCTAAACTAAACATTGACGGAAGGAACCAACAACTGCTTCAAAATTTATATTGGAATGTTTTGGATTTGTTTCTATGTACCAACCCCCTGGGTAAAGGTTTAATATTGGCTATTCAGGATAAGTTAGTGATTTTGAGGCGTGCTCCTTTCGATAAAATTAGAACTGCCTGGGAACAAGATCTAAATATCTCTTTATCCGATGCAGTTTGGGATTTAATTCTTAAATCAGTTAACTCATCCTCTCTGTGTGCTCACCACTGTCTTTTGTAGTTTAATGTTGTACGTAGGACTCATATGTCTAAAACTAAATTATCACGGTTTTATACTGACATTAGTCCTGTTTGTGATAAGTGTAAAGGGGCTGAGGCTTCCCTTATTCATATGCATTGGACCTGTCCTAGTCTTGAGAAATTCTAGAGAGAAGTTTTTTTAACCCTATCTCTTGTTCTTAACTGTCATTTAGAACCTAACCCTCTGGCTGCTCTTTTTGGCACCTTGGGTGAAGTTAATATGCACTTGAGTCCGACTAAACGTCAAAGATTATCTTTTGCCTCTCTTTTGGCTAGACGGTTGGTTCTTTTTAGGTGGAAAGATGCTGCCCCACCCACTCATGCTCAATGGCTTAATGATATTATGGCCTGTTTAGACCTCAAAAACATTAATTATTCACTTCTTAACTCAGACATAAAGTTTTATAAAGTGTGGGTACCTTTTCTTGAATATTTTCAAAGCGCTTCTTTAGGGTAAGTTTATTCTTTTTTTTAGCATGCTGCAATCCCTTACTTTCAGCTTTTTTTTTCTTGAAAGTTATACGGCTTTTTGGTTTGAATTATACTATGCTTTTGGTTGTTGGCATTATGTTATTTTTTTATATAAATTTACAGTTCTCTGGAGTTGAATGTTCTGATTGATTTTTTTTATCTATGCAAAGTGGTTGGCCTGGTTTTTTCTTTTTTTTCAGTGGGAGGTTGGGGTGGGTATTAATTTGACATAATTCTCTTTTGGGTGCTTTTTTATTCTTAAGAACTATATATTGGATTTGTTTGGTTTACACTGTATAAATTTCTATTTTGTTGCTGGGTTCTTTGTAGTTTCACTGTAGAAATGCATAAAAAAATTCATTTAAAAAATTATTTTAGAATCAAATGGCAGCGGTAAAAATTAATGATAATATAAGCAGTTGGACTAAAATTCAAAGAGGGGTTAGACAGGGATGCGTTGCCTCACCGGAATTATTTAATATCTATAGTGAAATGATTCTCAGAGAAATAGACCTAGATGGGATAAAAATTGGAAATGTTAACATCAACACTCTAAGATATGCAGATGATACCACCCTAACAGCAAGTGCTGCAGAAGACCTACAAATCCTCCTAGACAAAGTAGTACAAACAAGTGCAGATTTTGGTCTAATCGTCAACTGTAAAAAAAAACAATTGTATGGTAATATCAGTACAGCAGGATACTCCCAACTGCCAATTGTACATCGGTAACCAAGAGATTGAACAAAAGTCCAGCTTTAATTACCTTGGTAGCTTTATGTCACAAGATGCTAGAAGTAGAGTAGAAATAAAAAGAAGAATTGCCATTGCCAAAACCAACTTCCAAAAAATGAAACCCATTTTTACCAACAGACACATTTCCATGACAACAAGGCTTAGGCTACTAAAATGTTACATCTGGTCAATCTTGCTGTATGCTTCCGAAACATGGACTATAACACCAGAACTCCAAAGAAACTTAGAAGCTACAGAAATGTGGTTTCTTAGAAGAATGCTGAAAATATCATATAGAGATAGGGTAACTAATGAGACAGTACTTGAACGTGTCCATACTTAAAGATCTTTAATGAGAACATCAAATGAGAGGAAACTTAATTTCCTGGGCCATGTCATCAGAAATGGAGAAATAGAATGCCTTACATTACAAGGCTGTATGCCTGGGAAACGCAGAAGAGGAAGGCGAAGAGGAAAATATGTGGACACAGTGAAAAAACTAACAAATTTAAATGTGTGAGATATCATTGACACTGCGAGGGATCGTTCGATGTGGAGAGCCGTGATTGCCCAAGCGTGTAACACGTAAAGCACATGAAGAAGGAGAAGAATCAATTGTAATACCTCCAGGATCACCATTTTTAAATGAATCTAATATTGTTTTAGTATCAATAATCACATACAGAAGTAATTTCCTGAACTGCATCAAAAGAGATCAGTGCAGTCACTAGGGTTCTGATAGGAACTTAAATATATTTCTCATTTCCTGAATGTTTCAAATTACACATTACTACCAGCAGACATTTAAGAAAGCATTAACTTCTTATGTTTCCCCCTCTGAGGATACAGAAAGTATACCTCTTTATTATTTATAAATTTTCTTCCATTTGTCAGTGGTGTTTTGTCACTTGTTTTGATGTATATACCCTTCCTGTGAGTAACACAGTTCAATCTGACCGAAAATCAATATGGAGACTGGAACCACTGGGGAAATGTGCACAGCAAACTGCTCGCTATTAAGTGGTAGTTATATCTTCGCACTTTGATAAATTGTTGATTCTCCCCTTACCCCACCCCTGTCAAAAATGGCATCAAATTAAAGTCCCTTTCGCTTTTAAATTTAAATTAAAATAAAAACAGGTCTCTCTACTTTGTGGTTTAAAGCGTAAGATGGGTGATGAATATTTCAACTGTAACAAAGGACAAGTAAAAAACTTGGAGAAATTGCATTATGTTTAGATAGGTAGGTCGTACAAACTGTATAGAAACTGAATATTTCTGGGGATAATGAAGAATTGGAAATGGAAACAGCAAAGCCACAGTATATGGAAGATTACTAGTTGCTGTTGGGATAGGAACATACTTCTGAGCCTTATGTTATTTAAAAAAAATTTAGAGATACTTTTTGCAGGGGTTACAAAAGGAAGTAATGAGAATAATTTTGACACCAAATATAAATAACATTTTTACCAACACTTTATTGTTCCATTCTCTGTCTACTGACCTTTAAGGCTTGGTTTTCCTGGTCACCACACAATAGGGAAGATGTTATTGTGCTGGGAAGGGTATAGATGATTCACCAGGATGTTCCCTGGATTGGAGCATTTCGGTTACGAAAAGAGATTTTTATGGACTGGATTTGTTTTCCTGACAGCAGATGAGGCCAAAGGGTGACCTGACAGAGGTATATGAAATTATAAGGGATATACGGTGTCTATAAAACGTATTCACCTCCCCACTCCTGGAAGATTTCATGTTTTATTATTTTACAACATCGAATTGCAGTAGATTTAATTTGACTTTTTGACACTAATCAACAGAAAAAGATCTTTCATGTCAAAGTGAAAACAGTTTTCTACAAAGTGATCTAAATTAAATAAAAATATAAAACACAAAATAATTAGAACATTGAACATAGACACCTACAGCACATTACAGGCCCTTCGGCCCACAATATTGTGCCAACCATGTAACCTTTTCAAGAAACTACCTAGAATTTCCCTACTGCATAGCTCTCTATTTTCCTAAGCTCCATGTACCTATCTAAGAGTCTCTTAGAAGACCCTGTCATATCAGCCTCCATCACCGTCGCAGGAACTGCATTCCACGCACCCACCATTCTCTGTGTGAAAAACATACCCCTGACATTCACTCTGTACATAGGTGCCAAGCATATTAAAACTATGCCCTCTCATGTTAGCCATTTCAGCCCTGGGAAAAAGCCTCTGGCTATCCACACGATCAATGCCTCTCATCATCTTATACACTTCTATCAGGTCACCTCTCATCCTCCGTTGCTCCATGGAGAAAAGACCGAGTTCACTCAACCTATTCTCATAAGGCATGCTCCCCAATCCAGGTAGCATCCTTGTAAATCTCCTCTGCATCCTTTCTATAGTTTCCATAACCTTCCTATAGTGAGGTGAGCAGAACTAAGCACAGTACTCCAAGTGGGGTCTGACTGATTCCATAAGTATTCAGCCCCTTTAATATAACACACTAAATCATCACTGGTGCAGCCAAATGATTTTGGAAATCAAATAATTAGTTCAGGTGTCCTAGCTTTATATAAACCTGTGTGAAGTCAAGATGTTTCAATTGATTGTAGTAAAAATCCATCTGTATCTGGAAGGTCCAACTGCTGGTGAGACAATGTCCTGGCAAAAACTACACCATGAAGACAAAAGAACACTCCAAACAATCATGCAAAAAGGTTATTGAAAAGCACAAGTCAGGAGATGGGTACAAGAAAATTTCCAAGTCACTGAATATCCTTGGAGTACAGTTAAGTCAATCATAAAGAAATGGAAAGAATATGGCACAGCTGTAAATCTGTCTAGAGCAGGCCATCCTCAAAAACTGAGTGACCGTGCAAGAAATCCACCAAATGTCCTTTGACAACTCTGGAGGAGTTACATGCATCAGTGGCAGAGATGGAAGAGACATCACATACAACAACTGTTGCCTGGGTGTTTCACCTGTCACAGCTTTATGAGAGATTGGCAATTAGAAAGCCACTGTTGAAAAAAACTCTCACGCAATCTTGGCTAGAGTTTGCCAGAAGGCATGTGGGAGACTCTGAATTCAGCTGGAAGAAGGTTCTATGGTCTGATGAAACCAGAATAGAGCTTTTTAGCCATCAGACTAAACACTATATTTGGTATAAGCTGAACATTATATATCAACAAAAACACACCATCCCTACTGTGAAGCACGGTGGTGGCTGCATCATGCTGTGGGGATGCTTCACTGTAGCAGGCCCTGGAAGGCTTGTGAAGGTAAAGGGTAAAACGACCGCAACAAAATACAGGGAAATCCTGGAGGAAAACCTGATGCAGTCTGCAAGGGAACTGCAACTTGGGAGATGGTTTGTTTTCTAGCAAGACAATGACCACAAGCATAAAGACAAAGCTACACAGGAATGGTTCCTAAACAACAAAATCTAATGTCCAGGTGTGGTCAGGTCAGAGTCTAGACCTCAACCCAATTGAGAATTTATGACTGGACTTGAAAAGGGCTGTTCACTCATGATCCTCATGCAATCTGACAGAGCTTGAACAGTTTCGTGAAGAAGAATGGGGAAAGATTTCAGTGTCCAGATGTGCAAAGCTGATAGAGACCTATCCATAAAGACTCAAGGCTGTAGTTACTGCCAAAGGAGCACCTACTAAATATTTGCTTGAAGGGGTTGTATACTTAAGCAATCAATTATTTTGTGTTTTAAATTTGTAATTAATTTAGTTCACTTTGTAAGAGTCTTTTTCGGTTGATCTGTGTCCAAAAAAAGCCAAATTAAATCCCGTGTGATTCATGTTGTGGAACAATGAAACTTGAAAACTTCCGGGGGGGGGGGGGTGGTGGGTTAAATACTTATTTATAGGCACTGTACATATATAGCCGCAGTATTCAGGTTGGGGAAATTTATCAGTGAGTATCTGTTTTCTATGGTATATCAAAGACAAGAGGATATAGATTGAGGATGAGAGGTAAATGTTCCCAGGATATCTGAGGACGGTGGTGGGAAACTGCAATGCACCAGCTGGGCAGATGTAAGAAAGCCGATACCCTCACTTCTGTTACCAAGAATTAGTGTAGATATTTGGCACGGACATAGTGGTCTGCATGTTGTTTGGCTCTTTATCTAAATAAAAATAAAGCATAATCAGAGCATTGTAGCAAGTAGGAGAACAGTCAATTGAGGAGGTAAGATAACAGTTCGCACATTTGTGGGCCAGAAGGAAAAGGAATCCTTCTCTGGAGCCTCCGAAACTATAGAGCACTTCGGCAGACTCCCAACCCCTCCTTCCCTTCAACATTCTGCAACATAATCCCCTCCTTACCTTCGTCATTCTGCAACATAAACCCCTCCTTCCCTTCATCATTCTGCAACATAATCCCCTCCTTCCCTTCATCATTCTGCAACATAATCTTCTCCTTCCCTTCATCATTCTGCAACATAAATCCCTCCTTCCCTTCATCATTCTGCAACATAAACCCCTCCTTCCCTTCATCATTCTGCAACATAATCCCCTCCTTCCCTTCATCATTCTGCAACACAACCCTCCTTCTCTTCATCATTCTGCAACATAATCCCCTCCTTCTGTTCATCATTCTGCAACATAATCCCATTCCTTCCCTTCTTATTCCGCAACAAAAAACCCTCCTTCTCTTCATCATTCTGCAACATAATCCCCTCCTTCCCTTCATCATTCTACAACACAAACCTGTCCTTCCCTTCATCATTCTGCAACATAAACCCCTCCTTCCCTTCATCATTCTGCAACATAACCATCCTTCCCTTCATCATTCTGCAACATAAACACCTCCTTCCCTTCATCATTCTGCAACATAATTCCCTCCTTCACTTCATCATTCTGCAACATAAACCCCTCCTTCTCTTCATCATTCTGCAGCATAAACCCCTCTTTCCCTTCACCATTCTGCAACATAAGCCCCTCCTTCCCTTCATCATTCTGCAACATAATCCCCTCAGTCCCTTCATCATTCTGCAACATAAACCCCTCCTTCCCTTCATCATTCTGCAACATAAAACCCTCCTTCCCTTCATCATTGTGCAACATAAACCCATCCTTCCCTTCGTTCTGCAACATAATAGCCTCCTTCCCTTCATCATTCTGCAACATAAACCCCTCCTTACCTTCATCATTTCGCAACTAATCCCCTCCTTCCCTTCATCATTGTACAACATAATCCCCTCAATCCCTTCATCATTCTGCAACATAATCCCATTCCTTCCATTCATCATTCGGCAACATAAACCCCTCCGTCTCTTCATCATTCTGCAACATAATCCCCTAATTCTCTTCATCATTCTGCAACATAATCCCCTCCTTCCCTTCATCATTTTGCAACATAATCCCATTCTTTCCCTTCTCATTCCGCAACATAAACCCCTCCTTCTCTTCCTCATTCTGCAACATAATTCCCTCATTCCCTTCATCATTCTGCAACATTATCCCCTCCTTCCCTTCATCATGCTGCAACATACAGCTCTCCTTCCCTACATCATTCTGCAACATAAAACCCTCCTTCTCTTCATCATTCTGCAACATAAACCCCTCCTTCCCTTCATCATTCTGCAACATTATCCCCTCCTTCCCTTCATCATGCTGCAACATACAACTCTCCTTCCCTACATCATTCTGCAACATAAAACCCTCCTTCCCTTCATCATTCTGCAACATAAACTCATCCTTCCCTTCATCAATCTGCAACATAAACCCCTCCTTCCCTTCATCATTTCGCAACGAATACCCTCCTTCCCTTCATCATTCTGCAAAATATTCCCATTCCGTCCCTTCATCATTCCGCAACATAAACCCCCCCTTCTATTCATCATTCTGCAACATAATCCCCTACTTCCCTTCATCATTCTGCAACATAAACCACTCCTTCCCTTCATCATTGTGCAACATAAACCCTTCCTTCCCTTCATCATTCTGCAACATAATCCTCCTTCCCTTCATCATTCCGCAACATAAACCCCTCCTTCTATTCATCATTCTGCAACATAATCCCCTACTTCCCTTCATCATTCTGCAACATAAACCCTTCTTCCCTTCATCATTCTGCAACATAAACCTCCTTCCTTTCATAATTCTGCAACATAAACACCTCCTTCCCTACATCATTCTGCAACATAATCCCCTCCTTCCCTTCAGCATTCTGCAACATAAACCCCTCCTTCTCTTCTTCATTCTGCAACATAATCCCCTCCTTCCCTTCATCATTCTGCAACATAATCGCATTCCTTCCCTTCTCATTCCGCAGCATAAACCCCTCCTTCTCTTCCGCATTCTGCAACATAATTCCTTCATTCCCTTCATCATTCTGCAACATAATCCCCTCCTTACCTTCGTCATTCTGCAACATAAACCCCTCCTTCCCTTCATCATTCTGCAACATAATCCCCTCCTTCCCTTCATCATTCTGCAACAGAAACCTCTCCTTCCCTTCATCATTCTGCAACATAAACCCCTCCTTCCCTTCATCATTCTGCAACATAATCCTCTCCTTCCCTTCATCATTCTGCAACACACCCCTCCTTCTCTTCATCATTCTGCAACATAATCCCCTCCTTCTGTTCATCATTCTGCAACATAATCCCATTCCTTCCCTTCTTATTCCACAACAAAAACCCCTGCTTCTCTTCATCATTCTGCAACATAATCCACTCCTTCCCTTCATCATTCTGCAACATAACCATCCTTCCCTTCACAATTCTGCAAAATAAACACCTCCTTCCCTACATCATTCTGCAACATAATTCCCTCCTTCACTTCATAATTCTGCAACATAAACCCCTCCTTCTCTTCATCATTCTGCAGCATAAACCCCTCTTTCCCTTCATCATTCTGCAACATAAGCCCCTCCTTCCCTTCATCATTCTGCAACATATTCCCCTCATTCCCTTCATCATTCTGCAACATAAACCCCTCCTTCCCTTCATCATTCTGCAACATAAGCCCCTCCTTACCATCATCATTCTGCAACTTAACACCCTCCTTCCCTTCATCATTCTGCAACATTATCCCCTCCTTCCCTTCATCACACTGCAACATACAACCCTCCTTCCCTTCATCATTCTGCAACATAAAACCCTCCTTCTCTTCATCATTGTGCAACATAAACCCATCCTTCCCTTCGTTCTGCAACATAATAGCCTCCTTCCCTTCATCATTCTGCAACATAAACCCCTCCTTCCCTTCATCATTTCGCAACTAATCCCCTCCTTCCCTTCATCATTGTACAACATAATCCCCTCAATCCCTTCATCATTCTGCAACATAATCCCCTACTTCCCTTCATCATTCTGCAATTTAAACCTCTCCTTCCCTTCATCATTCTGCAACATAAACCACTCCTTATCATCATCATTCTGCAACATAAACCCCCTTCCCTTCATAATGCTGCAACATAAACACCTCCTTCATTCATCATTCTGCAACATAATCCCCTCCTTCCCTTCATCATTCTGCAACATAAAACCCTCCTTCTCTTCATCATTTTGCAACATAAACCCCTCCTTCCCTTCATCATTCTGCAACATAAGCTCCTCCTTCCCTTCATCATTCTGCAACATAAACCCCTCCTTCCCTTCATCATTCAGCAATATAATCCCATTCCTTCCCTTCTCATTCCGCAGCATAAACCCCTCCTTCTCTTCCGCATTCTGCAACATAATTCATTCATTCCCTTCATCATTCTGCAACATAATCCCATTCCTTCCCTTCATCATTCTGCAACATAATCCCCTACTTCCCTTCATCATTCTGCAACTTAAACCCCTCCTTCCCTTCATCATTCTGCAACATAAACCACTCCTTACCATCATCA
Organism: Mobula birostris; assembly: GCF_030028105.1. Taxonomy (NCBI): domain Eukaryota; kingdom Metazoa; phylum Chordata; class Chondrichthyes; order Myliobatiformes; family Myliobatidae; genus Mobula; species Mobula birostris. The sequence goes on from NC_092372.1 coordinate 109,193,888, forward strand.
TTCTGCAACATAAACCCCCTTCCCTTCATCATTCTGCAACAGAAACCCCTGCTTCCCTTCATCATTCTGCAACAGAAACCCCCCTTCCCTTCAGCATTCTGCAAAATGAACCCGTCCCTCCCTTCATCATTCTGCAACATAAACACCTCCTTCCCTTCATCCATCTGCAACATAAACGCCTCATTCTCTTCATAATTCTACAACATAATCCCCTCCTTCCCTTCATCATTCTGTAACATAATCCCATTCCTTCCCTTAACATCCTGCAACAGAAACCCCTCCTTCTCATCATCATTCTGCAAAATAATCCCCTCCTTCCCATCATCATTCTGCAACATAATTACCTCCTTCCCTACATCATTCTGCAACATAATCCCATTCCTTCCCTTCATCATTCTGCAACATAAACCCTTCCTTCCCTTCATCATTCTGCAACATAATCCTCCTTCCCTTCATCATTCCGCAACATAAACCCCTCCTTCTATTCATCATTCTGCAACATAATCCCCTACTTCCCTTCATCATTCTGCAACATAAACCCTTCTTCCCTTCATCATTCTGCAACATAAACCTCCTTCCTTTCATAATTCTGCAACATAAACACCTCCTTCCCTACATCATTCTGCAACATAATCCCCTCCTTCCCTTCAGCATTCTGCAACATAAACCCCTCCTTCTCTTCTTCATTCTGCAACATAATCCCCTCCTTCCCTTCATCATTCTGCAACATAATCGCATTCCTTCCCTTCTCATTCCGCAGCATAAACCCCTCCTTCTCTTCCGCATTCTGCAACATAATTCCTTCATTCCCTTCATCATTCTGCAACATAATCCCCTCCTTACCTTCGTCATTCTGCAACATAAACCCCTCCTTCCCTTCATCATTCTGCAACATAATCCCCTCCTTCCCTTCATCATTCTGCAACAGAAACCTCTCCTTCCCTTCATCATTCTGCAACATAAACCCCTCCTTCCCTTCATCATTCTGCAACATAATCCTCTCCTTCCCTTCATCATTCTGCAACACACCCCTCCTTCTCTTCATCATTCTGCAACATAATCCCCTCCTTCTGTTCATCATTCTGCAACATAATCCCATTCCTTCCCTTCTTATTCCACAACAAAAACCCCTGCTTCTCTTCATCATTCTGCAACATAATCCACTCCTTCCCTTCATCATTCTGCAACATAACCATCCTTCCCTTCACAATTCTGCAAAATAAACACCTCCTTCCCTACATCATTCTGCAACATAATTCCCTCCTTCACTTCATCATTCTGCAACATAAACCCCTCCTTCTCTTCATCATTCTGCAGCATAAACCCCTCTTTCCCTTCATCATTCTGCAACATAAGCCCCTCCTTCCCTTCATCATTCTGCAACATATTCCCCTCATTCCCTTCATCATTCTGCAACATAAACCTCTCCTTCCCTTCATCATTCTGCAACATAAACCACTCCTTATCATCATCATTCTGCAACATAAACCCCCTTCCCTTCATAATGCTGCAACATAAACACCTCCTTCATTCATCATTCTGCAACATAATCCCCTCCTTCCCTTCATCATTCTGCAACATAAAACCCTCCTTCTCTTCATCATTTTGCAACATAAACCCCTCCTTCCCTTCATCATTCTGCAACATAAGCTCCTCCTTCCCTTCATCATTCTGCAACATAAACCCCTCCTTCCCTTCATCATTCAGCAATATAATCCCATTCCTTCCCTTCTCATTCCGCAGCATAAACCCCTCCTTCTCTTCCGCATTCTGCAACATAATTCATTCATTCCCTTCATCATTCTGCAACATAATCCCATTCCTTCCCTTCATCATTCTGCAACATAATCCCCTACTTCCCTTCATCATTCTGCAACTTAAACCCCTCCTTCCCTTCATCATTCTGCAACATAAACCACTCCTTACCATCATCATTCTGCAACATAAACCCCCTTCCCTTCATCATTCTGCAACAGAAACCCCTGCTTCCCTTCATCATTCTGCAACAGAAACCCCCCTTCCCTTCAGCATTCTGCAAAATGAACCCGTCCCTCCCTTCATCATTCTGCAACATAAACACCTCCTTCCCTTCATCCATCTGCAACATAAACGCCTCATTCTCTTCATAATTCTACAACATAATCCCCTCCTTCCCTTCATCATTCTGTAACATAATCCCATTCCTTCCCTTAACATCCTGCAACAGAAACCCCTCCTTCTCATCATCATTCTGCAAAATAATCCCCTCCTTCCCATCATCATTCTGCAACATAATCACCTCCTTCCCTACATCATTCTGCAACATAATCCCATTCCTTCCCTTCATCATTCTGCAACATAAACCCCTCCTTCATTTCATCATTCTGCAACATAAACCACTCCCTCCCATCATCATTCTCCAACATAAACCTCCTTCCCTTGATAATGCTGCAACATAAACACCTCCTTCATTTATCATTCTGCAACATAATCCCCTCCTTCCCTTCATCATTCTGCAACACACACCACCCTTCCCTTCAGAATTCTGCAACATGAAGCCGTCCTTCCCGTCATCATTCTGCAACATAATCCCATTCCTTCCCTTCTCATTCCGCAACAGAAACCCCTCCTTCTCATCATCATTCTGCAACATAATCCCCTCCTTCCCATCATCATTCTGCAACATGAACCCCTCCTTCTCTTCATCATTCTGCAACATAAACCCCTCCTTCCCTTCATCATACTGCAACATAAATCCCTCCTTCCCTTCATCATTCTGCAAAATGAACACCTCCTTCCCTTCACATTCTGGAATATAAACCCCGCCTTCCCTTCATCATTTTGCGAAATAAACCCCTCCTTCTCTTCATCATTCTGCAACATGACCACATTCCTTCCCTTCTCATTCTGCAACATAGAACCCTCCTTCTCTTCCTCATTCTGCAACATAATCCCCTCATTTCCTTCATCATTCGGCAACATAAACCCCTGCTTCTCTTCATCATTCTGCAACATAATCCCATTCCTTCCATTCATCATTCGGCAACATAAACTCCTCCGTCTCTTCATCATTCTGCAACATAATCCCCTACTTCTCTTCATCATTCTGCAACATAATCCCCTCCTTCCCTTCATCATTTTGCAACATAATCCTATTCTTTCCCTTCTCATTCCGCAACATAAACCCCTCCTTCTCTTCCTCATTCTGCAACATAATCCCCTCATTCCCTTCATCATTCTGCAACATTATCCCCTCCTTCCCTTCATCATGCTGCAACATACAGCTCTCCTTCCCTACATCATTCTGCAACATAAACACCTCCTTCCCTTCATCATTCTGCAACATAAACCCCTCCTTCCCTTCATCATTCTTCAACATAATCCCATTCCTTCCCTTCTCATTCCGCAGCATAAACCCCTCCTTCTCTTCCGCATTCTGCAACATAATTCATTCATTCCCTTCATCATTCTGCAACATAATCCCATTCCTTCCCTTCATCATTCTGCAACACAACCCCCTCCTTCTCTTCACCATTCTGCAACATAATCCCCTACTTCCCTTCATCATTCTGCGACTTAAACCCCTCCTTCCCTTCATCATTCTGCAGCAGAAACCCCCCTTCCCTTCAGCATTCTGCAAAATGAACCCGTCCCTCCCTTCATCATTCTGCAACATAAACACCTCCTTCCCTTCATCCATCTGCAACATAAACGCCTCATTCTCTTCATAATTCTACAACATAATCCCCTCCTTCCCTTCATCATTCTGTAACATAATCCCATTCCTTCCCTTAACATTCTGCAACAGAAACCCCTCCTTCTCATCATCATTCTGCAAAATAATCCCCTCCTTCCCATCATCATTCTGCAACATAAACACCTCCTTGCCTTCATCATTCTGCAACATAAACCCCTCCTTCCCTTCATCATTCTGCAACATAATCACCTCCTTCCCTACATCATTCTGCAACATAATCCCATTCCTTCCCTTCATCATTCTGCAACATAAACCCCTCCTTCCCTTCATCATTCTGCAACATAAACCACTCCCTCCCATCTTCATTCTCCAACATAAACCTCCTTCCATTGATAATGCTGCAACATAAACACCTCCTTCATTTATCATTCTGCAACATAATCCCCTCCTTCTCTTCATCATTCTGCAACACTCACCACCCTTCCCTTCAGTATTCTGCAACATGAAGCCGTCCTTCCCGTCATCATTCTGCAACATAAACACCTCCTTCCCTTCATCATTCTGCAACATAATCCCATTCCTTCCCTTCTCATTCCACAACAGAAACCCCTACTTCCCTTCATCATTCTGCAACATAAATCCCTCCTTCCCTTCATCATTCTGCAAAATGAACACCTCCTTCCCTTCACATTCTGGAACATAAACCCCGCCTACCCTTCATCATTGTACAACATAATCCCCTCAATCCCTTCATCATTCTGCAACATAATCCCATTCCTTCCATTCATCATTCGGCAACATAAACCCCTCCGTCACTTCATCATTCTGCAACATAATCCCCTACTTCTCTTCATCATTCTGCAACATAATCCCCTCCTTCCCTTCATCATTTTGCAACATAATCCTATTCTTTCCCTTCTCATTCCGCAACATAAACCCTTCCTTCTCTTCCTCATTCTGCAACATAATCCCCGCATTCCCTTCATCATTCTGCAACATTATCCCCTCCTTCCCTTCATCATGCTGCAACATACAGCTCTCCTTCCCTTCATCATTCTGCAACATAAACCCCTCCTTCCCTTCATCATTCTTCAACATAATCCCATTCCTTCCCTTCTCATTCCGCAGCATAAACCCCTCCTTCTCTTCCGCATTCTGCAACATAATTCATTCATTCCCTTCATCATTCTGCAACATAATCCCATTCCTTCCCTTCATCATTCTGCAACACACCCCCTCCTTCTCTTCACCATTCTGCAACATAATCCCCTACTTCACTTCATCATTCTGCAACTTAAACCCCTCCTTCCCTTCATCATTCTGCAACATAAACCACTCCTTACCATCATCATTCTGCAACATAAACCCCTTTCCCTTCATAATGCTGCAACATAAACACCTCCTTCATTCATCATTCTGCAAAATAATCCCCTCCTTCCCATCATCATTCTGCAACATAAACACCTCCTTGCCTTCATCATTCTGCAACATAAACCCCTCCTTCCCTTCATCATACTGCAACATAATCACCTCCTTCCCTACATCATTCTGCAACATAATCCCATTCCTTCCCTTCATCATTCTGCAACATAAACCCCTCCTTCCCTTCATCATTCTGCAACATAATCCCCTCCTTCCCTTCATCATTCTGCAACACACACCACCCTTCCCTTCAGAATTCTGCAACATGAAGCCGTCCTTCCCGTCATCATTCTGCAACATAAACACATCCTTCCCTTCATCATTCTGCAACATAATCCCATTCCTTCCCTTCTCATTCCGCAACAGAAACCCCTCCTTCTCATCATCATTCTGCAACATAATCCCCTCCTTCCCATCATCATTGTGCAACATGAACCCCTCCTTCTCTTCATCATTCTGCAACATAAACCCCTCCTTCCCTTCATCATTCTGCAACATAAATCCGTCCTTCCCTTCATCATTATTCAAAATGAACACCTCCTTCCCTTCACATTCTGGAACATAAACCCCGCCTTCCCTTCATCATTTTGTGAAATAAACCCCTCCTTCTCTTCATCATTCTGCAACATAAAACCCTCCTTCTCTTCATCATTTTGCAACATAAACGCCTCCTTCCCTTCATCATTCTGCAACATAAGCCCCTCCTTCCCTTCATCATTCTGCAACAGAAACCCCTGCTTCCCTTCATCATTCTGCAACAGAAACCCCCCTTCCCTTCAGCATTCTGCAAAATGAACCCGTCCCTCCCTTCATCATTCTGCAACATAAACACCTCCTTCCCTTCATCCATCTGCAACATAAACGCCTCATTCTCTTCATAATTCTACAACATAATCCCCTCCTTCCCTTCATCATTCTGTAACATAATCCCATTCCTTCCCTTAACATCCTGCAACAGAAACCCCTCCTTCTCATCATCATTCTGCAAAATAATCCCCTCCTTCCCATCATCATTCTGCAACATAAACACCTCCTTGCCTTCATCATTCTGCAACATAAACCCCTCCTTCCCTTCATCATTCTGCAACATAAACCACTCCCTCCCATCATCATTCTCCAACATAAACCTCCTTCCCTTGATAATGCTGCAACATAAACACCTCCTTCATTTATCATTCTGCAACATAATCCCCTCCTTCCCTTCATCATTCTGCAACACACACCACCCTTCCCTTCAGAATTCTGCAACATGAAGCCGTCCTTCCCGTCATCATTCTGCAACATAAACACCTCCTTCCCTTCATCATTCTGCAACATAATCCCATTCCTTCCCTTCTCATTCCGCAACAGAAACCCCTCCTTCTCATCATCATTCTGCAACATAATCCCCTCCTTCCCATCATCATTCTGGAGCATGAACTCCTCCTTCTCTTCATCATTCTGCAACATAAACCCCTCCTTCCCTTCATCATTCTGCAACATAATTCATTCATTCCCTTCATCATTCTGCAACATAATCCCATTCCTTCCCTTCTCATTCCGCAACAGAAACCCCTCCTTCTCATCATCATTGTACAACATAATCCCCTCAATCCCTTCATCATTCTGCAACATAATCCCATTCCTTCCATTCATCATTCGGCAACATAAACCCCTCCGTCACTTCATCATTCTGCAAAATAATCCCCTACTTCTCTTCATCATTCTGCAACATAATCCCCTCCTTCCCTTCATCATTTTGCAACATAATCATATTCTTTCCCTTCTCATTCCGCAACATAAACCCCTCCTTCTCTTCCTCATTCTGCAACATAATCCCCTCATTCCCTTCATCATTCTGCAACATTATCCCCTCCTTCCCTTCATCATGCTGCAACATACAGCTCTCCTTCCCTACATCATTCTGCAACATAAACACCTCCTTCCCTTCATCATTCTGCAACATAAACCCCTCCTTCCCTTCATCATTCTTCAACATAATCCCTTTCCTTCCCTTCTCATTCTGCAGCATAAACCCCTCCTTCTCTTCCGCATTCTGCAACATAATTCATTCATTCCCTTCATCATTCTGCAACATAGTCCCATTCCTTCCCTTCATCATTCTGCAACACACCCCCTCCTTCCCTTCACCATTCTGCAACATAATCCCCTACTTCCCTTCATCATTCTGCAATTTAAACCCCTCCTTCCCTTCATCATTCTGCAACATAAACCCCCCTTCCCTTCATAATGCTGCAACATAAACACCTCCTTCATTCATCATTCTGCAACATAAGCCCCTCCTTCCCTTCATCATTCTGCAACAGAAACCCCTGCTTCCCTTCATCATTCTGCAACAGAAACCCCCCTTCCCTTCAGCATTCTGCAAAATGAACCCGTCCCTCCCTTCATCATTCTGCAACATAAACACCTCCTTCCCTTCATCCATCTGCAACATAAACGCCTCATTCTCTTCATAATTCTACAACATAATCCCCTCCTTCCCTTCATCATTCTGTAACATAATCCCATTCCTTCCCTTCTCATTCCGCAACAGAAACCCCTCCTTCTCATCATCGTTCTGCAACATAATCCCCTCCTTCCCATCATCATTCTGTAACATGAACCCCTCCTTCTCTTCATCATTCTGCAACATAAACCCCTCCTTCCCTTCATCATTCTGCAACATAAATCCCTCCTTCCCTTCATCATTCTGCAAAATGAACACCTCCTTCCCTTCACATTCTGGAACATAAACCCCGCCTTCCCTTCATCATTGTACAACATAATCGCCTCAATCCCTTCATCATTCTGCAACATAATCCCATTCCTTCCATTCATCATTCGGCAACATAAACCCCTCCGTCTCTTCATCATTCTGCAACATAATCCCCTACTTCTCTTCATCATTCTGCAACATAATCCCCTCCTTCCCTTCATCATTTTGCAACATAATCCTATTCTTTCCCTTCTCATTCCGCAACATAAACCCCTCCTTCTCTTCCTCATTCTGCAACATAATCCCCTCATTCCCTTCATCATTCTGCAACATTATCCCCTCCTTCCCTTCATCATGCTGCAATATACAGCTCTCCTTCCCTACATCATTCTGCAACATAAACACCTCCTTCCCTTCATCATTCTGCAACATAAACCCCTCCTTCCCTTCATCATTCTTCAACATAATCCCATTCCTTCCCTTCTCATTCCGCAACATAAACCCCTCCTTCTCTTCCGCATTCTGCAACATAATTCATTCATTCCCTTCATCATTCTGCAACATAATCCCATTCCTTCCCTTCATCATTCTGCAACACAACCCCCTCCTTCTCTTCACCATTCTGCAACATAATCCCCTACTTCCCTTCATCATTCTGCAACTTAAACCCCTCCTTCCCTTCATCATTCTGCAACATAAACCACTCCTTACCATCATCATTCTGCAACATAAACCCCCTTCCCTTCATAATGCTGCAACATAAACACTTCCTTCATTCATCATTCTGCAAAATAATCCCCTCCTTCCCTTCATCATTCTGCAACATAAAACCCTCCTTCTCTTCATCATTTTGCAACATAAACCCCTCCTTCCCTTCATCATTCTGCAACATAAGCCCCTCCTTCCCTTCATCATTCTGCAACAGAAACCCCTGCTTCCCTTCATCATTCTGCAACAGAAACCCCCCTTCCCTTCATCATTCTGCAACATAAACCACTCCCTCCCATCATCATTCTCCAACATAAACCTCCTTCCCTTCATAATGCTGCAACATAAACACCTCCTTCATTCATCATTCTGCAACATAATCCCCTCCTTCCCTTCATCATTCTGCAACACACACCACCCTTCCCTTCAGAATTCTGCAACATGAAGCCGTCCTTCCCGTCATCATTCTGCAACATAAACACCTCCTTCCCTTCATCATTCTGCAACATAATCCCATTCCTTCCCTTCTCATTTCGCGACAGAAACCCCTCCTTCTCATCATCATTCTGCAACATAATCCCCTCCTTCCCATCATCATTCTGCAACATGAACCCCTCCTTCTCTTCATCATTCTGCAACATAAACCCCTCCTTCCCTTCATCATTCTGCAACATAAGCCCCTCCTTCCCTTCATCATTCTGCAACAGAAACCCCTGCTTCCCTTCATCATTCTGCAACAGAAACCCCCCTTCCCTTCAGCATTCTGCGAAATGAACCCGTCCCTCCGTTCATCATTCTGCAACATAAACACCTCCTTCCCTTCATCCATCTGCAACATAAACGCCTCATTCTCTTCATAATTCTACAACATAATCCCCTACTTCCCTTCATCATTCTGTAACATAATCCCATTCCTTCCCTTAACATCCTGCAACAGAAACCCCTCCTTCTCATCATCATTCTGCAAAATAATCCCCTCCTTCCCATCATCATTCTGCAACATAAACACCTCCTTGCCTTCATCATTCTGCAACATAAACCCCTCCTTCCCTTCATCATTCTGCAACATAAACCACTCCCTCCCATCATCATTCTCCAACATAAACCTCCTTCCCTTAATAATGCTGCAACATGAAGCCGTCCTTCCCGTCATCATTCTGCAACATAAACACCTCCTTCCCTTCATCATTCTGCAACATAATCCCATTCCTTCCCTTCTCATTTCGCAACAGAAACCCCTCCTTCTCATCATCATTCTGCAACATAATCCCCTCCTTCCCATCATCATTCTGCAACATGAACCCCTCCTTCTCTTCATCATTCTGCAACATAAACCCCTCCTTCCCTTCATCATTCTGCAACATAATCCCATTCCTTCCCTTCATCATTCTGTAAAATGAACACCTCCTTCCCTTCACATTCTGGAACATAAACCCCGCCTTCCCTTCATCATTGTACAACATAATCCCCTCAATCCCTTCATCACACTGCAACATACAACTCTCCTTCCCTTCATCATTCTGCAACATAAAACCCTCCTTCTCTTCATCATTGTGCAACATAAACCCATCCTTCCCTTCGTTCTGCAACATAATAGCCTCCTTCCCTTCATCATTCTGCAACATAAACCCCTCCTTCCCTTCATCATTTCGCAACTAATCCCCTCCTTCCCTTCATCATTGTACAACATAATCCCCTCAATCCCTTCATCATTCTGCAACATAATCCTATTCCTTCCATTCATCATTCGGCAACATAAACCCCTCCGTCTCTTCATCATTCTGCAACATAATCCCCTACTTCTCTTCATCATTCTGCAACATAATCCCCTCCTTCCCTTCATCATTTTGCAACATAATCCTATTCTTTCCCTTCTCATTCCGCAACATAAACCCCTCCTTCTCTTCCGCATTCTGCAACATAATTCATTCATTCCCTTCATCATTCGGCAACATAATCCCATTCCTTCCCTTCATCATTCTGCAACACAACCCCCTCCTTCTCTTCACCATTCTGCAACATAATCCCCTACTTCCCTTCATCATTCTGCAATTTAAACCCCTCCTTGCCTTCATCATTCTGCAACATAAACCACTCCTTACCATCATCATTCTGCAACATAAACCCCCTTCCCTTCATAATGCTGCAACATAAACACCTCCTTCATTCATCATTCTGCAAAATAATCCCCTCCTTCCCTTCATCATTCTGCAACATAAAACCCTCCTTCTCTTCATCATTTTGCAACATAAACCCCTCCTTCCCTTCATCATTCTGCAACATAAGCCCATTCTTCCCTTCATCATTCTGCAACAGAAACCCCTGCTTCCCTTCATCATTCTGCAACAGAAACCCCCCTTCCCTTCAGCATTCTGCAAAATGAACCCGTCCCTCCCTTCATCATTCTGCAACATAAACACCTCCTTCCCTTCATCCATCTGCAACATAAACGCCTCATTCTCTTCATAATTCTACAACATAATCCCCTGCTTCCCTTCATCATTCTGTAACATAATCCCATTCCTTCCCTTAACATTCTGCAACAGAAACCCCTCCTTCTCATCATCATTCTGCAAAATAATCCCCTCCTTCCCATCATCATTCTGCAACATAAACACCTCCTTGCCTTCATCATTCTGCAACATAAACCCCTCCTTCCCTTCATCATTCTGCAACATAATCACCTCCTTCCCTACATCATTCTGCAACATAATCCCATTCCTTCCCTTCATCATTCTGCAACATAAACCCCTCCTTCCCTTCATCATTTTGCAACATAAACCACTCCCTCCCATCATCATTCTCCAACATAAACCTCCTTCCCTTCATAATGCTGCAACATAAACACCTCCTTCATTCATCATTCTGCAACATAATCCCCTCCTTCCCTTCATCATTCTGCAACATAATCCCATTCCTTCCCTTCTCATTCCGCAACAGAAACCCCTCCTTCTCATCATCATTCTGCAACATAATCCCCTCCTTCCCATCATCATTCTGCAACATGAACCCCTCCTTTCCTTCATCATTCTGCAAAATGAACACCTCCTTCCATTCACATTCTGGAACATAAACCCCGCCTTCCCTTCATCATTGTACAACATAATCCCCTCAATCCCTTCATCATTCTGCAACATAATCCCATTCCTTCCATTCATCATTCGGCAACATAAACCCCTCCGTCACTTCATCATTCTGCAAAATAATCCCCTACTTCTCTTCATCATTCTGCAACATAATCCCCTCCTTCCCTTCATCATTTTGCAACATAATCCTATTCTTTCCCTTCTCATTCCGCAACATAAACCCCTCCTTCTCTTCCTCATTCTGCAACATAATCCCCTCATTCCCTTCATCATTCTGCAACATTATCCCCTCCTTCCCTTCATCATGCTGCAACATACAGCTCTCCTTCCCTACATTATTCTGCAACATAAACACCTCCTTCCCTTCATCATTCTGCAACATAAACCCCTCCTTCCCTTCATCATTCTTCAACATAATCCCATTCCTTCCCTTCTCATTCTGCAGCATAAACCCCTCCTTCTCTTCCGCATTCTGCAACATAATTCATTCATTCCCTTCATCATTCTGCAACATAGTCCCATTCCTTCCCTTCATCATTCTGCAACACACCCCCTCCTTCTCTTCACCATTCTGCAACATAATCCCCTACTTCCCTTCATCATTCTGCAACTTAAACCCCTCCTTCCCTTCATCATTCTGCAACATAAACCACTCCTTACCATCATCATTCTGCAACATAAACCCCCTTCCCTTCATAATGCTGCAACATAAACACCTCCTTCATTCATCATTCTGCAACATAAGCCCCTCCTTCCCTTCATCATTCTGCAACAGAAACCCCTGCTTCCCTTCATCATTCTGCAACAGAAACCCCCCTTCCCTTCAGCATTCTGCAAAATGAACCCGTCCCTCCCTTCGTCATTCTGCAACATAAACACCTCCTTCCCTTCATCCATCTGCAACATAAACGCCTCATTCTCTTCATAATTCTACAACATAATCCCCTCCTTCCCTTCATCATTCTGTAACATAATCCCATTCCTTCCCTTCTCATTCCGCAACAGAAACCCCTCCTTCTCATCATCATTCTGCAAAATAATCCCCTCCTTCCCATCATCATTCTGCAACATGAACCCCTCCTTCTCTTCATCATTCTGCAACATAAACCCCTCCTTCCCTTCATCATTCTGCAACATAATCACCTCCTTCCCTACATCATTCTGCAACATAATCCCATTCCTTCCCTTCATCATTTTGCAACATAAACCCCTCCTTCCCTTCATCATTTTGCAACATAAACCACTCCCTCCCATCATCATTCTCCAACATAAACCTCCTTCCCTTCATAACGCTGCAACATAAACACCTCCTTCATTCATCATTCTGCAACATAAATCCCTCCTTCCCTTCATCATTCTGCTAAATGAACACCTCCTTCCCTTCACATTCTGGAACATAAACCCCGCCTTCCCTTCATCATTGTACAACATAATCCCCTCAATCCCTTCATCATTCTGCAACATAATCCCATTCCTTCCATTCATCATTCGGCAACATAAACCCCTCCGTCTCTTCATCATTCTGCAACATAATCCCCTACTTCTCTTCATCATTCTGCAACATAATCCCCTCCTTCCCTTCATCATTTTGCAACATAATCCTATTCTTTCCCTTCTCATTCCGCAACATAAACCCCTCCTTCTCTTCCTCATTCTGCAACATAATCCCCTCATTCCCTTCATCATTCTGCAACATTATCCCCTCCTTCCCTTCATCATGCTGCAACATACAGCTCTCCTTCCCTACATCATTCTGCAACATAAACACCTCCTTCCCTTCATCATTCTGCAACATAAACCCCTCCTTCCCTTCATCATTCTTCAACATAATCCCATTCCTTCCCTTCTCATTCCGCAGCATAAACCCCTCCTTCTCTTCCGCATTCTGCAACATAATTCATTCATTCCCTTCATCATTCTGCAACATAATCCCATTCCTTCCCTTCATCATTCTGCAACATAAGCCCCTCCTTCCCTTCATCATTCTGCAACAGAAACCCCTGCTTCCCTTCATCATTCTGCAACAGTAACCCCCCTTCCCTTCAGCATTCTGCAAAATGAACCCGTCCCTCCCTTCATCATTCTGCAACATAAACACCTCCTTCCCTTCATCCATCTGCAACATAAACGCCTCATTCTCTTCATAATTCTACAACATAATCCCCTCCTTCCCTTCATCATTCTGTAACATAATCCCATTCCTTCCCTTAACATTCTGCAACAGAAACCCCTCCTTCTCATCATCATTCTGCAAAATAATCCCCTCCTTCCCATCATCATTCTGCAACATAATCACCTCCTTCCCTTCATCATTCTGCAACATAAACCCCTCCTTCCCTTCATCATTCTGCAACATAATCACCTCCTTCCCTACATCATTCTGCAACATAATCCCATTCCTTCCCTTCATCATTCTGCAACATAATCCCCTCCTTCCCTTCATCATTCTGCAACACACACCACCTTTCCCTTCAGAATTCTGCAACATGAAGCTGTCCTTCCCGTCATCATTCTGCAAGATAAACATCTCCTTCCCTTCATCATTCTGTAACATAAATCACTCCTTCCCTTCATCATTCTGCAACATAAACTTCTCCTTCCCTTCTTCATTCTGCAACATAAACCCCTCCTTCCCTTCATCATTCTGCAACATATACCCCTCCTTACCTTCATCATTCTGCAACATAATCCCCTCCTTCGTCATTCTGTAACATAATCCCCTCCTTCCCTTCATCATTCTGCAACATAAACCCCTCCTTCCCTTCATCATTCTGCAACATAAACCCCTCCTACCCTTCATCATTCTGCAACATAATACCCTCCTTCTCTTCATCATTTTGCAACATAAACCCCTCCTTCCTTTCATCATTCTGCACATAAACACCTCCTTCCGTTCATTATTCTGCAACATTATCCCCTTCTTCCCTTCATCATTCTCGAACGTTATCCCCTCCTTACCTTCATCATTCTGCAACATAATCCCCTCCTTCCCTTCATCATTCTGCAACATAAACCCCTCCTTCCCTTCATTCTGCAACATAAACCCCTCCTTCCCTTCATCATTCTGCAACATAAATCCCTCCTTCCCTTCATCATTCTGCAACATAAACCTCTCCTTCCCTTCATCATTCTGAAACGTAAACCCCTCCTTCCCTTCATCATTGTGCAACATAAACCCCTCCTTCCCTTCATCATTCTGCATCATAAACCACTCCTTCCCTTCATCATTCTGCAACATAATCCCCTCCTTCCCTTCATCATTTTGCAACATAAACCCTCCTTCCCTTCATCATTCTGCAACATAATCCCATTCCTTCCCTTCTCATTCCGCAACATAATCCCATTCCTTCCCTTCATCATTCTGCAACATAAACCCCTCCTTCCCTTCATCATTGTGCAACATAAACCCCTCCTTCCCTTCATCATTCTGCATCATAAACGCCTCCTTCCCTTCATCATTCTGCAACATAATCCCCTCCTTCCCTTCATTATTCTGAAACATTATCCCCTTCTTCCCTTCATCATTCTGGATCATGAACCTCTCGTTCCCTTCATCATTCTGCAACATAATCACCTCCTTCCCTTCATCATTCTGCAACATAAACCCCTCCTTCCCTTCATCATTCTGCAACATAATCCCCTTCTTCCATTCATTCTGCAACATAATTCCTTCCTCCCCTTCATCATTCTGCAACATAATCCCATTCCTTCTCTTCTCATTCCGCAGCAGAAACCCCTCCTTCCCTTCATCATTCTGCAACACACACCACCCTTCCCTTCAGAATTCTGCAACATGAAGCCGTCCTTCCCGTCATCATTCTGCAACATAAACACCTCCTTCCCTTCATCATTCTGCAACATAATCCCATTCCTTCCCTTCTCATTTCGCAACAGAAACCCCTCCTTCTTATCATCATTCTGCAACATAATCCCCTCCTTCCCTTCATCATTCTGCAACATAATCCCCTCCTTCCCTTCATCATTCTGCAACACACACCACCTTTCCCTTCAGAATTCTGCAACATGAAGCTGTCCTTCCCGTCATCATTCTGCAAGATAAACATCTCCTTCCCTTCATCATTCTGTAACATAAATCACTCCTTCCCTTCATCATTCTGCAACATAAACTTCTCCTTCCCTTCTTCATTCTGCAACATAAACCCCTCCTTCCCTTCATCATTCTGCAACATATACCCCTCCTTACCTTCATCATTCTGCAACATAATCCCCTCCTTCGTCATTCTGTAACATAATCCCCTCCTTCCCTTCATCATTCTGCAACATAAACCCCTCCTTCCCTTCATCATTCTGCAACATAAACCCCTCCTACCCTTCATCATTCTGCAACATAATACCCTCCTTCTCTTCATCATTTTGCAACATAAACCCCTCCTTCCTTTCATCATTCTGCACATAAACACCTCCTTCCGTTCATTATTCTGCAACATTATCCCCTTCTTCCCTTCATCATTCTCGAACGTTATCCCCTCCTTACCTTCATCATTCTGCAACATAATCCCCTCCTTCCCTTCATCATTCTGCAACATAAACCCCTCCTTCCCTTCATCATTCTGCAACATAAATCCCTCCTTCCCTTCATCATTCTGCAACATAAACCTCTCCTTCCCTTCATCATTCTGAAACGTAAACCCCTCCTTCCCTTCATCATTGTGCAACATAAACCCCTCCTTCCCTTCATCATTCTGCATCATAAACCACTCCTTCCCTTCATCATTCTGCAACATAATCCCCTCCTTCCCTTCATCATTTTGCAACATAAACCCTCCTTCCCTTCATCATTCTGCAACATAATCCCATTCCTTCCCTTCTCATTCCGCAACATAATCCCATTCCTTCCCTTCATCATTATGCAACATAAACCCCTCCTTCCCTTCATCATTGTGCAACATAAACCCCTCCTTCCCTTCATCATTCTGCATCATAAACGCCTCCTTCCCTTCATCATTCTGCAACATAATCCCCTCCTTCCCTTCATTATTCTGAAACATTATCCCCTTCTTCCCTTCATCATTCTGGATCATGAACCTCTCGTTCCCTTCATCATTCTGCAACATAATCACCTCCTTCCCTTCATCATTCTGCAACATAAACCCCTCCTTCCCTTCATCATTCTGCAACATAATCCCCTTCTTCCATTCATTCTGCAACATAATTCCTTCCTCCCCTTCATCATTCTGCAACATAATCCCATTCCTTCTCTTCTCATTCCGCAGCAGAAACCCCTCCTTCCCTTCATCATTCTGCAACACACACCACCCTTCCCTTCAGAATTCTGCAACATGAAGCCGTCCTTCCCGTCATCATTCTGCAACATAAACACCTCCTTCCCTTCATCATTCTGCAACATAATCCCATTCCTTCCCTTCTCATTTCGCAACAGAAACCCCTCCTTCTTATCATCATTCTGCAACATAATCCCCTCCTTCCCATCATCATTCTGCAACATGAACCCCTCCTTCTCTTCATCATTCTGCAACATAAACCCCTCCTTCCCTTCATCATTCTGCAACATAATCCCATTCCTTCCCTTCATCATTCTGTAAAATGAACACCTCCTTCCCTTCACATTCTGGAACATAAACCCCGCCTTCCCTTCATCATTGTACAACATAATCCCCTCAATCCCTTCATCACACTGCAACATACAACCCTCCTTCTCTTCATCATTGTGCAACATAAACCCATCCTTCCCTTCGTTCTGCAACATAATAGCCTCCTTCCCTTCATCATTCTGCAACATAAACCCCTCCTTCCCTTCATCATTTCGCAACTAATCCCCTCCTTCCCTTCATCATTGTACAACATAATCCCCTCAATCCCTTCATCATTCTGCAACATAATCCTATTCCTTCCATTCATCATTCGGCAACATAAACCCCTCCGTCTCTTCATCATTCTGCAACATAATCCCCTACTTCTCTTCATCATTCTGCAACATAATCCCCTCCTTCCCTTCATCATTTTGCAACATAATCCTATTCTTTCCCTTCTCATTCCGCAACATAAACCCCTCCTTCTCTTCCGCATTCTGCAACATAATTCATTCATTCCCTTCATCATTCGGCAACATAATCCCATTCCTTCCCTTCATCATTCTGCAACACAACCCCCTCCTTCTCTTCCCCATTCTGCAACATAATCCCCAACT
Organism: Mobula birostris; assembly: GCF_030028105.1. Lineage (NCBI taxonomy): Eukaryota > Metazoa > Chordata > Chondrichthyes > Myliobatiformes > Myliobatidae > Mobula > Mobula birostris. The sequence continues at coordinate 109,211,647 of NC_092372.1, forward strand.
TCCCTTCATCATTCTGCAATTTAAACCCCTCCTTGCCTTCATCATTCTGCAACATAAACCACTCCTTACCATCATCATTCTGCAACATAAACCCCCTTCCCTTCATAATGCTGGAACATAAACACCTCCTTCATTCATCATTCTGCAAAATAATCCCCTCCTTCCCTTCATCATTCTGCAACATAAAACCCTCCTTCTCTTCATCATTTTGCAACATAATCCCCTCCTTCCCTTCATCATTCTGCAACATAAGCCCCTTCTTCCCTTCATCATTCTGCAACAGAAACCCCTGCTTCCCTTCATCATTCTGCAACAGAAATCCCCCTTCCCTTCAGCATTCTGCAACATAAACACCTCCTTCCCTTCATCCATCTGCAACATAAACGCCTCATTCTCTTCATAATTCTACAACATAATCCCCTCCATCCCTTCATCATTCTGTAACATAATCCCATTCCTTCCCTTAACATTCTGCAACAGAAACCCCTCCTTCTCATCATCATTCTGCAAAATAATCCCCTCCTTCCCATCATCATTCTGCAACATAAACACCTCCTTGCCTTCATCATTCTGCAACATAAACCCCTCCTTCCCTTCATCATTCTGCGACATAATCACCTCCTTCCCTACATCATTCTGCAACATAATCCCATTCCTTCCCTTCATCATTCTGCAACATAAACCCCTCCTTCCCTTCATCATTTTGCAACATAAACCACTCCCTCCCATCATCATTCTCCAACATAAACCTCCTTCCCTTCATAGTGCTGCAACATAAACACCTCCTTCATTCATCATTCTGCAACATAATCCCCTCCTTCCCTTCATCATTCTGCAACATAATCCCATTCCTTCCCTTCTCATTCCGCAACAGAAACCCCTCCTTCTCATCATCATTCTGCAACATAATCCCCTCCTTCCCTTCATCATTCTGCAACATAATCCCATTCCTTCCCTTCTCATTCCGCAACATAATCCCATTCCTTCCCTTCATCATTCTGCAACATAAACCCCTCCTTCCCTTCATCATTGTGCAACATAAACCCCTCCTTCCCTTCATCATTCTGCATCATAAACGCCTCCTTCCCTTCATCATTCTGCAACATAATCCCCTCCTTCCCTTCATCATTTTGCAACATAAACCCTCCTTCCCTTCATCATTCTGCACATAAACCCCTCCTTCCCTTCATTATTCTGAAACATTATCCCCTTCTTCCCTTCATCATTCTGGATCATGAACCTCTCGTTCCCTTCATCATTCTGCAACATAATCACCTCCTTCCCTTCATCATTCTGCAACATAAACCCCTCCTTCCCTTCATCATTCTGCAACATAATCCCCTTCTTCCATTCATTCTGCAACATAATTCCTTCCTCCCCTTCATCATTCTGCAACATAATCCCATTCCTTCTCTTCTCATTCCGCAGCAGAAACCCCTCCTTCCCTTCATCATTCTGCAACACACACCACCCTTCCCTTCAGAATTCTGCAACATGAAGCCGTCCTTCCCGTCATCATTCTGCAACATAAACACCTCCTTCCCTTCATCATTCTGCAACATAATCCCATTCCTTCCCTTCTCATTTCGCAACAGAAACCCCTCCTTCTTATCATCATTCTGCAACATAATCCCCTCCTTCCCATCATCATTCTGCAACATGAACCCCTCCTTCTCTTCATCATTCTGCAACATAAACCCCTCCTTCCCTTCATCATTCTGCAACATAATCCCATTCCTTCCCTTCATCATTCTGTAAAATGAACACCTCCTTCCCTTCACATTCTGGAACATAAACCCCGCCTTCCCTTCATCATTGTACAACATAATCCCCTCAATCCCTTCATCACACTGCAACATACAACCCTCCTTCTCTTCATCATTGTGCAACATAAACCCATCCTTCCCTTCGTTCTGCAACATAATAGCCTCCTTCCCTTCATCATTCTGCAACATAAACCCCTCCTTCCCTTCATCATTTCGCAACTAATCCCCTCCTTCCCTTCATCATTGTACAACATAATCCCCTCAATCCCTTCATCATTCTGCAACATAATCCTATTCCTTCCATTCATCATTCGGCAACATAAACCCCTCCGTCTCTTCATCATTCTGCAACATAATCCCCTACTTCTCTTCATCATTCTGCAACATAATTCCCTCCTTCCCTTCATCATTTTGCAACATAATCCTATTCTTTCCCTTCTCATTCCGCAACATAAACCCCTCCTTCTCTTCCGCATTCTGCAACATAATTCATTCATTCCCTTCATCATTCGGCAACATAATCCCATTCCTTCCCTTCATCATTCTGCAACACAACCCCCTCCTTCTCTTCCCCATTCTGCAACATAATCCCCTACTTCCCTTCATCATTCTGCAATTTAAACCCCTCCTTGCCTTCATCATTCTGCAACATAAACCACTCCTTACCATTATCATTCTGCAACATAAACCCCCTTCCCTTCATAATGCTGCAACATAAACACCTCCTTCATTCATCATTCTGCAAAATAATCCCCTCCTTCCCTTCATCATTCTGCAACATAAAACCCTCCTTCTCTTCATCATTTTGCAACATAATCCCCTCCTTCCCTTCATCATTCTGCAACATAAGCCCCTTCTTCCCTTCATCATTCTGCAACAGAAACCCCTGCTTCCCTTCATCATTCTGCAACAGAAACCCCCCTTCCCTTCAGCATTCTGCAACATAAACACCTCCTTCCCTTCATCCATCTGCAACATAAACGCCTCATTCTCTTCATAATTCTACAACATAATCCCCTCCTTCCCTTCATCATTCTGTAACATAATCCCATTCCTTCCCTTAACATTCTGCAACAGAAACCCCTCCTTCTCATCATCATTCTGCAAAATAATCCCCTCCTTCCCATCATCATTCTGCAACATAAACACCTCCTTGCCTTCATCATTCTGCAACATAAACCCCTCCTTCCCTTCATCATTCTGCAACATAATCACCTCCTTCCCTACATCATTCTGCAACATAATCCCATTCCTTCCCTTCATCATTCTGCAACATAAACCCCTCCTTCCCTTCATCATTTTGCAACATAAACCACTCCCTCCCATCATCATTCTCCAACATAAACCTCCTTCCCTTCATAGTGCTGCAACATAAACACCTCCTTCATTCATCATTCTGCAACATAATCCCCTCCTTCCCTTCATCATTCTGCAACATAATCCCATTCCTTCCCTTCTCATTCCGCAACAGAAACCCCTCCTTCTCATCATCATTCTGCAACATAATCCCCTCCTTCCCATCATCATTCTGCAACATGAACCCCTCCTTCCCTTCATCATTCTGCAAAATGAACACCTCCTTCCATTCACATTCTGGAACATAAACCCCGCCTTCCCTTCATCATTGTACAACATAATCCCCTCAATCCCTTCATCATTCTGCAACATAATCCCCTTCCTTCCATTCATCATTCGGCAACATAAACCCCTCCGTCACTTCATCATTTTGCAAAATAATCCCCTACTTCTCTTCATCATTCTGCAACATAATCCCCTCCTTCCCTTCATCATTTTGCAACATAATCCTATTCTTTCCCTTCTCATTCCGCAACATAAACCCCTCCTTCTCTTCCTCATTCTGCAACATAATCCCCTCATTCCCTTCATCATTCTGCAACATTATCCCCTCCTTCCCTTCATCATGCTGCAACATACAGCTCTCCTTCCCTACATCATTCTGCAACATAAACACCTCCTTCCCTTCATCATTCTGCAATATAAACCCCTCCTTCCCTTCATCATTCTTCAACATAATCCCATTCCTTCCCTTCTCATTCCGCAGCATAAACCCCTCCTTCTCTTCCGCATTCTGCAACATAATTCATTCATTCCCTTCATCATTCTGCAACATAGTCCCATTCCTTCCCTTCATCATTCTGCAACACACCCCCTCCTTCTCTTCACCATTCTGCAACATAATCCCGTACTTCCCTTCATCATTCTGCAACTTAAACCCCTCCTTCCCTTCATCATTCTGCAACATAAACCACTCCTTACCATCATCATTCTGCAACATAAACCCCCTTCCCTTCATAATGCTGCAACATAAACACCTCCTTCATTCATCATTCTGCAACATAAGCCCCTCCTTCCCTTCATCATTCTGCAACAGAAACCCCTGCTTCCCTTCATCATTCTGCAACAGAAACCCCCCTTCCCTTCAGCATTCTGCAAAATGAACCCGTCCCTCCCTTCATCATTCTGCAACATAAACACCTCCTTCCCTTCATCCATCTGCAACATAAACGCCTCATTCTCTTCATAATTCTACAACATAATCCCCTCCTTCCCTTCATCACTCTGTAACATAATCCCATTCCTTCCCTTCTCATTCCGCAACAGAAACCCCTCCTTCTCATCATCATTCTGCAAAATAATCCCCTCCTTCCCATCATCATTCTGCAACATGAACCCCTCCTTCTCTTCATCATTCTGCAACATAAACCCCTCCTTCCCTTCATCATTCTGCAACATAATCACCTCCTTCCCTACATCATTCTGCAACATAATCCCATTCCTTCCCTTCATCATTTTGCAACATAAACCCCTCCTTCCCTTCATCATTTTGCAACATAAACCACTCCCTCCCATCATCATTCTCCAACATAAACCTCCTTCCCTTCATAATGCTGCAACATAAACACCTCCTTCATTCATCATTCTGCAACATAAATCCCTCCTTCCCTTCATCATTCTGCTAAATGAACACCTCCTTCCCTTCACATTCTGGAACATAAACCCCGCCTTCCCTTCATCATTGTACAACATAATCCCCTCAATCCCTTCATCATTCTGCAACATAATCCCATTCCTTCCATTCATCATTCGGCAACATAAACCCCTCCGTCTCTTCATCATTCTGCAACATAATCCCTTACTTCTCTTCATCATTCTGCAACATAATCCCCTCCTTCCCTTCATCATTTTGCAACATAATCCTATTCTTTCCCTTCTCATTCCGCAACATAAACCCCTCCTTCTCTTCCTCATTCTGCAACATAATCCCCTCATTCCCTTCATCATTCTGCAACATTATCCCCTCCTTCCCTCCATCATGCTGCAACATACAGCTCTCCTTCCCTACATCATTCTGCAACATAAACACCTCCTTCCCTTCATCATTCTGCAACATAAACCCCTCCTTCCCTTCATCATTCTTCAACATAATCCCATTCCTTCCCTTCTCATTCCGCAGCATAAACCCCTCCTTCTCTTCCGCATTCTGCAACATAATTCATTCATTCCCTTCATCATTCTGCAACATAATCCCATTCCTTCCCTTCATCATTCTGCAACATAAGCCCCTCCTTCCCTTCACCATTCTGCAACAGAAACCCCTGCTTCCCTTCATCATTCTGCAACAGAAACCCCCCTTCCCTTCAGCATTCTGCAAAATGAACCCGTCCCTCCCTTCATCATTCTGCAACATAAACACCTCCTTCCCTTCATCCATCTGCAACATAAACGCCTCATTCTCTTCATAATTCTACAACATAATCCCCTCCTTCCCTTCATCATTCTGTAACATAATCCCATTCCTTCCCTTAACATTCTGCAACAGAAACCCCTCCTTCTCATCATCATTCTGCAAAATAATTCCCTCCTTCCCATCATCATTCTGCAACATAAACACCTCCTTCCCTTCATCATTCTGCAACATAATCACCTCCTTCCCTACATCATTCTGCAACATAATCCCATTCCTTCCCTTCATCATTCTGCAACATAATCCCCTCCTTCCCTTCATCATTCTGCAACACACACCACCTTTCCCTTCAGAATTCTGCAACATGAAGCCGTCCTTCCCGTCATCATTCTGCAAGATAAACATCTCCTTCCCTTCATCATTCTGTAACATAAATCACTCCTTCCCTTCATCATTCTGCAACATAAACTTCTTCCCTTCTTCATTCTGCAACATAAACCCCTCCTTCCCTTCATCATTCTGCAACATATACCCCTCCTTACCTTCATCATTCTGCAACATAATCCCCTCCTTCATCATTCTGTAACATAATCCCCTCCTTCCCTTCATCATTCTGCAACATAAACCCCTCCTTCCCTTCATCATTCTGCAACATAAACCCCTCCTACCCTTCATCATTCTGCAACATAATACCCTCCTTCCCTTCATCATTTTGCAACATAAACCCCTCCTTCCTTTCATCATTCTGCACATAAACACCTCCTTCCGTTCATTATTCTGCAACATTATCCCCTTCTTCCCTTCATCATTCTCGAACGTTATCCCCTCCTTACCTTCATCATTCTGCAACATAATCCCCTCCTTCCCTTCATCATTCTGCAACATAAACCCCTCCTTCCCTTCATTCTGCAACATAAACCCCTCCTTCCCTTCATCATTCTGCAACATAAATCCCTCCTTCCCTTCATCATTCTGCAACATAAACCTCTCCTTCCCTTCATCATTCTGAAACGTAAACCCCTCCTTCCCTTCATCATTGTGCAACATAAACCCCTCCTTCCCTTCATCATTCTGCATCATAAACCCCTCCTTCCCTTCATCATTCTGCAACATAATCCCCTCCTTCCCTTCATCATTTTGCAACATAAACCCTCCTTCCCTTCATCATTCTGCACATAAACCCCTCCTTCCCTTCATTATTCTGAAACATTATCCCCTTCTTCCCTTCATCATTCTGGATCATGAACCTCTCGTTCCCTTCATCATTCTGCAACATAATCACCTCCTTCCCTTCATCATTCTGCAACATAAACCCCTCCTTCCCTTCATCATTCTGCAACATAATCCCCTTCTTCCATTCATTCTGCAACATAATTCCTTCCTCCCCTTCATCATTCTGCAACATAATCCCATTCCTTCTCTTCTCATTCCGCAGCAGAAACCCCTCCTTCCCTTCATCATTCTGCAACATAAACCCCTCCTTCCCTTCATTCTGAACATAAACCCCTCCTTCCTTTCATCATTCTGCAACATAAACCCCTCCTTCCCTTCATCTTTCTGCAACATAAATCCCTCCTTCCCTTCATCATTCTGCAACATAAACCGCTCCTTCCCTTTATCAATCTGCAACATAACCCCTCCTTCCCTTCATCATTCTGCACATCAACCCCTCCTTCCCTTCATTATTCTGCAACATAATCCTTCTCCTTCCCTTCATCATTCTGCAGTCATAAACCCCTCCTTCCTATCATCTTTCCGCAACATAATCGCCTCCTTCCCTTCATAATTCTGCAACAGAAACCCTTCCTTCCCTTCATCATTACGCAACATAATCCGCTCCTTCCCTTCATAATTCTGCAACATAAACCCCTCCTTCCCTTCATCATTCTCGAACGTAATCCCCTCCTTCCTTTCATCATTCTGCAACATAAACCCCTCCTTCCCTTCATCATTCTGCAACATAATACCCTCCTTCCCTTCATCATTCTGCAACATAAACCCCTCCTTTCCTTCATTCTGCAGCATAAACTCCTCTTTCCCTTCATCATTCTGCAACATAAACCCCTCCTTCCCTTCATTATTCTGCAACATTATCCCCTTCTTCCCTTCATCATTCTCGAACGTTATCCCCTCCTTCCCTTCATCATTCTGCAACATAAACCCCTCCTTCCCTTCATCATTCTGCAACATAATACCCTCCTTCCCTTCATCATTCTGCAACATAAACCCCTCCTTTCCTTCATTCTGCAGCATAAACTCCTCTTTCCCTTCATCATTCTGCAACATAAACCCCTCCTTTCCTTCATTCTGCAACATAAACCCCTTCTTCCCTTCATCATTCTGCAACATAAATCCCTCCTTCCCTTCATCATTCTGCAACATAAACTTCTCCTTCCCTTCATCATTCTGCAACATAAACCCCTCCTTCCCTTCATCATTCTGCAACATATACCCCTCCTTCCCTTCATCATTCTGCAACATAATCCCCTCCTTCCCTTCGTCATTCTGTAACATAATCCCCTCCTTCCCTTCATTATTCTGCACATAAACCCCTCCTTCCCTTCATTATTCTGCAACATTATCCCCTTCTTCCCTTCATCATTCTCGAACGTTATCCCCTCCTTCCCTTCATCATTCTGCAACATAATCCCCTCCTTCCCTTCATCATTCTGCAACATAAACCCCTCCTTCCCTTTATTCTGCAACATAAACCCCTCCTTCCCTTCATCATTCTGCAACATAAACCTCTCCTTCCCTTCATCATTCTGAAACGTAAACCCCTCCTTCCCTTCATCATTGTGCAACATAAACCCCTCCTTCCCTTCATCATTCTGCATCATAAACCCCTCCTTCCCTTCATCATTCTGCAACATAATCCCCTCCTTCCCTTCATCATTTTGCAACATAAACCCTCCTTCCCTTCATCATTCTGCACATAAACCCCTCCTTCCCTTCATCATTCTGCAACATAATCCCCTCCTTCCCTTCATCATTCTGCAACATAAATCGCTCCTTCCTTTCATCATTCTGCAACATAAACCTCTCCTTCCCTTCATCATTCTGCAATATAAATCCCTCCTTCCCTTCATCTTTCTGCAACATATACCCCTCCTGCCCTTCATCATTCTGCAACATAATCCCCTCCTTCCCTTCATCATTCTGCAACATAAACCCCTCCTTCCCTTCATCATTCTGCAACATAATCCCCTCCTTCCCTTCATCATTTCGCAACATAATCCCATTCCTTCCCTTCATCATTCCGCAGTATAAACCCCTTCTTCTGTTCATCATTCTGCAACATAATCCCCTCCTTCCCTTCATCATTCTGCAACATAAACCCCTCCTTCCATTCGTTATTCTGCAGCATAATCCCCTCCTTCTCTTCATCATTCTGCAACATAGTTACTCACTTTGTCACATGACTCAATAATCTCTCCAATGTCCATCTCCTGATCTCCTTCTATCCTCACAATTACCTCATCACGTGAATCATTATGTGCTTACTTCATCTCCCTTCTTTAATCTGAGCAATTAGATATTCACCCAGTTCCTGTCTGCCATCCTTCATGCAGCGCACAGGAAGTCAAGAATATCCGCAAGGATCCCTTTTAGAGGGAGAAGTGATTAAGACAAATGCATGTCTTGGTTTTTCAAATCGAGCTTCTCAAACCTCAGCTGAAAATTCCCACTTCAGTGAATAGTGCAGCCATCTTCAAGTAGAGAAATTTCTTAAATAATGTTTTTATAAACTTAGGGCAATACCATTTAAAGAGGCTCAAGTCAACTGTGATGTACTTTTCTGATGTAATCTACTGTGTGTGTAGTTTTTAAAAGATGAGGAAATGTGACAGAATGGTGTGTTTAATTTGTTTTTAAGAAAATTATGCTTGAAGTAAGCTGAATATTTTTATTTATTTGTTTTTACACTGTATTAGTGGTCCTGGTATTCTTCTATGTTAAAGACCTTTCTAAAAATGTCCATCCCAAATAGATTGCTATTATTCAGGGTTGCCAAAACTTGCTAACTGTTTAGAGTTTAGAGGGAATCAGAGCTGTCACGGACCCCGTGACCGGAATAAAGAACCAGCAGAAATAGAAACCACTTTGGAGTCTCCTATTGCTATAAGCTAATAATATTTATTAGTAATTACGCAATACACTAATATAAATGTTAATAAATCAAACAGGTTAACAATGGTTATATATAAGAGTAATTGTGGAATATATATGTATGAAAAAACCAAGCTTCTTTAAGTCTAGGGGTAAAAAGATACGGTCTTACGATGTTGAGTAAAGTTCAGTTCAGTTCAGTTCATGGTATTTAGTTGAGTAGTGATGGAGAGAGAGTGAGTTCAGTCTTCAGGAGAGCTGATGCCATCGATCTTCTCGTCATCCTCCGAAATCCTTCACAAGTCACCGACCATGGCTTTAACCAGGGGGACCGGTCTTCTGTGGTGGAGCTATCACCCAGGCGAGGGTGGACACATAGACAACTCCCCACCAGTCAACCCCTTCTCCTTCAAACTGGAATAGCAATTTGGATCAATCCGCCTAATTGATCCTCCAAAACCCACTTTCTCTGCGGGCATATTCATTCATTCATTCATTCATTCAGTGTTCAGATCATGTGTCCTGAGGTCTGTATCATCTGACCTATTTATTTCACCAGGCTGAGCATCACCTGTCATTCAAAGAGTCCCTCCTTCCTTTGTCTGTAAAGGAGTGCAAGCAGGCAACATGTCCTTGGAAGTAATATCAACAATCTGCTGAAAATCATAACATCGAGTGTCCACCGCCTTTGGTCACCGTAGCAACCTTCGAGCTGCTCGGTGCTGTCTCCAACTCCCAACTCAGTAAAACTCCAAAGTTACTTCCAATGTCTTAAAGTGACAGTCCAACTTTTAATCTTTGTCTCTCTCTCTCTCTCTCTCTCTTCCAAAGAAACAAATAACTCTGTCTCTCTCTCCTTTCCAGACAAACCATCAATGATAAATGTCTCTCTTGCTCTCTCTTCAATCAGTTAATAGGGGCACTCCTGGATCCCCTCACAGAGCCAATGGTTAATTTCTGCTACACGTCTGTTTTAAAGTATAATTGGGTTTCAATGAAAATTAATCCAGATAAAATTAGACTAACACAGAGTAAATTATAAACGTTACTGTTTGAATGATTCTTCATTAGGGTTTAAACTAACATATTAATAAATTATGCAGATAACCACATGTTATCAATATAATGAAACTAGCAAGTGATATGCACAGTAATTGGGTTTCATTTTGAAAAAAAAAATGCAACTGAAGTTATCGTACACAAATTCAAAGGGTTTGGAAGTCTTCAATATAACTTTACTAATATAATTGCAGAGGATCCCAGGAATGAAGTGATTTTAATGTAATAAATCATGTACGGAAAAATAAAGTAAATCTAGCCTCCAACACTTAGGCTAAAGGAATTGTCTTGAATAGATAAAACTTCTCACAATTTAGATTAGACAAGATTTAGGAAAGATGATTAAATTGTAAGCGACGTGGCACCAGTGAAATGCAAGCTGCCATGGCACGTAATAGACGGAGAGCCAGAGGGAGCATAAGAAGGCCTTGTGAGTAGGCTTAATGAAAATTCCATTGCATTCTGCACATACTGTATGTGAGGATGGCCAGGGTAATGGCAGGTCAAATCAGGGAGAGTTGAGGAAACACGTAGATGGAGAGTATTCTACAGGGGCGTTGGTGACCAGTGGTGTCCCCAGTAGAGCCTGCACTACCCTTCCCCCATGCAAACAGCAGCAAGTGTCAATGCATCAACCTCCCCACTCCCCTCATAGTGGTGAAACTTGGCATTCCTCTGGATGCACTGGTTTCATTCCACAAACATATATGCAGGTTAGTAGATTAAGACATAGGAGCAGAATTAGGCCATCTGGCCCATCGAGTCTGCTCCACCATTCAATCATGGCTGATCCTTTCTTGCCCCTCCTCAGTCCCACTCTCCGGCCTTCTCCCTGTAACCTGTGATCCCATGTCCAATCAAGAACATATCAATCTCTGTCTTAACTACACCCAGCAACCTGGCCTCCACAGCTGCATCTGGCAACAAATTCCACAAATTCACCACACCTTGGCCAAAGAAATTTCTCCAGTTCTCTGTTTTAAATGAATGGACCTCTATCCTGAGGCTGTGCCTCCTTGTCCTAGACTCTCCCACCATGGGAAACATCCTTTCCACATGTACTCTGTCTAGGCCTTTCAAAATTCGAAAGGTTTCAATGAGATCCCCTTCATCCTTCTGAGTTCCAGTGAGAACAGTCCCAGAGCCATCAAACTTTCCTTGTATGATAACCCTTCCTTTCCCAGAGTCATCCTTGTGAACCTCCTCTGGAACCTCTCCAATGCCAGCACATGTTTTCTAAGCTGAGGGGCCCAAAATTGTTCACAATACTCAAGGTGAGGCCTCACCAGTGTCTTATAAAGCCTCAGCATCACATCCTTGCTCTTGTATTATAGACCTCTTGAAATGAATGTCAACATTGCATTTGCCTTCCTTACAACTGACTCAACCTGCAAGTTAACCTTAAGTGTTCTGCACAAGGACTCCCAAGTCCCTCTTCATGTCAGGTTTTGGAGTTTCTGCCGTTTAGAAAATAGTCCGTAAAATTATTTCTACTACCAAAGTGCATGACCATTTTCCAACATTTGCTACTCTCTTGCCCATTCTCCTAATCTGCTGAAGTCCGTCTGCAGCCTGCTTGTTTCCTCAACACTACCTGCCCCTCCACCAATCTTAATATCATCTGCAAATTTGGCAACAAAGTCATCTATTCCATCATCTAAATCAAGAAGCAGTCCCAACACTGACCCCTGCGAAGCACTATTAGTCACTGGCAGACAACCAGAAAAGGATCCTTTTATTCCCATTTACTGCCTCCTACCAATCACCCAATGCCCTAACTATGCCAGTAACTTTCCCATAATACCATGGGCTCTTAACTTGGTACACAGCCTCGTGTGTGTCACCTTGTCAAAGGCCTTCTGAAAGCTCAAATGTACAATATCCACTGCATCCCCTTTATCTATTCTAGTTGTAATCTCCTCAAAGAATTCCAACAGGGAAGATCTTCCCTTAAGGAAACCATGCTAACTTGGTCCTATCTTGTCCTGTGTCACTGAGTACTACATGAGCTCATCCTTACAAATTGACTCTAACATCTTCACAACCATTGAGATCAGGCTAACTGGTCTACAATTTCACTTCTGCTGCCTTCCTCCTTTCTTTAAGAGTGGAGTGACATTGCCAATTTTCCAGTCTTCTGGCACCATGCCAGAGTTCAATGATTTTTAAAAGATGATTACTAATGCCTCCACAATTTCTACCGCTACATCTTTCAGAACCCTAGGATGCAGTTCATCTGGTCTGGGTGACTTATGATCCCTTAGGTCTTTCAGCTTTTTGAGCACCTTATCCCTTGTAATAGTAACTGCATTCACTCCTCTTCCCTCACACCTTTTAACATATGACACACTGCTGGTGACTTCCACAGTGAAGACTGATGCAAAATACTCATTTAATTCATCTGCCATCTCCTTATCTCCCATTATTGTTTTGCTGGCCACATTTTCTAGTGGTTCTATATTCACTCTTATTTCTCTTTTATTTTTTACATTCTTGAAAAAGCTTTTATTATCCACTTTGGTATTGTCAGACCATAAGACATGGGAGCAGAATTAGGGACTTCAGCCCATCAATCTGCTCTGTCAGTCCATCGTAGCTGATCCCGAAACCACTCAAACCCATACACCTGTCTGCTCCCATATCATTTGATACCCTGACTGATCAGAAAATGATCAATTTTTACCTTAAATATACAAACGGACTTGACCTCCACTGCAATCTGTGGCAGGGCATTCCACAGATTCAATATTCTCCGGCTAAAAAAAACCTCCTTATCTCTGTTCTAAAGGGTCACCCCTTAATTTTGAGGCTGTGCTCTCTAATTCTGCATACGCCCACCATAAGATCCTCTCCACATCCACCCTATCTAGTCCTTTCAATATTCAGTAGGTTTCAATGAGATCCCCCTGCATTCTTCTGAATTCCAGTGATTACAGGTTCAAAGCTGCCAATGTTAACCCCTTCATTCCCAGAATCATCCTTGTGAACCTCCTCTGGATGGTCTCCAATGATAACACATCCTTTCTGAGATAGCCATATAGCATATAACCATATAACGATTACAGCACAGAAACAGGCCATCTCGGCCCTTCTAGTCCATGCCGAATGCTTACTCTCACCTAGTCCCACAGCCCATAACCCTCCATTCCCTTCCTGTCTATATACTTATCCAATTTTTTTAAATGACAAAATTGAACCTGCCTCTCCCACTTCTACTGGATAAGGGGCACAAAACTGTTGACGATACTCCAAGTACAGCCTGACCAGTGTCTTATAAAACTTTAGCATTATCTCCTTGCTTTTACATTCTATTCCCCTTGAAATAAATGCCAACATTGTATTTGCCTTTTTCACCACATGCACAACCTGTAAATTCACCTTTTGGGAGTCTTGCAAAAGAGCTCCTAAGTCCCCCTACACCTCTGATATTTGAACCTTTTTTCCCATTTAGATATTGCCCGCACTATTGTTCCTTTTACCAAAAACATTATCATACATTTCCCAACACTCTATTCCATCTAACAACACACATCAAAGTTGCTGGTGAACACAGCAGACCAGGCAGCATCTCTAGTAAGAGGTACAGTCGACGTTTCGGCCGAGACCTTTCGTCAGGACTAACTGAAAGAAGAATTAGTAAGAGATTTGGAAGTGGGAGGAGGAGAGGGAGATCCAAAATGATAGGAGAAGACAGGAGGGGGAGGGATGGAGCCAAGAGCTAGACAGTTGATTGGCAAAAGGGATATGAGAGGATCATGGGACAGGAGGCCCAGGGAGAAAGAAAAGGGGGAGGGGAGGAAAACCCAGAGGATGGGCAAGGGGTATGGTGAGAGGGACAGAGGGAGAAAAAGGAGAGAGAGAGAAAGAATGTGTGTACCTGTATATAAATAAATAATGGATGGGGTATGAGGGGGAGGTGGGGAATTAGCGAAAGTTTGAGAAGTCAATGTTCATGCCAACAACAGGAATTCTGCAGATGCTGGAAATTCAAGCAACACACATCAAAGTTGCTGGTGAACGCAGCAGGCCAGGCAGCATCTCTAGGAAGAAGTACAGTCGACGTTTCAGGCCGAGACTCTTCGTCAGGACTAACTGAAGGAAGAGTTAGTAAGAGATTTGAAAGTGGGAGGGGGAGGGGAGATCCAAAATGATAGGAGAAGGCAGGAGGGGGACGGATGGAGCCAAGAGCTGGACAGGTGATTGGCAAAGGGGATACGAGAGGATCATGAGACAGGAGGTCCGGGAAGAAAGACAAGGCGGGGGGAACCCAGAGGATGGGCAAGGGGTATAGTCAGAGGGACAGAAGGAGAAAAAGGAGAGTGAGAGAAAGAATGTGTGTATAAAAATAAATAACAGATGGGGTACAAGGGGGAGGTGGGGCATTAGCGGAAGTTAGAGGAGTCCATGTTCATGCCATCAGGTTGGAGGCTACCCAGACGGAATATAAGGTGTTGCTCCTCCAACCTGAGTGTGGCTTCATCTTTACAGTAGAGGAGGCTGTGGATAGACATACCAGAATGGGAATGAGACGTGGAATTAAAATGTGTGGCCACTGGGAGATCCTGCTTTCTCTGGCGGACAGAGCATAGGTGTTCAGCGAAATGATTTCCCAGTCTGCGTCGGGTCTCGACAATATAGAGAAGGCCACATCGGGAGCACCGGACGCAGTATATCACCCCAGCCGACTCACAGGTGAAGTGTCACCTCACCTGGAAGGACTGTCTGGGGCCCTGAATTGTGGTAAGGGAGGAAGTCTAAGGACATGAGTAGCACTTGTTCCACTTACAAGGATAAGTGCCAGGAGGGAGATCGGTGAGGAGGGATGGGGGGGGTGGTGAACGAATGAACAAGGGAGTTGTGTAGGGAGCAACCCCTGCCAGGAGGGAGATCGGTGGGAATAGATGGGGGGGGGGGACGAATGGACAAAGTTGCATAGGGAGCAATCCCTCGCCAGGAGGGAGATCAGTGGGGAGGGATGGGGGGCACAAGTGGACAAGGGAGTTATGTGGGGAGCGATGACTTCTCAAACTTCTGCTAATGATTGACTTCTCAAACTTCCACTAATGCCCCACCTCCCCCTCGTACCCCATCCGTTATTTATTTATATACACACATTCTTTCTCTTTCTCTCCTTTTTATCCCTCTGTCCCTCTCACTATACCCTTTGCCCATCCTCTGGGTTCCCCCCCCCTCTTTTCTTTCTCCCTGGGCATCCTGTCCCATGATCCTCTCATATCCCTTTTGCCAATCACCTGTCCAGCTCTTGGCTCCATCCCACCCCCTCCTGTCTTCTCCTATCATTTTGGATCTTCCCCTCTCCCTCCCACTTTCAAATCTCTTATTAGCTCTTCTTTCAGTTAGTCCTGATGAAGGGTCTCGGCCTGAAATGTCGACTGTACCTCTTCCTAGAGATGCTGCCTGGCCTGCTGCGTTCACCAGCAACTTTGATGTGTGTTGCTTGAATTTCCAGCATCTGCAGAATTCCTCGTGTTTGCGACTCTATTCCATCTACCATTTTTTTGCCCGTTCTTTCAGTTTGTCTAAGTCCTGCTGCAATCGCATTGCTTCCTCAGCACCACCTACCCCTCCACCTATCTTCGCATCATCCACAAACTTTGCCACGAAGCCACTAATACTATTATCTAAATCATTGATAAACAATGCGAGAATAGTGGTTCGAATATTGACCCCTGAGGAACACCACTAGTCACCGGCAGCCAACCAGAAAAGGTCCCTTTTAAGAGCCAACTGTGCAGCTCTTTGCTCCATCCCTCCCCCTCCTGTCTTCTCCTATAATTTTGGATCTCCCCCTCCCCCTCCAACTTTCAAATCTCTTACTAGCTCTTCTTTCAATTAGTCCTGACGAAGGGTCTCGGACTGAAATGTGGAATGTACCTCTTCCTAGAGATGCTGCCTGGCCTGCTGCGTTCACCAGCAACTTTGATGTGTGTTGCTTGAAGGTCCCTTTTTATTCTCACTTGCTGCCTCCTGCCTGTCAGCCATTTCTGTATCCATGCCTGTTTCTTTTCTGTAACACCATAGGATTTTATCTTGTGGCACCTTATCAAATGCCTTCTAAAAATCCAAGTAAATGACATCCACACTCCTTTGTCCACTTTGCTTGTTAAATCTTTGACGAACTCAAACAGATTTGTCAGGCAAGATTTTCCTTCACAGAAACCATGCTGACTGACTTACCATTAGTCTCCAAGTACCCCAAAACCTCATCCTTAATAATTGACTCCAATACTTTCCCAACCATTAAGGTTAGGTTAACTGGCCTATAATTTCCTTCCTTCTTAAAGAGTGGAGTGACATTTGCAATCTTTCAATCATCTGTGGCTATGCCAAAATCAAGTGATTCTTGAATAATCATGACCAATGAATCCGTTATCTCTTCAGCAAACTCTTTCAGTGTTCTGAGGTGTAGTCCATCTGGTCCAGGTGACCTTTGAGTTTGCCTAGCACTTTTTCCTTTGTAATAGCAATGACACTCTCCTGCTCCCTGACACTCACAGATCTCTGGCACACAAATAGTGTCTCCCACAGTCAAGACCGATGCAAAGTGCTTATTAGTTCATCGGCCATTTCTTTGTCCCCCCATTACTACTGTCATGCATGAAGCCAAGCAGAGCTGCTGAATGGATGCTGTTAATGAGAGAGAGAATGAGAGACAACAGAGAGCCATTCAAAATGCTAGTAAGCGAGAAGAGAGAGATAACGAGAGAGACACATAATTCAGTATGTTGGTGTCTGCCACAGACAGTTTGTTTTGAACCTGAACAGTTCATTAACAATCCTGCTGAGACAATAGGAAGTGTGAAGTTTGATGGACAGGTGATACCCCATCAGGGGGATAAAATAGCGAGTTTGCTAAGGCACAAGACACACACCACGAGACCCTGGAAAGAGCATTCTGCCCCACAAGTTGGTGGGAGTTTGGAGGACCGATTCGCGGGGATTGGCCAGAGGCTCACAGAGTGTAAAGGTACGACCGGTGGGGACCTGTTGTATGTCCGCTCTTGCTTGGGTGCCGGGTTCACCACAGAAGAACGGTCGCATCTGGAATGGAGGGGTCACAGTCGGTGACCACAGTGGGATCAGAAGGCATCGAAAGGTTTGCCTGAAACCTCAGCTGTATCTCTTAGTCTTTCTCTCTCTCTCCAACGGTACAACAGCGATTACTTTGAACTACACTAGACTGAACTCTGCTTCACCTTAAGACTACCCCTAGACTGCGAAAGAGCTTGGTTGATTCCTATTACCCTATTTCTGTGTATATGTGTATACTATCATTGCTAACCTGTTACATTTATATTCTTGCGGTTAGTGTACTGTATTACTTATTTTTGTTAATAAAACTTTATTAGTTTCTAGAAATCACAGACTCCAACGAGTTTTCCATTTCTGCTGGTTTGACAACCCAGTTACGGGGTACGTAACATAAGTGGGGATCTCGTCCCGGGATTTTGAACGCCAAAAGTGGGACTTGTTTATTTGATTGGGTTAATAAAAAAAAGGGCAAAAAAGTCAAATTCCTGCAAAATCCTCTTCAAACGTTCCCTTGGATATATAATGCTGTGCTATTAGCACCTGTATTAACACCTTCCTCATTCTAGTGGTCACCATAAGGTTTAACTTTTGAGCAATTCCCAACAGCACACCCCTCTTAGCATCATCCAATTCTTCAGGGGTTGGTTCTGCCATAAATCATTCAATACTAGCCTCCATTTCTGCTGTTTTTTTCTACACAACCAAATCAAAAGGGATCTTCCCCAATCAATTCAAATAAGCCCCCAAACAATTTGTTCAAATCCCGGATGCAGGCCCCAATTTTGTTACGTACGCCGTAACGTGTTAAAGAACCAGCAGAAATGGAAAACACCTTGGAGTCTGGTATTGCTGTTAACTAATGCTGTTTACTAGTAACTACGCAATACAGTAATGTAAATTCAGATATATCAAACAGGTTAGCAAAGATTATATATAAGTGTGGACATATATGAAAGCCAAGCTTCTTCAAGCTTAGGAGGTAAATAGATACTGTCTTACAATGATGGGTAAAGTTCAGTTCGGCTTATTGAGTTGGGTAGTGTTGGAGAGAGAGAGAGGTGTTTAGTTCTTCATGTAAGTTGATGCCGTTGATTCTCCGAAATCCTTTAGAAGTCACCGAAAGTGACCACAACAAGGGGACCGTCTTCTGTGGTGGAGTTATCAACCCAGTCGAGGGTTGGACATACTAATAACTTCCCATCGGTCACCCCTTTTCCACACTGCGAGAGCCACTGATCCATTCTCCTGACTGATCCTCCAAAACCCACCTTTCTGTGGGCATAACAAAGCTCATCCAGTATCCAAAACCATGTGTGTGTCTAACAGCCAGCTGACCTTGTATATACCTCTGCATGCTGAACACCAGCTGTCCATCACATAACGCCGCCTTCGGTCACCATGATGACTCACGAGCTGTTTGTTGCTCTCTCTCTCTGTCTCTCTCTTTCTCTCTCTCTGTCTCTCTCTCTCTCTCTCTCTCTCTCTCTCTCTCTCTCTCTCTCTCTCTCTCTCTTTAAAGGTACAGTCCATACGGGATAATTCAGGATCCTGTCACTGGTTCCAAATTCACTGTAATCACTGACAATAACCCCTATCCCACTTGAAAACTGCCAAGTTGGGAGCAGTGGAGCAGGGATGGATCTCACAACTGTCAGTGTTTGACATCAATGACCAGTATTGTCCAGGTCGGAGCAATATCGTGGCTGATGCACTCTCTAGGCAGCCATTTACAGGGGAGCCTGAGTCTGTCTCAGAGGTTGCGGAGTTTGATGGGGCTGTGGCAATCTGTAGTTTGATCAATCGTGGCACTGCTCTTGACCCAGCACTGGTTACCGCTGGTCTTAACAGCTGTAGGGTCAAGCAAATTCGAGCCTGGGAAGCTGGTACTAGTGATGTAAGTGGTTCGATGCAAGAGAACACTCCAACCCTCCCAGGTTATTCTAATAGGGACTTGCAAACTTTTCAGCAGCAAGACTCTGTGTTAAGTGTCCTGAGAGACTTATGGGATCAGAAAAGGAAGTTGAGTGGCCAGGAGCGTAAAACTCTGCCTAAGCCTGTTAAGGCACTGGGACGGTATCAGGGAGCGTAAAGGGTTACTGTATAGGATAGTTGAGGATGAGAAGCTTGGGGAGTGTTACCAGCTTCTGGTACCTATCAGCCTGAGGAGCGAAGTGTTAGAGAATGTACATGACTCTATGGGCCATCAAGGCATAGAACGTACTCTGCAGTTGTTGAGAAGCCGATGTTTTTGGGTGGGCATACACGAGGATGTGGCACGGTGGATCAAAAATTGTCCACTTTGTGTACTAACTAAAATACCGCAGCCTAGGATCCACCACCCCCCACCCCCGCCAAATGAAGTCATTTCTGGCTTCTAGGCCGCTTGAAGTTGCAGCTGTAGATTTCACTGTGGTGGAGCCGGCAACTGACGGGCATGAGAATGTCTTAGTGGTCACGGAAGTTCTCACTAAATTCACCCAAGCATTTCCGACTCGGGATCAAAAGGCGGATACCACAGCAAGGGTACTCTTGAGGGAATGGTTCATGAAGTACGGTGTTCCTGAGGGATTGCATTCTGACCAGGGCCGGAACTCCGAAAGTGAGGTCATAGCAGAGCTTTGCAAACTATACGGCGTAAAGAAAAGCCGTACCACACCTCATCATCCTACTGGAAACGCGCAGTGCGAGCGTTTCAACAGGACGATGCATGATTTGTTGCATACGTTGCCTCCAGAAAAGAAACGCAGATGGGCAGAACATCTACCTGAGTTGGTGTATTGCATATAATGCGACACCTCACGCAACCACTGGGTATTCACCTTACTGTCTGTTGTTTGGGGTGGATCCCCACTTGCCCGTGGATACCCTGATGAGGCAAGAACAGACTGGGGACCAGAAACATGACTGGCTAGCTATATACCAGAGCCGACTGAGGGAAGCGCATGCCAGAGCAAAAGAATACTCTGAACAGAAGGCGGCAGAACGCATTGCCTGGCAGGAGGACGAAGTGTACTGTCCCAAAGTTGATGTCGATGCGCTGGTTTACTTGAGGAACAGACCATTAGGCCATAATAAGATCCAGGATGCTTGGAACTTAACTGTCTACAGGGTGGTAGAGGTACTGGGCAACACCTACACGGTGGAACCTTGGGAGGGTGGGCCTAACAAGAGGGTGAACAGGGTAGACATCAGGCCTTGTGAGAACCATCCCACTCCAGCTACCCGAGGGAGACTGCAAACTCCAGTAACTTAGGCCAGCTCACCCCTGGGGTATGAATCAGATTCTGAGGATTCGGAGAATGGTGTGATAGTAGTAGAAGATATGTCAGAACGGGGGTACAGAGTCTTGACCCTAGCCTAGACAGCATATCTTCCGAAAATATGACACCTTCTGGAACTGAGACTGGGGAGCCGACAACGGCTAAGACAGAGGCGGAGGTCGATAGCCTTCTTGTAGCAGCACCCCACAGGAGTAAACGAGTAACTGCTGGACAGCACCCTAACCCACATCGCGAACCAAGCTCAGTCCTTGATGAGGCCCCCATAACTCTGGCAGCAGTGTCTGAGATATTGGCTAGTCTCAGTTCAGTTCTCTTTAGAGAAGCAGTTAAGGAGGTTAAAAGTACCCATGTAGTGAACGAGTAATCGAGAACGATTACTTGAATGCAGGGGAGAATGTAACCGGGTGACCGTCAAATCTTATTCATTATCGTTAAAAGTGTACTTAGGCATCCATCCGGGTAATGCTAGAATAGTTGTCTGTGCCTTTAAGTGGAGACGGTGATGTCATTACGCATGTGCAGGATAGTGGGGAGACCATTTTTGTTTTCGGCAGAAGAAGTTGTTGAGGCTTTGGGATTAAGTTCCTCCCAGAGATACAGGGCATGGTGAGGAACAGTGAGTATTAATTGACGATATCCATGTGAATTCGTTTATGCTTGTTGGCGAATTGAGAATATCGGTAATTTGACATGTTTTACATGTGGGTGCTTTAGATTTTCTCGAGGGAAGGCATCGGCGCTGGAAAGCGTGGCTTATTCAAACTTCCTTACCGGCCAAGTAGGTCAGTCTTCCTGTAATTTAACTACCAGGCAATACCTTGTAAAAGTTGTGCCAAGGTGTACCTTTTGTCTAACTTTATTGTATCATGACTGATTATGAATGTAACAGCGTAACGTGAATGCTTAGTCTCTGTTTGGAAGTTCAGCACGTGTGTACTAAAAAGTATTAGACGTCTTAGATGAGATATATGAGCTTACATTTTCGCTGCTGTGTATAAGGTACAGGGTTGGTGGGATCCTAATGTT
Source organism: Mobula birostris (assembly GCF_030028105.1). Classification (NCBI taxonomy): domain Eukaryota; kingdom Metazoa; phylum Chordata; class Chondrichthyes; order Myliobatiformes; family Myliobatidae; genus Mobula; species Mobula birostris. Next base: position 109,233,648 of record NC_092372.1, read on the forward strand.
GTTCATATTGTGTTCCCTCAGAATTGCCACTACTGTATTAGTTTTGTATCAGTTTTGTGCGGTTTGCTTTATGTATTTTTATACTGCATACGCAATTTATCGATACACAAGAGTGTGGATCGAAAGTTAAGCTGAGATTGTAATGGCAGGAACTGGTTGTAAATTCGTTCGTTTTGTTTTGAGACCCTCTTCCGGCACTGAAACATTTAAAATAGATAAGGGAATTTAAATCCGAAAAAGTATTTGTTGTCCTGAGTGTGTACTTTGCCCCAGGCTACAACTGTATGACTAAGCACAGCTCCAATGCCATCTTCAATTTCACTGTTACTGAGTGAATCACATCTGGTGATGAATCAGTTTACAGGAGTGAGACAGGTCACTGGTTGAGTGGTGCTGAAGCAACAACCTGTTGCTAAACATCAGCAAAATTTAAGAGCTGATTGTTGATTTCAGGAAGGGGATAGCACCAGTCTAAGTTAGTGGATCAGCAGTGGAGAGATTCTTGGGAATTGACATATTTGTCCTGGACCCAGCACATAGATGCACATAGATGAGGAGTATAAGAAGTGCAAGAAAATACTTAAGAAAGAAATCAGGAGGGCTAAAAGAAGACATGAGGTTGCCTTGGCAGTCAAAGTGAAGGATAATCCAAAGAGCTTTTACAGGTATATTAAGAGCAAGAGGATTGTGAGGGATAAAATTGGTCCTCTTGAAGATCAGAGTGGTCAGCTATGTGCCGAACCAAAGGAAATGGGGGAGATCTTAAATAAGTTTTTTGCGTCTGTATTTACTGAGGAAACTGCCATGAAGTCTATGGAATTAAGGGAATCAAGTAGTGAGATCATGGAAACTGTACAGATTGAAAAGGAGGAGGTGCTTGTTGTCTTCCGGAAAATTAAAGTGGATAAATCCCCGGGACCTGACAGGGTGTTCCCTTGGACCTTGAAGAAGACTAGTGTTGAAATTGCGGGGGCCCTGGCAGAAATATTTAAAATGTCGCTGTCTACGGGTGAGATGCCGGAGGATTGGAGAGTGGCTCATGTTGTTCCGTTGTTTAAAGAAGGATCGAAAAGTAATCCGGGAAATTATAGGCCGGTAAGTTTAACGTCGGTAGTAGGTAAGTTATTGGAGGGAGTACTAAAAGACAGAATCTACAAGCATTTGGATAGACAGAGACTTATTAGGGAGAGTCAACATGGCTTTGTGCGTGGTAGGTCATGTTTGACCAATCTATTGGAGTTTTTCAAGGAAGTTACCAGGAAAGTGGATGAAGGAAAGGCAGTGGATGTTGTCTACATGGATTTCAGTAAGGCCTTTGACAAGGTCCCGCATGGGAGGTTAGTTAGGAAAATTCAGTCGCTAGGTATAAATGGAGAGGTGGTAAATTGGATTAGACATTGGCTCAATGGAAGAAGTCAAAGAGTGGTAGTAGAGAATTGCTTCTCCGAGTGGAGGCCTGTGACTAGTGGTGTGCCACAGGGATCAGTGCTGGGTCCATTGTTATTTGTCATCTATATCAATGATCTGGATGATAATGTGGTAAATTGGATCAGCAAATTTGTTGGTGATACAAAGATTGGAGGTGTAGTAGACAGTGAGGAAGGTTTTCAGAGCCTGCAGAGGGACTTGGACCAGCTGGAAAAATGGTCTGAAAAATGGCAGATGAAGTTTAATACAGACAAGTGTGAGGTATTGCACGTTGGAAGGACAAACCAACGTAGAACATACAGGGTTAATGATAAGGCACTGAGGAGTGCAGTAGAACAGAGGGATTTGGGACTACAGATACAAATTTCCCTAAAAGTGGCGTCACAGGTAGATAGGGTCATAAAGAGAGCTTTTGGTACATTGACCTTTATTAATCAAAGTATTGAGTATAAGAGCTGGAATGTTATGATAAGGTTGTATAAGGCATTGGTGAGGCCGAATCTGGAGTATTGTGTTCAGTTTTGATCACCAAATTACAGGAAGGATATAAATAAGGTTGAAAGAGTGCAGAGAAGGTTTACAAAGATGTTGCTGGGACTTGAGAAACTCAGTTACAGAGAAAGGTTGAGTAGGTTAGGACTTTATTCCCTGGAGCGTAGAAGAATGAGGGGAGATTTGATAGAGGTATATAAAATTATGATGGGTATAGATAGAGTGAATGCAAGCAGGCTTTTTCCACTGAGGCAAGGGGAGAAAAAAACCAGAGGACATGGGTTAAGGGTGAGGGGGGAAAAGTTTAAAGGGAACATGGGGGGGAGGGCTTCTTCACACAGACAGTGGTGGGAGTATGGAATGAGCTGCCAGATGAGGTGGTAAATGTGGGTTCTTCTTTAACATTTAAGAATAAATTGGACAGATACATGGATGGGAGATGTATGGAGGGATATGGTCCGTGTGCAGGTCAGTGGGACTAGGCAGAAAATGGTTCGGCACAGCCAAGGAGGGCCAAAAGGCCTGTTTCTGTGCTGTAGTTTCTATGGTTTCTATGGTTAACTACAAGGAAAAAACACCAATCTCTTTCCTTTCTTAGGAGATTAAGGAAATTTGGCTGGTCACCAAATACTCTAATAAACTTCTACAGGTGTATTGTTGAAAGTATCCTGACTGGTGGCATTGCAGTCTGGAATGGCAGTTTGAATGTGCATGTATGTAAAAAGCTACAGAGTTGTGAACTCTGCCCAAAACATCACAGGTACCTCTCTGTAGCATCAACAGGAGGCAATGCCCCAAGAAGGAAACATCATCAACAAAGATCCCCACCATCCAAGCCGTGCCATCTTTCACAGCTACCGTCAGGTAGGAGATACAGAAGTCTGATTTCTGGCACCACTGGGAAAGAATAGTTAATTCCCTTCAACAAGCAATTTAGCAACACTATGACCACTTCAATCACTGTGCACTAAAATGGACTAACATTTCCTTTCTGTTCTAATTGTGTTCTTTCTTGGAAAAATGCGTATAATTTATCTTTACTGTTTGTTTTTCTTGTGAATGTTACAGTATGTCAAAGGTTCAAAGGTATAATTTAATGTCAGAGAAATATATACAATATACATCTTGAAATGATTTTTCTTTGCAACCATCCACGAAAACAGAGGAGTGCCCCAAAGAATGAGCGACAGCTAAATGTTAGAACCCCAAAGTACCCCCACCCCAGCTGCCTTCCTTCCCGTGCTTAAGCGGCAGCGAGCAACAATCCCCCCTCCCCCACCAGCAAAAAAAAGCATTGGCATCTGACATCGAGCACTCAAGCGTGAGCAAAGCAACAGCAAAGACGCAAACTTGCAGTTACCCCAAAGACTTAGCATTTCACCCGGTATTCAACATACCACAGGCTCTCTCTCTCCTTAATAAGGGAGAAAGAGGTGTCTCCATTTTCCCACCGAGCAGGGAGACATAACCAACAGTTCGCTGATTTATGATGTTAAAAGTCTGTTACGTCGCTTTTTTCAAGCTCTGTGCCTGAAGATTGCAAAGATTCTGGTCTCCAGCCATAGATATTTCGACTCCCTCAATGACACACGAGGCTTTGCGATCTTCATGACACTGACCCTCGATCCATCTGCCTCCAGAGCCCTGACATACTAAGCTTCCAAATCCGAGCCAGACTCTTAGGCTGAGCCTTTGGTGTGCCAAACAACGGCTAGTTATGGAACTCCGAGAGCGGGTCCCAATCTCATTAAGAACCATAGTCAGCGTGTAACTCCAGGTCAGGGTCTTTAAAAGAATCCCAAAAGGGAAAAAGAGAGATATTAAAGATGGAAATAGAGCTGTTTCCGAAGATGCAAGCAAAAGAGTCGCCGTTAGGCGCCATTATCCCTCCTTAGCTCCGCCTATAGCAGCTTGTGATGCTGCTATAAGTAAACTTTATATTGTACTTGAGCATTCAATAATCTCAACTTCAGCTCAGACAACCCATTGCAACTGTGGTTAGCAAATAAGTGACATTAATTTGTTATAATCATGTGGCTATATTGAAGCTTCTTTGAGATTACAATCAAATGCATTCATTAATGAGTCATGAGACACCTGGATTGATAAATGTGTTAGGGCTTGCAATTTTCATGACAATATAATTGGCAGTAAGATAGATGATTAGAATTCTTCTAAGTCCTTATCTGAACTACAGTCAGCTTTCTGTATAATAGTCAACTGCTTAGCCATTTAATTGGACATTATTTGCAATGTCTACAGAGAAAGCAGTCATCCGTTGAACACTGAGCTGATAAACTTAATGAGGAAATTACTTTGCATTTCAGAAGGAGCACGTTCATTAACAGTACCAATTATGAGTCTGACTCAGAGCCACTGATGTTAATGTCAATCAAACAAGCTGCAAACAAATCTTATTTGTGGTAATCAAAAGTCTTAGAAGATCTAAAAATTTCCTCAGGCGAACTCACTATACATTCAAACACTGACCTTGTGGTCTTTCTGGTCCATAACAAGGAGGGGAAACACCACAGAAGGAAAGACATCCCATTTCAGTTAGGTCTTGAAATACCTTGAGTTTTCACCAACTGCTGTTGAAGAGGATATAGATATGGTCAGAGAAACTGCCCTCCAGCTATGGGAGGATTATTCCACTCTACCACCACTCTCTAGCTGATCCCACAAAGACAATGAGTAAGCCAATCTACTATCTCATCTTGAAGGCTGAGTAACTGAACTTTCTTGACCAGCCTCCTACGCAGCACCTTGTCAAAGGCCTTACTAAAGTCCATGTGACAACATCCGCCATCTTGCCTTCACCAACACTCCTGGTAACTTTCTCGAAAACCTCTAAGTTTGGTTAGACATGACCTACCATGCACAAAGCAATATTAATTATCCTTAATCAGTCCATGTCTATCTAAATACTTATATATCCAGTCCCTCAGAATACCTTCCAATAACTTTTCCACTACTGATGTCAGGCTCACTGGCCTAAAATTTCCTGGTTTATTTTTAGAGCCCTTCTTAAACAGCAGAACAACATTGACTATCCTCCAGTCCTCTACTTCACCCATTGCTAAGGATGAGTTAAACATAAGACCATAAGACATAGGAGCAGAATTAGGCCATTTGGCCCATCGAGTCACCTCCACCATTCAATCATGGCTAAGCCTTTGTCCCCACTTCCCCGGCCTTCTCCCCATAACCATTGATACCTTATCCAATCAAGAACCTATCGAGCTCTGCCTTACATACACCCAAAGACCTGGCATCAACGGCTACCTGTGGTAACAAATCCTACAAATTCACCAGCCTCTGGCTAAAGAACTTTCTCTGCACCTCTGTTTTAAATGGATGCCCCTCTATCCTGAGGCTGTGCCCTCTTGTCCTAAACTCCCCCACCATGGGAAACATCCTTCCCACATCTACTTTGTCTAGGCCTTTAAAAATTCGAAAGGTGCTTCAGAATCACTCAACCAGGTGACCTGTCTCACTCCCGTAAACTGATTCATCACCAGATGTGATTCACTCAATAACGGTGAAATTGAAGATGGCATTGGAGCTGTGCTTAGTCATACAGTTGTAGCCTGGGGAAAAGTACACACTCAGGACAACAAATACTTTTTTCGGGTTTTAATTTCATTATCTGTTTTAGATGTTTCAGTGCCGGAAGAGGGTCTCAAAACAAAACAAACAAATTTACAACCAGTTCCTGCTGTTACAATCTCAGTTTAATTTTCGATCCACACTCTTGTGTATCGATAAATTGTGTATGCTGTATAAAAATACATAAAGCAAACTGCACAAAACTAATACAGTAGTGGCAATTCTGAGGGAACACAATACCGACAACATTAGAATCCCATCAACCCTGTACCTTATACATAGCAACGAAAATGAAAGCGAATACATCTCATCGAAGACGTCTACTACTTTTTGAAGCATCAACATCATCATCATCAGGTGCCGTGCCCAGTTTGAGCTTTGATTGCCATGGCCCACACACTCCTGTTTTGGGTCAAGTGGATCAATTCATTGGTATTCATTTCCAGTTCTCTGATGGCTGTCTCCATCATCATTTGTCTTTGTCTTCCTCTTGCTTTCTTCCCTTCAATCTTTCCCATAATTACAGTGCATTCTAACTCCTCTTTCCTAATCACATGTCCAATGAAATTACGTTGCCTTTTCATGACCTCATACATTATTTTTCTTTTTGTGTTTGCTCTGTTCATGACATCCTCGTTAGATATTCGTTCCATCTATTATATTCTTTGCATCCTCCTCAAAAACCACATCTCTGCAGCGTCAATTCATTTCCTCATGTTACTAGATATTGTCCAACATTCTGAGCCGTATAACATAACTGGATAAAGATAACATTTCAGTACTCTGAGGCAGGTTGTCATGCCTAGTTTAGTATTGGTCAGTATACTCTTCATTCTTGTAAGCCATCCCTATTCTTCTTTTGGTGCCCATGTCACACCTGCCATCTGATGTCACCCAGCTTCCTAAGTAGCAAAAGTTCTGTACTTGTTTTATGTCTTCCCCGTTTATTCTCAGCCTGCAGATAGGATTCTCCTTCTTTTTGGACATTACCATACGTTCTGTCTTTTTGCAATTGATAGACCTATTTTTGCACTTTCTTCAACAACTATATCAATTAAATTTTGTAGTTCTTCCTCTGTACTTACAATTAACAGGGTGTCATCTGCATATCTGAAATTATTGATGTTTTCACTGCCAACTTTGATTCCCAAGACGTCTCTTATTTTTTGTAATATTGTTTCACTGTACACATTAAATATATCAGGGGAGAAAACACACCCTAGTCTAACGCCTCTCTTGATTTTCGTAAACTGACTCACTTCTCCATCTATTCTTACAGAGGCAGTTTGTTCCCAGAACAGAATTTTGATTAGGCAGAGGTCTTTCGAATTTAGATCTAGAGTTTTCTGAAATATTTCAAATAACTTATTGTGCTTCACTTTATCAATTGCTTTCGTGTAGTCGATAAAACAAACAAACAAATCTTTTTGCACTTGAATAGGTCATTCTGATAGTGACCTTAACATCAATATTGCGTTTCTTGTACCTTTGTCTTTCACAAAACCACATTGTTCTTTACCTATTTCAGCTTGTATCTTACTTTTAGCTGTTGTCATCAAAATTTTTAGAAGTATCTTGGTGATATGACTGACTAAACTTATGGCCCTATGTAATTCACATTCTATTGACTCCAGGTTTCTTAAGAAGAGTGATACATACTGATTTTTTTCATCTCTTCTGGTATTATTCCAGTCTCATAAATGTCATTGATTAATTCAGTAAGTTTTTCAATTCCATAATCTTCAAGGGCGATAATTTGTTCTATTACTAATTCATCAGGGCCTGCTGCCTTTTCTTTTTTCATCTTATTTCAGAACTTCAGATTTTAATATACTTGGACCTTCAATGTTTTTCTTAATTTCTGGTTTTTCGCCTTGATCGTCTTCAAACAATTCCTGAATATACTCAGTCCATCTGTTCATAATCTCATTTTTTTCGATGATAATGGTTCTGTCCTTTGCTTTCAAACATCCACCTGAAGAACAGAGGAGCTTTTTACCAGTGATATTCTTGATTTGTTGATGTAACCTTTTTGGATCAGTAATAGGGATTCTTTCTATTTGCTCACATTCCTGCTTTAACCATTCTTCTTTGGCTTTTTGACGTAAGTTTTTAACTTTTTTATCTAATGACTTATATTCAATAGGATTTGCCTTCCTGTGTCTCCTTTCTTCCATTAGATTTTTGATTTCATCTGTCATCCATTTATTCTTTGTGCTTTTTCCCTTTTTAGGAATCACTGCCTTTGTTGATTCTACCAAGGCATCCTTTAGAGAGTTAAATTTCATTTCTACATGATTGCTATTATCTTCAACAGATTCTATTTCTAGACTTTGAAATCTATTCCTTACTTCAATTGTAAATTTTTGTCTAAAGTTTTCTTCTTTAATTAATTGAAAGTAAATTAATTAGTCAAGGGATTGTTCAGGTTTTTGCTTCTTTAGTTTTTTTAAGTTTTACTTTTACATGACGTACTACTGGGTTATGGTCACTATTACAGTCTGCACTTGGATATGTTTTGCATTGAGTCATGGAGTTTCTAAATCTTTGGTTTATATTAATAAAGTCAATTTGATTTTTAGTGTTATCACCTGGACTCTTCCAGGTCCACAAATATCTTGGAAGGTTTTTAAACTAGGTATTCATAATGACCTGATTATTCATCTTGCACCATTCTACCCATTTCTCACCTCTTTTATTTCTTTCCCCTCGTCCAAATTTTCCTATGGTATTTCAATCAGCACCTTGCCCTACTTTAGCATTTAGATCTCCCATGACAATAACAATATCTTGAGATTTGCATCGATTCTTTAACTTTGTCATACCTTTCTTATTTCTTAGCTCCACCCATAACACCTCACTAGATGACATAACGTCTTGTCACGTACCTTGTGACGGGTTAAAGAAACGGTAGAAATGGAAGACACCTTGGAGTCTGGTATTGCTATTAACTAATACTCATTTATTAGTAACTACGCAGTACAGTAATATAAAATCAGATAACTCAAACAGGTTAGCAACATTATATATATATAAATGTGGAAATATGAAAACCAAGCTTCTGCAAGCCTAGGGGTAAATGGATACAGTCTTACGATGATGAGGAAAGTTCAGTTCAGTTCGTGGTATTGAGTTGAGTAGTGATGGAGAGAGAGAGAGGTGTTGTGGTTGTTCGAGTAAGCCGATGTCTTCAATTCTTCCCGTTGTCCTCCGAAATCCTTTAGAAGTCACCGAATGTGACCACAACAAGGGGACCATTTTCTGTGGCAGAGTTATCAACCCAGGCGAGGGTTGGACACACTAATAACTTCCCACCGGTCACACTTTCTCCACACTGTGAGAGCCACTGATCGATCCTCTAAAAAAACACTTTTCTGTGGGCATAACAAAGCTCATCCAGTGTCCAAAATCATGTGTCTGTGTGTCTACCAGCTGCCCATCTATTTATCTCACCATGCTGAACACCAGCTGTCCATCAAGTAGCTCCTCCCTTCTCTCTCTGTAGGAACTCAGACGTCGGCAGTGTCCTTGCAGAAATTCCAAACAAACTGTGAGCAGTCTTTGCCTCTCTCTTAAAACAAGGTGTTTGTGTTGTACAGTTCTCTCTCTCTTTTTAAAGGCACAGTCCATAAGGGATAATTCAGGATTTGGTCACAGTCTCACTAGATGAGTTCTTCAGTTCGTCCTGACTGAGCACGATTTAGGGGGAGCTCTTTAGGGCAGAGCTTAGGAGGGTTAATGACAGCCAATGGCGACTCTTTTTTTTTGCATCTTCGGTATCAGCTCAAGTTCCATCTTTAATATCTCCATTTTTCCCTTTTAGGGTTTTTTTGAAGACCCTGACCTGGAGTTACATGCTGACTACAGTCCTTTGCAGGAATGGGACCCACTCTTGCGGTTTCACAACTGGCTGTTGTTCGGCAAGCCATGGGTTCAACCTAAGAGCTCTACTCATCTTCAGAGGACCGAGTTTTCATGGCTCTGGAGACAGGGGGATTGGAGGTCAGCGTCTGAGCAGAAGACTGGTGTGTTGTGAGAGATGGACGATCTAAGGCTGTGTGCCCAGAGACCCGAGAGCTGAGATCTTTGGGCACAGAGCTCCGAAAAAGTGACGCAACTGACTTTCAACATCGTAAACTAGCAAGTTGTTTGTTATGTCTTCCCTCTCACTGTGAAACGGAGACATCACTTTCTGCCTTAGGGAGAGAGAGATCCTGTGGTATGTCGAATACTGGGTGAATGTGTAGTTTTTGGGGTACTGCAAGTCTAATGTCTTTCTTGTTGCTTTGCTCAGGCCTGAGTGCTTGGTGGCGATGCCGATACTTTTTTTTGCCAGTGGGAGGAGCGGGGATCGTTGCTCACTGATGCTTACATGCAGGAGAGGGAGCTGGGGGTCTTTGGGGGTCGAACATTTAACTGTCGTTAATTCTTTGGGGGCACTCCTCTGCTTTAGTGGATGGTTGCGAAGAAAAAGCATTTCAGGTTGTATGTTGTATACATTTCTCTGACATTAAATGTACCTTTAAAACCTGTGAAACTTCCCCTGACTAGTAACGCCTCCTCTCCTCCTTTAATCCCTCCCACTCTCTCGCTTCTGAAACAATGGAACCTCAGAATATTGAGCTGCCAGACTAGCCCCTCAATCAACCAAGTCTCAATAATAGCTAAAATATCATTACCCCAGGTCTTCAGAGATCATCTGCCTTTCACACGATGCTTCTTGCATTGAAGTATATGCAGCTCGGGACATTATTCACACCATGTTCCTGCTTGGTCCCTGACTTTGACTGAGGTCTTAACAACACCTGTTTCTACAACTTCTCCACCAACAGTTTGGGCATTCTGGTTCCCATCCTGCTGCAACTCTAGTTTAAACCCCACCATGAAGCATAAGTTAGGGTAGTCGTCCCCTTCCAGTTCAGGTGCAAACATTCTCTTCTGTACAGATCCCACCTTTCCTGGAAGACAGCCCAATGATCCAAAAATCTTATGCCCTCCCTCTACACTGACTCCTCAGCCACATGTTAAACTGTATGATCTTCCTATTTCTAGCCTTGCTCACACTTGTAGCAATCCTGAGGTCACAACCTTGGAGCTCCTGCCGTTAAACTTAACGCCTAATTCCCTGAACTCAGATGCTGGGGTCAAAGTAACACTCACAACACGCTGGAGGAACTCAGCAGGTCGGGCAGCATCCGTGGAAACAATCAGTCAATGTTTCGGGCCGGAACCCTTCGTCAGGACTGAAGAGGGAAGGAGCAGAGGCCCTATAAAGAAGGTGGGGGGAGGGTGGGAAGGAGAAGGCTGGTAGGTACCAGGTGAAAAACCAGTAAGGGGAAAGATAAAGGGGTGGTGGAGGGGAAGCAGGGAGGGGATAGGCAGGAAAGATGAAGAAGGAATAGGGGAAAACACAATGGGTAGCAGAAGGAGGCGGAACCATGAGGGAGGTGATAGGCAGCTGGGGGAGGGGGCAGAGTGAAATAGGGATAAAGGAAGGGAGGGGGAGGGAATTACTGGAAGTTGGAGAATTCTATGTTCATACCAAGGGGCTGGAGACTACCTAGACAGTAGTTGCTCCTCCAACCTGAGTTTAGCCTCATCATGGCAGTAGAGGAAGCCATGTATGGACATATCCAAATGGGAATGGGAAGCAGAGTTGAAGTGGGTGTGAACCGGGAGATCATGTCTGTTGTGGCGGACAGAGCGGAGGTGCTTGATCAAGTGGTCCCCCAATCTGCGTCGGGTTTCAATGATGTAGAGGAGGCCACACTGGGAGCACCGGATGCAATAGTTGACCCCAACAGACTCGCAAGTGAAGTGTTGCCTCACCTGGAAGGACTGTTTGGGGCCCTGAATGGTGGCAAGAGAGGAGGTGTAGGGACAGGTGTAACACTTACGCTTACAGGGATAAATGCCAGGTGGGAGATCTGTGGGGAGGGATGTGTGGATCAGGGAGTCGCGGAGGGACCGATCGCTGTGGAAAGTGGAGAGGGGTGGAGAGGGAAAGATGTGCTTAGTGGTGAGGTCCTGTTGAAGGTGGCGGAAGTTGGTTCCAGGCCTTGACTGAGGTCTTAACAACGTCTGTTTCTACAACTTCTCCACCAACAGTTTGTGCATTCTGGTGAACTCTCTGAACTCCCTTTGCAAAACCTCGTCACTCATCGTACCCATGTCATTGGTACTCACAATTATCACCATCTCAGGTTGCTCACTCTCCTACTTAAGAATGCTGAGGACCTGATCCAAGATGTCACAGAAACTGCACCTGGGTAGCAATATACCATCTGAGAATCTCATTCTAATCCATAGAACCTCCTTTCTGTTCCTGTAACTAACGGATTCCCAATCACCACAGCTTGCCGATTCTCTCCCCTTCCCTCTGAGACAGAGAGTCAGACTTAGTGTCAGATACCCGACCGCTGTGACTTTCCAGTGCTAGGCTATCCCTCTCAACACTGTCCAAAGCGTTGTTTAGGGGGATGACCATAGGGGTACATTGCAATGGCTGTTTACCCCCCTTAGAAATTCACAGAAAACCCCTCAGGAGGACACAGAAATTCTCTCTGGGTCTGACACCAGGTCTTTCTGATGTGATGTGTGGGGGGAGATTCTTTCTGCGTCTGACCCCGGTGTATCTGAAGTGTATGGAGGTTCTCTCTGTGTTAAACCCCCTCAGTATCACAAATCATCTGGAGTTCATCCAGTAGAAGTTCCAGCTCCTGAACGCAGGGTTAAAACTTGCAGCTTCTTCAGTATTCACAATGAAACTTCTTCATTCAGAGAGTGGTTCCAACATTTAAAAGAAGATTGGATCAGTACGTGGATGGGAGAAATATGGAGGGTGATGTCCAGTTGCAGGTTGATGAGACGAGGTAGACCAATAGTTCGGTATGGACTAGATGGGACACGGCCTGTTTCTGTGCTGAAGTCATAGAATGCCCTGGCTGCTGCCATTGACTAGGGAGGAACGGCCAGTCTGCGAGATGGAGGTTCATACTCACAGGAACAGTCAGTCTGTGGAATGGAGTTTCACACTGACTCGCAGGTACAGCCAGTTTGTGAGATGCAGTTTCACACTCACTAGGGAGGAAAGGCAAGACTGTGAGGTCTGTGAGGTGGAGGTTCACACTCATTCACAGGAAGGGCCAGTCTGTGATATGGAGGTTCACACTCACTAGGGAGGAATGGCCAGTCTGTGAGATGGAAGTTTACACACTCAGAGTATTGGCCAGTCTGTGAGATGGAGGTTCACACTCACTCACTTGAATGGCCAGTCTGTGACATGGAAGTTTACACTCACTCAGAGTATCGGCCAGTCTGTGAGATGGAGGTTCACACTCACTCAGAATATCGGCCAGTCTGTGACATGGAGGTTCAAAATTGCAAGGATGCAGCGGCTAGTGTGTGAGATTGAGGTTCACAATCTCACAGGAAAACCAAGTCTGTGAGAAGGAGTTTCACACTCACTCACACAGGAATGGCCAGTCTCTGAGATGGAGGTTCACAATCACCAGCAGGAACTACCAGTCTGTGAGATGGTGCTTCACACTCACTAGGTAGGAATGGCATGTCTGTGAGATGGAGGTTCACACTCACTGACAGGAACAGCCAATCTGTGAGATGGAGATTCACACTCACTCACAGGAACAGCTATTCTGTGAGAAGGACTTCCACACTCACTCACAGGAATGGCCAGTCAGTGAGGTGGAGGTTCACACTAACTCACAGGAACAGCCAGTCTGTGAGATGGAATTTCACACTCACTCAGGAGGGACGGCCAGTCTGTGAGGTGGAGGTTCACACTAACTCTCAGGAATAGCCAGACTGTGAGATGGAGTTTCACACTCACTCGAAAGGACAGCCAGATTGTGTGTTGGACTTTCACCCTCACTCACAGGAATGACCAGTCTGAGGTCGAGCTTCACACTCACTCGCACACTCAGTAGGTAGGAACTGCCAGTCTGTGAGATGGAGGTTCACACTCACTGAAATGAATGTCTCATTTGTGAGATGGAGGTGAACACTCACTCACAGGAACAGCCAGTCTGGTAGATGGAGGTTCACACTCAGTCACACGAACTACCAGTCTGTGATTTGGAAGTTCACACTCACTCACATGAATGGCCAGTCTGAGAGATGAAGGTTCACACTCACTCACATGAATGGCCAGTCTGTCAGATGGAAGTTCACACTCACTCACAGGATTGGCCAGTCTGTGAGATGGAGTTTCGCACTCACTCACATGAACGTCCAGTCTATGAGATGGAGGTTCACACTCATCGCAAGGACAGCCAGATTCTGAGTTGGAATTTCACACTCACTCACAGTAACGGCCAGTCTGTGAGGTGGAGGTTCACTCACATGCGCTAGAACGCCAGTCTGTGAGATGGGAGTTTCACACTCACTCAGACGAATGGCCAGTCTGTGAGATGGAGGTTCACACTCACTCACGAAAACAGCCAGTCTGTGAGACGGAGGTTCATACTCACTCACAGGAAGGGCCAGTTTGTGAGATGGAGGTTCACAATCACATGGGAGGAACAGCCAGTCTGTCAGGAGTTTCACACTCACTCGGGAGGAATGCACCGTCGGTGAGATAGTGGGTCACATCCAATCACAGGAACGGCCAGTCTGTGTCTTAGAAGTTCACACTCATTCACAGGTACAGCCAGTCTCTGAGATGGAAGTTCACACTCACAAAAAATCCAGTCGGTGAGATGGAGCTTCACACACACTCACATGAACGGCCAGTCTGTGAGATGGAGTTTCACACTCATTCACATGAACATCCAGTCTGTGAGATGGAGGTTCACACTCAGTCAGAAGAATGGCCAGTCTGTGAGTTGGAGGTCCACAATCACTCACATGAACAGCCTGTCTTTGTGATGGAGTTTCACACTCACGAGGGAGGAACAGCCACTCTGTGAGATGGGGGTTCACCCTCACTCACATGAACAGCCAATCTGCCAGATGGGGTTTCACACTCACGAGGGAGGAACGGCCAGTTGGTGAGATAGTGGTTTCCACTCAATCACAGGAACGGCCAGTCTGTGTCTTGCATATTCACACTCACGTGGAGGTAGAGCCAGTCTCTGAGATTGACTTTCACACTCACTCACATGAATGGTCAGTCTGTGAGGTGGATGTTCACACACACTCACATGAATGGCCAGACTATGGATTGGAGGTTCACACTCTCTCACAGGAACACCAAGTCTGTGAGATGGAAGTTCACACTCACTCACAGGATCGGCACATCTGTGAGCTGGAGGTTCACACTAATGCACACGAATAGCCAGTCTGTGGGATGGAGTTTAACACTCATCAGGGAGGAATGGCCAGTCGGTGAAATAGTGGTTTATACTCACTCCCAGGAACGGACAGTCTGCATTGTAGATGTTCACAATTAAGCGCAGTACATCCAATCTATGAGATGGAGGTTCACACTCACATGAACATCCAGTCTGTGAGATGGAGGTTCACACTCATCGCAGGGACAGCCAGATTCTGAGTTGGACTTTCACACTCCGTCACAGTAACGGGCAGTCTGTGAGGTGGAGCTTCGCACACATGCGCTAGAACGCCAGTCCGTGAGATGGAGTTTCACACTCACTCAGAGGAATGGCCAGTCTGTGAGATGGAGGTTCACACTCACTCACATGAACATCTAGTCAGTGAGATGGAGGTTTACACTAACACCCAGGAACAGCCAGTCTGTGCGTTGGAGTTGCACACTCATTAGGGAGAGACGGCCAGTCTGTGAGGTGGAGTTTCACACTTGGATCACATGAACATCTAGTCTGTGAGATGGAGATTCACACTCAGTCTCAAAAACAGCCAGTCTGTGAGATGGAGGTTAATACTCAGTTGCAGGAAGGGCCAGTTTGTGAGATGGAGGTTCACAATCACATGGGAGGAACAGCCAGTCTGTCAGATGGAGTTTCACAATCAGTCGGGAGGAATGCACCGTCGGTGAGATAGTGGGTCACATCCAATCACAGGAACGGCCAGTCTGTGTCTTAGAAGTTCACACTCACTCACAGGTACAGCCAATCTGTGAGATGGAGTTTCACACTCATTCACATGAACATCCAGTCTGTGAGATGGAGGTTCACACTCAGTCACAAGATTGGCCAGTCTGTTAGTTGGAGTTGGACTCACACTCACTCACATGAACAGCCTGTCTGTGTGATGGAGTTTCACACTCACGAGGGAGGAACAGCCACTCTGTGAGATGGGGGTTCACCCTCACTCACATGAACAGCCAGTCTGCAAGATGGAGTTTCACACTCACGAGGGAGGAACAGCCAGTCAGTGAGATAGTGGTTTCCACTCAATCACAGGAACGGCCAGTCTGTGTCTTGCATGTGCACACTCAAGCTGAGGTAGAGCCAGTCTCTGAGATTGACTTTCACACTCATTCACCGAATGGCCAGTCTGTGAGATGGAGGTTCACACACACTCGCATAAGTGGCCAGACTGTGGATTGGAGGTTCACACTCTCTCACAGGAAAACCAAGTCTGTGAGATGGAAGGTCACACTCACTCACAGGATCGGCACATCTGTGAGCTGGAGGTTCACACTAATGCACACGAACAGCCAATCTGTGAGATGGAGTTTAACACTCATTAGGGAGGAACGGCCAGTCGGGGAGATAGTGGTTTATACTCACTCCCAGGAATGGACAGTCTGCATTGTAGATGTTCACAGTCACGCGCAGTACATCCAGTCTGTGAGATGGAGGTTCACACTCACTCACACAAACGGCCAGTCTGTGAGATGGAGCTTCACTCTCACTCACATGAACATCCAGTCTGTGAGATGGAGGTTCACACTCATCGCAGGGACAGCCAGATTCTGAGTTGGACTTTCACACTCACACACAGTCATGGCCAGTCTGTGAGGTGGAGGTTCGCACACGTGTGCTAGAACAACAGTCTGTGAGATGGAGTCTCACACTCACTCAGAGGAATGGCCAGTCTGTGAGATGGAGGTTCACACTCAGTCACATGAACATCTAGTCGGTGAGATGGAGGTTCACACTAACACACAGGAACAGCCAGTCTGTGCGTTGGAGTTGCTCACTCACTAGGAAGGGACGGCCAGTCTGTGAGGTGGAGTTTCACACTCGCTCACATGAACATTGAGTCTGTGAAATGGAGATTCACACTCACACGCAAAAACAGCCAGTCTGTGAGACGGACGTTTATACTCCCTCACAGGAAGGGCCAGTTTATGAGATGGAGGTTCACAATCACATGGGAGGAACAGCCAGTCTGTCAAATGGAGTTTCACACTCACTCGGGAGGAATGGACCGTCGGTGAGATAGTGGGTCACTTCCAATCACCGGAACGGCCAGTCTGTGTACTAGAAGTTCACACTCACTCGACCGGTACTGCCAATCTGTGAGATGGAAGTTCACACTCACTCACAACAAAATTCAAACGGTGAGATGGAGGTTCACACACACTCACATGAACAGCCAGTCTGTGAGATGGAGTTTCACACTCACGAGGGAGGAACGGCCAGTCAGTGAAATAGTGGTTTACACTCACTCACAGGAATGTCAGTCTGTATCGTGGATGTTCACACTCACACGTAGGTACAGCCAGTCTCTGAGATTGACTTTCACACTCACTCACAAGAATGGCCAGTCTGTGAAATGGATGTTCACACTCATTCACCAAATGACGAGTCTGTGAGATGGAGGTTCACACACATATGCACTGGAACGCCAATCTGTGAGATGAATGTTCACACTCACATACAAAAACAGCCAGTCTGTGCGATGAAGGTACACACTCACTGAGAAAAAGGGCCAGTCTGTGGATTGGAGGATCACACTCTCTCACAGGAACACCAAGTCTGTGAGATGGAAGTTCACACACACTCACAGGATCGGCATGTCTGTGAGATGGAATTTCTCATCCACACACATGAACATCCAGTCTGTGAGATGGAGGTTCACACTCATCGCAAGGACAGCCAGATTGTGAGTTGGACTTTCATACTCACTCACAGTAACGGCCAGTCTGTGAAGTGGAGGTTCGCACACATGCGCTAGAACGCCAGTCTGTGAGATGGAGTTTCACACTCACTCAGAGGAATGGCCCGCCTGTGAGATGGAATTTCACAATCCGTCACATAGAAACATAGAAAATAGATGCAGGAGTAGGCCATTCGGCCCTTCGAGCCTGCACCGCCATTTATTATGATCATGGCTGATCATCCAACTCAGAACCCTGCCCCAGCCTTCCCTCCATACCCCCTGATCCCCGTAGCCACAAGGGCCATATCTAACTCCCTCTTAAATATAGCCAATGAACTGGCCTCAACGGTTTCCTGTGGCAGAGAATTCCACAGATTCACCACTCTCTGTGTGAAGAAGTTTTTCCTAATCTCGGTCCTAAAAGGCTTCCCCTTTATCCTCAACCTGTGACCCCTCGTTCTGGACTTCCCCAACATCGGGAACAATCTTCCTGCATCTAGCCTGTCCAATCCTTTTAGGATCTTATACGTTTCAATCAGATCCCCCCACAATCTTCTAAATTCCAACGAGTACAAGCCCAATTCATCCAGTCTTTCTTCATATGAAAGTCTTGCCATCCCAGGAATCAATCTGGTGAACCTTCTTTGTACTCCCTCTATGGCAAGGATGTCTTTCCTCAGATTAGGGGACCAAAACTGCACACAATACTCCAGGTGTGGTCTCACCAAGGCCTTGTACAACTGCAGTAGTACCTCCCTGCTCCTGTACTCGAATCCTCTGGCTATAAATGCCAGCATATCATTCGCCTTTTTCACCGCCTGCTGTACCTGCATGCCCACTTTCAATGACTGGTGTATAATGACACCCAGGTCTCGTTGCACCTCCCCTTTTCCAAATTGGCCACCATTCAGATAATAATCTGTTTTCCTATTTTTGCCACCAAAATGGATAACTTCACATTTATCCACATTAAATTGCATCTGCCATGAATTTGCCCACTCACCCAACCTATCCAAGTCACTCTGCATCCTCTTAGCATCCTCCTCACAGCTAACACTGCCACCCAGCTTCGTGTCATCCGCAAACTTGGAGATGCTGCATTTAATTCCCTCATCCAAGTCATTAATATATATTGTAAACAACTGGGGTCCCAGCGCTGAGCCTTGTGGTACCCCACTAGTCACTGCCTGCCATTCTGAAAAGGTCCCGTTTATTCCCACTCTTTGTTTCCTGTCTGCTAACCAATTCTCTATCCACATCAATACCTTACCCCCAACACCGTGTGCTGGGATGGAGTTTCATCCCAGATGGAGTTTCACACTCACTCGGGAGGAATGCACCGTCGGTGAGATAGTGGGTCACATCCAATCACAGGAACGGCCAGTCTGTGTCTTAGAAGTTCACACTCACTCACAGGTACAGCCAGTCAGTGAGATGGAGGTTCACACTAACACACAGGAACAGCCAGTCTGTGCGTTGGAGTTGCTCACTCACTAGGAAGAGACGGCCAGTCTGTGAGGTGGAGTTTCACACTGGCTCACATGAACATCCTAGTCTGTGAGATAGAGATTCACACTCACTCACAAAAACAGCCAGTCTGTGAGACGGAGGTTCATACTCACTCACAGGAAGGGCCAGTTTGTGAGATGGAGGTTCACAATCACATGGGAGGAACAACCTTTCTGTCAGATGGAGTTTCACACTCACTCGGGAGGAATGCACCGTCAGTGAGATAGTGGGTCACATCCAATCACAGGAACGGCCAGTCTGTGTCTTAGAAGTTCACACTCACTCACAGGTACAGCCAATCTGTGAGATGGAAGTTCACACTCACAAAAAATCCAGTCGGTGAGATGGAGGTTCACATACACTCACACGAACGGCCAGTCTGTGAGATGGAGTTTCACACTCACTCACATGAACATCCAGTCTGTGAGATGGAGGTTCACACTTAGTCAGAAGAATGGCCAGTCTGTGAGTTGGAGGTCCACAATCACTCACGTGAACAGCCTGTCTGTGTGATGGAGTGTCACACTCACGAGGGAGGAACAGCCACTCTGTGAGATGGGGGTTCACCCTCACTCACATGAACAGCCAGTCTGCCAGATGGAGTTTCACACTCACGAGGGAGGAACAGCCAGTTGGTGAGATAGTGGTTTCCACTCAATCACAGGAACGGCCAGTCTGTGTCTTGCATGTTCACACTCATGTGGAGGTAGAGCCAGTCTCTGAGATTGACTTTCACGCCCACTCACATGAATGGTCAGTCTGTGAGGTGGATGTTCACACTCATTCACCAAATGGCCAGTCTGTGAGATGGAGGTTCACACAGATGCGCTAGAACGCCAGTCTGTGAGATGGAGGTTCACACACACTCACAGGAATGGCCAGTCTGTGAGGTGGAGTTTCACATTCATTCACATAAACATCCAGTCTGTGAGATGGAGGTTCACACTGAGTCACAAGAATGGCCAGTCTGTGAGTTGGAGTTGGACTCACACTCACTCACATGAACAGCTTGTCTGTGTGATGGAGTTTCACACTCACGAGGAAGGAACAGCCACTCTGTGAGATGCGGGTTCACCCTCACTCACATGAACAGCCAGTCTGCCAGATGGACTTTCACACTCACGAGGGAGGAACAGCCAATCAGTGAGATAGTGGTTTCCACTCAATCACAGGAACGGCCAGTCTGTTTCATGCATGTTCACACTCATGCTGAGGTAGAGCCAGTCTCTGAGATTGACTTTCACACCCACTCACATGAATTGTCAGTCTATGAAGTGGATGTTCACACTCATTCACTGAATGGCCAGTCTGTGAGATGGAGGTTCACACACACTCACAGGAATGGCCAGACTGTGGATTGGAGGTTCACACTCTCTCTCAGGAACACCAAGTCTGTGAGATGGAAGTTCACACTCACTCACAGGATCGGCACATCTGTGAGCTGGAGGTTCACACTAATGCACACGAACAGCCAGTCTGTGAGATGGAGTTTAACACTCATCAGGCCAGTCGGTGAAATAGTGGTTTATACTCACTCCCAGGAACGGACAGTCTGCATTGTAGATGTTCACAATTAGGCGCAGTACATCCAATCCATGAGATGGAGGTTCACACTCACTCACACGAACGGCCAGTCTGTGAGATGGAGTTTCACTCTCACTCACATGAACATCCAGTCTGTGAGATGGAGGTTCACACTCATTGCAGGGACAGCCAGATTCTGAGTTGGACTTTCACAATCACTCACAGTTACGGCCAGTCTGTGAGGTGGAGGTTCGCACACATGTGCTAGAACGATAGTCTGTGAGATGGAGTCTCACACTCACTCAGAGGAATGGCCAGTCTGTGAGATGGAGGTTCACACTCACTCACATGAACATCTAGTCGGTGAGATGGAGGTTCACACTAACACACAGGAACAGCCAGTCTGTGCGTTGGAGTTGCTCACTCACTAGGGGGGGACGGCCAGTCTGTGAGGTGGAGTTTCACACTCGCTCACATGAACATTGAGTCTGTGAGATGGAGATTCACACTCACTCGCGAAAACAGCCAGTCTGTGAGACGGAGGTTCATACTCAGTCACAGGAAGGGCCAGTTTATGAGATGGAGGTTCACAATCACATGGGAGGAACAGACAGTCTGTCAATGGAGTTTCACACTCACTAGGGAGGAATGGACCATCGGTGAGATAGTGGGTCACATCCAATCACAGGAACGGCTAGTCTGTGTCTTAGAAGTTCACACTCACTCACAGGTACAGCCAGTCTGTGAGGTGAATGTTCACACTCATTCACCAAATGGCCAGTCTGTGAGATGGAGGTTCATACAGACGCACTAGAACGCCAGTCTGTGAGATGGAGATTCACACACACTTACAGGAACAGCCAGTCTAAGGGTTGGAGGTCCACACTGTCTCACAGGAACACCAAGTCTATAAGATGGAAGTTCACACACAGTCGCATTAACAGCCTATTGTAAGATGGTGGTTCACACTCTCTCACGTGAAAGTCCCGTCTGTGAGATGGAGGTTCACACTCACTCACAGGATCAGCCAGTCTGTCATATGGAGGCTCAAAATCACATGGGAGGTACAGCCAGTCTGTCAGATGGAGTTTCACACTCACTAGGGAGGAACGGCCAGTCGGTGAGATAGTGGTTCACACTCACTCACAGGAACAGACAGCCTGTGTCGTAGATGTTCACAGTCACGCTCAGTACAGCCAGTCTGTGAGATGGAGGTTCACACTCACGCACATGAACATCCAGTCTGTGAGATGGAGGTTTACACTTATCGCAGGGACAGCCAGATTCTGAGTTGGACTTTCTTACTCACTCACAGTAACCACCAGTCTGTGAAGTGGAGATTCACACACATGCGCTAGAATGCCAATCTGTGAGATGGAGGTTCACACTCAGTCACAGGAACAGCTATTCTGTGAGATGGACTTTCACACTCACTCAGAGGAATGGCCAGTCAGTGAGATGGAGTTTCACTCTCACTCACATGAACATCCAGTCTGTGAGATGGAAGTTCACACTCATCGCAGGGACAGCCAGATTCTGAGTTGGACTTTCACACTCACTCACAGTTACGGCCAGTCTGTGAGGTGGAGGTTCGCACACATGTGCTAGAACGATAGTCTGTGAGATGGAGTCTCACACTCACTCAGAGGAATGGCCAGTCTGTGAGATGGAGGTTCACACTCACTCACATGAACATCTAGTCAGTGAGGTGGAGGTTCACACTAACACACAGGAACAGCCAGTCTGCGTTGGAGTTGCTCACTCACTAGGGGGGGACGGCCAGTCTGTGAGGTGGAGTTTCACACTCGCTACATGAACATTGAGTCTGTGAGATGGAGATTCACACTCACTCGCAAAAATAGCCAGTCTGTGAGACAGAGGTTCATACTCAGTCACAGGAAGGACCAGTTTGTGAGATGGAGGTTCACAATTACATGGGAGGAACAGCCAGTCTGTCAGATGGAGTTTCACACTCACTAGGGAGGAATGGACCATCGGTGAGATAGTGGGTCACATCCAATCACAGGAACGGCTAGTCTGTGTCTTAGATGTTCACACTCACTCACAGGTACAGCCAGTCTGTCAGATGGCGTTTCACACTCACGAGGGAGGAACGGCCAGTTGGTGAAGTTGTGGTTCACACTCACTCACAGGAACAGACAGCCTGTGTCGTGGATGTTCACACTCATGCGGCGGTAGAGCCAGTCTCTGAGATTGACTTTCACACTCGGTCACATGAATGGTCTGTCTGTGAGGTGGATGTTCACACTCATTCACCGAATGGCCAGTCTGTGAGATGGAGCTTCACACAGACGCGCTAGAACACCAGTTCGTGAGGTGGAGATTCACACTCATCGCAGGGACAGCCAGATTCTGAGTTGGACTTTCTTACTCTCTCACAGTAACCACCAGTCTGTGAGGTGGCGATTTACACTCATGCGCTAGAACGCCAATCTGTGAGATGGAGGTTCACATTCACTCACAGGAACAGCTATTCTTTGAGATGGACTTTCACACTCACTCACATGAGCATCTAGTCTGTGAAATGCAGGTTCACACAAACTCACAGGAACAGCCAATCTGTGAGATGGAGTTTCACACTCACTAGGGACTGATAGCCAGCCTGTGAGGTGGAGTTTCACACTCATTGCAGGGACAGCCAGATTCTGAGTTGGAATTTCATACTCACTCACAGTAATGGCCACTCTATTAAGACCATAAGACCATAAGACAAAGGAGCAGAAGTAGGCCATTCGGCCCATCGAGTCTTCTCCGCCATTTTATCATGAGCTGATCCATTTTCTCCTATTTAGTCCCACTCCCTTGCCTTCTCACCATAATCTTTGATGCCCTGGCTACTCAGATACCTATCAATCTCTGCCTTAAATACACCCAATGACTTGGCCTCCACTGCTGCCCGTGGCAACAAATTCCATAGATTCACCACCCTCTGACTAAAAAAAATTTCTTTGCATTTCTGTTCTGAAAGGGCGCCCTTCAATCCTTAATTCATGCCTTCTCGTACTAGACTCCCCCATCATGGGAAACAACTTTGCCACATCCACTCTGTCCATGCCTTTTAACATTCGAAATGTTTCTATGAGGTCTCCCCTCATTCTTCTAAACTCCAAGGACTACAGTCCAAGAGCGGACAAACGTTCCTCATATGTTAATCCTCTCATCCCCGGAATCATTCTAGTGAATCTTCTCTGTACCCTCTCCAATGTCAGCACATCCTTTCTTAAATAAGGAGACCAAAACTGCCCACAGTACTCCAAGTGAGGTCTCACCAGCGCCTTATAGAGCCTCAACATCACATCCCTGCTCCTATACTCTATTCCTTTAGAAATGAATGCCAACATTGCATTCGCCTTCTTCACTACTGACTCAACCTGGAGGTTAACTTTAAGGGTATCCTGTACGAGGACTCCCAAGTCCCATTGCATCTCAGAACTTTGAATTCTTTCTCCATTTAAATAATAGTCTGCCCATTTATTTTTTCTGCCAAAGTGCATAACCATACACTTTCCAACATGGTACTACATTTGCCACTTCTCTGCCCATTCTTCCAATCTATTCAAGTCTCTCTGCAGACTCTCCGTTTCCTCAGCACTACTGGCCCCTCCACCTATCTTCGTATCATCAGCAAACTTAGCACAAAGCCATCTATTCCATAATCTAAATCGTTGATGTACAATGTAAAAAGAAGCGGCCCCAACACTGATCCCTGCGGAACACCACTGGTAACCGGCAGCCAACCAGAATAGGATCCCTTTATTTCCACTCTCTGTTTCCTGCCAATCAGCCAACGGTCTATCCACGTATGTAACTTTCCCGTAATTCCATGGGCTCTTATCTTGTTAAGTAGCCTCATGTGTGGCACCTTGTCAAAGGCCTTCTGAAAATCCAAATATACAACATCCACAGCATCTCCCTTGTCTAGCCTACTGGTAATTTCCTCAAAAAATTGTAATAGGTTTGTCAGGCAGGATTTTCCTTTAAGGAATCCATGCTGAGTTCTGCCTATCTTGTCATATGCCTCCAGGTACTCTGTAACCTCATCCTTGACAATCGACTCCAACAACTTCCCAACCACGGATGTCAAGCTAACATGGAGGTTCACAAACATGTGCTAGAACGTCAGTCTGTGAGATGGAGTTTCACACTCACTCACTGGAACAGCCATTCTGTGAGATGGACTTTCGCACTCAGTCACAGGAATGGCCAGTCTGTGAGATGGAGTACACACCTACTAGGGAGGGACGGCCAGTCTGAGAGTTGGAGGTTCAGAATCACTCGCATGAACATCTAGTCTGTGAGATGGAGATTCACAATCATGTGGGAGGAACAGCCAGTGTGTCAGATGGAGTTTCACACTCACTAGGGAGGAACGGCCTGTCAGTGAGATAGTGGTTCACACTCAATCACAGGAATGGCCAGTCTGTGTCGTAGAGGTTCACATTCACTCACAGGTACAGCCAGTCTGTGAGATGGAGATTCACACTCACTCACTGTAACAGCCAGTCTGTCAGATGGAGTTTCACACTCACGACGGAGGAAGGCCAGTCGGTGATATAGTAGTTTACACTCGCTCACAGGAACAGCCAGTCTGTGTTGTGGATGTTCACACTCACGCGCAGGTACAGCCAGTCTCTGAGATTGACTTTCACACTCACTCACAAGAATGGCCAGTCTGTGATGTGGATGTTCACACTCATTCACCAAGTGGCTAAATTGTGTGATGAAGGTTCACACATTCGCGCTAGAACGCCAGTCTGTGAGATGGATGTTCACACTAAATTACAACAACTGCCAGTAGGTGCGATGAAGGTTCACACTCACTGACAAGAACAAGCAGTCTGTGGATTGGAAGATCACACTCACTCACAGTAACATCAAGTCTGTGAGATAGAAGTTCACACTCACTCACAGGAATGGCCAGTCTGTATCGTAGATGTTCACAGTCACCCGCAGTAGATACAGTCTATGAGATGGAGGTTCACACTAACGCACAGGAGCAGCCAGTTTGTGAGATGGAGGTTCACAATCACTTGGGAGTAACAGCCAGTCTGTCAGATGGAGTTTAACACTCATTAGGGAGAACGGCCAGTCGGTGAGATAGTGGTTCACACTCACTCACAGGAACGGACAGTCTGTATCGTGAATGTTCACAGTCACCCGCAGTACATCCAGTCTGTGAGATGGAGGTTCACACTCATTCACTTGAAATGCCAGTCTGTGAGATGGAGCTTCACACTCACTCACATGAACATCCAGTTTGTGAGATGGAGGTTCACACTCATCGCAGGGACAGCCAGATTCTGAGTTGGACTTTTATACTCACACACAGTCATGGCCAGTCTGTGAGGTGGAGGTTCACACACGTGTGCTAGAACGCCAGTCTGTGAGATGGAGTTTCACACTCACTCAGAGGAATGGCCAGTCTGTGAGTTGGAGGTTCACACTACCTCACATGAACTTCTAGTCTGTGAGATGGAGATTCACACCCACTAACGGTAACAGCCAGACCATCAGATGGAGTTTCACACTCACGAGGGAGGAACGGCAAGTCGGTGACATAGTGGTTTACACTCACTCACAGGAAAGGCCAGTCTGTTAGACAGAAGTTCACACTCACTCACAGGATCGGCACGTCTGTGAGCTGGAGGTTCACACTAACGCAAAGGAGCAGCCAGTCTGTGAGATGGAGGTTCACAATCACTTGGAAGTAACAGCCAGTCTGTCAGATGGAGTTTAACACTCATTAGGGAGAACGGCCAGTTGGTGAGATAGTGGTTCACACTCACTCACAGGAATGGACAGTCTGTGTCGTAGATGTTCACAGTTACACATGTACATCCAGTCTGTGAGATGCAAGTTCACAATCACTCACACGAACGGCCAGTCTGTGAGATGGAGGTTCACACTCACTCACATGAACATCCAGTCTGTAAGATGGAGGTTCACACTCATTGCAGGGACAGCCAGATTCTGAGTTGGAATTTCATACTCACTCACAGTAATGGCCAGTCTGTGAGGTGGAGGTTCACACACATGCGCTCGAACGCCAGTCTGTGAGATGGAGTTTCGCACTCACTCAGAGGAATGGCCAGTCTATGAGATGGAGGTTCACACTCACTCACATGAACATCTAGTCAGTGAGATGGAGGTTCACACTAATACACAGGAACAGCCAGTCTGTTCGTTGGAGTTTCTCACTCAGCAGGGAGTGATGGCCAGTCTGTGAGGTGGAGTTTCACACTCACTCACATGGACATCTAGTCTGTGAGATGGAGCTTCACACTCACTCACAGAAACAGCCAGTCTGTGAGATGGAGGTTCATACTTTCTCACAGGAAGACCCAGTTTGTGAGATGGAATTTCACAAACACATGGGAGGAAGGGCCAGTCTGTCAGATGGAGTTTCACACTCACTCTCAGGAACAGCCAGTCTGTGAATGGTGCTCCACACTCAGTCACATGAATGTCTTGTTTCTGAGAATGAAGTAAACACCCACTCAAGGAGCGATCAGTCTGTGAGATGCAGATTCACTCTCAGTCACAAGAATGGCCAGTCTTTGAGTTGAAGGTTCACACTAACTCACATGAACTTCTAGTCTGTCAGATGGAGTTTCACACTCACGAGGGAGGAACGGTCAGTCGGTGACATAGTGGTTTACACTCGCTCACAGGAACAGCCAGTCTGTGTCGTGGATGTTCACACTCACACGCAGGTACAGCCAGTCTCTGAGATTGATTTTCACACTCAGTCAGAAGAATGGCCAATCTGTGAGGTGGATGTTCACATTCATTCACCAAATGGCCAGTCTGTGAGATGGAGCTTCACACTCACTCACATGAACATCCAGTTTGTGAGATGGAGGTTCACACTCATCGCAGGGAGAGCCAGATTCTGAGTTGCACTTTCATACTCACACACAGTCATGGCCAGTCTGTGAGGTGGAGTTTCACACACATGTGCTTGAACGCCAGTATGTGAGATGGAGTTTCGCACTCACTCAGGGGAACGGCCGGTCTGTGAGATGGAGGTTCACACTCACTCACCTGAACATCTAGTCAGTGAGATGGAGGTTCACACTAATACACAGGAACAGCCAGTCTGTTCGTTGGAGTTTCTCACTCAGCAGGGAGGGATAGCCAGTCTGTGAGGTGGAGATTCACACTCGCTCACATGAACATCTAGTCTGTGAGATGGAGCTTCACACTCACTCGCAGAAACAGCCAGTCTGTTAGAAGGAGGTTCATACTTTCTCACAGGAAGACCCAGTTTGTGAGATGGAATTTCACAAACACATGGGAGGAAGGGCCAGTCTGTCAGATGGAGTTTCACACTCACTCTCAGGAACAGCCAGTCTGTGAATGGTGCTCCACACTCAGTCACATGAATGTCTTGTTTCTGAGAATGAAGTAAACACTCACTCAAGGAACGATCAGTCTGTGAGATGCAGATTCACTCTCAGTCACAAGAATGGCCAGTCTTTGAGTTGAAGGTTCACACTAACTCACATGAACTTCTAGTCTGTAAGATGGAGAATCACACTCACTCACTGTAACAGCCAGTCTGTCAGATGGAGTTTAACACTCATTAGGGAGAACGGCCAGTTGGTGAGATAGTGGTTCACACTCACTCACAGGAATGGACAGTCTGTGTCGTAGATGTTCACAGTTACACATGTACATCCAGTCTGTGAGATGCAAGTTCACAATCACTCACACGAACGGCCAGTCTGTGAGATGGAGGTTCACACTCACTCACATGAACATCCAGTCTGTAAGATGGAGGTTCACACTCATTGCAGGGACAGCCAGATTCTGAGTTGGAATTTCATACTCACTCACAGTAATGGCCAGTCTGTGAGGTGGAGGTTCACACACATGCGCTCGAACGCCAGTCTGTGAGATGGAGTTTCGCACTCACTCAGAGGAATGGCCAGTCTATGAGATGGAGGTTCACACTCACTCACATGAACATCTAGTCAGTGAGATGGAGGTTCACACTAATACACAGGAACAGCCAGTCTGTTCGTTGGAGTTTCTCACTCAGCAGGGAGTGATGGCCAGTCTGTGAGGTGGAGTTTCACACTCACTCACATGGACATCTAGTCTGTGAGATGGAGCTTCACACTCACTCACAGAAACAGCCAGTCTGTGAGATGGAGGTTCATACTTTCTCACAGGAAGACCCAGTTTGTGAGATGGAATTTCACAAACACATGGGAGGAAGGGCCAGTCTGTCAGATGGAGTTTCACACTCACTCTCAGGAACAGCCAGTCTGTGAATGGTGCTCCACACTCAGTCACATGAATGTCTTGTTTCTGAGAATGAAGTAAACACCCACTCAAGGAGCGATCAGTCTGTGAGATGCAGATTCACTCTCAGTCACAAGAATGGCCAGTCTTTGAGTTGAAGGTTCACACTAACTCACATGAACTTCTAGTCTGTCAGATGGAGTTTCACACTCACGAGGGAGGAACGGTCAGTCGGTGACATAGTGGTTTACACTCGCTCACAGGAACAGCCAGTCTGTGTCGTGGATGTTCACACTCACACGCAGGTACAGCCAGTCTCTGAGATTGATTTTCACACTCAGTCAGAAGAATGGCCAATCTGTGAGGTGGATGTTCACATTCATTCACCAAATGGCCAGTCTGTGAGATGGAGCTTCACACTCACTCACATGAACATCCAGTTTGTGAGATGGAGGTTCACACTCATCGCAGGGAGAGCCAGATTCTGAGTTGGACTTTCATACTCACACACAGTCATGGCCAGTCTGTGAGGTGGAGGTTCACACACGTGTGCTAGAACGCCAGTCTGTGAGATGGAGTTTCACACTCACTCAGAGGAATGGCCAGTCTGTGAGTTGGAGGTTCACACTACCTCACATGAACTTCTAGTCTGTGAGATGGAGTTTCGCACTCACTCAGGGGAACGGCCGGTCTGTGAGATGGAGGTTCACACTCACTCACTTGAACATCTAGTCAGTGAGATGGAGGTTCACACTAATACACAGGAACAGCCAGTCTGTTCGTTGGAGTTTCTCACTCAGCAGGGAGGGATAGCCAGTCTGTGAGGTGGAGATTCACACTCGCTCACATGAACATCTAGTCTGTGAGATGGAGCTTCACACTCACTCGCAGAAACAGCCAGTCTGTTAGATGGAGGTTCATACTTTCTCACAGGAAGACCCAGTTTGTGAGATGGAATTTCACAAACACATGGGAGGAACGGCCAGTCTGTCAGATGGAGTTTCACACTCACTCTCAGGAACAGCCAGTCTGTGAATGGTACTCCACACTCAGTCACATGAATGTCTTGTTTCTGAGAATGAAGTAAACACTCACTCAAGGAACGATCAGTCTGTGAGATGCAGATTCACTCTCAGTCACAAGAATGGCCAGTCTTTGAGTTGAAGGTTCACACTAACTCACATGAACTTCTAGTCTGTAAGATGGAGAATCACACTCACTCACTGTAACAGCCAGTCTGTCAGATGGAGTTTCACACTCACGTGGGAGGAATGGCCAGTTGGTGACATAGTGGTTTACACTCACTCACAGGAACAGCCAGTCCGTGTCGTGGATGTTCACACTCACGCGCAGGTACAGCCAGTCTCTGAGATTGATTTTCACACTCAGTCAGAAGAATGGCCAATCTGTGAGGTGGATGTTCACATTCATTCACCAAATGGCCAGTCTGTGAGATGGAGGTTCACACACACTTACAACAACAGCCAATCTGTGCGATGAAGATTCACACTCACTGAAAAGAACGGCCAGTCTGTGGATTGGAGGTTCACACTCTCTCACAGGAAAACCAAGTCTGTGAGATGGAAGTTCACACTCACTCACAGGATCGGCACGTCTGTGAGCTGGAGGTTCACACTAACACAAAGGAACAGCCAGTCTGTGAGGTGGAGGTTCACAATCACATGGGAGATACAACCAGTCTGTCAAAAGGAGTTTCACACTCACTAGGGAGAACGGCCAGTCGGTGAGATAGTGGTTTACACTCACTCACAGGAACGGACAGTCTGTATCGTGAATGTTCACAGTCACCCGCAGTATATCCAGTCTATGAGATGGAGGTTCACACTCACTCACTCGAAAGGCCAGTCTGTGAGATGGAGCTTCACACTCACTCACATGAACATCCAGTTTGTGAGATGGAGGTTCACACTCATCGCAGGGACAGCCAGATTCTGAGTTGGACTTTCATACTCACACACAGTTATGGCCAGTCTGTGAGGTGGAGGTTCACACACGTGTGCTAGAACGCCAGTCTGTGAGATGGAGTTTCACACTCACTCAGAGGAATGGCCAGTCTGTGAGTTGGAGGTTCACACTACCTCACATGAACTTCTAGTCTGTGAGATGGAGATTCACACCCACTAACGGTAACAGCCAGACCATCAGATGGAGTTTCACACTCACGAGGGAGGAACGGCAAGTCGGTGACATAGTGGTTTACACTCACTCACAGGAAAGGCCAGTCTGTTAGACAGAAGTTCACACTCACTCACAGGATCGGCACGTCTGTGAGCTGGAGGTTCACACTAACGCAAAGGAGCAGCCAGTCTGTGAGATGGAGGTTCACAATCACTTGGAAGTAACAGCCAGTCTGTCAGATGGAGTTTAACACTCATTAGGGAGAACGGCCAGTTGGTGAGATAGTGGTTCACACTCACTCACAGGAATGGACAGTCTGTGTCGTAGATGTTCACAGTTACACATGTACATCCAGTCTGTGAGATGCAGGTTCACAATCACTCACACGAACGGCCAGTCTGTGAGATGGAGGTTCACACTCACTCACATGAACATCCAGTCTGTGAGATGGAGGTTCACACTCATTGCAGGGACAGCCAGATTCTGAGTTGGAATTTCATACTCACTCACAGTAATGGCCAGTCTGTGAGGTGGAGGTTCACACACATGCGCTCGAACGCCAGTCTGTGAGATGGAGTTTCGCACTCACTCAGAGGAATGGCCAGTCTATGAGATGGAGGTTCACACTCACTCACATGAACATCTAGTCAGTGAGATGGAGGTTCACACTAATACACAGGAACAGCCAGTCTGTTCGTTGGAGTTTCTCACTCAGCAGGGAGGGATAGCCAGTCTGTGAGGTGGAGTTTCACACTCACTCACATGGACATCTAGTCTGTGAGATGGAGCTTCACACTCACTCACAGAAACAGCCAGTCTGTGAGATGGAGGTTCATACTTTCTCACAGGAAGACCCAGTTTGTAAGATGGAATTTCACAAACACATGGGAGGAAGGGCCAGTCTGTCAGATGGAGTTTCACACTCACTCTCAGGAACAGCCAGTCTGTGAATGGTGCTCCACACTCAGTCACATGAATGTCTTGTTTCTGAGAATGAAGTAAACACTCACTCAAGGAACGATCAGTCTGTGAGATGCAGATTCACTCTCAGTCACAAGAATGGCCAGTCTTTGAGTTGAAGGTTCACACTAACTCACATGAACTTCTAGTCTGTAAGATGGAGAATCACACTCACTCACTGTAACAGCCAGTCTGTCAGATGGAGTTTCACACTCACGTGGGAGGAATGGCCAGTTGGTGACATAGTGGTTTACACTCACTCACAGGAACAGCCAGTCCGTGTCGTGGATGTTCACACTCACGCGCAGGTACAGCCAGTCTCTGAGATTGATTTTCACACTCAGTCAGAAGAATGGCCAATCTGTGAGGTGGATGTTCACATTCATTCACCAAATGGCCAGTCTGTGAGATGGAGGTTCACACACACTTACAACAACAGCCAATCTGTGCGATGAAGATTCACACTCACTGAAAAGAACGGCCAGTCTGTGGATTGGAGGTTCACACTCTCTCACAGGAAAACCAAGTCTGTGAGATGGAAGTTCACACTCACTCACAGGATCGGCACGTCTGTGAGCTGGAGGTTCACACTAACACAAAGGAACAGCCAGTCTGTGAGGTGGAGGTTCACAATCACATGGGAGATACAACCAGTCTGTCAAAAGGAGTTTCACACTCACTAGGGAGAACGGCCAGTCGGTGAGATAGTGGTTTACACTCACTCACAGGAACGGACAGTCTGTATCGTGAATGTTCACAGTCACCCGCAGTACATCCAGTCTATGAGATGGAGGTTCACACTCACTCACTCGAAAGGCCAGTCTGTGAGATGGAGCTTCACACTCACTCACATGAACATCCAGTTTGTGAGATGGAGGTTCACCCTCATCGCAGGGACAGCCAGATTCTGAGTTGGACTTTCATACTCACACACAGTCATGGCCAGTCTGTGAGGTGGAGGTTCACACACGTGTGGTAGAACACCAGTCTGTGAGATGGAGTTTCACACTCACTCAGAGGAATGGCCAGTCTGTGAGTTGGAGGTTCACACTACCTCACATGAACTTCTAGTCTGTGAGATGGAGATTCGCACTCACTAACGGTAACAGCCAGACTGTCAGATGGAGTTTCACACTCACGAGGGAGGAACGGCAAGTCGGTGACATAGTGGTTTACACTCACTCACAGGAATGGCCAGTCTGTGAGGTGCATGTTCACATTCATTCACCAAGTGGCCAGTCTGTTAGACAGAAGTTCACACTCACTCACAGGATCGGCACGTCTGTCAGCTGGAGGTTCACACTAACACAAAGGAACAGCCAGTCTGTGAGATGGAAGTTCACACTCACTCACAGGATTGGCACGTCTGTGAGCTGGAGGTTCACACTAATGCACAAGAACAGCCAGTCTGTGAGATGTAGGTTCACAATCACTTTGGAGTAACAGCCAGTCTGTCAGATGGAGTTTAACACTCATTAGGGAGAAACGGCCGGTCGGTGAGATAGTGGTTCACACTCACTCACAGGAATGGACAGTCTGTATCGTAGATGTTCACAGTTACACGCAGTACATCCAGTCTGTGAGATGCAGGTTCACAATCACTCACACGAAAGGCCAGTCTGTGAGATGGAGATTCACACTCACTCACATGAACATCCAGTCTGTGAGATGGAGGTTCACACTCACATATGAACATCCAGTCTGTGAGATTGAGGTTCACACTCATTGCAGGGACAGCCAGATTCTGAGTTGCAATTTCATACTCCCTCACAGTAATGGCCAGTCTGTGAGGTGGAGGTTCACACACATGCGCTGGAACGCCAGTCTGTGAGATGGAGTTTCGCACTCACTCATGGGAACGGCCAGTCTGTGAGATGGAGGCTCACACTCACTCACTTGAACATCTAGTCAGTGAGATGGAGGTTCACACTAATACACAGGAACAGCCAGTCTGTGCGTTGGAGTTGTTCACTCACCAGGGAAGGATGGTCAGTCTGTGAGTTGGAGTTTCACACTCACTCACATGAACATCTAGTCTGTGAGATGGAGATTCACACTCACTCGTAGAAACAGCCAGTCTGTGAGATGGAGGTTCATACTTTCTCACAGGAAGAGCCAGTTTGTAAGATGGAATTTCACAAACACATGGGAGAAAGGGCCAGTCTGTCAGATGGAGTTTCACACTCACTCTCAGGAACAGCCAGTCTGTGAATGGTGCTCCACACTCAGTCACATGAATGTCTTGTTTCTGAGAATGAAGTAAACACTCACTCAAGGAGCGATCAGTCTGTGAGATGCAGATTCACTCTCAGTCACAAGAATGACCAGTCTTTGAGTTGAAGGTTCACACTAACTCACATGAACTTCTAGTCTGTGAGATGGATATTCACACTCACTCATGGTAACAGCCAGACTGTCAGATGGAGTTTCACACTCACGAGGGAGGAACGGCCAGTCGGTGACATAGTGGTTTACACTCACTCACAGGAACGGCCAGTCTGTGTCGTGTATGTTCACACACTCGCGCAGGTACAGCCAGTCTCTGAGATTGACTTTCACACTCACTCACAAGAATGGCCAGTCTGTGAGGTGGATGTTCACATTCATTCACCACATGGCCAGTCTGTGAGATGGAGGTTCACACTCACTTACAACAACAGCCAATCTGTGCGATGAAGGTTCACACTCACTGAAAAGAACGGCCAGTCTGTGGATTGGAGGTTCATACTCTCTCACAGGAAAACCAAGTCTGTGGGATGGAAGTGCACACTCACTCATAGGATCGGCACGTCTGTGAGTTGGAGGTTGACACTAACGCACAGGAACAGCCAGTCTGTGAGGTGGAGGTTCACAATCACTTGGGAGTAACAGCCAGTTTGTTAGATGGAGTTTAACAATCATTAGGGAGGAATGGCCAGTCGGTGATATAGTGGTTTACACTCACCCACAGGAATGGACAGTCTGTATCATAGATGTTCACAGTTACACGCAGCACATCGAGTCTATGAGATGGAGGTTCACACTCACGCACACGAATATCCAATCTGTGAGATGGAGGTTCACACTCAGTCAGAAGAATGGCCAGTCTGTGAGTTGGAGGTTCACACTCACTCACATGAACATCTAGTCTGTGAGATGGAGATTCACACTCACTCGCAAAAACAGCCAGTCTGTGAGACGGAGGTTCACAGTCACTCACAGGAAGGGCCAGTTTCTGAGATGGAATTACACAAATCCATGGGAGGAACAGCCAATCTGTCAGATGGAGTTTCACACTCACTCGGGAGGAATGGACCATCGGTGAGAAGGTGGGTCACATCCAATCACAGGAACGGCCATTCTGTGCCTTAGAAGTTCCCACTCACTCACAGGTACAGCCAGCCTGTGAGATGGAAGTTCACACTTACTCACTAAAAATCCAGTCGGTGAGATGGAGGTTCACACTCAGTCACAATAATAGCCAGTCTGTGAGTTGGAGGTTCACACTCACTCACATGAACAGCCTGCCTGTGTGATGGAGGTTCCCACTCACTCGGGAGGACCAGCCACTCTGTGAGATGGAGATTCCCACTCACTAGGGAGAGACGGCCAGTCGGTGAGATGGAGTTTCACACTCAATCACAGGAACAACCAGTCTGTGCAATGGTGGTCCACACTCACTCACATGATGGTCTTGTTTGTGAGATTGAAATAAACACTCACTCAAGGAACGATCAGTCTGTGAGATGCAGGTTCACACTCAGTCACAAGAATGGCCAGTCTTTGAGTTGGAGGTTCACACTAACTGACATGAACTTCTAGTCTGTGAGATGGAGATTCACACTCACTCATTGTAATAGCCAGTCTGTCAGATGGAGTTTCACACTCACTAGGGAGGAACGGCCAGTCAGTGACATAGTGGTTTACACTCGCTCACAGGAATGGCCAGTCTGTGTCGTGGATGTTCACACTCACGCGCAGGTACAGCCAGTCTCTGAGATTGACTTTCACACTCACTCACAAGAATGGCAAGTCTGTGAGATGGAGGTTCACACATACGCGCTAGAAGGCCAATGTGTGAGATGGATGTTCACACTCACTTACAACAACAGCCAGTCTGTGCGATGAAGGTTCACACCCACTGACAAGAACAGCCAGTCTGTGGATTGGAGGTTCATACTCTCTCACAGGAACACCAAGTCTGTGAGATGGAAGTTCATACTTACTCACATGAACATCTAGTCTGTGAAATGGAGATTCACACTCACACGCAGAAACAGCCAGCCTGTGAGACAGGGGTTCACACTCTGTCACAGGAAGGGCCAGTTTGCGAGATGGAGGTTCACAATCACATGGGAGGAACAGCCAGTCTGTCAGATAAAGTTTCACACTCACTCGGGAGGAATGCACCGTTGGTGAGATAGTGGTTCACAACCAATCACGGGAAACGGCCAGTCTGTGAGATGGAGGTTCACACAGATGCGCGAGAACGCCAGTCTGTGAGATGGAGGTCCATTCACACTCACAGGAATGGCCAGTCTATGGATTGGAGGTTCACACTCTCTCACAGGAACACCAAGACTGTGAGATGGAAGTTCACACACACTCGCATGAACAGCATTTTTGTAAGATGGAGCTTCACACTCACTCATGTGAAAGTCCCGGCTCTGAGATGGAGGTTCAGACTCACTCACAGGATCAGCCAGTCTGTCATATGGAGGCTTACAATGACATGGGAGGTACAGCCAGTCTGTCAGATGTTGTTTCACAATCACTAAGGAGGAACAGCCAGTCGGAGAGATAGTGGTTCACACTCACTCACAGGAACGGACAGTCTGTGTCATAGATGTTCACAGTCACGCTCAGTACAGCCAGTCTGTGAGATGGAGTTTCACACTCACGCACATGAACATCCAATCTGTGAGATGGAGGTTCACACTTATCGCAGGGACAGCCAGATTCTGAATTGGACTTTCTTACTCACTCACAGTAACGGCCAGTCTGTCAGATAGAGTTTCACACCCACTAGGCCAGTCGGTGAGTTAGTGTTTTGGGTACAACCAGTCCGTGAGATGGAGGTTCACATACACTCAGAGGATCAGCCAGTCTGTCAGATGGAGATTCACACTCACTCACATGAACATCCGGTCTGTGAGATGGAGGTTCACACTTATCGCAGGGACAGCCAGATTCTGAGTTGGACTTTCTTACTCACTCACAGTAACGGCCAGTCTGTCAGATGGAGTTTCAAACTCACTAGGTCAGTCGGTGAGATAGTGGTTCAGGTAAAACCTGTCTGTGAGATGGAGGTTCACATACCCTCAGAAGATCAGCCAGTCTGTGAGCTGGAGGTTCACGCTCACTCACAAGAGTCGCCATTCCATGAGATTGAGTTTCACACCCACAAGAACAGCCTGTCTGTGAGGTGGAGGTTCACACTAACTTACATGAACGGCTGGTCTGTGCGTTGGAAGTTCACAGTCACTCACAGGAATGAACAGTCTGTGAGCTGGAGGTTCACACTCACTCACAACTACAGCCTGTCCATGAGATGGAGGTTAACACTCATGCACAAGAATGGTGAGTCTGTGAGATGAAGGTTTGCACACACTCACAGGATCTGCCATTCTGTGTGTTGGAGATTCACACTCACATGGGAAGAACAGCTCGTCTGTGAGCTGGAGGTTCATAAACTCACAAGTGTGGCCATTCTGTGAGATTGAGTTTCACACTCACAAGAACAGCCTGTCTGTGAGGTGGAGGTTCACACTCACTTGCATGAACGGCTAGTCTGTGCGTTGGAAGTTCACGTTCACTTACAGGAACGTCCCATCTGTGAGATGGAGGTTCACACTAACTCACAGGAACAACCAGATTGTGAGTTGGAGGTTCACATACACTCAGAGGATCAGCCAGTCTGTGAGATGGTGATTCACACTCACATGGGAGGAACGGCCAGGCTGTGAGGTGGAGGTTCACACTCACTCACAAGAGCAGCCCTTCTGTGAGATTGAGTTTCACACTCACGAGAACAGCCTGTCTGTGAGGTGGAGGTTCACACTAACTTGCAGGAACGACTAGTCTGTGTGTTGGAAGTTCACACTCACTCACAGGAATGAACAGTCTGTGAGCTGGAGGTTCACACTCACTCACAACTACAGCCTGTCCATGAGATGGAGGTTAACACTATGCACATGAATGGTGAGTCTGTGAGATGGAGTTTCACAATCCGTCACATGTACAGCCAGTCAGTGAGATGGAGGTTCACACTTACACACAGGAACAGCCAGTCTGTGTGTTGGAGTTTCTCACTCACTAGGGAGGGATGACCAGTCTGTGAGGTGGAGTTTCACACTCACTCACATGAACATAAAGTCTGGCAGATGGTGTTTCACACTCACTCAGGAGGAATGGCCACTTGGTGAGAGACTGGTTCACACTCAATCACAGGAACGGACAGACTGTGTCGTAGAAGTGCACACTCAGTCACAGGTACAGCCAGTCTGTGAGATGGAGGTTCACACTCACTCACATGAACATCCAGTCTGTGGGATGGAGGGTCACACTTATCGCAGGGACAGCCAGATTCTGAGTTGGACTTTCTTACTCGCTCACAGTAACGGCCAGTCCGTCAGAAGTAGTTTCACACCCACTCGGCCAGTCGGTGAGATAGTTGTTTGGGTACAACCAGTCTGTGAGATGGAGGTTCACATACACTCAGAGGATCAGCCAGTCTGTCAGATGGAGATTCACACTCACATGGGATCAACGGCCCGTCTCTGAGCTGGAGGTTCACACTCACTCACAAGAGTGACCATTCTGTGAGATTGTGTTTCACATTCACAAGAGCCGCCTGTCTGTGAAGTGGAGGTTCACACTAACTTGCATGAGCGGCTAGTCTGTGCGTTGGAAGTTCACACTCACTTACGGGAATGTCCCATCTGTGAGATGGAGGTTCACACACACTCGCAGGATTGGCACGTCTGTGAGATGGAGGGTCACACTAAGTCACAGGAACAACCAGACTGTGAGTTGGAGGTTCACATACACTCAGAGGATCAGCCAGTCTGTCAGATGGAGATTCACACTCACTCACATGAACATCCGGTCTGTGAGATGGAGGTTCACACTTATCGCAGGGACAGCCAGATTCTGAGTTGGACTTTCTTACTCACTCACAGTAACGGCCAGTCTGTCAGATGGAGTTTCAAACTCACTAGGTCAGTCAGTGAGATAGTGGTTCAGGTAAAACCTGTCTGTGAGATGGAGGTTCACATACCCTCAGAAGATCAGCCAGTCTGTGAGCTGGAGGTT
This sequence comes from Mobula birostris, assembly GCF_030028105.1. Taxonomy (NCBI): domain Eukaryota; kingdom Metazoa; phylum Chordata; class Chondrichthyes; order Myliobatiformes; family Myliobatidae; genus Mobula; species Mobula birostris. The sequence goes on from NC_092372.1 coordinate 109,272,864, forward strand.
CACGCTCACTCACAAGAGTCGCCATTCCATGAGATTGAGTTTCACACCCACAAGAACAGCCTGTCTGTGAGGTGGAGGTTCACACTAACTTACATGAACGGCTGGTCTGTGCGTTGGAAGTTCACAGTCACTCACAGGAATGAACAGTCTGTGAGCTGGAGGTTCACACTCACTCACAACTACAGCCTGTCCATGAGATGGAGGTTAACACTCATGCACAAGAATGGTGAGTCTGTGAGATGAAGGTTTGCACACACTCACAGGATCTGCCATTCTGTGTGTTGGAGATTCACACTCACATGGGAAGAACAGCTCGTCTGTGAGCTGGAGGTTCATAAACTCACAAGTGTGGCCATTCTGTGAGATTGAGTTTCACACTCACAAGAATAGCCTGTCTGTGAGGTGGAGGTTCACACTCACTTGCATGAACGGCTAGTCTGTGCGTTGGAAGTTCACGTTCACTTACAGGAACGTCCCATCTGTGAGATGGAGGTTCACACTAACTCACAGGAACAACCAGATTGTGAGTTGGAGGTTCACATACACTCAGAGGATCAGCCAGTCTGTGAGATGGTGATTCACACTCACATGGGAGGAACGGCCAGGCTGTGAGGTGGAGGTTCACACTCACTCACAAGAGCAGCCCTTCTGTGAGATTGAGTTTCACACTCACGAGAACAGCCTGTCTGTGAGGCGGAGGTTCACACTAACTTGCAGGAACGACTAGTCTGTGTGTTGGAAGTTCACACTCACTCACAGGAATGAACAGTCTGTGAGCTGGAGGTTCACACTCACTCACAACTACAGCCTGTCCATGAGATGGAGGTTAACACTATGCACATGAATGGTGAGTCTGTGAGATGGAGTTTCACAATCCGTCACATGTACAGCCAGTCAGTGAGATGGAGGTTCACACTTACACACAGGAACAGCCAGTCTGTGTGTTGGAGTTTCTCACTCACTAGGGAGGGATGACCAGTCTGTGAGGTGGAGTTTCACACTCACTCACATGAACATAAAGTCTGGCAGATGGTGTTTCACACTCACTCAGGAGGAATGGCCACTTGGTGAGAGACTGGTTCACACTCAATCACAGGAACGGACAGACTGTGTCGTAGAAGTGCACACTCAGTCACAGGTACAGCCAGTCTGTGAGATGGAGGTTCACACTCACTCACATGAACATCCAGTCTGTGGGATGGAGGGTCACACTTATCGCAGGGACAGCCAGATTCTGAGTTGGACTTTCTTACTCGCTCACAGTAACGGCCAGTCCGTCAGAAGTAGTTTCACACCCACTCGGCCAGTCGGTGAGATAGTTGTTTGGGTACAACCAGTCTGTGAGATGGAGGTTCACATACACTCAGAGGATCAGCCAGTCTGTCAGATGGAGATTCACACTCACATGGGATCAACGGCCCGTCTCTGAGCTGGAGGTTCACACTCACTCACAAGAGTGACCATTCTGTGAGATTGTGTTTCACATTCACAAGAGCCGCCTGTCTGTGAAGTGGAGGTTCACACTAACTTGCATGAGCGGCTAGTCTGTGCGTTGGAAGTTCACACTCACTTACGGGAATGTCCCATCTGTGAGATGGAGGTTCACACACACTCGCAGGGTTGGCACGTCTGTGAGATGGAGGGTCACACTAAGTCACAGGAACAACCAGACTGTGAGTTGGAGGTTCACATACACTCAGAGGATCAGCCAGTCTGTGAGATGGTGATTCACACTCACATGGGAGGAATGGCCAGGCTGTGAGCTGGAGGTTCACACTCACTCAGAAGAGCGGCCATTCTGTGAGATTGAGTTTCACACTCACGAGAACAGCCAGTCTGTGAGGTGGAGAATCGCACTCACTGTGGAGGAACGGCCAGTCTGTGAGATGGAAGTTCACACTCACTCACAGGAATGACCAGTCTGTGAGATGGAGGGTCACACTCACTCACAGGAATGGCCAGTCTGTGAGGTGGAGGTTCACACTCACTCACAACTACAGCTTGTCCATGAGATGGAGGTTAACACTCATGCACAAGAATGGTGAGTCTGTGAGATGGAGGTTTGCACTAACTCACAGGATCTGCCATTCTGTGTGATGGAGATTCAGTCTCTCATGGGAGGAACGGCCAGTCTGTGAGCTTGAGGTTCATACTCACTCACAAGATTGGCTATTCTGAGATCGAGTTTCACACTCACAAGAACAGCCTGTCTGTGAGGTGGACGTTCACACTAACTTGCAGGAACGGCTAGTCTGTGCATTGGAAGTTCACACTCACTTACAGGAACGTCCCATCTGTGAGATAGAGGTTCACACGCACTCACAGGATTGGTACGTCTGTGAGATGGAGGTTCACACTAACTCACAAGAACAACCAGACTGTGAGTTCGAGGTCCACACTCGCTCACAGAAAGGCCCAGTCTGTGAGATGGAGTTTCACAATCTGTCACATGTACAGCCAGTCAGTGGGAGCTAGGGCTTTACTCTTTGGAGAGAAGGAGGATGAGAGGAGACATGATAGAGGTGTACAAGATAATAAGAGGAGTAGATAGAGTGAATAGCCAGCGCTTCTTCCCCAGGGCACCACTGCTCAATACAAGAGGACATGGCTTTAAGGTAAGGGGTGGGAAGTTCAAGGGGGATATTAGAGGAAGGTTTTTCACTCAGAGAGTGGTTGGTGCGTGGAATGCACTGCCTGAGTCAGTGGTGGAGGCAGATACACTAGTGAAGTTTAAGAGACTACTAGGCAGGTATATGGAGGAATCTAAGGAGGGGGCTTATATGGGAGGCAGGGTTTGAGGGTCTGCACAACATTGTGGGCCGAAGGGCCTGTACTGTGCTGTACTATTCTATATTCTATGTTCTCACAGGAAGGGCTGGTCTGTGAGATGGAGGTTCACAATCGCTCACATGAACAGCCAGTCTGTGAGATGGAGGTTCATAATCACATGGGAGGTACAGCCAGTCTATCAGATGGAGTTTCACACTCACTAGGCAGGAGTGGCCCGTCGGCCAGATAGTGGTTCACACTCAATCGCGGGAACGGCCATTCTGTGTCGTAGGAGTTCAGACTCACTCACAGGTACAGCCAGTCTGTGAGATGGAGGTTCAAACTCACTCACAGGATGGGCCGTCTGTGAGATGGATGTTTACACACAGTCATAAGAACTGCCAGTCTGTGAGATGGAGGTTCACACTCACAAGAACAGCCAGTCTGTGAGATGGAGATTCACACTCACTCGAGAGGAACGGCCAGTCGGTGAGATAGTGGTGCACACTCACTCACAAGAACGGACAGTCTGTGTCATAGATGTTCACAGTCACGTGCAATACAGCCAGTCAGTGAGACGGAGGTTCACACTCACTCACAGGAAGGGCGATCTGTGAGATGGTGTTTTACAATCACATGGGAGCAACAGCCAGTCTGTCAGATGGAGCGTCACACTCACTAGGAAGGAACGGCCTGTCGGTGAGATAGTGGTTCACACTCAATCACAGGAACAGCCAGTCTGTGTTGTAGAAGTTCACAGTCACTCACATGTATGGCCAGTCTGTGTCGTAGAAGTTCACAGTCACTCACATGTACAGCCAGTCTGTGAGACGGAGGTTCAAGCTCACTAGGGATGGACAGCCAGTCTGTGAGATGGTGTTTCACACACACTCACAGGAACAGCAGGTGTGTGCGTTGGTGCTTCACACTCACTCACATGAATGCCTCGTTTGTGAGATGGAGGTAAACACTCACTGACAGGATCGATCAGTCTGTGAGAGGCGGGTTCACACTCAGTCATAAGAATGGCCAGTCCGTGAGTTGAAGGTTCACACTCACTCACATGAACATCTAGTCTGTGAAATGGAGATTCACACTCACTCACTGGAACAGCCAGTCTGTCAGGTGGAGTTTCACACTCACGAGGGAGGAACAGCCAGTTGGTGAGATAGTGGTTTACACTCATGCACAGGAACGACCAGTCTGTGTCATGGATGTTCACACCCACGCACAGTTACAGCCAGTCTGTGAGATTGATTTTCACACTCACTGACAGGATCAGCCAGTCTGTGAGATGGAGATTCACACTCACTCACAGTAACAGCCAGTCTGTGAGATGCAGTTTCATACTCACTAGGGAGGGGCGGCCAGTCTGTCCGGTGGAGGTTCACACTCACTCACACGAAAATCTAGTCTGTGAGATGGAGATTCACACTCATTTGCAAAAACAGCCAGTCTGTGAGGTGGAGGTTCATAGTCTCTAGGCCAGTCTCACGATAGCACTTCACGCTCAGTCACAGGAATGGCCAGTCTGTGTCGTACATTTTCAAACTCACTCACAGGTACAGCCAATCTGTGAGATGGAGTTTCACACTCACTCACAAGAATGGCCTGTCTGTGAGATGGAGTGTCACACTCACTTACATGAACATCCAGTCTGTGAGATGGAGTTTCACACTCACTGGGGAGGAACGACCAGTCTGTCAGATGGAGTTTCACACTCACTGGGGAGGAACGGCCAGTCAGTGAGTCTGAGGTTCACACTCACTCACAGGAACGGCCAGTCTGTGAGATGGAGTTTCACACTAAATCACATGAACATCTAGTCTGGGAGATGCAGGTTCACACTCATCGCAGGAACAGCCAGATTCTGAGTTGGACTTTCACACTCCCTCACGGTAACGGCCAATTTGTGAGGTGGAGGTGCACACACATGCGTTAGAATGCCAGTCTGTTAGATGGAGGTTCACAATCCCTCACATGAACAACCAGTCTGTGAGATTGAGGTTCACAATCACGTGGGAGGAGCAGCTAGTATGTCGGATGGAGTTTCACACTCACTAGGCCATTCAGTGACATAGCAGTTCATGCTCAATCACAGGAACGGCCAGTCTGTGTTGTAGAAGTTCACACTCATTCACAGGTACAGCCAGTCTGTGAGATGGAGGTTCACACTCACTCACAGGATCAGTCAGTCTGTGAGATAGAGATCCACACTCACATGGGAGGAACGGCCAGTCTGTGAGGTGGAGGTTGGCACTCACTCACGAGAGCAGCCAGTCTGTGAGACAGATTTTGACACTCACAAGACCAGCCAGTCTGTGAGATGGAGATTCGCAGTCACTGGGGAAGTACAGCCAGTCGCTGAGGTGAAGGTTCACAATCACTCACAATTGCAGCCTATCCATGAGCTGGAGGCTAACATGAACACACAGGAATGGTGAGTCTGTGAGATGGAGGATCACACTCACTCACAGGATCAGCCATTCTGTGTGACGGAGATTCACACTCACATGTGTGGAACGGCCTGTCTGTGAGATGGAGGTTCACACTCACTTGCAGGAACAGCTAGTCTGTGCGATGGAAGTTCACACTCACTCACAGGAACAGCAATTATGTGAGATAGGCTTTCACACTCACTCACAGGCAGTCTGTAAGATGGAGGTTCACACTGAATCACAGGAACGGCCAGTCTGTGTCATAGAAGTTCACACTCACTCACAGGTACAGCCAGTCTGAGAGAGGGAGTTTCACACTCACTAGGGAGGGACAGCCAGTCTGTGAGGTGAAGGTTTACACTCAATCACAGGAACAGCCAGTCTGTGTCATAGAAGTTCACTCTCAGTCACAGTTACGGCCAATCTGTGAGATGGAATTTCACACTCACTAGGGAGGGACGGCCGGTCTGTGAGGTGGGGGCTCACACTCACTCACAAGAATATCTAGTCTCTGAGATGGAGGTTCCCACTAAATCAAAGGAACGACCATTCTGTGAGATGGAGGTTCACACTAACTCACAGGAAGGGCTGGTCTGTGAGATGGAGGTTCACAATCGCTCACATGAACAGCCAGTCTGGTTCATAATCACATGGGAGGAACAGCCAGTCTATCAGATGGAGTTTCACACTCACTGGGCAGGAACGGCCCGTCGGTCAGATAGTGGTTCACACTCAATCGCGGGAACGGCCATTCTGTGTCGTAGAAGTTCACACTCACTCACAGGTACAGCCAGACTGTGAGATGGAGGTTCAAACTCACTCACAGGATGGGCCGTCTGTGAGATGGACGTTCACACACAGTCGTAAGAACAGCCAGTCTGTGTGCTGGAGTTTCTCACTCACTAGGGAGGGATGACCAGTCTGTGAGGTGGAGTTTCACACTCACTCACATGAACGTCTAGTTTGTCAGATGGAGTTTCACACTCACTCGGGAGGAATGGCCAGTCGGTGAGATACTGGTTCACACTCAATCACAGGAACGGACAGTCAGTGTTGTAGAAGTGCACACTCAGTCACGGGTAGTCTGTGAGATGGAGGTTCACACTCACTAGGGAGGGACGGCCAGTCTGTGAGAATGAGTTTCACACTCACTCACAGGAACAGCCAGTCTGTGCGTTGGTGGTCCACACTCAATCACATGAACGTCTTGTTTGTGAGATTGAAGTAAACACTCACTCAAGGAACGATCAATCTGTGAGATGCAGGTTCACACTCAGTCACAAGAATGGCCAGTCTTTGAGTTGGAGGTTCACACTAACTGACATGAACTTCTAGTCTGTGAGATGGAGATTCACACTCACTCATTGTAATAGCCAGTCTGTCAGATGGAATTTCACACTCACAAGGGAGGAACGGCCAGTCGGTGAGATAGTGGTTTACACTCACTCACAGGAACAGCCAGTCTGTGTTGTGAATGTTCACACTCACGTGGAGGTAGAGCCAGTCTCTGAGATTGACCTTCACACTCACACACATGAATGGCCAGTCTGTGAGGTGGATGTTCACACTCATCCAACTAATGGCCAGTCTGTGAGATGGAGGTTCACACACACTCGCATGAAAGCCCCGTCTGTGAGATGGAGGTTCACACTCACACACAGGATCAGCCAGTCTGTGAGATGGAGGCTCACAATCACATGAGGGGTACAGCCAGTCTGTCAGATGGAGTTTCACAATCAGTAGGGAGGAACAGCCAGTCGGTGAGATAGTGGTTTACACTCACTCACAGGAACAGCCAGTCTGTGTTGTGAATGTTCACACTCACGTGGAGGTAGAGCCAGTCTCTGAGATTGACCTTCACACTCACACACATGAATGGCCAGTCTGTGAGGTGGATGTTCACACTCATCCAACTAATGGCCAGTCTGTGAGATGGAGGTTCACACACACTCGCATGAAAGCCCCGTCTGTGAGATGGAGGTTCACACTCACACACAGGATCAGCCAGTCTGTGAGATGGAGGCTCACAATCACATGAGGGGTACAGCCAGTCTGTCAGATGGAGTTTCACAATCAGTAGGGAGGAACAGCCAGTCGGTGAGATAGTGGTTTACACTCACTCACAGGAACGGACAGCCTGTGTCGTAGATGTTCACAGTTACACGCAGTACATCCAATCTGTGAGATGGAGGTTCACACTCACTCCCTTTAACATCCAGTCTGTGAGATGGAGGTTCACACTCACTCCCTTTAACATCCAGTCTGTGAGATGGAGGTTCACACTCATCGCAGGGACAGCCAGATTCTGAGTTGGAGTTTCCTTCTCACTCACAGTCATGGCCAGTCTGTGAGGTGGAGGTTTACACACATGTGCTAGAACGCCTGTCAGTGAGATTGAGGATCAGACTAACTCACATGAACATCTAGTCTTTGAGATGGAGGTTCACACTCACTCACATGTAAATCTAGTCTGTGAGACGGAGGTTCACACTCACTCTCAGGAAGGGCTGGTTTGTAAGATGGAGGTTCACAATCCCTCACATGAACAGCCTGTCTGTGAGATGGAGTTTGACAATCACCTGGGAGGAACAGCCAGTCTGTCAGATGGACTTTCACTCTCACTAGGCCAGTCGGTGAGATAGTGGTTCACGCTCAATCACAGGAATGGCCAGTCTGTGTCATAGAAATTCACACTCACTCACAGGTACAGCCAGTCTGTGAGATGGAGGTTCACATACCCTCCGAGAATCAGCCAGTCTGTGAGATGGAGATTCGCACTCACATGGGAGGAACGGCCAGGCTGTGAGCTAGAGGTTCACACTCACTCACAAGAGCAGCCATTCTGTGAGACTGAGTTTCACACTCACAAGAACAGCCTGTCTGTGAGGTGGAGAATCGCACTCACTGGGGAGGAACGGCCAGTCAGTGAGATGGAAGTTCACACTCACTCACAGGAACAGCCAGGCTGTGAGGTAGAGGTTCACTTTCACTCACAACTACGGCCTGTCCATGAGATGGAGGTTAACACGCACGCACAGAAATGGCGAGTCTGTGAGATGGAGGATCACACTCACTCACCGGATCAGACATTCTGTGTGGTGGTGATTCACATTCACATGCGAAGGACGGCCAATCACTGAGATGCAGGTTCACACTCACTCTTATGTACAGCTTATCTCTGAGGTGGAGGTTCACACTCACTTGCAGGAATGGCTAGTCTGTGCATTGGAGGTTCACACTCACTCACAGGAACGTCCCATCTGTGAGATGGAGGTTCACACGCATTCACAGGATTGGCACGTCTGTGAGATGGAGCTTCACACTAACTCACAGGACCAACCAGTCTGTGAGTTGGAGGTCCACACTCACTCACATGAACAGACAGTCTGTAAGATGGAGATTCACAATCACAGGGGAGGAACAGCAAGTCTGTGTCGTACATGTTCACAGTCATGCGCAGGTACAGCCGGTCTGAGAATGAGTTTCACACTCACTCACAAGAACAGCCAGTCTGGAAGATGGAGTTTCACCACTCACTCACACGAACGGCCAGTCTGTGAGATGGAGTTTCACACCCTCTAGGGAGGAACGGCCGATCGGTGTGTGGGAGGTTCACACTCACTCACATGAATGGCCTGTCTATGAGTTGGAGGTTCACACTCACTTGTAGGAACGGCTAGTCTGTGCGATGGAAGTTCACACTCACTCACAGGAACAGCAATTATGTGAGATAGACTTTCACACTCGCTCACAGGAATGGCCAGTCTGTGAGATGAAGGTTCACACTGAATCACAGGAACGGCCAGTCTGTGTCGTAGAAGTTCACACACACTCACAGGTACGGCCAGTCTGACAGAGGGAGTTTCACACTCACTAGGGAGGGACAGCCAGTCTGTGAGGTGGAGGTTTACACTCAATCACAGGAACGGCCAGTCTGTGTCATAGAAGTTCACACTCAGTCACAGTTACGGCTAATCTGTGAGACGGAGTTTCACACTCACTAGGGAGGGATGGCCGGTCTGTGAGGTGGGGGCTCACACTCACTCACAAGAACATCTAGTCTGTGAGATGGAGGTTCCCACTAAATCACAGGAACAACCAGTCTGTGAGATGGAGGATCACACTAACTCACAGGAAGGGCTGGTCTGTGAGATGGAGGTTCACAATCGCTCACATGAACAGCCAGTCTGTGAGATGGAGGTTCAAACTCACTCACAGGATGGGCCGTCTGTGAGATGGACGTTCACACACAGTCATAAGAACTGCCAGTCTGTGAGATGGAGATTCACACTCACATGGGAGGAACTGCCAGTCTGTGAGATGGAGGTTCACACTCACAAGAACAGCCAGTCTGTGAGATGGAGCGTCACACTCACTAGGGAGGAACTGCCAGTCTGTGAAATAGTGGTGCACACTCACTCACAGGAACAGACATTCTGTGTTGTAGAAGTTCACAGTCACTCACATGTACAGCCAGTCTGTGAGACGGTTCAAGCTCACTAGGGATGGACGGCCAGTCTGTGAGACGGTGTTTCACACTCACTCACAGGAACAGCAGGTGTGTGCGTTGGTGTTTCACACTCACTCACATGAATGCCTCGTTTGTGAGATGGAGGTAAACACTCACTGACAGGATCGATCAGTCTGTGAGAGGCGGGTTCACACTCAGTCATAAGAATGGCCAGTCCGTGAGTTGGAGGTTCACACTCACTCACATGAACAGCCTGTCAGTGTGATGAAGGTTCACACTCACTCACATGAACATCTAGTCTGCGAAATGGAGATTCACACTCACTTGCTGGAACAGCCAGTCTGTCAGATGGACTTTCACACTCACGAGGGAGGAACGGCCAGTTGGTGAGATAGTGGTTTACACTCACGCACAGGAACGACCAGTCTGTGTCATGGATGTTCACACCCACACACAGTTACAGCCCGTCTGTGAGATTCATTTTCACACTCATTCACCCAATATGCCAGTCTGTGAGATGGAGGTTCACCCTAACTCACAGTAATGGCCAGTCTGTGAGATGCAGTTTCACACTCACTCACAGGCAGGGCCAGTCGGTGAGGTGGAGGTTCACAAACACATGGGAAGAACAGATGTCAGACGGAGTTTCACACTCACTAGGCCAGTCGGTGAGATAGTGGTTCACGCTCAATCACAGGAATGGCCAGTCTGTGTCGTAGAAGTTCACACTCACTCACAGGTACAACCTGACATTGAGATGGAGATTCACACTCACTGACAGGATCAACCAGTCTGTGAGATGGAGATTCACACTCACATGGGTGGAACGGCCAATCTCTGAGTTGGAGATTCACACTCACTTGCAGGCATGGCTAGTCTGTGCGATGGCAGATCACACACACTCACCGGAACGTCCTGTCTCTGAGATGGAGGTTCACTCTCACTCACAGGATTGGCACGTCTGTGAGATGGAGGTTCACACTAACTCACAGGAACGCCAGTCTGTGAGATGGAGTTTCACAATAACATGGGAGGAACAGCCAGTCTGTTAGATGCAGTTTCACACTCACTAGGGAGGAATGGCCAATCTGTGAGCTGGAGGTTCACACTCACGCACAAGAGCGGCCAGTCACTGAGATTGAATTTCACACTCACAAGAGCAGCATCTGTCAGATGGAGATTCACACTCACTGGGGAGGAACGGCCAGTCTCTGAGGTGGAAGTTCACACTCACTCACAACTATGGCCTGTACATGAGCTGGAGGTTACCACACACACACAGGAATGGGCAGTCTTAGAGACTGAGGTTCACACTCACTCACAGGATCAGCCATTCTGTGTGATGGAGATTCACACTCACATGAGTGGAATGGCCAATCTGTGAGATGGAGGATCACACTCATTCACATAAACGGCCTGTCTTTGAGTTGGAGGTTCACACTAACTTGCAGGAACAGCTTATCTGTGAGACGGAGGTTCACACTAACTCACAGGAACAACCAGTCCCTGAGATGGAGTTTCACACTCACTCACAGGAAGGGCCAGTCTGTGAGATGGAGTTTCACAATCCCTCACATGAGCAGCCGGTCAGTTCAGATGGAGTTTCACACTCACTAGGAAGGAACGGCCAGTCAGTGAGATAGTGGTTCACACTCACTCACAGAAATGGCCAGTCTCTGAGATGGAGGTTCACAATCAATCACAGGAACAGCTAAACTGTGAGAAGGAGATTCACACTTACTCACATGAACGGCCAGTCAGTGAGATGGATGTTCAAACTGATTGCAGGGATAGCCGGATACTGAGTTGGATTTTCATACTCACTCAAAGTAACGGCCAGTCTGTGAGGTAGAGGTTCGCACACATGCGCTAGAATGCCAGTCTGTGAGATGGAGGTTCACACTCACTCATAGGAACGACCAGTCTGAGAGATGGAGATTCACACTAACTCACATGAACAGCTATTCTGTGAGATGCACTTTCATGCTCACTCACAGGAATGGCTGGTCTGTGAGATGGAGTTTCACACTCACTCACAGGCAGGGCCAGTCAGTGAGATGGAGGTTCACAAACAAATGGGAAGAACAGCCAGTCTGTCAGATGGAGTTTCGCACTCACTAGGCCAGTCGGTGAGATAATGGTTCACGCGCAATCACAGGAATGGCCAGTCTGTGTCGTAGAAGTTCACACTCCCTCACAGGTACAACCTGACAGTGAGATGGACGTTCACACTCACTGACAGGATCAGCCAGTCTGTGAGATGGAGATTCACACTCACATGGGTGGAACGGCCAATCTGTGAGATGGAGGTTCACACTCACTCTCGTGAACAGCCTGTCTCTGAGTTGGAGGTTCACACTCACTTGCAGGCATGGCTAGTCTGTGCAATAGAAGATCACACACACTCACCGGAACATCCTGTCTCTGAGATGAAGGTTCACACTCACTCACAGGATTGGCACATCTGTGAGATGGAAGTTCACATTCACTCACAAGAGCGACCAGTCACTGAGATTGAGTTTCACACCCACAAGAGCAGCCAGTCTGTGAGATGGAGGTTCACAACCACATGGAAGGAACAGCTAGTCTGTCAGATGGAGTTTCACACTCACTAGGAAGGAACGGCCAGTCGGTAAGATAGTGGTTCACACTCACTCACAGGAATGGCCAGTCTGTGAGATGGAGGTTCACAACCAATCACAGGAACAGTCAATCTGTGAGAAAGAGATTCAGACACACTCACAGGAACAGCTATAATGTGAGATGGACTTTTACACTCACTCACAGGTACAGCCAGTCGGTGATATTGAGTTTCACACTCACTAGGGAGGGACAGCCAGCCTGTAATGTGGATGTTCACACTCACTCACATGAACATCTAGTCAGTGAGATGGAGATTCACACTCACTCCAGAAACAGCCAGTCTGTGATATGGAGGTTCACACTCACTCACAGGAAGGGCCAGTCTGTGAGACGGAGGTTTACAATCACATGGGAGGAACAGGCAGTCTGTCAGATGGAGTTTCACACTCAATAGGGAGGAACGGACAGTCGGTGAGATCGGTGGGTCACACTCACTGACAGGAACAGCTATTCTGTGAGATGGACATTCACACACACTCACAGGAATGGCCAGTCTGTGAGATGGAGCTTCACACTCACTCACAGGAACAGCCAGTCTGTGAGATGGAGTTTCACACTCACTCAAACGAACGGCCAGTTTGTGAGATGGAGTTTCACACTCACTCACATAAACATCTAGTCTGTGAGATGGAGGTTCACACTCATTGCAGGGACAGACAGATGCTGAGTTGGACTTTCATACTCACTCACAGTAAAGGCTAGTCTGTGAGGTGGAGGTTCACACACATGCGCTAGAATGCCAGTCTGTGAGATGGAGGTTCACACTGACTCACAGGAACGACCAGTCTGAGAGATGGAGGTTCATGCTCACTAGGGAGGGACGGACTGTCTGTGAGATGGAGTTTCACACTCACTAGGGAGGGACAGCCTGTCTCTGAGGTGGAAGTTCACACTCACTCACATAGATATCTAGTCTGTGAGATGGAGGTTCACACTCACTCACAGGAACAGCTATTCTGTGAGATGGACATTCACGCACACTCACAGGAATGGCCAGTCTGTGAGATGGAGTTTCACACTCACTCAAACGAACGGCCAGTTTGTGAGATGGAGTTTCACACTCACTCAGATGAATGTCTCGTTTGTGAGATGGAGGTAAACAGTCACTCATAGGAATGATTAGTCTGTGAGATGCAGGTTCATATTCAGTCATAAGAATGGCCAGTCTGTGAGTTGGAGGTTCACGCTCACTCACATGAACAGACTGTCTGTGCGATGGAGGTTCACACTCACTCACTGGAACAGCCAGTCTGTCAGATGGAGTTACACACTCACGAAGGAGGAACGGCCAGTTGGTGAGATAGTAGTTTACACTCAGTCACAGGAATGGCCAGTCTGTGTCATGAATGTTCACACTCACATGCAGGTACAGCCAGTCTCTGAGATTGACTTTCACACTCACTCACAAGAATGGCCAGTCTGTGAGGTGGATGTTGACACTCATTCACCCAATTGGCCAGTCTGTGAGATGGAGGTTCACACACACTCACAGGAACACCAAGTCTGTGAGATGGAAGTTCTCACACACTCGTATGAACAGCCTATTTGTAAAATGGAGGTTCACACTAATTCACATGAACATCCCATCTATGAGATGGAGGTTCACACTCACTCACAGGATCGGCACGGCTGTGAGATGGAGGTTTACACTAACTCACAGGAACAGCCAGTCTGTGAGATGGAGGGTTCACACTCACTCACAATGATGGCCAGTCTGTGAGGTGATGTTCACTCTCATTCACTGAATGGCCAGTCTGGGAGATATAGGTTCACACATATGCGTTAGAATGCCAGTCTGTGAGACGAAAGTTTACACACACTCGTATGAACAACCTATCTGTAAAATGGAGGTTCACACTCACTCACGTGAACGTCCCGTCGGTGAGATGGAGGTTCATACTCACTCACAGGATTGTTATGTCTGTGTGACGGAGGTTCACACTCATTCACAGGAAGGGCCAGTCTGGGAGATGGAGGTTCACAATCACATGGGAGGAACAGCCAGTCTGTCCCATGGAGTTTCACACTCACTAGGGAGGGACGGCCCCTCAGTGAGATAGTGGTTCACACTCCATCACTGGAACGCCAGTCTGTTTCGTAGACGTTCACACACAGTCACAGGTACGGCCAGTCTGTGAGATGCAATTTCACACTCACTAGTGAGGGACAGCCAGTCTGTGCGGTGGAGGTTCACACTCATTCACAAGAACATCTAGTCTGTGAGATGGAGTTTCACACTCACTCACATGGACATCCAGTCTGAGAATTGGAGGTTCACACTCATCGCAGGGACAGCCAGATTCTGAGTTGGAATGTCATACTCACTCAATGTAACAGCCAGTCTGTGAGGTGGAGGTTCACATTCATGTGCTAGAACACCAGTCTGTGAGATGAAGGGTCACACTCACTCACAGGAACAGCTATTCTGTGAGATGGACTTTCACACTGACTAACAGGAATGGCCAGTCTGTGAGATGAAGGGTCACACTCACTCACAGGAACAGCTATTTTGTGAGATGGACTTTCACACTTACTAACAGGAATGGCCAGTCTGTGAGATGAAGGGTCACACTCACTCACAGGAACAGCTATTCTGTGAGATGGACTTTCACACTTACTAACTGGAATGGCCAGTCTGTGAGATGGAGGTTCACACTCACTCTCATGAACATCCAGTCTGTGAGATGGAGGTTCACACTCACTCCCAGTAAGGGCTGGTCTCTGAGATGGAGGTTCACACTCACTCCCAGTAAGGGCTGGTCTCTGAGATGGAGGTTCACACTCACTCATAAGAACAGCCAGACTGTGAGAAGGAGGTTCACACTCACTAGGGAGGAAAAGCCAGTCTGTGAGATGATAGAAACATAGAAACATAGAAAATAGGTGCAGGAGTAGGCCATTCGGCCCTTCGAGCCTGCACCGCCATCTATTATGATCATGGCTGATCATCCAACTCAGAACCCCGCCCCAGCCTTCCCTCCATACCCCCTGACCCCCGTAGCCACAAGGGCCATATCTAACTCCCTCTTAAATATAGCCAATGAACTGGCCTCAACTGTTTCCTGTGGCAGAGAATTCCACAGATTCACCACTCTCTGTGTGAAGAAGTTTTTCCTAATCTCGGTCCTAAAAGGCTTCCCCTCTATCCTCAAACTGTGGCCCCTCGTTCTGGACTTCCCCAACATCGGGAACAATTTTCCTGCATCTAGCCTGTCCAATCCCTTTAGGATCTTATACGTTTCAATCAGATCCCCCCTCAATCTTCTAAATTCCAACGAGTACAAGCCCGGTTCATCCAGTCTTTCTTCATATGAAAGTCCTGCCATCCCAGGAATCAATCTGGTGAACCTTCTTTGTACTCCCTCTATGGCAAGGATGTATTTCCTCAGATTAGGGGACCAAAACTGCACACAATACTCCAGGTGTGGTCTCACCAAGGCCTTGTACAACTGCAGTAGTACCTCCCTGCTCCTGTACTCGAATCCTCTTGCTATAAAAGCCAGCATACCATTCGCCTTTTTCACCGCCTGCTGTACCTGCATGCCCACTTTCAATGACTGGTGTATAATGACACCCAGGTCTCGTGATGTTTCACACTCTGTCACAATAAGGGCTGGTCTGTGAGATGGAGGTTCGCAATCCCTCACATGAACAGCCAGTCTGTGGGATAGAGTTTCACACTCACAAGAACAGTCAGTCTGTGAGATGGGGATTCGCACTCACTGGGGAGGAACGACCAGTCTCTGAGGTGGAGGTTCACACTCACTCACATGAACAGCCAGTCTGTGAGATGCAGTTTCACACTCACTAGAGAGGAACAGCCACTCTATGAGATTGAGGTTCACACTCACTCAAATGATCATCTAGTCTGTGAGATGGAGATTCACACTCACTCACGGGAACAGCCGGTCTGTCAGATGGAGTTTAACACTCCCGAGATAGTTGTTTACACTCAGTCACAGGAACGGCCAGTCTGTGTCATGGATGTTCACACTCACACGCAGTTACAGCCAGTCTGTGAGATTGACTTTCACATTGACTCACACGAACATCCAGTCTGTGAGAAGGAGGTTCATGCTCATCACAGGGACAGCCAGAAGGAGAAAGCTGGTAGGTTCCAGGTGAAAAACCAGTAAGGGGAAAGATAAAGGGGTGGGGGAGGGGAAGCAGGGAGGTGATAGGCAGGAATGGTGAAGAAGGAATAGGGGAAAACACAATGGGTAGCAGAAGGAGGCGGAACCATGAGGGTGGTGATAGGTAGCTGGGGCAGGGGGCAGCGTGAAATAGGGATAGAGGAAGGGAGCGGGAGGCAATTACTGGAAGTTGGAGAATTCTATGTTCATACCAAGGGGCTGGAGACTACCTAGACGATATATGAGGTGTTGCTCCTCCAACCTGAGTTTAGCCTCATCATGGCAGTAGAGGAAGCCATGTATGGACATATCTGAATGGAAATGTGAAGCAGAATGTGTCAACTGGGAGATCCTGTCTGTTGTGGCGGACAGAGCAGAGGTACTCGATGAAGCGGTCCCCCAATCTGCGTCGGGTTTCAATGATGTAGAGGAGCCCGCACTGGGAGCACCGGATGCAATAGATCACCCCAACAGACTCACAAGTGAAATGTTGCCTCACCTGGAAGGACTGTTTGGAGCCCTGAATAGAAAACATAGAAAATAGGTGCAGGAGTAGGCCATTTGGCCCTTCGAGCCTGTACCGTCATTTATTATGATCATGGCTGATCATCCAACTCAGGACCCTGCACAAGCCTTCCCTCCATACCCTCTGATCCCCCTAGCCACAAGGGCCATATCTAACTCCCTCTTAAATACAGCCAATGAACTGGCCTCAACTGTTTCCTGTGGCAGAGAATTCCACAGATTCACCACTCTCTGTGTGAAGAAGTTTTTCCTAATCTCAGTCCTAAAAGGCTTCGCCTTTATCCTCAAACTGTGTCCCCTCGTTCTGGACTTCCCCAACATCGGGGACAATCTTCCTGCATCTAGCCTGTCCAATCCCTTTAGGATTTTATACGTTTCAATCAGATTCCCCCTCAATCTTCTAAATTCCAACGAGTACAAGCCCAGTTCATCCAGTCTTTCTTCATATAATAGTCCTGCCATCCCAGGAATCAATCTAGTGAACCTGCTTTGTACTCCCTCTATGGCAAGGATGTCTTTCCTCAGATTAGGGGACCAAAACTGCACACAATACTTCAGGTGTGGTCTCACCAAGGCCTTGTACAACTGCAGTAGCACCTCCCTGCTCCTGTACTCGAATCCTCTGGCTATAAATGCCAGCATACCATTCACCTTTTTCACCGCCTGCTGTACCTGCATGTCCACTTTCAATGACTGGTGTATAATGACACCCAGGTCTCGTTGCACCTCCCCTTTTCCTAATCGGTCACCATTCAGATAATAATCTGTTTACCTATTTTTGCCACCAAAGTGGATAACTTCACATTTATCCACATTAAATTGCATCTGCCATGAATTTGCCCACTCACCCAACCTATCCAAGTCACTCTGCATCCTCTTAGCATCCTCCTCACAGCTAACACTGCCGCCCAGCTTCGTGTCATTCGCAAACTTGGAGATGCTGCATTTAATTCCCTCATCCAAGTTATTAATATATATTGTAAACAACTGGGGTCCCAGCACTGAGCCTTGCGTTACCCCACTAGTCACTGCCTGCCATTCTGAAAAGGTCTCGTTTATTCCCACTCTTTGCTTCCTGTCTGCTAACCAATTCTCCATCCACATCAATACCTTACCCCCAATACCGTGTGCTTTAAGTGTGCACACTAATCTCCTTTGTGGGACCTTGTCAAAAGCTTTTTGACAATCCAAATATACCTCATCCACTGGTTCTCTCCTATCCACTCTACTAGTTACATCCTCAAAAAATTCTATGAGATTCGTCAGACATGATTTTCCTTTCACAAATCCATGCTGACTTTGTCCGATCATTTCACCGCTTTCCAAATGTGCTGTTATCACATCCTTGATAACTGACTCCAGCAGTTTCCCCACCACCGACGTTAGGCTAATCGGTCTATAATTCCCCGGTTTCTCTCTCCCTCCTCTTTTAAAAAGTGGGGTTACATTAGCCACCCTCCAATCCTCAGGAACTAGTCCAGAATCTAACGAGTTTTGAAAAATTATCACTAATGCATTCACTATTTCTTGGGCTACTTCGTTAAGTCCTCTGGGATGCAGACCATCTGGCCCTGGGGATTTATCTGCCTTTAATTCCTTCAATTTACCTAACACCACTTCCCTACTAACATGTATTTCGCTCAGTTCCTCCATCTCACTGGACCCTCTGTCCCCTACTATTTCTGGAAGATTATTTATGTCCTCCTTAGTGAAGACAGAACCAAAGTAATTATTCAATTGGTCTGCCATGTCCTTGCTCCCCATAATCAATTCACCTGTTTCTGTCTGTAGGGGACCTACATTTGTCTTTACCAGTCTTTTCCTTTTTACATATCTATAAAAGCTTTTACAGTCAGGTTTTATGTTCCCTGCCAGTTTTCTCTCATAATCTTTTTTCCCCTTCCTAATTAAGCCCTTTGTCCTCCTCTGCTGAACTCTGAATTTTTCCCAGTGGTGGCAAGAGAGTAGCTATAGGGACAGGGATAAGTGCCATGTTGGAGATCTGTGGGGAAGGATGTGTGGATCAGGGAGTCGCGGATGGACCGATCCCTGTGGAAAGCGGAGAGGGGTGGGGAGGGAAAGATGTGCTTAGTGGTTTGGTCCTGTTGAAGGTGGCAGAAGCTGGTTCATAGTCATACTTTATTGATCCCGGGGGAAATTGGTTTTTGTTACAGTTGCACCATAAGTAATAAATAGTAATAAAACCATAAATAGTTAAATAGTAATATGTAAATTATGCCAGGAAATAAGTCCAGGACCAGCCTATTGGCTCAGGGTGTCTGACCCCCCCAAGGGAGGAGTTGTAAAGTTTGATGGCCACAGGCAGGAATGACTTCCTATGACGCTCTGTGTTGCATCTCGGTGGAATGAGTCTCTGGCTGAATGTACTCCTGTGCCCACCCAGTACATTATGTAGTGGATAGGAGACATTGTCCAAGATGGCATGCAACTTGGACAGCATCCTCTTTTCAGACACCACCGTCAGAGAGTCCAGTTCCATCCCCACTACATCACTAGCCTTACGAATGAATTTGTTGATTCTGTTGGTGTCTGCTACCCTCAGCCTGCTGCCCCAGCACACAACAGCAAACATGATAGCACTGGCCACCACAGACTCGTAGAACATCCTCAGCATCGTCCGGCAGATGTTAAAGGACCTCAGTCTCCTCAGGAAATAGAGACGGCTCTGACCCTGCTTGTAGACAGCCTCAGTGTTCTTTGACCAGTCCAGTTTATTGTCAATTCGTATCCCCAGGTATTTGTAACCCTCCACCATGTCCACACTGACCCCCTGGATGGAAACAGGGGTCACCGGTACCTTAGCTCTCCTCAGGTCTACCACCAGCCCCTTAGTCTTTTTCACATTAAGCCGCAGATAATTCTGCTCACACCATGTGACAAAGTTTCCCACCAGGCTTTGGTTCCAGGCCTTGACTGAGGTCTTAACAACATCTGTTTCTACAACTTCTCCACCAACAGTTTGAGCATTCTGGTGAACTCCCTGAATTCCCTTTGCAAAACCTCGTCACTCATCGTACCCATGTCATTGGTACTCACAAGTATCACCACCTCGGGCTGCTCACTCTCCTACTTAAGAATGCTGAGGACCCGATCCAAGATGTCACGGAAACTGGCACCTGGGTAGCAATATACCATCTGGGAATCTCATTCTAATCCATAGAACCTCCTCTCTGTTCCTCTAACTAACAGATTCCCAATCACCCCAGCTTGCCGATTCTCTCCTCTTCCCTCTGAGACAGAGAGTCAGACTTAGTGTCAGATACCCGACCGCTGTGACTTTCCAGTGCTAGGCTATCCCTCCCAACAGTGTCCAAAGCGTTGTTTGGGGGATGACCATAGGGGTACATTGCAATGGCTGTTTACCCCTCAGAAATTCACAGAAAACCCCTCAGAAAGACACAGAAATTCTCTCTGGGTCTGACACCAGTTCTTTCTGATGTGATGTGTGGAGGGAGATTCTCTCTGTGTCTGACTCCGGTGTATCTGAAGTGTATGGAGGTTCTCTCTGTGTTAAACCCCCTCAGCATCACAAATTATCTGGAGTTCATCCAGTAGAAGTTCCAACTCCTGAACGCAGAGTTAAAACCTGCAGCTTCTTCAGTATTCACAATGAAACTTCTTCATTCAGAGAGTGGTTCCAACATTTAAAAGAATATTGGATCAGTACGTGGATGGGAGAAATATGGAGGGTGATGTCCAGTTGCAGGTTGATGAGACGAGGTAGACCAATAGTTCGGTATGGACTAGATGGGACACGGCCTGTTTCTGTGCTGAAGTCATAGAATGCCCTGGCTGCTGCCATTGACTAGGGAGGAACGGCCAGTCTGCAAGATGGAGGTTCACACTCATTCAAAGGAATGGCCAGTCTGTGAGATGGAGGTTCACACTCACTCACTACAATAGGCAGTCTGTGAGATGGAGGTTCAAATTCACTAGGAAGGAATGGCATGTCTGTGAGATACAGGTTCAACTCACTCACACGATTGGCCAGTCTGTGAGATGGAGTTTCACACTCACACGCATGAACCGCGAGTCTGTGACGTGGAGGTTCAAAATCACAAGGGAGGAGCAGCTAGTGTGTGAGATTGAGGTTCACACTCTCACACAGGAACACCAAGTCTGTGAGAGGGAGTTTCACACTCACTAGGGAGGAATGGACAGTCTGCGAGATAGTGGTTCACACTCACTCAGAGGAATGGCCAGTCTACGAGATGGAGTTTCACACTAACTGGCAGGAACAGCCAGTCTGTGAGAGGGAGGAATGGTGAGTCTGCCTGTCCTTCCTGACAGTCACTCTGCACACTGCATGTTTGTATACCAACCTCTCCATCCTCAGCCCTATCGCTCCAGTTCCCATCCCCCTGCCAAATTAGTTTCAACCTTCCCCAACAACTCTAGCAAGCTGCCTGCAAGGGTATTCACCCTCCTCAGGCTCAGGTGTAACCCATCCTTTCTGCACAGATCTTATCTTCTCTAGAGGAGGGCTCAGTGATCCAGAAACCTGAAACCTTACCCCCTGCACCAGTTCCTCAGCCATGCATTCATCTGCCACATCTTCCTATTCTTATCCTCACTGGCACGTGACGCAGGTAGCAGTCCAGAGATTACTACTCTGGAGGTCCTGCTTTTCAAGTTTTCTATGTACCAAGCTCCCTAGAGTCCCTTCAGGACTTCCTTGCTTTTCTTGCCTATGTCATTGGTACCAAAATATAACAGGAGTTCTGGCTGCTCCCCCTCCCCCTTTAGAATGGCATGCACCTGATCTGAGATGTCCTTGACCCTGGTAGCATATCATCCAGGTGTTCCTATCACCTTCATCAAATCTCATGACCACCCCTCTAGCTATGGAATCCCTTTTAATATTGCAGTTCTCTTCTTCCACCCTTCCCTTCAGAGCCACAGTGCCAGATTCAATGCCAGGGACCTGGTCACTGCAGCTCTCCACGGGCAGGTCATTTCCCTCAACAGTATCCAAAATTTTATGCAGATTATTGAGGGGAACAACCACAGGGGTACTTTGTACTGGCTGCACATTTCCTTTTCCTCTCCTGTTGGTCACCCAGGCTCCTGCTCCCTGCAGCTTAGGAGTGACTACCACCCTATAGTTTCTATCTAGCATCTCCTCAGTTTCCCGTACGCACCAAAGGTCAACCAGCTGCAGCTCCATTTCCTTGACATGTTCTCTGAGGAGCTGCAGCTCGGTGCACCTGGTGCAGATGTGGTTTTCCGAGAAGCTGGAGGTCTCCATAAGCATACCTGTATCTCTGTATCACCAGCTCTAGTGACTTCGATCAGTCACATCAGGGATTTGTTAGAAAGGGACTTGGGGTGTGTAAAACATTAAATGTCATGGCGGAGCAGTGAGGATATTTTAACCCCGACCTTAGCTGTTGTGATTCCTCTGCGTTCAGCTGGAGATGATCACATGAAGCTGAGTGTGGCAGTGTTGCTGACAATTACACACATGACTTTAACATAGAACATAGGACATAGAATAGTACAGCACAGTACAGGCCTTTCGGCCCACATTGTTGTGTCAACCCTTAGACCCTACCTCCCAAATAACCCCCCACCTTAAATTCCTCCATATACCTGTCTAGCAGTCTCTTAAATTTCACTAGTGTATCTGCCTCCACCACTGACTCAGGCAGTGTATTCCATGCACCAAGCACTCTCTGAGTGAAAAACCTTCCTCTAATATCCCCCTTGAACTTCCCACCCCCTACCTTAAAGCCATGTCCTCTTGTACTGAGCAGTGGTGCCCTGGGGAAGAGGCGCTGGCTGTCCACTCTATCTATTCCTCTTAATATTTTGTATACCTCTATCATGACTCCTCTCATCCTCCTTCCCTCCAAAGAGTAAAGTCCTAGCTCCTTAAATCTCTGATCATAATGCATACTCTCTAAACCAGGCAGCATCCTGGTAAATCTCCTCTGTACCATTTCCAATGCAAATCTACAGACACCATTAGAAATGTGTAGCCACTCACACCAATAAAATATAATAAATTTACAAACAGAATTCACTACTTAAAAGTCTTCATTCAGTAAGGGATTTGACAAGGTACCCCATGCAAGGCTCATTCAGAAAGTAATGAGGCATGGGATCCAAGGGGACCTTGCTTTGTGGATCCAGAATTGGCTTGCTCACAGAAGGCAAAGAGTGGGTGTGGATGGTTTGTATTCTGCATGGAGGTGTGTAAGGGGTTTCTTCTTTTATGTTACTGCTAAGGCTAATAAAATGGATTCTTTGTTATGTTATAATAAAATGGCTTCTCCGTAATGTTAACTGCTGAGTTAACGGTAGCAGCTTGTTTGGGTTATAATTACTGATAACAAGAATTGTATTCATTTGCTAACCAATTGGGATAGATGTTATTCTTTCTTGTGTGTCTGTAAGCTATTGTTTTCGCGGGCTTTGGGCAGAAGGCGCGATGGGGACAGAGAGAGGAGACGCGACGAGAGGGATGCTGTAAGCCGGGCGAGGATCGGACCCAAGAGGGAGTCCAAGGCCCAGGGCTTTTCTGGAGGAGAACCGAAGAGGAAGGATATGCTGGACGCACTCAGGTCGACCACCATGGTTGGTCCCAGGCAGCGGGTCGAAGAGGTCAGAGGGGATCGAATGGTGGAGAGAAGACTTCATTAATTGGGTTCCAATGGTTGTGCACGAAGTGGTTGAACTTTGATAAGTTTGGTGCCTTTTACTTTCCTTTTATATTGTATCTATATTAATTACATAGTTCCAGTAAGGTCTATAAAGTGCAATCATTTAATTGCATATGGTGTATTGTCTGTTACTTGGCCAGTGGGGTACATCACACAGCATCTACACAAAGTTGATAACCCAGTTTGACAGGGCCGAAGGCTGCTCCCCCTTGATGGAAGGGAGCTGAGTGAGCCTGAGGCTTACCAGGGGGCTACAGGTCAGTGACCAGTGGTGTTCCACAGGGATCTGTTCTGGGACCCCTCCTCTTTGTGATTTTTATTAATGACATGGATGAGGAAGTAGAAGGGTGGGTTAGTAAGTTTGCTGATGACACAAAGGTTGGGGGTGTTGTGGATAGTCTGGAGGATTTTCAGAGGTTACAGAGGGACATCGATAGGATGCAGAACTGGGCTGAGAAGTGGCAGATGGAGTTCAACCCAGATAAGTGTGAATCAGCAAGGTCTTGGGGTGCGTATTCATAGGACACTCAAAGCTGTGCGGGTTGACAATGTTGTTAAGGCGTATGGTGTATTGGCCTTCATTAACTGTGGGATTGAGTTCAAGAGCCGTGAGGTAATGTTACAGCTATATAAGAACTTAGTTAGACCCCACTTGGAGTATTGTGTTCAGTTCTGGTCAGCTCACTAAAGGAAGAATGTGGATACTACGGAGAGAGAGCAGCGAGAAGACTTACAAGGATGTTGCCTGGATTGGCAAGCATGCCTTATGGGAATAGGTTGTGTGATTTGGCCTTTTCCTCATGGAGCAACGGAGGATGAGAGGTGACCTGACAGAGGTGTACAAGATGACGTGAGCCATTGATCGTGTGGATAGCCAGAGGCTTTTTCCCAGGGCTGAAATGGCTATAACAAGGGGGTATAGTTTTAGTTTGCTTAGAAGTAGATGTAAGGGGGATGTCAGAAGGTAAGTTTTTCACGCAGAGAGTGGTTGGTGCGTGGAGTGCACTGCCAGCGACGGTGGTAGAGGCAGATACAATAGGGTCTTTAAAGAGGCTCTTAGATAGGCTTAGAAAAATAGAGGACTGCATAGTAAGGAAATTCTAGGCAGTTTCTAGAGTGGGTTACATGGTCGGTACAACATTATGGGCCAAAGAGCCTGTAATGTGCTGTAAATTTTCTATGTTCTATGTTCTAAAACAGCCAGACCCTTTAATTGACCAACACACAATAAATGCAAGCAATCTACAATAACCTCAACTTCTCAACTTTATAAAAATGCCTGAAAAATCAAATTATTTCAGACAGTAACAGTTACACATACACATGAACGTAATGCAAGTTTTCAATAATATATTTATATTTTGATCCTTTAGGTTGTCATAGCCGGGGTGGTTGAGAGGATAAGCTTCTACTACCTATTAACTGCTCCCAATGGCTTGCATTTCAAATAGCCTCCGACAACCAAGTCCAGCTCCTTCACCGGCCGTGATTGGTAGCTCACCTAGGAGGAGGAAGTCTCTGATCTCAAACCTCTGTGGCCTTGCAGCCATACCCAGTCATGTGGAAAGCTTAAGGAGTAAAACCCAAGGAAAACTCCAGAGATGGAGTCCCTAAGGCAGTCCTATGTTGACTGACTGGCAAGCCCTGTTATTCCACAGCTGCCAAAATTATTAGTCTTTCTGCCATTCCTTTGTTTCATGATCTGTGTGGAGAGGGAGAGCCTGCTGCATAGGCAACAGCTTGCTCTCCATATTGTATTGCCCTGGCTTGCATATGGGCTTGAATATCACGTATTGTAGACAGCTAGGATACAATCCATGGTCAACCCCAACCAACAGAGAGCCACAAAACAATTTGACAGTCCAGTTTAGAAGCAGAGAAATCACCCCACATCCCCAACAATCACCATAAAACAGAAGGTAAACCTTCCCATATATAGGCACAATGTTCTTTGTTTTTCCCAGTGGAAATGCAGGTGAAATAGAACAAAAGCAATTCTTCAAAAGTAGCTTTTGTCCCCACCTGCTGGCAGCTCCTGGAGTAGTTTGGATAACCTGAGAGCAGCAAAGGTGTCAATAAGCAAACATGAAATAATGGATTATCACATTTTCTGCAACTCTGTTCGGTGAATTTGACATCTGATGTAACACATTTAGAATTTATATATTAAACATTAAGTATGTTGATTCAAACATCTATTTTCATACCTTCTTTCTTTTGCAGCAGTTATTGTTTGCAGTTTATAATGAAATTTTTGAGAGTAGAAGTCTCAGTAATTACATTGCTCTGTGTAGTACATAGTCATGTAAACCTAGAGAGACAGCATTTAATTCTTGTTCCGTGCTGATCTCAGGCAGGCTGGTAGTTAGGATGCTACAAATTCTATGTTCCTCAATAGGGAGTGAAAGAGAACAAAATCAGGCAATACTTGATCATTATTTTGTGACACTTAACTCGGTGGATGTTCAGAGATTCTCCTGATTCATTTTCTGCATGTGACACAGTGCTTGGTGGTGACCTCCCTCTCAGTTGGAAATAAAATTGGATTGCCTGTTTAATTTACACATGAAGAGTCAAATTTTAAAAAGACATGCTATCTTCTCTACCCGAGATCAAATGCTAGCAGTGAAAGATCACTCATTGAAATATTGTGCCTCACAGCCGCACAAAATCTGTCTTTGAACTTGAGAACTGGATGGAAATATAAACAATAACCTTTACCTTCAAATTTGCACAGTCCTTTTGAAGATCCAGCGTTCAGATTAGTTTGCTGACAACCCATATCAGCAGGATATCAGAGTAGAGACAGAACAGAGTCTCCAGAACTACAGGCAGGTAACAGAGTACTCTCTGAAAACCCTTGGATCCAATAATTATGTTGTTCCAAGATAGCAAACACTGGTGTTTTCAGTAGAGTTCTCCACGTCATAATTGCTGGTACCTTTAAGAAAAGAAAGACAACTGCAGCCGGAAGGTGATGAGAAAGAGTGTTGAATTACACAGTACTGATTAATTGATCATACTCATTACATCAAAATGTCACATGGATATGGAAGACAAAGACTTGTTCTGTAAACACTGAAAGAGCAGACGGAGAGCCGGGAATCACCTTAAAAAGACTACAAGGAGGATTAAAAGCATTTTATACACACACCAAGAGACAGAAGATGACAAAGGAGAGGCTATAACCACTCAAGGATAAAAGAGGGAGCATGTGCTTGGAGATGGGATGTGGATGAGGTCCTAGAAGAGTTCTTCACATCTGTATTTAATAAGGAGAAAGATGTGAAGGACACTGAGTTCAATGTGGAACATAAGGCATTTTAAGATAAGAAGTTGTGTTGGGTCTTTTGAAGAATGTTAAGGTGGATTAGTCGCAAGAGCCTAAGGGGATATTGAGAGAAGCAAGAGATGAATTGCTGATGGCCAAAATCTTTGTCTCCTCTCAGACACAAGTGAAGTTCCAAAAGATTATCAAGTAGATAATGCTGTTTTAGAAGGAAAAGAGGAATAAGCCTTGAAACTATGGACCTGTGATTCTCATGTCTTTTGTCAGGAAGTTATTGGTGAGGATTCTTACCAATAGAATTTATCAGCATTTGGAAAAGCAAAGCCTGATGAGGAATGGTCAGCAAGGCATTGAGTGGGGTAAGTCAGTCTTAGAGTTCTTTAAGGAGATGATGAAGGTGATTGATAAAGGTAGAGCTGTAGATGTTGTCTACGTGGATTTTAGTAAGGTGTTTGAGAAGGACCTTCTGTCATGGTCTGGTCCGTGAAGTCCATATTCTGATTCACGGTCCGGTCCATCGATCCTTATTCCAGGTTTTCCCCGGTTCCTTTGAGACACCTGATTCTCGTTTTGGGCCGGCACATAAATACCTCTCAAGCGAAGGATTCCCGGCTGGACTGTTCCCTTCCCCTTTCTTCTGAAGCCTTGCCTGCATCCCCAGCAAGTTCAACTGCTGGAGTGAGACCGGAGCCTTGCCACGCCAAGATAAGGAACTATCTATCATTGAGTTTGGAACTATCTCTTTGTGTCCTTGTGTTTAGTGTCCGTGTCAAAGAAGAGTCCTGGCCCTAGATCCTGTTCCCAAGGAGAGGTCCTTGCTCTGTGTTCTGTGTTCCTGTGTTCCAAGTTCCAGATGCCGTGTTCCAGTCCTGTCCAAGTCAAGGCTTCGTGTTCTCATCCAGTCCAGGAGTCCCTCGGCAGTTTACTTCGGCAAGTGTCCTCGGCAGTCATCCCGGCCCTGCGTCCGAGGAAGGGTTGCGACCTTGCGTCCGAGGAAGGGTCGCGGCCCTGCGTCCTAGGAAGGGTCCTGGCCCCGCGTCCTAGAAAGGGTCCCGGCCCTACGCTCCACGGAGGAGTCCCGGCACCGTACCCAAGAGCCTAACCAAGCCGAGTCCAAGAGCCAAGCCAAACCTAGTCCAAGGGCCTCGTTCTGCCCTGGAGTACCTCGACCAGTCCACTTCCAAGGCTCTGAGCATCCAGTCCACGTCCAAGGCTCTGAGCGTCCAATCCACGTCCAAGGCTCGGTGTTCCTGTGTTCCAAGACCACGTCCGGGCGTTGTGTTCCAGCCCTGTCCAAACCTGAGCTTCATGTCCTCATCTAGTTCCAGTTCCTCGCCCAGCCCGATGCTGGAGACTCCTCGACCTGTCCTGGAGTACATTGACCTGTCCTGTAGCCAGGTCCTGTCCTTGGCAAGATCCTAGTTCTGAGTCCTAGCCTAGACCCAGGTTCCAGTTCCCAGTCAAAACCCAGATTCCGAGTCCCAACCAAGACCCAGGTTCCGGGTCTTTGTCCAGGCTCTGGTTCCGGAGTTCTGTGTTCCTAGTCTGGGCTCCTCGTTCCTAGTTCCCCGTCTGGGTCCCGTGTTTCCAGTCCAAGTCCTAGCCCAGGCCCTGAATCCTAGTCTCGTCCAGGGCCTGTGTCAATGTCCAGCGTCATTTCTTCGTTACTCACCTTGCTATCTCGATAAACCTAGTCCTGTTCCTAGTATTTCAGTGTCTGTGTCTTGCATTTGGGTCCGCTACCATTGCCCCCTTGTAACACCTTCATGGGAGGCTCATCCAAAAGATTAAGATGCATGGGGTCTGTGGAGTCTTGGCCATTTGGATTTAAATTAGCTTTCCGTTAGGAGACAGATTTTAGTGGCTGATGTGATTTATTCTGGCTGTATTCATTTCTGGCTACCCCATTATGGGAAGAACATGGAGACTATAGAAAAGGTTCAGAAGAGATTAACCAGGATGCTACGTGGATCAGAGGGTTTATTGTTTTTTTATCACAGGTACCAAGATACAGTGAAAAACTTGTCCTGCATCCTGCTCAGACAGATCAAATCATGACAAAGTTCACTAAGTTGGAACATCCTGAAACAATGATAATGTGGAATAAAGTGTAAAAGCTACAGAGAAAGTGCAGTACAGTGCAAGTGAACATAAAGTGCAAGGTCATCACATGGTGGATTGTGAGATCAAGAGTCCATCTTATCAGAGAACAGGTCCATTCAGCAGTCTAATAACAGTGGCGTAGAAGCTCTCCTTGAACCTGGTGGTACCTGCTGTAAAGCTTCTATATCTTCTGCCTGATGGAAGAAGGGAAAAGAAGGATTATGCTGGCTGACTTGCTGAGACAGTGAGGAATTTAGACAGCGTCCATAGAGGGGAGGCTGGTTTCTGTGATGTGCTGAGCTTTGCACAACTTTCTGCAGTTTCTTGTGATCACAGTTGTCATAACAAACTGTGATGCATCAGGAGAGGATGCTTTTTATGGTGCTCCAATACCAAACCTTTTTAGCTTTCTGAGGAAGTTAAGGCATTAGTGAGCTCTCTGGGCTTTGACATCGACAGCACAGATCACACTGTAATTTCTAAAGCGTTGCTTCCTCAGGAATCTTTGTTTGTTTATGATAGACTACTTTGAAGCTGAACACAAAATATAATTTCATACTACTAGTATCAGGTAGGAATTTGGAACAACGATAAATTACCTTTTATTGAATATAATGCATTTAATTTCTTAATGGTGCTGGTGTTTTGCAATAGTTCAACTCAGCTAAAAATGTTTTGTTGATGATTTTCATTTGTACTCAGTGTCTGAGTCTTCTCACTTAACTACCCGACAATAATCAGCCAGCATTGATGGATTCCAGTTGCCCTTGGTTCTTGGTTCTTGATCCTCCAAAATATTCCGCATGGAACTTAAATTGGAGGTGGTACCTGATACCATTTCTTCATGACCGCAATGTCCTGGTGAAACCTTCCACCGTGCCCGTCATTTGCAGGGATGAAGTCTAAATGTGAATGCAGAAAATGAATCTTTCGTGACATGTTGCACTTCATAGTTGTGCATGCTTGAAACACATTGTGAATGTAGTTTGGTGCTCTGTAGTTGTCAAGAAAATTTTCAACAACATCCTTGAGTGCCTTCCATGCAATCTCCTCCAGCCCCACTAGAGGTTCTTCAAATTGCCTGTCATTAATCACCTGTTTGATTTGCGGACCAACAAAAATGCCTTCCGTAATCTTGGCATCAGTTATTCTGAGTTGAATTATGAATTGAAATAACAGATTTTGGCAATTTTAAAAAGTAGTGATGGGGAAATTTCAAGGTGATATTCATGATCAGCGGCCCAAAATCCATAAGATACATCCAAAACTATTCAGGCAGCAAAAGCTTTGTTGTCCTGTGTTTTTAGTGATTATTGAAACTTGAAGCCCGCAACCCCTCTCAAACTCAGCTATTAATGTATGCAGGAGTATGTGCACTGCCTGCCATCCTGAATCTAATGACCAGCTCTTTTGTTTCACTGTATAGCATAAGTCAAGTTGGACAAACTTGGGTTGTTTTCTCTGGAGCAACAGAGGCTGAGGGGAGATCTGACTAAGAATTATAATATTATGGGAGGGAATAGATAGAGTGGACATCCAGTTTCTTTTTCACAGGGTTAAACTGTCTAATACTGCACATTTAAAATTGAGTGGGATTAAGTTCAAAGGAGATGTATGGGGCAAATTTATTACACAAGAGAGAAGTAGTTGCCTGGAATGTGCAGTTTGAGGAGGCAGTGGTGGAAAAATTAGAGTGGATTTCAAGAGATAGTTAAATTTGCACATGCAAACATCCCACCCTGCAAAAACTCATTTCAGGGAGGTAGCACCATCAATTTGCGGGAGACTTCCGGGAGAGGTGGGATGTCTACAATAGAGTAGCTCCTTAGCAGCTAGCCAGCCAGTTTAAATAACATAAGCTATGCTCATGAACGAATGACACCTGTTAAACTCACCTCACCATGTCTTTTACAGTCTTAACCCACCATGGGCAATAGAAAAGTCACTGTTGCAAACAGTGCAGCGAGCAACACTGTCATTATTTTTGACCCCTATTAGGCAGGGGTACACTTGAGTGTAGTCTGGGGTGACGTACATTTTATATTTTTTTTGGAACACTCTGCCACTCTGACTTTTTTTGGAACTCTCTCGCTCTCTATCACGCGCGCTCTCTTGCTCATGGTCACTCTCACTCGTGTTTGCTTTCTCGCTTTTCCTCTCACTCTCTCTCGCGCTTGCTTTCTCGCTCTCACTCACGCTCGCTCTCTCGCACTTGTTTTTTGCTCTCGCTCTCTCTCGCGCTTGCTTTCTCGCTCTCACTCTCTCTTGCTCTGGCGCTCTCTCTCTCGTGGTCACTCTCATTCGCACTCACTCTCTTGCGCTTGCTTTCTTGCTCTTGCGCTTGCTCTCTCACTCTCTCTCATGCGTTCTCTCACGCTCACTCTCAAAAAATCAATTTCCACGACATTGTATATAATTTGCAGGCATCAGGGAGCCGCTATTAATTTGCGGGAGATTCCCGGAACTTCCGGGAGAGGTGGGATGCCTGCACGTGTAAGTGCAATGAATGGAAAGATATGGACATTGTTTACACCTAAGTGAATAGTTTGTCTAAGAACTTGATTACTAATTGAATTAGTTTGATACAGCATTGTGGGCTAAACAACCTGCTTCTGTGCTGTACTGTTTTGGGTTCTATATTCTATCACATTTTTGTGTACTACTGTTGTGGGTTCTATATTCCATCACACTTATGTGCTCTACTGTTCTGGGGTTTTGCTGGCAGTTTCTGAAGACAGATATGTCACCGGAATTGTCTGCTAACATTCTCCAAGATACCAATTTGCAGCCCTGTATCTGTACTTGGCAAATACTAAAAGGTTTTCTCCTTTGTCACAAAGGCAGTTTGAGAAATGGGCCATTTTCTGCAAGGGTGTTGGGTGCTAGTGTACTGTATAGGATGAGTTTGTTTATTTTTAATCAATGGTAGCATTTTGATGTACATTGTCTCTTTCCTCTGAAATGATTCTGTGCAGTTTTCAACTGGCACCATGGTTATGTCTTTCATATCTGTCTGTGCACATAGTACATAGTATTGGGCAAAGTTAGGGCCAAGCATCATGTTTGTGTTTCAGTCCTTAAAGTAGCCTCTCTGGAATATTTACAAAACACTGAACAGAAACTGGCCCTTTGGTCCACAGTGTTGTGCAGAATTAATTAAACTAGTAAATAAAAGCCTTGCTAAACTAATAGTTTCTAGCTACAAAATATCTGTATCCTACTATTCTCTGTAGATTCACATGCCTCATCTGAGGCTAGAGAGGATGCAAAAATCTTAGTCAAGGCCACAGCCATCTCATCCCACCCTCTTTCTCTCTTAACAAGCCAAGGCATATCCCTTCATGCTCTGGGGAATTATCTAACTTAATGTTCATTCTTTAAAAAGATCCTGCTCTACTTCATTCTTCATCTCAAATTGCCCCAGCAGATTTGTAAGCTCCACTCTGATCTCACAATACTCCACATCCTTCTCCTTGGAAATTACTGACGCAAAGTGCACACCTAGGACCTCTTTCAGCTTCCCCCTCCTTCAAGCACATGTTCCCTCCTTCATCCTACCTGTTCTCTAATTATCCTCTTGCTCTTTATGATTGCCTTGAGATTCTCCTTAATCCTACTTGCCAAGGACCTTCCTGACTAAATTCACCATCTTTCTTGAGACAGCCAAGGTTCCCTGTCCTTGCTATCCTTGTCCTTCCATTTTACTGGAACACCATCCACATTTCCAATATGGACTTACTTAGTAGTTAGTTTAAAAGTTATAAAAAAAGGATCTTGAAATTATTAGCCAAGGATTTTTTACTTATCTGGAAAAGGAATGAGTAAAGATGAGGAATCATCAAGAAATGACTGATATTACTCTTCTCCAAAAGTGGTCCAATATACCTACTGGTCACAAACGTGTATTTCACATGAACTGGTTCCAGGAATTATTCCCAGTAATTCACAATTATTCCAGGAAATCCAAATTTAGCCCAAAATTAATATTTAATGGAAGCCCCTTTGGCATTATGCTCAGATACCACAAAATATGAATGTAATGATGCAAGCAGAGTTGCAGAGCAGCATCACTGCTCATTTCCTGATCGTAGACACTACCGTGCGTGATTGAAGGGAAGAAAGTATGGGTCATAGCCATTCCCTGATACACCATATTAACTCTACACATGCAGAGTAGCCAAGGTCCCCTCCTGCTTCTTTCATGGAATGGAGAGCATTAACTATAAGGAGAGGCTGGATAAGCGTAAATTATTTTCTCTGGAGCATTGGAGCTGAGGGATGACCTCAGAGATAAATAAAATTATAATAGTGTGGTGAGCATTCGGTCCACGATGACAGATGAGGAAGCTCATTTAACTCAATAACCATGATAAGCACAAAAACAGACCAGGCACTATGAGCCAGGGATAGAACTCCCAGACAGAGAGGTGATTACCACACCGCCCCCCCCCCCCACCCTGATTACAGTCAGGATGACCTACAAATCCACAAATGAATGACTGTATAACCCAAGCCAAAATGTAACAATAAGTGTGTTTGAACTTCCCACCATAATCCCAGGAAAACACTAACACAAGAATAATAAACGCCGTTGATCATTAGAAATGCAGGGATAGACTGTCGAGCACGCCTGCGCACTCCCTCCCCCCACCCCCGTACTTCCCCTGGGGGGTTAGACGGTGCCTTTTTCCCCAGTGAAAATGTGATATAGTTTTCAGGTTTGTGGGAGAAAAATTAAAGAAGATTTACATTGCTCTCCTCTTTATATGCAGAGAATGGTCATTCCCTGGAACGCAATCAAAGGAGGTGGTAAAAGCAGGTATGACAGCACTGTTTAGGAGGTATTTAGGAAGACACTTGAACAAACAGGAAATAGACGGGTAGAGATACTGTTCAGGCAGATGGAATTAGTTTAATATGGTATAATAGTCTAATAGGCATTGTGGGCTGGAGAGTCTGTCTGTGTGCTGTACTTTTCTATATTTCTATATTGTCAGTAATATATTTTTTCCTCTGTAAAGCTTAGTTAGTAAAATATTTTCACTGCAATCAAATTTCTAATTCTTTTTCTCAAATAAGAGAATACATCTGCTACCAAAGTAAAACTCTGCTTGGCTGAAATAGAAGACAATCAGTATAGAATCTTGCATTGCATGTTACAAAAGAAGCTATCAAAAACTTAATTTGGATAGCTTTAACCTTTTCCTTAGACCAGATTTGGCAAATTTAGGTATCTGAAGTTACATTAAACATAATTTATCTTAATCTATCACAGAGACATTCCATTGTTAATAGTGTCTATCTATCTTAACCAAACCTGAAAGATGAGTATTCCTTCATACGCTTTCCCATTCCAGGTAGTCATTCTGCTTTGTGCAATGTGAAAAACCTACAGGCTGCAGCATCCTCTGAAATGTCCTGGGGACCATGGGGTTGCTGGATGGAGATTCAGTTGTCCCTTATTTTGTCCTGACATTAGACTCTATACTTTCCTTGTCTAAAACCATTCACAATGTAAGCCCTTTGACCAGAGAACAAATTCATGAAGGAAACATGCATCATGCATTCACCTTGAAAACCTGGAAAATGATTATAGCAGTTTACCTATTTAACTGTCAGTCTCATACTATTTATTGAATTGAATAAATAAAATCAATAAAATGGAATCAACAAATCTGCAAGTATGGACCTTGAAAAACTGTATTATTTCGACCTTTGTTTTTATTAACTTTTTTGGACCAAAATCAACAACTGATCATTAGTTACAGTATTTGCACAAAGCAAATAAGACTTCTTTAAATATGTGAGCTGAAGTAATAGTCTGTGAAAGCAGCCTGAGAAGTCTGTCAACATGAAGAAGCAGAATTAAAATCAGTGGAGATACAGTAATTAACTTCAGGATGTCATTTTGAACTGTATGTATTAATTTAGCTTCCTTAAACTGTCAGGTTCAGTAATTCCTTCAAGCCATGTAATCCACATATGCTGTTCTGGCCAAAAAAAACTTCAGAAACTGAGAAGTAAATGGAAAATATTAATCAGAATTATTGAAAGCAATATGAATTTTAGAAAAGATATTCCATCTGTATAATCTGCAACTTGATGGCATGAAAATTGATTTATCTAACTTCCAGTAATCACTCCCTCTGTTTTTGTCCCTTCACCCTTTTCCTTTCCCTTTTAGGGGCCTTTTCAGCCCTTCTCTTTTCCTCCCCACTCTCATGAACTCCCATTTCTTCCGCAGACCACTGTCCTCCCCTATTAGATTCCTTCTCCTTTAGG
This sequence comes from Mobula birostris, assembly GCF_030028105.1. NCBI lineage: Eukaryota > Metazoa > Chordata > Chondrichthyes > Myliobatiformes > Myliobatidae > Mobula > Mobula birostris. The sequence goes on from NC_092372.1 coordinate 109,308,203, forward strand.
CCTTACCCCTTCTATCTAACTTGGAGGATTGTGTGCAGTTCTGGTCACCTGCCTACATGGAAAGATATCAACAAGATTGAAAGAACATTTACAAGAATGTTGCCGGGACTTAAGGGCCTGAAGTACATGGATGGGGCCTGTGGTCTGGATGCAGGTCGATAGCACAAGGCAGATTTATAGTTTGGTATGGACTAGATAGGGAAAAAGGCCAGTTTCAGTGCTGTAATGTTTTATGAGTCTCTGACTATTTATGCTGCACTAACAGAAATTGATTGAAAGGGATGAACCTTTTTTTAACTCACAATGTTACAAGTAAGCCCAGCTGTGAATTGGCTGAATTAAATTGCCCATGCTGGGATCTCAATATGTTGGTTTGGTGACTCCTCTGCGCTGCATTCTCCATGAATATCATAAAGAAACTTCTCCATATCTCTGTATAAAGTGCCTAGGAGTCTGATGTGATCACTATCCATTTGGTGAATGTGTACTTACAGTGACTTTTGGTCACTGAAGGGCAAGGAGCCATCAACTTCATTTGTTTCATGGAGATTCTCTAATCTCAGCCACCATCCAGCTGCCTTCTCCATTTCACCTTATTTCAGTGGTGACAATTATCAAATATATGTAAAGAAATCTCTACATTCAGTAACACTCATGACATTCCTCAGCAGGTGTATCATCATGGCTCCAGCTTTATGATGAAGAACATTTGGAAGATGCAGCAGAAATTGTAGAGGCACAAAATACACTCAGCATGGAAGATTTCAATGTCCATTTCAATGGGCTACTTCACTGCACCTTAATGCACTGTTGCAAAGAAATATATGTCAGTCAGTATGGATCGGAAACAACATCTCCCCCACAATCACCATCAACACAGATACACCACAAGGTTGTGTGCTTAGTTCCCCGCTCCACTCGCTTATACCGATTATTATGTGGCTGTCAGCTTCAAATGTTGTATTTAAGTTTGCATACTGTTGTTGGCTAAAAGAGAAGTGGTGACGATTTAGCATATATGAGGGATGTGACGAAAGAGGGTTACAAAAAGTACACATAGACTAAGATGTTAACTGTCCTGTGCTGGCACCAGTGGGATCAACAGCTGATCTGCCACCTGTCTTCAGGAGAAAGAGAGATAAATAAGACAATGGAGCAGCATTTGGAAATGTTAATGAAGAGACGAGAGAGTTTAACGGAAGGAGACACCAGTCTGAGTAATTGTCAAGATCGGCTCCTTTTTGAACCCTGAAATGTTTGAAGTGTGATGGACAGGCGATACCCCAGCAGGGGGATAAAAAGGGACAGGTTCGCTAAGGCAAGGCACACACGACACCACGAGGTAACGAGACCCTGGAAGCGGTGCACCTCCCACAAGTCGGTGGGAGTTTTTGGAGGGCTGGATGCGGGACCAAGCCATAGACGCACAGGGTGGAAAAGTACAATCGGCGGGAACCTGGTGTGTGTCCGCCCTTGCCTGGGTGCCAGGTTCACTGCAGAGGAACGATCGTATCTGGAAACGGAGGGGTAACGGTCGGTGACCTCAGAAGACATCACAAAGGGCTCGCCCGAAAGCTGACTGTGAGGAATATCGAAGATCTGTTTGGAATCCGATTTTGAATATTCATTCGCTCTCTCTCTCCCACGGCACGGCAGTGATTACTGTGAACTGAACTGAACTCAATTGAACTGAACTTTGCATCACTTTGAAACTGGTCATTTACCCCTAGACGACGATAGAGCCTGATTGATCCTATTATCCTAGTTCTGCGGACATGTGTGTTTATCATTGCTGAACTGTTGCATTTGTTATTCTTTCGATCAGAGTACTGTGTTGCTTATTTCTTTAATAAAACTTTCTTAGTTCCAGTAATCCAGACTCCAACTGAGTGATCCATTTCTGCTGGTTTGGCAACCCAGTTACAGGGTACGTAACATAAGTGGGGTTCTCGTCCAGGATTTTGAACGCTAAATTTGGGACGGAGTAAACTGATTGGGTTAAAATTCCCGAACGAAAGAAAAGGCAAACAGCAGAAATGGAGATTGAGGAATTTCTAAAGGTGCCGACCTTGGAGGCATTAGAGGATGCCAGGAAAGTGGAATTGGCAGCTGTGGCCAAATGGTTGAATCTTGTTAAGGGGAAGTCGACAATGAGGAGAGAGGAGATACACAGAGCTATCGTAGAGTACTATATATCTAAAGGTCTGTTTCCCCAAGGCGAGCTGGAGGTGGTGTCTATTGAAAAACCTGCTGGAGACGCGGTACAGGTGCAGCTTGAAAAACTGAGACTCGAGCACGAGTTCCGGGTACGGCAGCTAGAACACGAAGAGAGAGAGAGACAGTTAGAACGAGAAGAGAGGGACAGACAGTTGGAGTGAGAAGAGAGGCAGAGGGAAAGGAATTTGAGCTGCTGAAGTTAAAGATGATGGCAGAGCAGGGGCCCATGCCGAACCAAGGTGGAGGGTTCTGGAGACCCAGAAGGTTAGGCTGGTTCCCCCATTTGACGATACTGATGTGGATCGGTACTTTCTCCATTTCGAAAAAGTTGCTACAAGTCAGGACTGGCCGAGGGATAAGTGGGCTGTTTTGCTTCAGAGTGTACTAAAAGGGAAAGCCCAACAAGCTTACTCAGCTTTGTCCGCAGAAGATGCCCAGAGGTATGAGGTGGTGAAAGAGGCCATCCTCAGGATTTATGAGTTGGTCCGGAGGCATACCGACAGAGGTTCCGGAATGCGAGGAAGCAGTGGGACCGCACGTATTTAGAGTTTGCCCGTGAGATGCAGACATATTGTGAGCGTTGGTGCGCCTCGAAGGGGGTGGATGGGGATTATGACAGACTGCTACAGCTGATCCTGATTGAGCAGTTTAAAGGTTGTGTCCCTGAGGGTATGAGACCCTACCTAGATGAGAAAGAGGCAGCCACGTTAGCCGCAACTGCTAAGTAAGCGGATGAGTACGCGTTGACGCATAGAATGAAGCTTGTCCCGAGTAGACGCCACCAGAAGGGTAGTCAGGACAGCGGGGAGAGTCCGCCAGAAAAGTCAGAAAAGCCGGGACTAATGAGAAGGATAAGGTAGACCAGGAGCAGTCTGGTAGGAAGTCTCCTGGGGTCGTCTGTTATAATTGCGGGAAAGTCGGACACTTTGCGTCCAGGTGCTTTGCCCCAAAGAAGGAGACGGGAAAAGGAAAAACGGCGATTTTGACTGGCTGTATCAAGCTGGTAAACGAACCGCTAGGAGAGGAAAGGTCTGCCAAAGTTCAGGAAGGGCGCAAGAGGTTTATCTCGGCCGGATTGGTGTCGGTGAAGGAGGGGTTAAAACCAGTTCCAGTGCGGATCTGGAGAGACACGGGAGCGTGTCAGTCATTGATATTGAAGAGTGTATTAGAGTTTAGTTCAGAGACCCAGACTGGGGAGGTCAGGGTCAAAGGTATTGGGGAAGGGACAGAAGCAGTCCCTTTGCACCAGATACACCTACAAAGCAACTTGGTCTCTGGACTAGTCACGATCGGGGTGAGGCCTGAATTACCGATGAAAGGCGTGGAAGTCTTGCTCGGTAATGTCCTCGCCGGGGGAATTGTGTTCTCGGCAGTGAGATTGACAGGTCAGCCTGCCAGCATTGAGGTCCCGCCCATGGACTCACAGGTTCATCCTGTTTGCGCAGTGACTCACTGTATGTCCAGAGAGACTGCTGAGACGTTTCTACCAGCCTTGTACCAGGAGGGGGTAGAAAGTGAAAAGAAGGAGTGTAATGAAACAGGAGGAAGTGGGGAAATTAAGGTAGATTTATCAGTAGAAAAGAAGGACTTTATGCAGGTACAGGAGCGAGACGAGGAAACAGCTCTCTCTGAAGCAGGATTAAAAAGAGCCAGTAGGCTATTGTGTGGAGGAGGGTGTGCTAAGGAAGAAAGGGAGACCAAGTACCGTACCCGCAGATGAGGAATGGGGGATGGTGCCAAAAATCTCTGGGATGAGATTTTTAACCTGGCCCACAAGGTACCCCTCGGTGGACATTTTGAGGTGCTGAAGGAAACAGTCGGTGGAATCATGAAAAAGGTTTACTGGCTGCACAGGAGGAAGGATGTTATTGATTATGGCAGACGCGAACTGAGACGGTCACAGGCTTTTGATATGCTAATGAACCTAGTCCGTGTTAGCGTGGAAATCAATGAAGCTAGGGTCCCCCTGATAAGGAAAAAAACCATTTTGAAAAGATGAGTATGGTACCGACCAGATGGGAGAAGGCTATTGTTTTGGCCGGCTCTGTTGATAAGGTCTCTCCCTTAATCCCCGAACAAAGCGACTCTTTAGGAGAAGCAATTAAACGGCTCGCACACGTGTGTTGATTGTCCCGAGGCGATGCAAAGAACTGGGACGTTGGGTGGTGTTTTTCACGCTAGGTCAGCCTAGTGAGCAACAGCCCTATAGAATGAGTAATTCAGTGACGAAAGGGCTAACGAACACAGAAGTGTATATTGGCGAAGTAGTACGGCTGTCTGAAGCCAGCTTGATAGTGAACCTTGAAAAAAATGAGTTCGGCCACGCGAGGGTCACTTATCTGGGAATTGTGGTAACACCGGGGCAGCTAGCAGCGATGCAAGCTAAGGTGCGGGCTATCTCTGACATCCCAACCCTGACAGACAAGAGGGCCCTTAGAAGGCTCTTGGAGATGGTGGGGTACTGTAGGAAGTTTTGCAATAACTTTGCGGTTACTACCCCTCCCCCTCCTACTAAGCCCTTGCGAAAGAAAACTAAGTCGGGATGGGACGACCCTTGTTATCGTGGTCCAGGACGAAACCCAATGAGAGGTTACACTAATCACAATTCATCAGTGTTTTCGGCCACTATGAAGTTTGCTAAGTTGGAGCCTGGTTTAAAGGATTATAAAAATAACACATATAAAAGGAACAGAAAATGTGATTGCTGACTCTCTGTCAGGTGTTGACAACTTAAAATTCTCTGTATTAGCCAAATAGCTAATGAAGATGTATATTTGTGTGTACCTAATAATGTATTCATGTTTGTAATTTTTACTCCGGTAAAAATCCTTAAAGGTGAGGGGTGTGACGAAAGAGGGTTACAAAAATTACACATAGGCTAAGATGTTAACTGTCCTGTGCTGGCACCAGTGGGATCAACAGCTGATCTGCCACCTGTCTTCAGGAGAAAGAGAGATAAATAAGACAATGGAGCAGCATTTGGAAATGTAAATGAAGAGACGAGAGAGTTTAATGGAAGGAGGCACCGGTCTGAGTAATTGTCAAGATCGGCTCCTTTTTGAACCCTGAACTGTTTGAAGTGATGAACAGGTGATATCCCAGCAGGGGGATAAAAAGGGACAGGTTCGCTAAGGCAAGACACACACGACACCACGAGGTAACGAGACCCTGGAAGCGGTGCGCCTCCCACAAGTCAGTGGGAGTTTTTGGACGGCTGGTCGCGGGAACAAGCCATAGACGCACAGGGTGGAAAGGTACGATCGGCAGGAACCTGGGTCCGCCCTTGCCTGGGTGCCAGGTTCACTGCAGAGGAATGATCGTATCTGAAACGAGGGGTCACAGTCGGTGACCTCAGCAGACATTACAAAGGGCTCGCCCGAAAGCTGACTGTGAGGAATATCAAAGGTCTGTTTGGAATCCGATTTTGAATATTCATTTTTTCTTTCTTTTTTTTTTCTCTCCCTCTCTCCCTCTCTCCCTCTCTCCCTCTCTCCCTCTCTCCCTCATGGCACGGCAGTGATTACTGTGAACTGAACTGAACTTTGCGTCACTTTGAAACTGGTTATTTACCCCTAGACGACGATAGAGCTTGATTGATCCTATTATCCTAGTTCTGTGTACATGTGTGTTTATCATTGCTGAACTGTTGCATTTATTATTCTTTCGATCAGAGTACTGTGTTGCTTATTTCTTTAATAAAACTTTCTTAGTTCCAGTAATCCAGACTCCACTGAATGATCCATTTCTGCTGGTTTGGCAACCCAGTTACGGGGTACGTAACAGGGAGATGGAAAATCTGATTGAATGGTATCACAACAACAACCTCTCACTAAATGTCAGCAAAACCAAAGAGCTGATTATCAACTTCGGGAGGAAGAATCAGGAGATCCATGAGCCAGTCCTCACTAGGGGATCGGAGGTGGAAAAGGTCAGTGGCTTTAAATTCCTTAGGGTTAACATATCAGAGAATCTGTCCCGGGACCAATGCGTACCTTCTTAGGGATTTGCCTAGATTTACCATGTTATCTAAAACTTTGACAAACTTCTATAGATGCACAGTGGAGAGTATCCTAAATGGTTGTTTTGCAGCCTGGTATGCAAATACTAATGCCCGGGAATGGATAGGTTTACAGAATGTGGTGGATACAGCCCAGTGCATCATAGGCAAAGCTCTCCTCATCACTGACCACATTTATCAGGAACGCTGTCACAAGAAAGCAGCATCCATCATCAAGGACTTCCACCATCCAGGCCATGCACTTTTTTCACTACTACCTTTGGGCAGGAGGTACAGGAATCTTATGTCCCACAGCACCAGGTTCAGAAACAGTAATTACCCGTGAGCCGTTAGGCTCCTGAATTGGCATGGATAACTTTACTCACCTCAATTCTGAACTGACTCCACAACCTGTGGATTCACTTTTAAGGACTCTATGAATCACGCTCTCAGTATTTTTTATTTACGCAATTGGTCTTCTTTTGCACATTGGTTATTTGTTAGTTTTGTTTATGTATAGTTTTTCATAAATTCTGTTGTATTTCTTTATTTCTGCATTCCTAAAATTCCTGCAAGAAAATTAATTTCAAGGTGATATATGTGCAAATTGATAATAAATTTACTTTGACTTTGAAGACAAGTTTTTCACTGCATCTTGGTACATGTAACAGTAACAAACCAATTTACCAATTTTCCATTTACCATTGTCAGAAATGGCCTGGTGGCAATACTCCTGACTGAATTGGAAACTTCTGATGCAAATTGCTACCAGATTGGTTCTACAGAATGCATTAAGTGCACCTGTTTAATGGATAAGCATACTTAATTTCATCCTCACCAATCTAACTGATGAAGATGTACCATCAATGTCCGGTTTCCGTTTCTGTTCACACTGTACACCTCAGGCTTTCAGTACCAATTTGAGTCTTGTCACTTGCAGAAGTTCTCTGATGACCCTGTGGTGGTTGGGTGTATCAGAGATGGGCAGGAGTCAGAATACAGAGGACTGGTGGATGAGATTGTGGAGTGATACGGGAAGAATCACCTGCTCCTGAATGTGGCTAAAACCAGGGAGATGCTGATTGAGTTTAGGAGGAAGAGGACTATGATGAGTCCTTTACACATTCTGGGTAAAGAAGTTGCAGTCTTGGAGGAGTACAAATACTTGGGCGTTCACCTCGACAACAGATTTGACTGGAAAACCAACACCAAGGCTATTTACAAGAAGGAGATGAGCAGACTCTATTTTCTAAGGAAGCTGAGATCCTTCAATGTGTGCAGCAGGATGTTGGAGATCCTTTACCAGTCTGTTGTAGCGAGTGCAGTCTTCTTTGCGGCTTTAATTCAGGGGAGTAGCATCAGTGCTGGTGATGCAAAAACACAAAATAAACTCATCAAAATGGCTGGATCCATCCCAGGCGACAACCCGGACTCTTTTGAGTTGGTGGTGGTCAGCAACTCACTAAACGAACTGTTATCCATTATGGACAATCTGGCACATCCTCTCCATGACCTACTGAATAGGCAGCAGAGCACCCTTTCAAACAGACTCATTCATCTCTGCTGTCACAAGGATCATTACAGAAAATCTTTCCTACCAAATGCAATAAGCATATAAAATAGTTCATCTCCATGTGACCGGAGAACCCAGATCATAGTACTATAGTCTCTGTTTTATTATTTCATACATTATAATTGCACAGTATTGCACATTGCTAAATTATTATTGTGTATATTATTATTATTTATCATTATTGCTAAATGTGTTTTCAAATGTTGCTGCTATAATGAAATAATTTCCTACTTGGGATCAATAAAGTATTTACTATTATCATTATTGAGGAGTGACCATTACAGAGTGCTTGTGAAGCTTAAGCCACATCCTATTTTATTAAGATACAGCGTGAAATAGACCCTTCTGGCCTTTCAAGTCACACCGCCCAGCAATTCCCCAGTTTAATGCTAGCCTAGTCAGGGGACAATTTGCAATGACCAACTAACCTAACAACCGGTACACCTTTGGTTTGTGGGAGGAAACCGGAGCATCTGGAGGAAATCCACACAGTGACGGAGAGAATCTTTTCACTGAAAACACTCTTGATGGTGCTGTATGACACTGATTTCATCCTTTGTGGGATAAGATCTCCAAACGTATCTGGCATCTGAAAACTGGACATCCATGAAACACTGTGACTCACCTGAAGCAACAGAAACGTACACCTCCACGATTTATAAGCTGGTGACGATTTGTGATCCTCAGTCTTCCATTCCTGGTTCAATGAAGAGTGCAGATACTGGGATCAATGCAAGGCAGACATTAAATGACTTGCTAACCTGGGAAAGCTGCATCACAGGGTTACAGGGACACCAAACAGAAAAACATAGCTCATGATACACAGAGATACTTGTCCTTACAATTAGCTGAATCCTGCTATATCCATTCAAAAAGTTGAATAATTGAACAGCTAATGGAAAGAAATTGTGGTTGCAAGAACTTGACATTCTCAAAGAACAAAGAACCAACTACGTGAATACCAAATGCTGAAGCATTTGTAACTATGCTCAGCCTGAAGTACCAGGTCAATGATCCATAACAGTTTTCTCTGGAGATCCCTGCCATCACAGAAGCCAGCTATTCATTTTATGTAATATCAAGGAATGGGAGAGAGCACTGGATACAGCAAAGGTCATGGGAGCCCAACAAGATCCCAGCTACAGTACTGATATCTTTTACTGCAGAATTAGTTGCATCTCTAACCAGACTGTTCCAGTACAGTTACAATAACAGCATTCACTAGTCAATGTGGAAATTTGTCCAACATATATCCTGACCATCAAAAGCTGGACAAGTCTGGGCTGCTTTCACCTTGCACAGAATTAGAGCATTGTGGGTGCTGGAAGTCATTTATCACATTTGTGGAAGACCTTTAGGGCAGTATTCTAGGCCCACCTTTAAAGCTTCATTATAGACCTGTTCCATCATCAAGTTAAAGGAGGTATGTTTCATAGTCACAGAGCTATTGAGCACAAAAATAGGTCCCATAGCCCTACTCATTCATGCTATCCATGCTAACCTAATTTCAGACCTACCCAAAATCTCTCTATTCCTTTTCTATTCTATGATTGCACCCACCTCTCTCACCTCCTGGCAGTTCATTCCATATATCACTGCCCTCAGTGTGAAAAACTTGGCCCTCAGGTTATCTTTACATCTTTCTTCTAGCACCTTAAATCTATGCTGTACCATGTATTAACAGTCTATGCCCCGCATAATTTTATAAACCTATTATTACATCATTTTCAGTCTCTTGCACTCCAGTGAGAACAATTCTAGAGTATCCTCTCTCTCCTGGAAACTGAAGTCCATTCTAGGTAACATGGCGACTCTCTTCTGTACACTTATTTACACTACCAAATCGGTTTTAAAGTGGGGTGGCCTGAATAGCATACAATATTCCACGTGTGCACTAACCAATCAACACACACAAAATGGTGGAGGAACTTAGCAGGCCAGGCAGTATCTATGAAAAGGAGTAGACAGTCGATGTTTCAGGCCGAGATCCTTTACTGGGATTTCCAGCATCTGCAGGCTTTCATGTCATTGTGGCCTAACCAATGTCTTGTACACTGCAACATAACAACCCAGTTTTTATCCTCAATACACCATGTAAGAAAAGAAGAAAGCTGATAGCTCCTCCACTACTGTATCCACACGTGGTACCATTTTCAGGGATTTATGAACTTGCACACCTAGTTCCCTTACACATCAGTGATTCTACCAATCAATGTATACTGTATGTCCTGCCAGTATTAGATGACGCAGACACAGAGTACGTCACCTCAGACTTGTCTGGACTAAACTGCATCTGCTGCCACTCCACCCAACTTTACAGCTGAGTTTTGTGCCTCTGAATCCTCAAGCCACCATCCTCACTATCTATAATTCCACTTATCTTTGTACCATCAGCAAACTTACTGATTGGATCACAGATACAGTACTCTCATCCCAATCATTCATATGTTTGACAAACAACAGAAATCTCCTGGAACCAAGCCCAGCAGTACATCACTGTTTAGACTTACAGTCAGAAAAACAAACTCTCTAACACTACCCTTTGTCTCCCATCATCAAACCAATTTTAGATTCAGTTTGCTGATTATTGAACAATTGGTAAGGGGGGGTGGAGCTTAGGAGACAATGGCGCCTAACAGCGACTCCTTTGCTTGTATCTTTGGAAACAGCTCTATTCCTATCTTTAATATCTCTATTTTTCCCTTTCAGGGTTCTTTTGAAGACCCTGACCTGGAGTTACACGCTGACTTCGGATCTTTGTGGGAATGGGACCCGTTATTGTGTTCTCAGGACTGGCCGCTATTCGATATGCCAAGGATGCAGCCTAGAAGACTAGCACGCCTTCAGGGTCTCGAGATTTCGTGGCTCTGGAGGCAGGCGGACTCGAAGTCAGTGCCTCTGCAGGAAAATGGTATGTTGTGGGAGTGCACAGAAGATCGAAAGCAGCAAGCTGGCTGCTGGCTGTGTGCTCAGAGACCTGAGTTCTTTGGGTACAGAGCTTGGAAAAGGTGATGCAACAGACTTTTAACACCATAAATCAGTGAAAAGGGGACACCTCTTGTTCCCTTATTAGGGAGAAAGAGAGCCTGTGGTATGTTGAATACTGGGTGAACGAGTAGACTTAGGGGTACTGCAAGTCTGTGTCTTTATTGATGCTTTGATGCAGGCTCGAGAGCTCAGTGGGGGGGCGTTAATGCTTTTATTTGCGGGTGGAGGAGGGGGATCGTTACTTTGCTGCTGCTTGTGCTTGGGTGGGGGGAGCTGGGGGGGATTTGGGATTCTAACATTTAACTGTCATTCATTCTTTGGGGCACACCTCAGTTTTCGTGAATGGTTGTGAAGAAAAAGAATTTCAGGATGTATATTGTATACATTTCCCTGACATTAAATGTACCTTTGAAACTAATTGAAATAATCAGTTCTGTTCACAACTCCTCAGCAAATGAAGCAGTGCATGCCTAAATGTAGTAAGATCTAGACAAAGTGCAAGTAAGTCAGATAAGGTGAAAATAATATTCACATGACAAAGGCACGAGACAGGTTTCACCTTAACAAGAGAAAACCTAACCACACAACACTGACATTCAATGGTATTAACATCAGCAGGCCTTACACCATCAAATGCTTGGATTCACTGTTGACCTAAATCTCAATTGCACCAGCCTCATAAAAAGTCTGGCTACAATGGCTAGTTATCCTGCAGCAATTGATTCACCTCCTGATACCTCAAAGCTATTTCATCACATACAAGTTGTCAAATAGGAATGTGATGGAACAGTCTCCACCTGCCAGATTAAATACAGTTCCAACAACATAAAAACTCATTGCCATCCAAGCATTGTGTACTATCGAAGAAATACACTTCTCACCAAGTGAACTCGAATAAATAGCACCTCCCAAATACATGACCCCATTTAATAATAAAGACAAGGGCCCTGAACTGGAAATATGTTTATGAATGGGATAGGATGATAGGCATTTTTGATGGAAGTATAGCAGTGGTCAAATTGGTGCTGCAGGGGATGCATGGGATAGCAAAGATTTCTTCAAACCAGCAGTGATAAGTGGAGGAAAATATGTTAGAGGCTGCTAGATAGGCACATGAATGTGCCAAGAATTGAATGATATGGACCTTGTACAGGTAAAATGGATTAGTTTAGTTAGATGTTTATTTAGTTTGGCACAACATTGTGGACCAAAATGTCTGTTACTGTGTTATACCATTCTATGTTCTAAACTTCAAAAACTTGGGAGTTTTGCTTGGTTTTGCCTTTCGGAGTTAGAAAGAAATACTGCACAAGTCTAGTAAGCCAAAAAAAATTCTGGAGAAGTGAATTAGAAGAATTCTGTGACCAATTTACGTTCAGATGGCTCAGAAGCTCGGAGTTTTCCAAAGTCAATATTCACAGCCACAGCTGGAACAGCCAGAGAAAATAGTGTGATCATTGTGAGGAGCCAGCTCCTCAGATGTCACATGCTGAAGTCCTGAAGTACATTAGGAAATCTGCCTGGAAATACATTGGGAAATCTGCCTAGGAAGTTAGTGCTTTCAAAAGCATTCCCTTCTTCCTTGTCCATCCTTACAGGTGAACTAATGACTCCACCAGAAATACACACAGATAATGTCTGACACATGAAGCATTTACATTAGAACGTCTTTCCTGTAGTTTGCTTCCATTGTAAAAAAAGCCTAGAGATTTGCTATGAGTGCAGGCAGAATTTGCCTCAGCTGGGGGTCACATTATTTAACTCAGAGAATCAACTGGATATCTATTTCATCTATCTACCTTTGAAGTTTGTTTGAAATCAGAATCCTTTCTCCTTAGACTTCAGAGAAAATAAGACTTTTTGAAGTCTTTTTGGAGTAATAGAATCAAATGGCATAGCAATAGGGCCTTTGTTTCACCATCCCCATGCCAACCATGAGACAGGTAGATAGATAGGTGATACTTCATTGATCCCAAAGGAAATTAGAGTGTCACAGTAGCATTACAAGTGCACAGTTTGTAGAAGAGAAGTATGAAAGAATAAAGCAGGTTACCTTACAAATAAGATGTACAGGATTTACAAGTTCACACTGATACAATGGTAGTGTAAGAATTACCGTAATATTATACAGTAATGGGTACACATTCACACCGTCCAGGTAAGAATTGATGGTAGTAATGCACAGTACTTCACAGGGTGTCCAAAATAGCAGGGTGTGGTAAACAGAGCTGGGAGAGAGCTTACACAGAGCTCTGATAAACAGAGGTTAATATCGATCTAACAGGAGGGTGTCATCACTACCCCAGCTATAGGTTGACTCATTATAGAGGCGAATGTCCGAGGGTAAGAATGACCTCATATAGTGCTCTTTGGAGCAGTGCAGTTGCCGTAGTCTATTACTAAAAGTGCTCCTCTGTTCAGCCAAGGTGGCGCACAGAATTGCCAGGATATTCCAAAGGGTTCTTTGATCTACCACAGCCTCCAGTGTGTCCAGACTGACTCCTATAACAGAGCCAGCCTTTCCAACCTGTTTATTGAACCTGTTGGCGTCATCCATGGTGATGCCATTGCCCCAGCACCCAGGTACTTGCAGGTCCTCACCACATCCACATCCTCATCATCAGTAGTAACAGGGAGCACTGCAGGCTTGGTCTTCCTAAAGTCCATCACCATCTCCTTTGTCTGACTGATGTTCAGATGAAGGTGATTCCGCTTGCACCATATAACAAATTCCTCTGCCACGGTCATGTATTCATCCTCCTGTGCTCCCTTTATATTCCCAACTACTGCTGAGTCATCAGAGAATTTCTGCAGATAGCATGACTCAATGCTGTATCTAAAGTCCAGGGTATACAGGGTAAACAGGAAGGGAACCAGTACAGTCCCCTGTGGGGCCCCAGTGCTGCTTATAGCCATGTCTGACACACAGCTCTGAAGCCGCACAAACTGTGGTCTGCCAATCAGGTAAACCGATATCCAGGATCCAGTTTAAGTGCCAACCTGCATTCAATGGAGCTTTCCCGAGGAATAGGGGCTGTATGGTATTGAAGGCACTCAAGAAATCAAAAAACATGATCCTCATTGTGCTGTCCTGCTTATCTAAATGGGAGTAGACTCTGTTCAGCAGGTAGATAACAGCATCATCGACTCCAATGTGCTCCTGGTAGATGAACTGCAGGGGATCGAGGACTGATCTGACCAGGGGTCGGAGGTGAGCCAGGAGCAGCCTCTCTAGGGTATCACGGTGTTTGAGTTCAGGGCTACTAGATGGTATTCATTCAAGACTTTCGGTCAGCCCTTTTTAAATACTGAGACCACACAGTCAAGCCCTTTCCAGGCTGAGACTCGCATTGAAAATGCGCTGGAGAACTCCACACAGCGGCTCAGCACACTCCTTCAGGACCGTGGTGTTCACACAATCTGGTCCCCGTGCTTTGCTGTGTCTGAGTTTCCCCAGAGCCCTCCTCAGCTGCTCAGTAGTGAAGGCGAGTCCATGACGACTGGGGAGTTGGTGGAAGGTGGGGGCTGGGAGGGGGGAGGTGAAGATCAGAATGATAACAGTTGGTACGTAGGGGTGTGGATGGTAGGTGTAGGGCAAGGAGGGGATGTAGATAGTGGTAGCCTGTGTTGTTCATCTACATGTTTAACTGGATGGCGGAGAAGGGAGAAGTGGAGGTATTGGTGCTGAGGGAGCATTGGGTGCCTCGGCACCTGGACTGGTATGCTGAGGGGCGTGTGAACAGGAGGGGAATTGTCAAACCTATTGAAGAATTGGTTTCACTCATTTGCCCATTCACAGCTGCATTCTGAGGCTCTGCAGCTAGGCTGATTGAAGCCAGATGTTCTTCATGTTTCTCCACCCTTCTGTGTGCTACTCTGCCCAAGCTTAATCTCCAGCTCTCTCCTGTATTCCTCTTTAGCCACCTTGATCTTCTCCTTTGGCTCCCTCTGCACACGTTCCATTTCCTCCCTGTCTCCTGATCTAAAGGCTCTCATTTTTGACCTTACAAAATGAACCACCTCACATTTGCTTGGGTTGAACTCCATCTGCCACTTCTCAGCCCAGTTCTTCATCCTATCGAAGTCCTGCTGTAACCTCTGACAGTCCTCCACACTATCCACAACACCCCCAACCTTTGTGTCATCAGCAAATTTACTAACCCATCTCTCCACTTCCTTATCCAGGTCATTTATAAAAATCACGAAGAGTAAGGGTCCCAGAACAGAACCCTGAGGCACACCACTGGTCACCAGCCTCCATGCAGAATATGACCCGTCTACAACCACTCTTTGCCTTCTGGGGGTAAGCCAGTTCTGGATCCACAAAGCAGTGTGCCCTTGGATCCCATCCCTCCTTACTTTCTCAATAAGCCTTGCATGGGGTACGTTATCAAATGCTTTGCTGAAATCCATATACACTACATCTATTGCTCCTCCTTCATCAATGCGTTTAGTCACATACTCAAAAAATTCAATCAGTCTTGTAAGGCATGACCTGCCTTTGACAAAGTCATGCTGACTATTCCTAATCATATTATGCCTCTCCACCTTCATAAGTCCTGCCTCTCAGGACTTTTTCCATCAACTTACCAACCACTGAAGTAAGACCCACTTGTCCATAATTTCCTGGGCTATCTCTATTCCCTTTCTTGAATAAGGGAACAACATCTGCAACCCTCCAATCCTCCGGAACTTCTCCCGTCCCCATTGATGATGCAAAGATCATCGCCAGAGGCTCAGCAATCTCCTCCCTCACCTCCCACAGTAGCCTGGGGTGCATCCCATCCAGTTCCAGTGACTTATCCAACTTGATGCTTTCCAAAAGATCTAGCATACCCTCTTTCTTAATATCTACATGCACAAGTTTTTCAGTCTACTGTAAGTCATCCCTACAATCTCAACTATCCTTTTCCATAGTGAATACTGAAGCAAAGTATTCATTAAGTACCTCTGCTACCTCCTCCGGTTCCATACACACTTTTCCACTGTCACACTTGATTCACTTGATTGATCCTATTCTCTCACTTCTTATCCTCTTGCTCTTCACATACTTGTGGAATGCCTTGGGGTTTTCCTTAATCCTGTCTGCCAAGGCCTTCTCATGGCCCCTTCTGTCTCTCCTAATTTCTTTCTTAAGCTCCTTCCTGCTAGCCTTATAATCTTCTAGATCTCTTTCATTACCTAGTTTTTTAACCTTTCGTAACCTTTTCTTTTCTTCTTGATTAGATTTACAACAGTCTTTGTACACCACGGTTCCTGTACCCTACCATCCATTCCCTGTCTAATTGGAACGTACCAATGCAGAACTCCACGTAAATATCCACTGAACATTTGCTGAGAACATCTGTTCCCTATTTATGCTTCCAAGTTCCTGCCTGATAGCTTCATATTTCCCCTTACTCCAATTAAGCACTTTCCTAACTTGTCTGTTCCTATTCCCCTCCAATGCTGTGGTAAAGGAGATAGTATTGTGATCACAATCTCCGAAATGCTCTCCCACTGAGAAATCTGACACCTGACCAGGTTCATTTCTCAATACCAGATAAAGTACAGCGTCTCCTCTTGTAGGCTTATTCTACATATTGTGTCAGGAAACCTTCCTGAACACACCTAACAAACTCCACACCATCTAAACCCCTCGCTTTAGGAAGATGCCAATCGATTTTGGGGAAATTAAAATCTCCCACCACTACAACCCTGTCATTATTACTCCTTTCCAGAATCTGTCTCCTTATCTACTCCTCGATGTCCCTGTTACTATTAGGTGGTCTATAAAAATCACCCAGTAGAGTTATTGACCCCTTCCTTTTCCTAACTTCCACCCACAGAGACTCAGTAGATAATCCCTCCATGACTTCCTCCTTTTCTGCAGCCGTGACACTATCTTTGATCAGCAATGCTATGTTTCCACCTTTTCTGTCTCCCTCCCTGTCCTTTCTGAAACATCTAAAGCCGGGCACTTGAAGTAACCATTCCTGCCCCTGAACCATCCAAGTCTCTGTAATGGCCACAACATCATAGCTCCAAGTACTGCTCCACGCTCTAAGCTCATCTGCTTTGTTGGTAATACTCCTTGCATTAAAATAGACACAACTCAAACCATCAGTCTGAGCGTATCCCCTCTCTATCACCTGCCTATCCTCCCTCTTGCACTGTCTCCAAGCATCCTCTATTTGTGAGCCAACCACCCCTTCATCCGTCTCTTCAGTTTGGTTCCCACCCCCCAGCAATTCTAGTTTAAACTCTCCCCAGTAGCCTTAGCAAACCTCCTCACCAGGATATTGGTCCCCCTCAGATTCAAGTGCAACCCGTCCTTTTTGTACAGGTCACGCCTGCCCTGCTCCTGTACTTAGAGCTTATTTAAGGGCTTGAGGTGAACCAGGTTATGATCTGATCTTCCAAGTGGGGGAGAACTGTGGAGCTGTACTCAAATTTAACATTTGCAAACAAGACGTCCAGTGTTTTAGTTTCTTGTATGACACTTGACAAACTGATCGAAGGTGTGTGGGGTTGTCGAGAGAGAAACATGGTTGAAGTCTCCTGATACTGCAATGAACGCATTGGGGTGGGAAGTCTGAGTCTTGCCATGGTAGCATGTATGATGTTACATGCAGCATTGGGAAGGTGAAATGTGGACAACAAGCAATATGGCATGGCTGAGCTCACACGGTAGATAAAATGGACACAAACTCACAGCAAGCAGTTTGATGTCCAGACGGCAAATTCATACTTTCACAGAAATGTGACTGGGATTACGTCATCTGTTGCTCACAGGCACTGCAAGCCCACCTCCCTTCCTCTTACCGCACTGTAGATTAACTCTGTCTGCTTACAGCATTTAAAACACATTCACAGTAGTGCTAAAATCCGAGATTTGCTCATATAGCCATGAATAACCATATATGCTGATATCATTTACCAGCATTTGGCCCATGGCTGACCAGGCTTTCAATGGGATTCAATTATCCATCAATGTGATATGTTACAGTTCATATGTAAAATTACTAAAATGGCCCTAGATATTTTTAAAAAATCACGTTCCTTTTTCATTGCAAGTTCTCTGCCACAGTACTTTTGTACATATTAATAAATCATGATTGATATGTGGACACTTTTCTTGTATTTATTGTGCATTTGGAAACTCTATGCTGGTTATTGGCTTCATTTTAAAGAAAACATGAAACTCTATTTCAAGTGCACCTTAGAAAGAATCTATCTTTTTTAAATTCAAAGTATTTGACCTGAGAGTACCATGATTCATAAAACAAAGGTCACTCAGTATTCACACTTATATACAAGGAATAGCAAGACAATTTATATGCATTTTAAAGAATGGTGTCTTGTTGCAAACAATATTGGCAGCAGATTGAAAATCCCACAGCGACAAGAAAAATATTAGATTCTAGCAAGTGATTGCAGGCCACTGAGAAGGAAATGACAGGGAAAGATTGAGGCATCTGTATTTGCTATGCTCAAGCTATATAGGGAAGGCTGCAATAACTTGTGGCACATGGGAAAAAAGATGGGATGATCATAAAAGTAGTTTCAGTGCTTATAAAGTATTCACCCCACTTGGAAATTTTCATGTTTTATTGTTTTACAACATTGAATCACAGTGGATTTAATTTGGCTTTTTTGACACTGATTAACAGAAAAAGACTCTTGGTGTCAAAGTGAAAACAGATATCTGGAAAGTGATCTAAATTAATTACAAATATAAAACACAAGATAATTAATTGCATGAGTATTCACCCCCTTCAAGTCAGTATTTTGTAGATACACCTTTGGCAGCAATTACAGACTTGAGTCTGAGTGGATAGGTCTCTATCAGCTTTGCAAATCTGGACAACTCAATTTTTCCCCATTCTTCTTTACAAAATTGCTCAAGGTAAGATAAGATAAAATAAAACTTCATTTATCTGAAGGAAATTATTGTTACAAGGTTGCTCAGTCAGAATTATATACTTTAAAATACAAAATGTAAGCATTGAGGTAGAAAAAAATCAAAATGTGCATTTGTAAAGTATATAAAAATAGTATTTTGTAAAGATCTGTTTTCACTTTGACTCGGAAGTGTTTTTTTTCTATTGATCAATGTCAAAAAAGCCAAATTAAATTCACTGTGGTTCAATGATTTAAAACAATAAAAGGTGAAAACTTCCAAGGGGGTGAATACTTTTTATAGGCACTGTACATGTGTAAACAAGCCAATAGTCAAACCACTCTACTGATTCCTATTTTGATTTTACTTTCATGTGCTTGTTTAGTTCACATTGTACCCATAAGCTTTGTCAAACCATTAGGAGCTACAATATTTGCAGAAAAAGAAAAAAAGTCAATTTTTTCACTAGTTTAAACAGTACAGGAAAAGACACTTTAGCACACGATCTTTGTGCTGATTGTGATGTTAAACTAATCCCTTCTGCATGTACACAATCCCTATCCCCTGCATGCCCATGTGCCCATCTAAATTGCTTTTAGCCATTACCATTCTATCTTCTTACTCTGAACAATAGCACCCGCCCCCCAGCAGCATCTTCCAAGCAATTCCCAAACTCAGTGCAAAAAAGTTGCCTCACACAACTCCTTTAAACTTTCTGCACCTCACTTTAACTCTCGATAAAGCATTGAATTGAGTCTAGCTACACAGTCTTGAGAGTAGACAACATAGAGCGGTGCCTAGTCATGTACAGCCAAGGTGCCCTTCTTTTGATTGTCAGCAAGGAGGAAATGTTATTTCTAATCCACACTGAATGTGATCTCCTGACGAGAATCCAGTTTCAGAGGGAGGTACAGAGGGCCATGCTTTGCAGCTTTTTGATTCGTACTGATGGGATGATAGTGTTGATCACTGAGCTTCCATCAATAGACAATGGCCTGATGTGGGTATTGCTGTTGTCCAGGGGGTGCCACGCTGAGTGAAGAGCCAGTGTGATGTATATCGGTCACAGTAGTAGGCAAGTTAAAGCAGATCCGTCTCCTTTCTCCAGCAGGAGTTACAACTTCTCAAAACACCTCACCACAGTAGATGTGAAAGGTATGGGAGGTGTCATCATCACAGCTCACCTTGTTCTTCTTGGGCACTGGTACGACTGATGCCCTTTTGAAGCAGGTAGGAACCTTGGACTTCAGCGGTGAGATGTTGAAAATGTCTTTGGATACTCCAGCCAGATGGTCAGCACAGTTTTCAGTTTCCTGTCCGGAAGACCAGCAGGGCCTGATGCCTTGCACAAGTTCACCCTCTTGAAGGATGCACTGATGTCAGCTCTGAGACAAAGGTCACGGGGTCATTGGATGCTGAGGTGTAGTGTTATTTTCCATTCCAAAGTTTGCCTAACAGTCATCAACCTCATTCTCAGTTATGCTGTCAGGTTTCACCTTATGGGAATTAATGCCATACAAACCCTCCCACACCTTGTGTGCACCTGACTTCACACAGTATTTCCATTTCACTCACATGATGGCCTTCCGTGGGTCATACCTGGACTTCTTGTAGGGTTCTGGATTACCGGTCTTGAACACCACAAATCTATCCCTTAGCAGACAGTGTGATTCATCCACAGCTTATGATTTGGGTATGTTTGGTAAGTTTTCAAAGGTGCATCTATTACTAGTCAAGCCCAATTAAATTTTTGTTTAGATCGTTTATACGCCCTATGTGTTTATGCATATTGTATACTTATACATACTGTGGAGGTGCCACAGTGGAGTAGCAATTCGAGCAATGCTATTACAGTTTTGTGCATTAGAATTTGGAGTTCAGTTCCGACGCTGTCTGTAAGGACCTTCTCACGTCCTTCTCATGAACTTGTAGGTTTTCTCTGGGTCCTCTGGTTTCCTCCCACATTCCAAAGATATACTGGTTAGTAAGTAAATTGGCAATTGTAAATTGTCCTGTGTTTAGGCTGGGGTTAGATTGGTGAATCACTGGGTGGTGCAGCTTGTTAGTAGATGGTTCCAAATGGTTGTCACAGTCGGGGTGGTAGTGAGGATAAGCTCCCACTAACTGTAAAGTTTTCCCAATAGCGTGCATCTCAAATTAACCTCTGATAACCAAGTCCAACTCCTGCTCTTCACGTGGTGGAACTGTTTACATTGAGAGGAGAAGGAACGAAGGTCCGTCAGTGGCGCCTTAAAACCAGTTGCTTTGGGCAGGGGGGCTCATTAGCCTGGGAAGGCAACACACCTAGAAGGCAACCTCTGATTTAAAATCTCTGCTACCTTGCGGCTATACCAACTCATGGGAAAGGCTTCGGGACTAAACCTCGAGGAAGAAATCCGGAGTCCCTAAGGCAATCTGGTGCTGATTCAACGTCACTCTGGCAGCTTCTGCAGTTTAGCCATTGTCAAAACGTTATGCCTGGCATCCCTTTTGTCATCAGCGTCTGGACCAAGAGGGGAATCGTGACACATGGTCTTCATACACTTCCTGCCCAGGATTTGGTAACGCCAATCTCCACAACCAACTCAAAACTTGGGGTGATGGTGACAAGCATAAGATGGTGTTGGGAGCCACTAGTCACAGACCTGCTCTCAGACAGCCAAGGCAGGATGGTCAATCTCTTCTCACCAGGCAAGGGCAGTGCTCGGCAGCCACCTTGGCGACGGAACAGCCTTCTTCAGGGACCGCACTGCTCCCCCCTCACGGGAAAGGGTCTGGAAAAGGTGACCTAAGGAAAGCTTGCCTCACCTTATCCTGTCGGCATACCACAGCCAAATGGACATCTATTTTGCGGTTGAATTACCTCAAAGTTCAGGCTTCGCTCTCATTAGAGGTGTCACTGATGTCATCATCATTCCTGACAAACTTCCAAAAATATAAGGTTCGGGTTGGGATTGGGTGCTTATGTTTGCTAAATAATACTATTGACCCTCACCTTCCTCGGGCTTTTCTAAAGCATGTATAGACCTAATGATGCCTAATTCTTTCTCCTTCTGCTGATGTCCATTTACTTGTTACTAACTTTCGATAAGCTGGATCACACCACATTCTTTCTGCTACTACCACCATTCAAATCCTGCTCCACTATTCAATAAGGACATGGCTAATATTTGACCCAACACCATAGATCTGCTTTTTGGATAAACACCCTTAATATCACTGGTTAACATAAATCTAATATTCTCAGATTCATAATTAAAAGTTGATGTAACATCAAATGACACAAGCAGAAGAGAATATTAATTTCACTGCCCTATGTTTCCTTCCTTCATTCTTGAAAGGATTTAGTCTAATCTTAGGCTATCCCAGCTAACCTCAGGCTTCCAAACCAGCAGAGATATTTTGCTTCATCTACTGTAGAAGTTCCTCAACAAATCCTGAAATCTGATGGAATTACCTTTTGCACTTCAGGGAATATCTCTTGGTTTTGTCATCCCCTGTATGATCACTGCCCCCCAGCAGAATGCTACTCAAGAGATATAGTTTGAAAATTGATGTGACCATAAGATGTTTTCATATGAGTCAGCCGAACATTAGAAAATGAGGGTGCGTTAATTCTCCCACCTCAGACCAGTCATCAGACACTCTCGGCTAAATTATTTAGCTTCATCGTGACAGAGATTAAGGAAGCACCCTGACCAGCATAGGGATACACACAAATGGACAGTGAATATTCCAGGTTGACAGCCTTCTGTTGTCCACTTTTCTGCATCGATGCCCCATCTATTGAATTCTTCCATCATGACATTCCAGGTTCCTGGTCACAGTCATATTTTCTCTATCAATAATCAAAAAACTTTCTGTAGTCACAGATTGAGCCGCCACAACATTAGTTTGAATACCTGCATTCTCTGTCTTCAGAAACTTTGAATTTTCTTGACAACTACTTTGTCCCAGCTCAGATATTTGAACGGATACAGTATGTTGCCAATGACAGTTTACTCCTATAGTAAATCTATAATTCAATGGAACCATTTGTCAGACACAAAATATTGACATATGGAATATCATTGTAGCCATTGAAATAGTTTTGAATCTCCTGCTGTTATCTTTGCTCTTAAGAATATAAATACTCAACGTTCTTAGAGTGTCGACCAGGGTCTCCAAGAGAATGCCTGCTTATTGTGATGAATAAAGACCTTTCAAACCAACCAGCTTTAGTGTTGTGACTCAGTTCACAATCACAACATACTAACTGGCATTTTCACTTGTGAAGAATCTGAAAGGCCGAAGATTACGTCAAAGCTTGAAACTCAGTAATCTCATCTCTGATTCCTTCATCATTGTCACCTAAACCAGAAGGTTTTCTACATCAGCGACCCTAAGCTGAGCGGAGCTTCAAATTTGAAAACCCACCAAATTTTCATCCCAACCATCTCAGAACTTTCTACCTATGTTTGCTAGATCATCAAACAATACCTCCACTTCTCTTCTTGCCCAATCTTAATGTTATTTAACAATCATTGCATACAAACTGTTCATATCCAGAACTCAATCCAAATTAAATATTTGCTCTCAAGTGCATTCTTCCCACACAAAAACATGTAGTTTTTTCTGTTGTAGATACAAGTATAAGCTTACAAGCCTTTTAGACATCTAGTTAAACAAAAGCAGCAGAAAGAAACTTGAAAGGGAGAAGTTAAAGTCAAATATAGTATTACAGTGGAGTAATGAGAATTAGAGAGGCATTATGGAGGAGCTGGCCAAAGTTGATTGGAAGGGGACACAAGCAGGGATGATGACACAGCAGCAATGGCTGGAGATTCTGGGAACAATTTGGAAGGCACAAGATATATACATCCCAAAGAAGTATGTCACAATAGGGTGCTGGAAACGGACCCAAATGCAAGACACAGACACTGAAGTACAAGGAACAGGACTTGACTAGAGTAAGGACATGACAGGATTCAGGCAAGGAGCAGGGACAAGAATGCAGACTTGGGCTAGGGAAAGTGGGACCAGGACTAAGAACCATGGACTAGGAGACAAGGCTTGGGCTCCGAGCCCGAGACTGGACAAGGACCCAGAACCTGGGTCTTGCCTCGGGCTCGGACCCCAGAACCAGGCAAGGACATGACTTGGCTGTCGGCTGGGGTCTTGGGACTTGAGGCTTGGCTGCTGACTGGAGTCTTGGGACCTGAGCTTGGCTGCCGGCTGGGGTCTTGGGACTTGAGGTTTAGCTGCCGGCTGGGGTCTTGGGACTTGAGCTTGGCTGCCGGCTGGGGTCTTGGGACTTGAGGTTTAGCTGCTGGCTGGGGTCTTGGGACTTGAGCTTGGCTTGAGGCTGTGGTCTTGGGACTTAAGGCTGGGGTCTTGGGACTTGAGCTTGGCTGCCGGCTGGGGTCTTGGAACTTGAGCTTGGCTTGAGGCTGGGGTCTTGGGACTTAAGGCTTGGCTTGAGGCTGGGGTCTTGGGACTTGAGCTTGGCTGCCAGCCGGGGTCTTGGGAGTGAGCTTGGCTGCCGGCTGGGGTCTTGGGACTTGAGGTTTGGCTGCTGGCTGGGGTCTCGGGACTTGAGGCTTGGCTTGAGGCTGGGGTCTTGGGACTTGAGCTTGGCTGCTGGCTGGGGTCTTGGAACTTGAGCTTGGCTTGAGGCTGGGGTCGGGACTTGAGGCTTGGCTTGAGGCTGGGGTCTTGGGACTTGAGGCTTGGCTTGAGGCTGGGGTCTTGGGACTTGAGGGTGCAGGATCCTTGAGGCTAGTGTTCTTGGAGCTTGGCTGTAGGATCGTCGAGGCTAGGGTTCTTGGAGCTTGGTTGCGGGATCGTCGAGGCTAGGGTTCCTGGAGCTTGGCTGCGGGATCATCAAGGATAGGTCTTGGAGCTTGGCTGCAGGATTGTCGAGGCTAGTGTTCTTGGAGCTTGGCTGCGACATCGTCAAGGCTAGGGTTCTTGGAGCTTGGCTGCGAGATTTTCGAGGATTGGGTTCTTGGAGCTTGGCTGTGGGATCTTCGTCTTGAAATGCAGAGGCTGATAACTCAAAGACTGGAGCTGAGAGATAGACTGAGAACTGAACATCAACATAGAGCCAGGACTTATCCTTATGACAAGCCGGGACTCAACTTCATCTCCACACCAAGGTGGGACAGGTCTCTCCGTCAGGTAATTGCAGAACGGCTGGACTTACCCAACAGAGGCAAGGACAAGGCAAGACAGGTCCCCCCACAGGGCAACAGCAAAACAGCCTGGCTTACCCCACGGAGGCAAGGACAAGACAAGACAGATCCCCCCCCACCCCCTCCGCAGGGCAATGGCAAAACAGCCTAGCTTACCCCACAGAGGCAAGGACAAGAAGAGAAAAACACCAAAGAACGACAAACAGTTCCACCTCTGCTTCAGGGAAGCTCTGAGTCTCAGTTCGGCCAGCAACCTCAGCTGGCTATGGAAACAGCCAGATTCCTACCTAGCTTGGAGTGGCTGGCAGCCACTCAGCTGGCCCGGGAAACAGCCGAATCCAAACCGCAAAGACCACTCCAATGAGTGTCAACAAGGCTCCATGAAGCAGTGGTCCTCCAACCAGGCCTAGAGATCAAAAATGGTTTCATCAGCAGGCTGCTCCAAGGGGGACTGACAAGACAAACCAGCAGCCCACACTCAATCCCAAGGCTACTTATATCGCAAGCCCAAAGATGGGAATCAGGTGACTATGATTAATTCAAACAAGGGACAGCTGGAAGACCCGGTGTCCTGAGTCCATGGACCAGACCGTGAACTGGAATACAGACTTCACAGACCGGACCATGACAAAATATTCTAAAGGTGGGATGACAAAACCACAGCTGACAAGGAACATTAAAGCCAACATGAAAGTAAAAGTGAGTGTATATAATAGAGTGAAAATTAATGGGAAGTTAGAGGATTGGAAAGCTTTTATCAACCAAAAGAAGGCAACTGAAAAAGTCATAAGGAGGGAAAAGATGAAATATTAAGATAAACTGGCTCATAACATCAAAGAAGATATCAAGAGTTTTTTCAGATACATAAAGTGTAAAAGAGAGGGGAGAGGGGATATCAGACCACTGGAAAATGACATTGGAGTGGTAGTAATGGGGGACAAGGAAATAGCGGCCGAACTGAATAATTATTTTGTGTCAATCTTCACTGTGGAAGACACTAGCAGTATGCTAGAAGTTCAGGGGGTAGAAAAGAGTGCTATTAATAAGGAGAAGGTGTTTGAAAAGCTGAAAGTTCTGAAGGCAGATAAGTCACCTAGACCAGATGGACTACACGCCAGGATTCTGAAAGAGGTAGGTAAAGAGAATGTGGAAGCACTAATAGTGGTCTTTCAAGAATCTGTAGATTCTTGCATGATTCTGGAGTACTGGAAAATTGCAAATGTCACTCAACTCTTCAAGAAGAGAGAGAGGCAGAAGAAAGGAAATTATGCATTGGATTTTCAGAATGCCTACGACAAGGTGTCACACATGAGGCTTCTTAGCAAGGTAAGAGCCCACAGTGTGACAGAAAAGATACTATCATGGATAGAGCTTTGGCTGATTGGCAGAATGCAAAGAGTGGGAATAAAAGAAACATTTTTTGATTAGCTGCTGGCAAGTAATGGTGTTCCACAGGAGTCAATGTTGGGACTACCTCTTTTTACATTATAAATCAATGATTTGGATGACAGAATTGAGAGCTTTTTGGTCAAGTTTGCGGACTATACAAACATAGGTGGAGGAGCAAGTAATACTGAGGAAGCAGAGAGGCTATAGAAGGACTTAATAATGCTAAGTCTAAATGAAGCAACACAATTTTTAATGCCTGTTAAAATCAAATTTTCCTAGTAACCAACCTTACCCACAAATCTTAACTTTTTCCTCAAGGGAATTAATCACCATTGAGGATTTCAACTAGCTGTGCACATTTGAAGCCCTTCCAGCTATTCTTCAAATCAGGATGGGAGAGAGGATTGAGAATGTTGAGAGATTCAAGTTCCTAGGAGTGAACATCACAAACGGCCTGTAGTGGTCCAGCCATGTAAATGTTATTGCTAAGAAAGCTCACCAAAGCCTATATGTCCTCAGCATGCTAAAGACATTCGGCATCTCCCATGTGACCCAGAGCAATTTTTATCAATAAACCATGGAAAGCATCCTACCCTGGTGCATCACAGCTTGTTACGGCAACAATCTGCCCAAAACCACAGAGAGCAATGGGCTCAGCTCACCAATCATGGAAACTAACCTTCCCTCCAGGGTCTCCATGTTCTCTTCTCACTGCCTTAGTAAAACAGCCAACATAATCAAAATCCTCACCCACACCAAACATGCTATCTTCCTCCTCCTCCCATTAGGCAAAAGGTACAAAGGTCTGAAAACATGTATCACCAGGTTCAAAAGACATTTTCCATTCCTCTGTTGTAAGTCTATTGAATGACATATGGTCTCACAATCTACTCGAGATGGCCTTGCACTTACATTCTGTCTGCACTGCACATTCTCTGGAACTTTATTCTGAATTGTGTTATGTTTTCCCTTGTAATACCTCAGTGCACTGGAGTGGTGATATGATCTGTATGGGTGGCATTCAAAATGAAGTTTTTCACTGTACTTTGGCACATGCAACGGATTTACTAACTTACAAGCAATGTATCAAGTAATGACATCAAAAGATTCCATTTGAAGGTACTTCAGCACACCACATGGTTGTGTTGGTGCATACTTGACTTCCCATTTGGCGACATGGAAATGAGATTAAGCTGGTGGTCAACAGCAGAAGACGCTGTTCTAAATGGTAAAACGTTGGTTATATTAATGAAATTGAAAGGTGATACAGCTGTATGCTTTTTTCTGTTACAGGAACAATATAAAACATTGTTATAATATTATACAAGGCTATCTTTCGTCAAAGGAGAATCGTTGAAGATATTAGAGCATAAGACCATAAGACATAGTCTTATTGCCCTTCCACAACGCTTACGAAGTTCTCCTTCACCCTCCATTTGGAAAATCGGATCACTCCTCCATCTTTCTGCTACCAAATTACAGGCAGAAGCTGAAACAAGAGGCAGCCATAGTTAAAACCGTCCACTATTGGTCCAACCAATCGGCCTCCATGCTACAGGACTGCTTTGATAACGCTGATTGACTATCGACTATAGGAAGACAGGAAGGCATAGAAGAAGGACAGTGGAGATGAGTGAAGAAGAGTAAAGAAGGAAGGAACTCTGCTGTGGATTTATTAATAAGTCTGTGTCATGGATAAGAAATGTTTGTATTCAGCTGAAGAGGTGATCATTTGGGATGGATAACTGGCAATGCTATAGAGGGAGGGTATTTTCAATTATTAGCAGTGTGAATGGGGCAAAAATGCGGAAAAAGGAAATGCTGCTGTGGAGGGACAGCCCCCTCAGATAATGCTGAAACAGACTGCAGAAATCCAGTAAAGGTATGATATTTCACAATTCAGGACCTGCGCTCTTCATAGGGCTTGTAAGACTAGTGAAGCTTTATGCCACATCCTCAGTAAAAGTATTACATCTCAAATGACATCACTCCAGATGCCAACCAATAAAAGACGTGCACTTGATATACTCAAAGAACATTACAAGCATACAAATTGCCAGCTCACAGTTTGAAAAAAATTCTGTGACCAGCAAGAAGGATCTACTATTAGAAATAATTCTGGGGCTATGGAATTATGTGGCTGTCAGGGATTAATTAAGTCAGGGGAATACAATACAATAATGTACATATTAACTCACCCTTAATAATACTCACATGACGCGATCAAGGAAGGTATTAAGTGGCCATCTTCTGTAATTAACACTTACGTTATGTGTTAATAAAAGATATTGAAACCATATTCCTACCACTTATGTCACATGTTGAAGATATGTCTATTTTGCCAGTTAATATTCTGGTTGTTGACCTGTTTTGGGAACTATTCTGCAAAACTATAACAAAAGAGATGTGCACTCAGTGGCCACTATTCGGTACACACTGTACACCCGCTCGTTTATGCAAGTATCTAATCAGTCAATCATGTAGCAGCATTTGATGCATAAAAGCATGTGAACATGATCAAGGGGTTCATTTGTTATTCAGACCAAAAATTAGAATGGGAAAAATGTGATTGATGTGACTTTGACTGTGAAATGATCGTTGGTGTCTGATGGGGTGGTTTGACTGTCTCCTGGGTTCTCTATAGTTTACAGGGACTGCCGTGAAAGCAAAAAAACATCCAGTGAGTGGCAGTTCTATGCCTGAGAACACCTTGTTAATTGTAATGTATGGATCTATTTCTTTTTAACGCAATGACTCCCCTTAACACTGATTATGGACTGATAACTACACAAGCACATTGATCTGTTGTCTACACAAGGTGTTGATCTCTCTCTGTCTCTCTGTCTCTCTCTCTCTCTCTGCAACGTGAATACATGAATTAATCTCCCCTCCCATGTGCGTGCTTTTATTTTAATTGATTTGTAGTTGTACAGACACATTAATGAAAGAGGTCAGTTCAGAATAGCCAGACTGGTTCAAGCTGACAGACAAATCTTCTGGAGTTCTTTGAGAAAGTAACAAGTAGGGTGGACGAACGAGAGGCAGTAGATGTCATTTACTTGGATTTTCAGAAGATATTTGATAAGGTGCCACACATGAGGGTGCTTAACAAGATAAAATCCGATGGTGTTACAGGAAAGATACTGGCATGGATAGAGGAATGGCTGACAGGCAGGAGGTAGCGAGTGGGAATAAAGGAGGCCTTTTCTGATTGGCTGCCGGTGACTAGTGGTGTTCCTCAGGAGTCAGTTTTGGAACCATTACTTTTCACATTGTTTGTCAATGATTTGGATAATGGAATTGATGGCTTTGTGGCAAAGTTTGTGGATGATACAAAGATAGGTGGAGGAGTAGGTAGTGCTGAGGAAGCAATGCGATTGCAGCAGGACTTAGACAAATTGGAAGAATGGGCAAAAAGTGGCAGATGGACTACAGTGTTGGGAAATGTATGATAATGCATTTTGATAAAAGGAACAATAGTGCAGACTATTATGTAAATGGGGAGAAGGTTCAAACATCAGAGGTGCAAAAGGACTTGGGAGTTCTTATGCAAGACTCCCAGAAGGTTAATTTACAGGTTGAGTCTGTGGTAAAGTAGGCAAATGCAACGTTGGCATTTATTTCAAGGGGAATAGAATATAAAAGCAAGGAGATAATGCTGAGCCTTTATAAGATACCAGTCAGGCCACACTTGGAGTATTGTCAACAGTTTTGAGCCCCATATCTCAGAAAGGATGTGTTGTGACTGGAAGAAGTCCAGAGTAGGTTCACAAAGATGATTCCGGGTATGAAGGGATTAACATATGAGGAATATTTGGCATTTTTGGGCCTGTATTCACTGGAATTTAGAAGAATTCGGGAGGAGATCTCATTAAAACCTACCGAATTTTGAAAGGACTAGATAGGGTGGATGTGGAGAGGATGTTTCCAGTGGTGGGGGTATCAAGAACTGGAGGGCACAGCCTCAAAATTGAGGGGCGACCTTTTAGAACAGAGTTAAGGAGGAATTTTTTTAGCCAGAGAGTAGTGAATCTGTGGAATACTCTGCCACAGCTGCAGTGGAGGCCAAGTCCGTGGGTATATTTAAAGTGGAAGTTGATAGTTTCCTGATCAGTCAGGGCATAAAAGCATATGGCAAGAAGGCAGGTGTATGGGGTTGAGTGGGATCCAGGATCAGCCATGATGGAATGGTGGAGCAGGCTTGATGGGCTGAATGGCCTAATTCTGCTCCTATGTCTTATGGTCTCATGGACATGGGTAATTATAATTATTGAAAATGTAGTTAATTGTTTACTTTGCCTTTGTGCTTAAAAGATATAAAACATCACTATATTGTTGAGCATGTGTGGAGGAGAAATAAATTCTCCAGAAGATCTGCAATATTGAATAAGACCCTTTTTGTGTCTTAGCTAGCCTCCCTATGGCTTATTCACAGCCAAACACGCACTGGCTTGAAGAATTCTAGGACACCTTGATTTATCTCTCTGGATTCAGACATTGGCAATCTCTTTCGCATGAAATCGCACTTAATCATGGGTAGTTCAGAAAAAAATCGAAACACATGAGAAAATCAGCTTCAGATGGCTCTTTATATGACAATGGTCAGCTTAAACTGTATGGTGTGTCAATATTTCCAGAACACTTATGCCAACCAGCAGCACATTGAACCCTACACCAGCCAATGCTCATGCAAGAAACATTCTTCTGCACTTATAGGTTCCAGTTTCAATGGAAAATCAGACTTCCCATGGAGAAAATTCTGTCACTTTGCTTCTTCATCTGACCCCCATGTGCAGAATTGTATTGGTTAAATGCCGTATGGAACTTCCATCTATTTGACCTCATCCCATAATGTCCACAAGCTACTCAAAATGAGGAAGGCCTCATAGCTGCTTCAGTGTTACTTAAAGGAGGTTGACTCAAGCAGGTTCTGGGACATGGAGTCTGCCAAATTCAGCTATTCATTCCCTGCATAATACCCAGGGACAACCAAGATAATTTTGTGCTACTATATGCTCTGGCATCAAATTGTTGCAATATTCTTATTGTGAACATCTTTTCATATTTGATTTTCAAAGTAGTTTTACTTTAAAAAAATCACTAATGCTTTGCAACAGTTTTCCTTCATCTCTGATACCACCCACTGAGATGGTTGGAACAAAAAATCTCTCTCTCATTTGATAGTGCACAATGAAATTAAATTCAATTCGACCAGTGAAAATTCTGGACCCAGAGGGAAAAGTTGTTTTAACCCGTAATAATCCAACTATTACTCTACTATGACAATGCCTGGTGTGATCATTGCTGTAGTTGAGTCAAAATTGTCTATTATTAGAGTCCTGACCTATGAGTTCAATCCAACCCCGAAGCCTTTATTGTGACGTTTTGTTTCAATGAACATCTGGATCTAAAATTTGGGTCTGTATCCTTGAGTTTGATTTCTCATGCACCTGCAAAGAAGTGTTTGGAATATGCAGTGATAATCAGTCAATACTAAGTGTAAGATCAGTACAAACAGGAACCTGTTTTCAAATGTAACCTATAAACAGTATTTACAGATTATTATCTGAATGGTGGCCGATTAGGAAAAGGGGAGGTGCAACGAGACCTGGGTGTCATTATACACCAGTCATTGAAAGTGGGCATGCAGGTACAGCAGGCGGTGAAAAAGACAAATGGTATGCTGGCATTTATAGCCAGAGGATTCGAGTACAAGAGCAGGGAGGTACTACTGCAGTTGTACAAGGCCTTGGTGAGACCACACCTGGAGTATTGTGTGCAGTTTTGGTCCCCTAATCTGAGGAAAGACATCCTTGCCATAGAGGGAGTACAAAGAGGGTTCACCAGATTGATTCCTGGGATGGCAGGACTTTCATATGAAGAAAGACTGGATGAACTAGGCTTGTACTCATTGGAATTTAGAAGATTGAGGGGGGAACTGATTGAAACGTATAAAATCCTAAAGGGATTGGACAGGCTAGATGCAGGAAGATTGTTCCCGATGTTGGGGAAGTCCAGAACGAGGGGTCACCGTTTGAGGATAAAGGCGAAGCCTTTCAGGACTGAGATTAGGAAAAACTTCTTCACACAGAAAGTGGTGAATCTGTGGAATTCTCTGCCACAGGAAACAGTTGAGGCCAGTTCATTGGCTATATTTAAGAGGGAGTTAGATATGGCCCTTGTGGCTAGGAGGATCAGAGGGTATGGAAGGAAGGCTGGTGCAGGGTTCTGAGTTGGATGATCAGCCATGATCATAATAAATGGCGGTGCAGGCTCGAAGGGCCGAATGGCCTACTCCTGCATCTATTTTCTATGTTTTCTATGTTTTCTATTTAGAACACAAGACCATAGAAGCAGAATTAGGCCATTCAGCCCATCAAGTATGCTCTGCGGATTTATAATCCCTCTCAATCCCATTCTTCTGCTTTTGTGCATAACGTTTTCCACCTTACTAATCAAGAACCCATCAACTTCCACTTAATATACCCAATGACTTGGCCTGTACAGCCATCTCGGCTAATGAATCAAACATATTCACCACCCTCTGGAGAAAGAAATTCCTCCTTGTCTTTGTTCTAAAGGGATATGCTTCCATTTTGAGTGCTTTGTCCAATCAAAGGTGTTCATAATTGGCATGTTCAGTTAAGATGTGTTTCCATTGTAAATGCATAATTTGTCATACCTAAAATACTGATGAGAACTATACAGTTTTACTACTACTACTACTTTGACTCAGGCCTAGGGGGCCGGCGTTGGGTACGATGACGGACTCTCCACTTCTCCCTCTCCCTCCTCAGTGTGCTCAGTTCATCTACATTAGCCGCGCCGCTGTCTTCTAGGAGCATGTCGACCATAGCCTTGGGAGGGCGCCCAGGGTTCATCCTCCCCTGCTTGGGAGTTTTAACTTAAAGTTACCTTTGTAGTTAAGGAAAATAAAAATGTTGCATTGGGGAGATCTTGCCACCAGTGTCTTTGCATATCAGTGCATACTGAATACAGCCTTTGTTCCATCTACAGCTCAGATTTAGATTTGGTGGCATTAGAAAGGGTATGCTGGAAGATACCCTTTGGAAAGGGTATGCTGGAAGAGAATGTTGCCTGGGATTTCCTTATAAGGAAAAATGTATAGTCTGGTTTATTCTCACTGGAGGC
The DNA here is from genome assembly GCF_030028105.1 of Mobula birostris. Taxonomy (NCBI): domain Eukaryota; kingdom Metazoa; phylum Chordata; class Chondrichthyes; order Myliobatiformes; family Myliobatidae; genus Mobula; species Mobula birostris. The sequence goes on from NC_092372.1 coordinate 109,341,574, forward strand.
TGTGGGGTGACATTATGAAATTGTAATAAAATCATGAAGTGCAAACATGAGTTGATAGAGTCTTTTTCCTGTGATGGGGAGTCTAAAACTAAAGGACATAGGGGAGATAGTCAAAGTGCTGTTCCCAAAGAATAGAAGTTAAAAAGGAAAGGGTGAATGATTAAAATGAGGGAAGAAATTGAAAGGAGGTCTGAGGGACCAGTTATTCCACACAGAGTTGGGTGGGTAATAAATGAAATGAGCTGCCAGAGAGGGTAATAAAGGCAAATATAGTTACAAATATTAAAAAGCTGCTTGGATGGGAAGGAAATGGCCTAAATGGGATTAGCATGATTAAACATCACAGTCAGCATGGGTGGGTGTTTCTGTGCTGTACAAGTCTATGATGCTGTTAGAACGGAGAGCTACAAGAGTTTGGTCTTTTCTTATGTTCCTTTAAATTACCAAAATTCAGAGTGTAATGTTGATTGCAATGTCAGATTGTCTCGACTTCAGGAGTTCTTCAAAAGATAGATAGATAGTAGTAATCAGTAGGTTCTCCTGCTGGTTTACAACATGATTGGAAGAATGAGCAGAACCTGTAGCAATAGGAGGGGGAGTAAGAGCTGCTCTGTGGAGCCATAAACACAGCCATAAATACTCAAGGAGCAATTAAGAACACAAGACCTTAGGAGAAGAATTAGGTACTCAACCAAATGCGCCTCCTCTGCCATTTGATCAGGGCTGATTTATTATCCCTTTCAATTCCATTCTCCTGTCTTTTCCACGTAACCTTTAATATCCTGAATAATCAAGAACCTATCGACCTACCCTTTAAACATACCTAATGACTAGGCCCCCACAGCTATACATGGCAAGGAATTTCACAGATTCACTACCCACTGGCTAAAGAAATTCCTTTTCATCTCTCTACTAAATGGATGCCCCTCTATTTTGAGGCTGTGTACTCTGGACCTAGGCTCACCTACAATATGAAGCATCCTCTCCACATACACTGTATCCAGGTCTTTCAATGTTTAATGTTTCAATGAGATCCTCCCTTATTCTTCTAAACTCCAGTGATTCTCTTAATCTGTCCAAGTCCTTCTGCAGACTCCCTGCTTCCTGAACACGACCTGCCTCACCACCTATCTTATTATCGTCTGCAAACTTGGCCACAAAGCCATCAATTCCATTATCCAAATCACTGAAACATGAAAAGAAGTGGTTCCAATACTGATCCCTGCAGAACACAACTAATCACTAGCAGCTAACCAGAATAGGCCCCCCTTATTCAAACTCTTTGCTTCTTTCCAATCAACTAATATGCTGTCCATATGACTGGTTATAGAGTGTTAAAGCCAAGGGTATGAATGACCTCATATAGCACTCTTTGGAGCAGCACAGTTGTCTTAGTTTATGACTGAAAATGCTCCTCTGTTCAGCCAAAGCAACATGCAGAGAGTGAGAACATTGTTCAGGCATTTCCAGGATTTTCTGTAGGGTCCTTTGTTTTACCACAGCCTCCAGTGTGTCCAGTTTGACTCCTATAATAGAACTAACCTTTCTAATTAGTTTATTGAGCCTGTTGGCATTACCCGTGTTGATGCCATTGCCCCAGCACACCACCATATAGAAGATTGTACTAGTGACAACAGACTGGCAGAACATGTGAAAGAGAGGCCTGCATACTCCAAAGGACCTCAGTCTCCTCAGGAAGTAGAGGTGACTCTGGTCCTTCTTGTATTGGTGCTTCACTGAAGTCTGTCATCCAGGTGCACCACCAGGTACTTGTAAGTCCTCATCACAGCACCACACTAATGTTTGGGGACCTGTATACAACTCCCACTGGGGTCTTTTTACCCTTGGAATTTCTTAATTCTACCCACAAGGAATCTACATTTTCATATCTATGTCACCTCTTGTTAAGAATTTGACTTTATTTTTTTCCCAAAAGAACCTCCTTAGCTCCTCTCCCTACCTGCCTGTCCTGTCGATAAAACGTGACCAAGTGTATCCTTCATTGTTAGGCTACCCACTATGATCTTTGAGCCATCATTCAGTCACGCCCACAACATCATACCTACCAATCTCTAACTGCTCTATAAGACCTTATTCCATATGCTACGCAGATTCAAATATAACGCCTTCAGTCCTCTATTTATCACCCTTTTCGGTTTAGCCCCCTTGTTACACCTCAACTCACCCACTGACAGCAATTTTGCCCGATCACCTGCTTGTCCTTCCTGACAATCTCACTACACTGCAGAGACATGTATGCCAACTGCCCCATCCTCAGCCCTATCACTTTGGTTCCTATCCCCTGCTACCTTGGTTTAAATTCTCCGACCACATCTTTTATTCTTTAGTGAGGATCTCCTTATTTGAATCAACTGTGATTGCAACCATAACTGCAGTCTCAGAACAGTGAGAAGAATGTATTCTCAGTGGCTGTCAACATGACAATCACCATGAACATTCATGTAATGATCGGCTGAAAACATTTGCAAAAGTTAGAGTTTGCTATCATGGTGAATTTCACCAAGCTCCCCCAGCTGGCTTATTTCATAGAGTCACATAGGTTCGTCCATCGTCATCAATGAAGACCTTGACACAATTAGTACTTTTTTTTTACGAGGTTGAGTTGCTAGCACGGCACTCAACCTGGCACAGATGGAAAGCATGCCCGGGAGCAGGGACTGGATTCGAACTCAAGAACCTTCACTCCCGGAGTCCGGCGCTGATGTCACTGCACCACCAGCCGGCTTGATGGTGTCGAGACTAGCGCTTGATTTGGATTTATGTGAGGGAGAGTTGCTCAGTGTCAGCCTCACTCTCTCTTCCCAATTCCCATCTGGTTCCAGTGGCAAGACAGAGCCCAGACGGCTGGAGATGGGAGTAGGCGCAGTGGATGACCAGGACACCTTCTGTGTCTTGTCTACGCGTTCCACAATGCTTGCAGAGACCACCTTCTTGACTGTTGGACTTTCCATTGGTCTCGTCCGCTCAGTCCGCCAGAGTCTGTCTTCACATGCTGGGATAGACAACTCCCTATCTCACCGAGGGTTTGAGACCCGTCGACTACCCTCACCTGGTTTAGCCGGCTTGTCAAAGCCGTTGCCTGGGGTGTGGCCGCTCTCGCATGCAAACAGCTACGGGGAGCCACAGGCGAGAGCTGAGTTCCAGGTGGGGACAAACTACCCTGAAAAGGACACAACATGTTCCCCCACCAGAGGTGCTACCCCTCCCTGACACCCCATATACCCCTAGAGTCACATAGCATGAGAATAGCCCCTTTAATAGAACATAGGACATAGAAATTTACAGCACATTACAGGCCCTTTGGCCCACAATGTTGTGCCGACCATGTAACATATTCTAGAGACTGCCTAGAATTTCCCTATCGCATAGCCCTCTCTAAGAGGTTCTTAAAAGACCCTATTGTATCCGCTTCCACCACCACCACTGGCAGTGCATTCCACACACCCACCACTCTCTGTGTGAAAAACATACCCCTGACATCCCCTATTTCCAAGCACCTTAAAACTGTGTCCCCTCGTGGTAGCCATTTCAGCCCTAAGAAATAGTCTCTGACTATCCATATCTCATCATCTTATACAGGTCACCTCTCATCCTCCGTCACTCCAAGGAGAAAAGGCCAAGTACACTCAACATATTCTCATGAGGCATGCTTCCCAATCCAGGCAACATCCTTGTAAATCTCCTCTGCACTGTCTCTATAGTATCCACATCCTTCCTGTAGTGAGGTGACCAGAACGGAGCACAGTACTCCAAGTGGGGTTTAACTAAGATCTTATATAGCTGTAACATTATCTCACAGCTCTTGAACTCAATCCCATGGTTGATGGATGCCATCACACCTTCCACCTTCCTAACAACACTTTCATCCTGTACAGCAGCTTTGAGCGTCCTATGGACACAGAACCCAAGATCTCTCAGATCCTCCACACTGCCAAGAGACTTATCACTTATATTATATTCTGATCAATGAATATATGATGACAATCAACCACCCAGTTACAATAACCTCATTTTATTCTCCCCTAATTCCCATTAACTGCCCTCAGCTTCTATCAAGCACCACACTGGGAAATATTTACAGCAAATGCTCATATATCCTATCCATGAGAATTTTCTCCAGCGGTTTTCCTATAACTAACAAGAGACTCACCAATCTATAGTTCTCAGGATTTTCCCTCGTTCCCTTCTTAAGACCGTAAGACATAGGAGGAGAATGAGGCCATTCAGCCCATCGAGTCTGCTCCACCATTTCATCATGGCTGATCGCGGATCCCTCTCAACCCCATACACCTCCCTTCTCACCATATCCTTTGATGCCCTGACTGATCAGGAAATGATCAACTTTACCCTTAAGTATACCCATTGACTTGGCCTCCACCGCAGTCTGTGGCAGAGCATTCCACGGATTCACTACACTCTGGCTCAAAAAAAATTCTCCTTACCTCTGTTTCAAAAAGTCACCCCCTTAATTTTGAGGCTGTGTCCTCTAGTTCTGCATACACCCACCGTAGGAAACATCCTCTCCACATCCATCCTATCTAGTGCTTTCAATATTTGGTCGGTTTCAATGAGATCCCAAATAGATTCTTAAATACAGATACAACATTAGCCACTCGCCAGTCCTCCGAGACTTCATCTGTGGCTAGAGAGGACAAGTAAACACTGATCAAAGCGTCATCAATCTCATCCCTTGCCTCCTTCAATAGCCAAATCCAATAAGGCCCTGGGGACTTAACTACTGTCATACTCATTAGGAGGCCCAACACTTCCTCCTCCTGACCTCTAAATTCCCTATCATATTTATGCACTCAGCACTGATTGCCTGGTCCTCCATATCCTTTTCCTTGGTAAATACTGAAGAATTAAGTACGTGTCACACACATTCTCTGCGTCCAAACAAGTGTGCCCTCCTTTGTCATGATTCTCAACCTATAAGTGAAGCCAGGAGCTCAGTTCTGCCAAACTACAGGCATGAGATGGCACGGTAAGTATCCTTGATGCTGGTGTTACAGTGGTGAAGGATATTGGCTTCTCTAGGCCCGCAGGAGGTTGCTTATCAGAGAATCCTCAAACTGAGTTGTTGTAGTCCTCTGCCGTGATCAGGAAGGCATCAAAATATGCTGTTAGTCACAGTGCTCAGACCCTCCATGTCAGTGTAGGGCAAGGCACAGAATACCAAATTCGGGTCATGATGCAACCATGTTATAGAACTTTGGCTAGTTTGCAGTTGGAGTATTATGTGCAGTTCTAGTCGCACACAATAGGAGAAACACTAAAGACAATGTAGAGGAGATTCACCAGGATTGGAGCACTTTAGCTATGAATAGAGATTGGATAGATAGGGTTTGTTTTCCTTGGACCAAGATAGGCTGATGGCTGAACTGATAGAAGTAGATAAAAGTATGAGAGGCAGAGAGAGGAGAAAATGTCAGAATGTTTTTCCCATGGTAGAGGTTCCAAAAATGAGGAGGTAATTTTAAGCTGAGAGTAAAAGGTTTTAAACTGGCTTTAAGGATAAGATTTTTTGTCCAAAGGATAGTTGATATCTGGAACTTGCTGCCGGAGGATGTGGTAAAATCAGATGCAATCACTATATTTAAGTGACATTTAAATAAGCACTCATATAGGCAAGGCGTAGAAGGTCAGAAACCTAGTGCATACAAATGGGATGTGCGTACTGCCCAAAAGGATCAGATAGCTGTGGTGGAACAAATATCTTAATTCTATTTGGACAATTCTATGATACTTCCTGTGGCTCCATACACTGCTTTGTCCCTAGTGTCCATGTGCCAGCAGTAAGGAAGCTTCTGAGTACAGTTCTGTATGTCACCAGACAAAATAATTAAAGCAATTTTACACAGCGACAACTCTGTTCAAAGACGAGTAGATGAAATGTCTAAGAAAGATGCATTGGGCAACATACTTAGGGCAAAATAATTTGCTCTGCAGTTGGATGAGTCAACTTTGCCAGGCAACGAATCTTTGCTTCTCAGAATTTGTTGCTTTGCAGCAACAATACATTGCAATGCACAGTAATTTTATAATACTATAAATTACTATAGGTATATATAAAAATGTCTTGGTTATGTTCACTTCATAAAAGATAAGACAATTTAGAACAGAGTTGAGGATAATCTTTTTCACACAGGGAGTTGTGGTTCTGTGGAATGCTCTGCCTCAGAAGGCAGTAGAGGCCAATTCTCTGGATTCTTTCAAGAAAGAGTTAGATAGAGCTCTTAAAGATAGCGGAGTGAAGGGATATGGGGAGAAGGCAGGAAAAGGGTACTGATTGTGAATGATCAGCCATGATCACAGTGAATGGTGGTGCTGGCTCGAAGGGCTGAATGGCCTACTCCTGCACCTATTGTCTATTGTCTTTCTCTAGTTACTCCCTTGAACAGAATATACTTATAAAATAGTATAAATCCGTTCACTGCTAGGGTGAAAGAATGAGCAGCAGAAATTAAGGCAAGAATTGAATTAAAACAGAAATTAGGAAAATACTTGGAGGTTAGACGAAGGAGGGATGATCTTATTGTAAACATATCAGCTCCTGAGGTGGTACAAGGTGTAGCTGTCTAACGGTGGGAGAACCTCAAACAAGGAGACATAGTTACAAAGTGATGAAGTGGTCATTGAGATGCATGGGTACTTCTCACAGGAGACAGAAATCTTTGTCCCAGATGTTTGTCGAGGCTCGATCATTGGGCATTGTTGAAGGAAGAAGTAGGTCAATTTTTGAAAAAGCAGGGAACTGATAGCCTTTGGGAAATGACATAGAGGAAGTGAGGAGGCCTGGGACAGATCAGCCATGATCATACAGAATGGTGGGGTTGGATTGACTGCTCTACTCCTTCCCACTGATATAGCTGATATCCTACTGTGATTACTGAAGTATCAACAACTAAAGGTCAGAGCTGGCCAAAGCCCAGACTACATCATGGTATGTTTTCATGAAGCTGATTATTTTTAGCAGTTTGAATCACTTCAAAATATAGGTACCAAGGCAAATTGCAAAAAGAAAACATTTCTATCAAGCTTATCTGGTGTGACAAGAATAAATAAGAACTTGCTGAAAGCATGTCACAGGTTTCTAAGATAAAATAAATGCTCTCCAAGCGACGAGCACAAAGAGAAAAAGAATGCCTCTGGGTTGTCCTTTGAAAATTTTGACTACAAGTTCTTTCTTCCTTTAACATTGTCACAGGAGTCACATAGACTGCTATGGTTTGAAAAAGGTCAAAGCATTTGTTGAATATTTGTTGATCAGAATGAGTGAACTTTTTTGCTTAGAATGTTACAATATTAACAACAATGTTTTGTTGTTAACAATTTTTTGGGACTTCTTTTGGGGCAGGTGTGACCTGTACGAAAAGGACAGGTTGCACTTGAATCCTAGGGAGACCAATATCCTAGTGGGGAGATTTGCAAAGGCTACTGAGGAGATTTAAACTAGAATGGTTGGGAGAGTTGGAATCAAATCGAAGAGACTAGGAGAGAGGAGGTTAGTTCACAAATAGAGAAAGCTAGTAGACAGTGTGTGAGGGAGGATAGGCAGGTGACAGAGATGGGGAGCACTCAGACAGAAGATGTAAGGGAGAAGGAAGAAAAAGATAATCAAGTTGTTTACACCGTTAGGGATAAACAGAGAGTAAGAGGTGGAGAGTTTCTTAAATACATGTATTTTAATGCTAGGTGGATGAGCTTAAAGCATGGATTGATACCTGGAAATATGATGTTGTAGCTATTAGTGAAACATGGTTGCAGGAGGGGTGTGATTGACAACTAAATATTCCTGGATTTCATTGCTTCAGGTGTGATAGAATTGGAGGGGCAAGAGGGGGAGGTGTTGCATTGCTTGTTAAAGAAAATATTACAGTGGTGCTTTGGCAGGATAGATTAGAGGGCTCATCTAAGGAGGCTATTTGGGTGAAATTGAGGAATGGGAAAGGTGTAGTAACGCTTATAGGGGTGTATTATAGACCACCTATTGGGGAGTGAGAATTGGAGGAGCAAATTTGTAAGGAGATAGCAGATATTTGTCGTAAGCACAAGGTTGTGATTGTGAGAGATTTTAATTTTCCACATATAGACTGGGAAGCCAATCTTTAAAAGGGCTAGATGGTTTGGAGTTTGTAAAATGTGTGCAAGATAGTTTTTTGCAGCAATACATAGAGGTACCAACTAGAGAAGGAGCAGTGCTGGATCTCCTGTTAGGGAATGAGATAGGTCAGGTGACGGAGGTATGTGTTGGGGAGTACTTCAGGTCCAGTGATCACGATACCATTAGGTTCAATGTAATTATGGAGAAGGATAGGACTGGACCCAGGGCTGAGATTTTTGAACGGAGAAAGGCTAACTTTGAGGAGATGCGAAAGGATTTAGAAGGAGTAGATTGGGATAATTTGTTTTATAGGGAGGATGTAATAGAGAAATGGAGGTCATTTAAAGGTGAAATTTTGAGGGTACAGAATCTTTATGTTACTGTTAGGTTGAAAGGAAAGGTTAAGAGTTTGAGAGAGCCATGGTTTTCAAGGGATATTGGAAACTTGGTTCAGAAAAAGAGATCTACAATAAATATAGGCAGCTTGGAGTAAATGAGGTGCTCGAGGAATATAAAGAATGTAAAAAGAATCTTAAGAAAGAAATTAGAAAAGCTAAAAGAAGATATGAGGTTGCTTTGGCAAGTAAGGTGAAAATAAATCCAAAGGGTTTCTACAGTTATATTAATAGCAAAAGGATAGTGAGGGATAAAATTGGTCCCTTAGAGCAGGGGTCCCCAACCTTTTTGGCACTCTGGACCGGTTTAATATTGACAATTTTCTTGCGGACCGGCCGACCCGGGGGGGGGGGTGCTGTTGGTGGTGGTAGGGTTGCCAACGGACAAGAGTAGCAGTCAAATACGTTGTGTTTACCCAGGGAAAGATTACAATGACCATGAAGCCTTGCATGGGCACCAGTGCGCATGTGTGTACCTGCCGATTTTTTTCCCTGCAAATTGTTTTTTGCAAATCTGTTTGGGGGTCGGGGGATCACGACCGGAATATAGGTGATAATTGGCTAATACACTCAATTTCATTTCTAAAAGGGTTTATCTAACGAATTTAATATTAAACACACAGCGTATATTTTCCTCGCATGAATATAGCGGTAAGTCAATTATCAGGGGAGGACAGGGGAGCTTGAAGTAAGTGTTGAACGAACTTCCAGTAGAGGTGGTAGAGGCAGGTTTGATGTCATCATTTAAAGAAAAATTGGATAGGTATATGGGCAGGAAAGGAAAGGAAGGTTATGGGCTGAGTGCAGGTCAGTGGGACTAGGTGAGAGTAGCGTTCGGTACGGACTAGAAGGGCAGAGATGCCTGTTTCTGTGCTGTAATTGTTATATGGTTTTATAAGTCACTTACAAGTCAATAGCATCATAACATTTTAAGTAATGTTTGGATATTAAACACACAGTGCATATTTTCCCCGTATGAACGTATTAATCATTGCAACGCACCAATATCGCTGAATCAGTGGGAGCCCTGGGCTTGTTTTCCTGCAGCAAGACGGTCCCATCGAGGGATGGTGGGAGACAGCGATACTCGAAGGAGGTTCCTTATGTCCAGTCTATTCCGCGATTTAGTTTTTGTTGCATTCATTGCAGAAAACGCCGCTTCGCAGGAAAATGTTGGAAATGGACACAATGTTTTCAGTGCTTTCGTGGCTACCTCAGGATAATTAGCCCTGACTTTGATCCGGAATGCTGGCAGAGATGTTATGTCAAACATACTTTTCAGCCCACCGTCATTTGCAAGCTTGAGGAGTTGATCTTCTTCCCGCGCTGACATGGATGACACACGGGTAATGACCTCGCGTGCGTTCAAGCTCAGCAGTGGGTGTGACAGGGAATGAGGAGAGGTGTAGCTGACTCATATCACCAAATCATATTGTTTCCTCGCAGCCCCGTAGCACATGCTTTGCGGCCCAGTGATTGGAGACAGCTGCCTTAGAGTATCAGAATGGACAGCTATGTGCGGAGCCAAAAGAGATGGGGGAGATTTTGAACAATTTCTTTTCTTCAGTATTCACTCAGGAGGAGGATATTGAATTGTGTAAGGTAAGGGAAACAAGTAGGGTTGTTATGGAAACTATGATGTTTAAAGAAGAGGAAGTACTGGCACGTTTAAGGAATATAAAAACGGGTAAGTCTCCGGGTGCTGACAGGATATTCCCTAGGACCTTGAGGGAAGTTATTGTAGAAATAGCAGGGGCTCTGACAGAAATATTTCAAATGTCATTAGAAACGGGGATGGTGCCAGAGGATTGGCGTACTGCTCATGTTGTTCCATTGTTTAAGAAGGATTCTAAGAGTAAACCTAGCAATTATCGGCCTGTAAGTTTGACATCAGTGGTGGATAAATTGATGGAAAGTATTCTTAGAGATGGTATATATAATTATCTGGATAGACAGGGTCTGATTAGGAACAGTCAACATGGATTTGTGCGTGGAAGGTCATGTTTGACAAATCTATTGAATTTTTTGAAGAGGTTACTGGGAAAATTGATGAGGGTAAAGCAGTGGAGGTTGTCTATATGGACTTCAGTAAGGCCTTTGACGAGGTTCCACATGGAAGGTTAGTTAGGAAGGTTAGTTAGGAAGTTTCAATCGTTAGGTACTAATATTGAAGTAGTAAAATAGATTCAACAGTGGCTGAATGGGAGATGCCAGAGAGTAGTGGTGGATAACTGTTTGTCAGATTGGAGGCCGGTGACTAGTGGTGTGCCTCAGGGATCTGTGCTGGGTCCAATGTTGTTTGTCATATACATTAATGATCCGGATGATGGGGTGGTAAATTGGATTAGTAAGTTTGCAGATGATACTAAGATAAGTGGTGTTGTGGATAATGAAGTAGGTTTTCAAAGCTTGCAGAGAGATTTAGGCCAGTTAGAAGAGTGGGCTGAAAGATGGCAGATGGAGTTTAATGCTGATAAATGTGAAGTGCTATATTTTGGTAAGACTAATCAAAATAGGACATACATGGTAAATGGTAGGGCATTGAGGAATCAGTAGAACAGAGGGAGCTAGGTAAAATGGTGCATAGTTCCCTGAAGGTGGAATCTCATGTGGATAGGGTGGTGAAGAAAGCTTTTGGTCTGCTGGCCTTTATAAATCAGAGCATTGAATATAGGAGTTGGGATGTAATGTTAAAATTGTACAAGGCATTGGTGAGGCCAAATTTGAAGTATTGTGTACAGTTCTGTTCACCGAATTATAGCAGAAGACCTCAACAAAATAGAGAGAGTACAGAGGAGATTTACCAGAATGTTACCTGGGTTTCAGCACCTAAGTTACGGAGAAAGGTTGAACAAGTTAGGTCTTTATTCTTTGAAGGTTGAGGGGGGACTTGATAGAGGTATTTAAAATTATGAGGGGGATAGATAGAGTTGACATGGATAGGCTTTTTTCATTGAGTGTAGGGGAGATTCAAACAAGAGAACATGAGTTGAGAGTTAAGGGGCAAAAGTTTAGAGGTAACATGAGTGGGAACTTCTTTACTCAGAGACTGGTAGCTGTGTGGAACGAGCTTCCAGTAGAAGTGGTAGAGGCAGGTTCGATTTTGTCATATAAAAAAAAATTGGATAGGTATATGGACAGGAAAGGAATGGAGGGTTATGGACTGAGTGCAGGTAGATGGGACTAGGTGAGAGCAAGCGTTCGGCACGGACCAGAAAGGCCGAGATGGCCTGTTTCTGTGCTGTAATTGTTATATGGTTATATAGTTATGGTTTTTGAAAGACCACAGTAAATGAAAATACAAAGTTTGAAACTAATACAATTTACGGCTTTTTTGGGTATTAACTTCACCTGAGTCATCCAATTGCTGCTTCTAACCTCCCACAGTCAGAGAATTGTAGCACACAGTACACAGCATAAGACATTCCTTCCAGGCCATTGTGCCCATAATGGTCATCAGGTATCTATCTACAGGGATATGGCTGAGTTAGCGGTCGGGCTAGAGCCCAGCCCTTTGCTCCACGCTATGCATTCTGTGTTCAAAGGCCAGCAATGTGGACATGTGAGGAAGGACATCTGTGGACAGATGTTTGGCGGACAAGTGCTCTGGACAAAGAACAGCGAGGATGTGGGCTGGTGGAGCTGCTAGGAACCCTGATGAAGGGTCTCAGCCAGAAACATTGACTGTTCACTCTTATCCATTGATGCTGCCTGGCCTGCTGAGTTCCTCCAACATTCTGTGTGTTTTGCTAGGATCCCCTACCAGGTTGGAGGGTCTCGGTATTGGTCTATGCAAACAGGTGACTTGCTACGCATGCAATGGTGAGTACAAAGTCTGAGGCTTGGAGTTCAGGTTCCATCATCATGGGGTTGATACCGACGGTTGGTTGGAAGTCCGGGTTCCAGGGTCTGGCAGTCTGAGTTCACTGCAGGCTGAAGGCACGGAGGCAGCCCAGACTGCAGCCAGGGGATGGCACATCTGTCTGTCTCTGTCTCTGTCAATGAGTGTGAGTGTGTGTCTGTGTCTTATGGGGTGTGTGTGTGTGAGAGAGAGTGGAAAGGGACTTGTTCTACTGTTATTTGTTTGTTGTTGCTTCTGAAGTTCTGCTGACCATTGTGGACATTGCTTTGTTGTGGTCTAATGCGAGGTGACACTCGTCTACTGCCCTCAGCACATCCTTAGGTTGTGTCAGTTGTTAATGCAAACAACGTATTTCACTGTATGTTGTAAAGTAACTGTGATAAATAAAAGAGCCTGAATCTGAATCTACACTTACCCATTTTCTCGCTCCAGGTTGTAGCCTTCTATGCCAAGGCATTTCAGGTGTCAGTTGAAAGGATTTGCTCTGACCTCCCTCAGGCAATGCATTTTAGTTTCCAAGCATCTCAGTGTAAAAAATAAATCCACATGCCCCCTCTTAATCTTTCAGCCCCTACCTTAAACTTGTCCCCTCTCATTACATACACCTTTGCTGAGGGGAAGAGTGTTTATTACAATCTACTCTGGTTATTGCACTCATCATTTTCCTGAGCTGTATTAGATCACTCCTTAGGCCTCGCCCCTCTGAAGGAAAACAGTCTCAGCACATTTACTCTCTCCTTATTGCTAAAACATTCCACTTCAAGTAACATCCTGGCGAGTCTCCTGTCCACTCTCTTCAGTGTCATCACATCCTTCCCATAACGTGGGAACCTGAACTGCGGTCGAATTAGTAGTGCTTTGTAAGGTTGCAACATGATACCAAACGCTTATATTCTATGCACCAGCATATGAAGGCGAGCCTGTCATTTGTTCATTTCCACCAGCTTACCTACCTGTGCCGCTGCCTTCAGGATCCTCACATTTTTAAAATTAAACTCCTTTTTCTATTTCTCTGCACATCAGGTTGTTTTCTGTAGACAGACTCTTTCCAAAGTTATTTTCATAGATCACTGTGGGATACCACTAGTTACAAACAAGTTTTCAAAAGACAATACATGCTTGAACATCACCCTCTGCTTCCCATCACCAAATTCCTCTAAATCCATGGCTTTTATCTGATGGATTAATGTTACATGTGGAACCTTGACTAGCCCCAATTAAAGCCTACATCAACCACATCAAACCTCATTATCCATGTCACCAGTCAATCCAAATGTACCTGGGATGTCAAGGTGGAACCGATGAGATAATTTAAGGATCTTTACCATCATATCAGTCTCCCCAAAAGATATTAATGACCTTTCCCCTCCCAGACCACATCCCAATCACTCTCCCCAGAGTACCATTCAATTGAAAGAGAATTCTCAGAGACTGAGCAGAAACAGGCACTGATTTTGCCAAATGGTAGAACTCAATCACAAGGTGGAAGTTTAAAAGATGGATATAGACACCCTTCAACCGCAAACCTTGAATCAGATAATTGTTAGGATCCACTAGCAAACTCCAACTCTGGGAAAAATCCTTTCTGATTTAATATCAAGTTTTCAGCATATTAATGGCAGAAATATGTCCTTGAAGGAAAACAATAAGGTATCTTTACTGCTGAGTAAATTTAACATACCATTTAGCAATACAAGTTCCAATATCTACTTTTTTAAACATTAGAGTATGCTAAAATGTATTTCAGCAAAAGTTTGATGAGATCCCTAGAGAAAGTATAGCAGCACGTATCCATTGGAAAAGGTGAAAGATGGTGCTAAGTGTATGCGACAGCTTACTGGCATTTCGAAAGGCAAGGAATTCAACTAAAAACATTACTAATAACACCTTTTCTGAAGTAAATTGTGATGACCTATCACCAGCAAACATTGAGGAAGTGAGTAAAGCGAGTTTGAGAGATGAGCCACACTCGTGTGTTGCAGAATTAACGTAGATCGAGTGAGCAATTCAGAAAGGAGGAGTCTAGGCAGAGGAGTTTCTATGCCCATTCAAATAACCCAGATGCAAGCTTGGATTGCTCTAAGCACCAAGCCAATTTGGAGAGGTAGAGGTTGGCTTCGGCTTGGGTGGTGAAACCTAGACCCAGAATGAATTACTGGGTGCTAGTCTAGGCTCAGCGCATTTTTCTGTGCTGGGGCCTGGATCCCAATGCAAGGTTCGATTCATGGTTTGGACAATTTAAACGTTGGTCCAGATAGACTGAAAGGCAGCGTGTCAGGACAGCTGAGACAATTTCACTTGCTCTCCCATGATATTCACTTCTCTATCCTCTGTGCTGAGTCTGCGAGACTGCCCCGAACTGCTCTGCTTCATTCTGCAAGCTTTGCGGCGATTTGTCCCGCTAATATGATGAACTGATGCTGAGGCTTTCAGATATCAGTTTGGTTCAGAACACTGTTTGCATGATTTGTGTTTTATGTTTCTCTTTCTTTGTGCATTGTGGTTTGGTCTTTATTTTTTAAATTGGGTTAGTTTGGATTTCTTGCTGTTTGGATGCCTGTAAGCAGATACACCTTAAGGCTGTATAATTAATATATTTTTTGAATCTTTGAAGAATCTCTCTCAAACAGGTCTCAAGGTGAATGCTGATGAAGACATTATTATAAAAAAACAAAACCAGATTTCTGCAATGGCATACTTGCAAGGTAGAGTTAAGCAAAACCCAGGGAAAAAACATAGCTATCACTGAGATGAAAGTTCCAGTGTACAAGAAAAGAAAGATTTCAAGGACCAATCCAATGCATGGGTTCTTTCATTCCTCAGTGACAGGCTAAAAGGTGGACCTGGGAGAACTTGTGAACACCAAAAATTAGGTGGTGGAGTAAACCACCTGGTTTCTCAAGCCTGTCCTGTTATCCGAATAGATTATGACTGATCAACACTTGGCCTCAATTCTCTCCATGTACAGATCGCTGAGATTAAAAAAGTATCTACCTCTATATTAATACATCTCATGAGCTAGCCTCCATAATTCTGCAAATATAGAATTCCTCACTCCTCACTCCTTATTGCAAAAAGGAATGTCTAGTTACCTCCGTTTTAAATGACTGACCACTTTTCTTGAACTATTTCCTCCCATTTGACATACTTCCATTAGTAAAACACATATCTGTCTTGTCATGCCCCTGTGGGTCCTGTGTATTTCAATAAGATCACTCCTCATTCTTCTAAACAATAAAGAATTAGCTTGTTTCATCTCTCTTGATAGAAAAATGCTTTATTCCTAGGAATTATCCTGGTGAACCTCCATTGAACTGTTTCCATGCCACCTTACCTTTCTCAGGCAAAGGAACCAAAATTGTGTGCTCAATCACACCGCCCACAATTGTAACATTTCCTTATGTCTAAGTTCCAAATCTTTTGCAATAAAAGCTTATATGCTATTTGCCATTTTAACTACTTGTTGTGCTTGGGAAGATTTTGTGACTCATGCCCAGGATAGCCTAAGTACTTCCAAAAATCACTCATTTGTAGTTTCCTTCCATTTTGATAATAAACTGCTGTTTGTTACCCCTCACCAAAATGCATGACCTCACATATTCCCACATCTCCTGTCATTTCATCCCAAATGAGTGCGTTTGAAAGAATTTTATGGACCATCCTGCAGTTTTGATGGACACTATAAATGAAAGTGCTTTCATTCTTCAGAAGTGTTGAGGAGTGACCTCATCAATCAGCCTTACAGTTGTAGTAAAAGAAGTCTCTCCAAAGCAAAGATAAGATCTAGATGCAGGCCTTGGCACTGATAATCAATTCCCAAGAAACAATATGTGCACAGCGAGAAAGGAAACTAAATCTAGATAATTAAACTGGATTCAGACAAGAAATCAAATTTTGCACATTCCTCAAATGATTCTCTAACCCATGAAACCTCAAAAGATGTTGAGCCCAATGCCTACAGTGCTACTCCAGATTACATCTTGGCAGCAGGTTCAAGGTCATGTTGTTAAGCATCTGAGGGCACAAGAAACCTTGAGCCAAACTGAACATTACATGATGTGAAATAAACATTACTCCACCCCTAAAGAAATAACATTTGAGTTTGTGTGCCAGGGTCCGTGTCATATTCTGTTCTGATTTTACAATAGTTTTCAGGACACCACAGAGTTTTGTAATAAAGCAATAGATTTAACCTGAACACACCAACCTACATGTACTTATGGCTACCTGCCTATTTTCTGACTGCTGTCATTAAGATCTGTACCAGTTTTTACTCAGAAACAAATGTAGTGCAGCCCCATCTCACCCTCAATTCCTTTTCGTTTTCTGATACAATCTACAGACTTATAATTAACCCATTCACCATGTTCCCTTTCCCAAAGTCCTTCTCTGCAGTTCTGTTCTGTTGTCATCAGCCCTTCCAGTGTAAAAATAAATATACCCTCTGAGTATGTCCATGAACTTATATTTAAGTGAGAAAAGAAACACTTTTCACTGGACTACAGCAATGTGTTTAGATGTCAATATGTACCAGATAAATTTCTATCTTTTGTTCTCCAGAGGCAGAGACATGTGCAAGGAGACGACATGCAAAATAAACAAATAATCACAAGGGATATCAGTCCAGAATCCCAAATTCAGAAAGTATATTCTTGAGAAAAAAGTGCTCAATTTTTAGCACTTATGTCTCCCCTAAATTATGTTGCATATGTAACCCAGGTTAATTAAACACAAAGCTGTAATGTTAGAAAGTTCTACCTGCGGAGGGATGAAAGCGAAGCTTTACCAATTTTTTTAAAAAGGAGAATTTTTTTTTAAAAATGCTATGCGAGGGCGGGCAGGCTGGACACAGGACAGACAAGGAGAGAAACGCAGCACTGATTAGAAGCTGAAGACATGAACTGTTAAGAGTGTAATGAGTATCCTTACCCTACTAACTTGAAACCCTCAGGGTGAAACCCCTGGAGGAGAGACAATAGCGATAAAAGATTTATTGAAACTATGGCTATAATACGCAGCAGCTATAACGAGACAATATCGATAGAGATGAGTGTCCAAAATCCCTACCGTGTAGTCGGGAATTAGTTCTGCAAAATCATACCAAGGGACTTGGTCAAGTTTTTGTACAAGTTTGTGAACTGACTTACTGTGGATGATAAACTAGTTCATTCCATTGAACCAAGAAACAAGATGGTGAACCGCCCAAGATGAAGGACCGGCACAGGAATGAAATGTATAAGGACACAGAGGATTTAGTACGGTTGTATGTTTAAGATTATTTTCATTCGAAGAATCCGAATTTGATTTTCTGCAAGAACTGATTCTATTATTATTTTTTGTTTAAAAGTTATGATGTTGGAGAATTGTCATGAAAAGTGTTAAACTGTGTATATATAATTTTTGAATTTGAATTTAAACTTGTAGATATACTGCCTGGGACTGAAACTGAGGTTAGCTATAATACTTGAAAATAAGAATTATATTTGGTTTTCTAACAAACTGGGGACAAGTAAAAAGGAAAGTTTAGTCTGTAAATTTTTAAATAGGGATTAACACTAGATCTAATTAGTTAGATTAGAGTAATAAAGGAATCTCACTGATTCTAATTAAAAAGGAATTCATAGAAACATAGAAAATAGGTGCAGGAGTAGGCCATTCGGCCCTTTGAGCCTGCACCGCCATTTATTATGATCATGGCTGATCATCCAACTCAGAACCCCGCCCCAGCTTTCCCTCCATACCCCCTGACCCCCGTAGCCACAAGGGCCATATCTAACTCCCTCTTAAATATAGCCAATGAACTGGCCTCAACTGTTTCCTGTGGCAGAGAATTCCACACATTCACCACTCTCTGTGTGAAGAAGTTTTTCCTAATCTCGGTCCTAAAAGGCTTCCCCTCTATCCTCAAACTGTGACCCCTCGTTCTGGACTTCCCCAACATCGGGAACAATCTTCCTGCATCTAGCCTGTCCAATCCCTTTAGGATCTTATACGTTTCAATCAGATCCCCCCTCAATCTTCTAAATTCCAACGAGTACAAGCCCAGTTCATCCAGTCTTTCTTCATATGAAAGTCCTGCCATCCCAGGAATCAATCTGGTGAACCTTCTTTGTACTCCCTCTATGGCAAGGATGCCTTTCCTCAGATTAGGGGACCAAAACTGCACACAATACTCCAGGTGTGGTCTCACCAAGGCCTTGTACAACTGCAGTAGTACCTCCCTGCTCCTGTACTCGAATCCTCTCGCTATAAATGCCAGCATACCATTCGGCTTTTTCACCGCCTGCTGTACCTGCATGCCCACTTTCAATGACTGGTGTATAATGACACCCAGGTCTCGTTGCACCTCCCCTTTTCCTAATCGGCCACCATTCAGATAATAATCTGTTTTCCTATTTTTGCCACCAAAGTGGATAACTTCACATTTATCCACATTAAATTGCATCTGCCATGAATTTGCCCACTCACCCAGCCTATCCAAGTCACCCTGCATCCTCTTAGCATCCTCCTCACAGCTAACACTGCCACCCAGCTTCGTGTCATCCGCAAACTTGGAGATGCTGCATTTAATTCCCTCATCCGAGTCATTAATATATATTGTAAACAACTGGGGTCCCAGCACTGAGCATTGTGGTACCCCATTAGTCACCGCCTGCCATTCTGAAAAGGTCCCGTTTATTCCCACTCTTTGCTTCCTGTCTGCTAACCAACTCTCCACCCACACCAATACCTTACCCCCAATACCGTGTGCTTTAAGTTTGCACACTAATCTCCTGTGTAGGACCTTGTCAAAAGCCTTCTGAAAATCCAAATATACCACATCCACTGGTTCTCCCCTATCCACTCTACTAGTTACATCCTCAAAAAATTCTATGAGATTCGTCAGACATGATTTTCCTTTACAAATCCATGCTGACTTTGTCCAATCATTTCACCGCTTTCCAAATGTGCTGTTATCACATCCTTGATAACTGACTCCAGCAGTTTCCCCACCACCGACGTTAGGCTAACTGGTCTATAATTCCCCGGTTTCTCTCTCCCTCCTTTTTTAAAAAGTGGAGTTACATTAGCCACCCTCCAATCCTCAGGAACTAGTCCAGAATCTAACGGGTTTTGAAAAATTATCACTAATGCATCCACTATTTCTTGGGCTACTTCCTTAAGCACTCTGGGATGCAGACCATCTGGCCCTGGGGATTTATCTGCCTTTAATCCCTTCAATTTACCTAACACCACTTCCCTACTAACATGTATTTCGCTCAGTTCCTCCATCTCACTGGACCCTCTGTCCCCTACTATTTCTGGAAGATTATTCATGTCCTCCTTAGTGAAGACAGAACCAAAGTAATTATTCAATTGGTCTGCCATGTCCTTGCTCCCCATAATCAATTCACCTGTTTCTGTCTGCAGGGGACCTACATTTGTCTTTACCAGTCTTTTCCTTTTTACATATCTATAAAAGCTTTTACAGTCCGTTTTTATGTTCCCTGCCAGTTTTCTCTCATAATCTTTTTTCCCCTTCCTAATTAAGCCCTTTGTCCTCCTCTGCTGAACTCTGAATTTCTCCCAGTCCTCAGGTGAGCCACTTTCTCTGGCTAATTTGTATGCTTCTTCTTTGGAATTGATACTATCCCTAATTTCTCTTGTCAGCCACGGGTGCACTACCTTCCTTGATTTATTCTTTTGCCAAACTGGGATGAACAATTGTTGTAGTTCATCCATGCAACCTTTAAATGCTTGCCATTGCATATCCACCGTCAATCCTTTAAGTGTCATTTGCCAGTCTATCTTAGCTAATTCACGTCTCATACCTTCAAAGTTACCCCTCTTTAAGTTCAGAACCTTTGTTTCTGAATTAACTATGTCAGTCTCCATCTTAATGAAGAATTCCACCATATTATGGTCACTCTTACCCAAGGGGCCTCTCATGACAAGATTGCTAATTAACCCTTCCTCATTGCTCAAAACTCAGTCCAGAATAGCCTGCTCTCTAGTTGGTTCCTCGACATGTTGGTTCAAAAAACCATCCCGCATACATTCCAAGAAATCCTCTTCCTCAGCACCTTTACCAATTTGGTTCACCCAATCTACATGTAGATTGAAGTCACCCATTATAACTGCTGTTCCTTTATTGCACACATTTCTAATTTCCTGTTTAATACCATCTCCGACCTCACTACTACTGTTAGGTGGCCTGTACACAACTCCCACCAGCGTCTTCTGCCCCTTAGTGTTACGCAGCTCTACCCATATCGATTCCACATCTTCCCGGCTTATGTCCTTCCTTTCTATTGCGTTAATCTCTTCTTTAACCAGCAACGCCACTCCACCTCCCCTTCCTTCATGTCTATCCCTCCTGAATATTGAATATCCCTGAACGTTGAGCTCCCATCCCTGGTCACCCTGGAGCCATGTCTCTGTGATCCCAACTATATCATAATCATTAATAACAATCTGCACTTTCAATTCATCCACCTTATTACGAATGCTCCTTGCATTGACACACAAAGCCTTCAGGTTGTTTGATATTGAAGATGTAGAACCTAAACAATGTCTGAATTTTGAATTTTTTTTGCTCACGTAGATGCTCATTTTGTACATATTGTTCCTTTCTTATAAACACAACTTATTTCCAGAAGTGTGTGGTTTCCATTCACTGCCTCCTTCCGAAACCTGGATTCTTCTGATGGCCTATTAGCACCTAGTGTAATTTGATTTTCTCAAAAGAGTGCGACGACTAGTGACATACAATAAGACTGGTGCAACACAGGTGTTACACATAGAAAGGTTGAAGCTTTTTCCAATTTATTATAGTAAATAACTATCAGACAGTTTTATCAATGGTTCAGACTGTTTTGCTTCAAGATACATAACTACTATGACAAATAAAGACTTTCAAGTATTGGCATTCAGACATTTCCATTCTGACCTTTAATAGTTTTTCCCGAAGTGTGAGCTACATCAAGCAACACACACAAAATGCTGGAGGAACTCAGCAGGCCAGGCAGCCTCTATAGAAAAAAGTACTGTCAACGTTTCGGACCGAGACCCTTCAACAGGACTGCGGTAGAAAAGCTGAGGAGTAGATTTAAAAGGTGGGGGAGGGGAGAGAGAAACACCAGGCGATAGGTGAAACCTGGAGGGGGAGCGATGAAGTAAAAAGCTGGGAAGTTCGTTGCTGAAAGAGATACAAGGCTGGCGAATGGGGAGAAGGAGAGGAAGGAAGGTCATGGAAGAAAGAAAAGGGGGAGGACCATCAGAGGGAGCCGATGGGCAGGCAAAGAAATAAGATGAGAGAACGAAGAGAGGATGGGGAATGGTGAACGGGGGATAGGGGGGTCATAACTGAAAGTTTGAGAAAACGATGTTCATGCCATTAGGTTGGAGGCTACCAAACTGGAATATAAGGTGTTGCTCCTCCAACCTGAGTGTAGCCTGGTTGCAGTAGTAGAGGAGGTCATGGCTTTACATATCGGAATGGGAATGGGAAGTGGGATTAAATTGGGAAATCCTGCTCCTTCTGGCGGATGGAGCGTAGGTGCTTGGCAAAGTGGTCTCCCAATCTATGTTGGGTCTCACTGATATACAGGAGGCCACGCCAGGAGCACTGGACAACGTGGAAGGATCCCAATGGAGATGGCAGAAACTGCAGAGAATTACGTGTTGGATGCTGAGGCTGGTGGAGTGGTAGGTGAGGACAAGAGGAACCCTATCCCTGGTAAGGTGTTAGGTGAGGACAAGAGGGATCCTATCCCTAGTAGGCTGGTAGGTGAGGACAAGAGGAACTCTATCCGTGGTAATGTGGTAGGTGAGGAAAAGAGGGACCCTATCTGTGGTAGGATGGCGACAAGAGGAACCCTATCCCTGGTAAGGTGTTAGGTGAGGACAAGAGGGGCCCTTTCCCTGGTAAGGTGGTAGGTGAAAACAAGAGAGACCCCATCCCTGGTAGGGTGGAGGAGGATGGGGTAACAGTATACTCCCCCCCACTTCCTCCCTCCCCTCCAGTCTCTGCTTTCCACAGGGATCGTTCCCTAAGCCATTCCTTTGTCCACTCGTCCCTCCCCACTGATCCCCCTCCCGGCACTTACTCTTGCAAGCGGAACAAGTGCCACACCTGCCCCTACAACTCCTCCCTCACTACCCTAAGCAGTCCTTCCAGGTGAGGTGACACTTCACCTGTGAGTCTGTTGGGGTCATATACTATGTCCAATGCTCCCCACTTTTCATTCTTCCATGGCCTTCTGTCCTCTCCTTCTCCCCTTCTCCAGCCCTGTGTCTCTTTCATCAATCAACTTCCTAGCTCTTTATTTCATCCCTCCCCCTCCTGGTTTCACCTTTCACCTTGTGTTTCTCTCTCCCCTCCCCCATCATTTAAATCTACTCCTCATCTTCTTCTCTTCAGTCCTGCCGAAAGGTTTCGGCCCGAAACAGTGACTGTACTTTTTTTCCATAAATGCTGCCTGGCCTGCTGAGTTCCTCCAGCATTTTGTGTGTGTTGCTTAGATTTCCAACATGTGCAGATTTTCTCTTGTTGTATCTTATATCACATCTCTTTAGAACAAATTAAGATCTTGGAGGTAAAATGAATTTTTTTAAGATTGTGATGTTCACCAGTACTTCATCATAAATGCATCAGAGATTTGACTGATGTGCAAGAATAAAATTTCTGCATCACATACTCCAAGTATTAGTAGCAGCAAAAGAGCAAATGCAACTTCCCTGAAGAGTTGATGTTAGCATATGCACTGATATATTTACACATATATTAGCATATGCACAGATATATTTACATATATATTAGCTCTGCTTCCATAATTGCAATTGTGGTCTAAGATTTAAAATTCAGCAAGGTGCCTTTAACTTCAATTGCTATAAATGTATATATTTATGCCAAAATACTGTATATACAAAACATGTCAATTGCTTTAAACACCTATTAATGAAAGACCATTTAGTAAAGATATGCACAAGCATTAACAGGCTATTCAAAGAAGAAGCAGTTGCCTGAGGGAGGTTTTAACATATCACACCATTGGACCATAAGTCATAGGTTCAGAATTAGGCCAATCAGCCTATCGAGTCTGCTCTGTCATTTCACCATTGCTGATTTATTTTCCTTCTGAATCCCATTCTCCTGCCTTTTCCTTGTAACCTTTCACTCTCTGATTAATCAAGTAGCTATCAACCTCTGTCTTAAGTACGCCTAAAGACTTGGCCTCCACAGATGCCTGTGGCAATGAATTCCACAGATTCACCACTCTCTGGCAAAAGAAATTCCTCCTCATCTCCATTTTAAATGGATGTCCTTCTATTCTGAGGCTGTGCACTCTGGTACTAGACTCCCCCACAATAGGAAACATCCTCGCCACATCCACTCTATCTATGCCTTTCAACTTCCGATAGGTTTCTATGAGATCCTCCCTCATTCTTCTAAATTCCAGTGAGGACAGCCCCAGAGCCATCAATCGCAGCTCATTCAGTCCTGGAATCACTCTCGTGAACCTCCTCTGAACCCTGTCCAATGTAAGGACGTCCTTTCTTAGATAAGGGGCTCAAAACTGTTTGCAATACTTCAAGTAAGGCTTCACCAGGGCCTTATAAAGCCTAAGCTTTACATCCTTGCTTTTTTATTTTAGCCCCTCAAAATAAATACTAACATGGCATTCGCCTTCCTCATCACTGACTTCAACCTGCAAGTTAACCTTCAGGGAATCCTGCACAAGGATTCCCAAGTCCCCTTGCACCTCGGATTTTTGAAACCACTCCCCATTTGGAAAACAGTCTATACCTTTATTCGTTCTGCCAAAGTGCCTGACCATACACTTTCCCAGTACTGTGCTCCATCTGCTACTTCTTTGCCCGTTCTCCTAATCTAATATAATAATCCTAATCAAATCTAATTTCTCTTGCAGCCTCCCTGCTTCCTCAACACTCTCTGCGCTTTCACCGATCTTCATGTCACCACAAACTTGGCCACAAAGCCATCAATTCCATTATCCAAATCATTGACGTGTCCCAAGACCGACCCCTGCGGAACACCTCTAGTCAGTGGTAGCAAATCAGAAAAGGCTCCCTTTATAGCAACATAACAACATAGAAAATATCCAGCACATTACAGACCCTTTGGCCCACAATGTTGTGCTGACCATGAAACCTACTATATAAACTGCATAGAGTTTTCCTACCACATAGCCCTCTAATTTTCTAAGCTCCATGTACCAATTTGACAGTCTCTTAAAAGACCCTATTATATCCGTCTCCACCACCTTTGCTGGCAGTGCATTCCATGCACCCACCACTCTGTGTGAATAACTTAACCCTGACATCCCTTCTGTACCATTCGAGGTCTGCTTGGATCCCATGCCTCATTGCTTTCTTAACAAGCCTCACATGGGGAATCTTATCAAATGCCTGACAGAAATCCAGATACACTACATCTACTTCATCAATGTGTTTTCAGTCAGGTTTGGATGCCCTTGACAAAGCCATGCTGGCTATCCCTAATCAAATTATGTCTCTCCAAATGCTCATAAATCCTGTCTCTCAGGATCTTCTCCAACAACTTGCCCACCACCGAAGTCAGACTCACTGGTCTATAATTTCCTGGGTTATCTCTACTCCCTTTCTTGAACAACGTTTGCAACCTTCCAATCCTCTGGTACTTCTCTCATCCCTACTGAAAGATCATTGCCAGAGGCTCAGCAATCTCCTCCCTCACTTCCCACAGTAGCCTGGGTTATATCTTATCTGGTCTTAGTCACTTATCTAACTTAATACCTTTCAAAAGCTCCAGCGCATCCTCTTTCTTAATACCTATACACTCAAGCATTTCAGTCCACTGTAACTCATCCCCACAATTGCCAAGGTCCTTCTCACTGGTGAATACTGAAGTAAAGTATTCATTAAGTACTTCTGCTACCTCCTCCAGCTCAATGCACATGTTTCCACTATCACACCTGATTGGTCCTATTCTCACACGGCTCATCCTCTTGCTCTTCACATGGAATGCTGTGGGGTTTTCCTTAATCCTGCTTGCCAAGGCCTTCTCATGGCCTCCTCTAGCTCTCCTAATTTAATTCTTGAGCTCCTTCCTGGCACCCTTATAATTTTCTAGAGCTCTAACAGTACCTAGTTTCTTGAACCTTTTGTAAGCTTTTCTTCTTAACTAGGTTTTCTACTTCCTTTGTACACCATATTCCTACTCTTTGCCTCCTGCCAATCACCTATTTCCATGCTAGTATCTTTCCTGTAGTACCATCGGCTCTTAATTTGTTAAGCAGCTTCATGTGGATACCTTGCCAAAAGTTTTGTTGAATATCTAAGTACACAACATCTACCGATTTTCTTTTGTCTGTTCTGATTGTTATTTCCTCGAAAAATTCAAGGAAAGATTTGTCATGAAAGATTTTCCCCTGAGAAAACCATGCTGACTTTATTCTATTTTAACATGTGTCCACAAGTAGCCCGAAACCACATCCTTAGCAATCAGCTTCAACACCTTCCCAACCACTGAGGTCAGTTTAACTGGTCTGTAATTTCCTTTCTTCTGCTTCTCTTCTTTCTTGAATAGTGGAGTGACATTTGCAATTTTCTAGCTCTCTGGAACCATGCCGGAATGTATTGATTCTTGAATGATCATAATTAAATCCTGTACAGTCTTTTCATTGACCTCTTCTAGAACCCTGGGGTGTAGTTCATCTGGTTCAGGTGACTTATCTACCTTCAGACCTTTCGGTTCCCCGTAGTAATAGTAACTGCACTCACTTCTGCCCCGACACTCTTGAACTTATGGCTTACTGCTTGTGTATTTCACAATTAAGTGTTATGGTTAGCGCTATGGTTTACAGTACCAGCGACCAGGGTTCAATTCCCACCGCTGCCTGTGAAGAGTTTGTACATTCTCCCCATGACTGCGTGAGTTTCCTCTAGGTGCTCTGGTTTCCTCCCACAGACCAAAGACGTACTGGTTGGTGGGTTAATTGGGCATTGTAAATTGTCCTGTGATTAGGCTAGGATTGAATCTGGGAACTTTTGGGTGATGCAGCTTGTAGAACCTGAATGGCGATGTATCTCAATAAATAAAAACTGTGTAGACTGATGCAAAATACTTATTCAGCTTGTCTGCCATTTCCTTGTCCTCCATTAATACCTCCCTAGTGTCAATTTCCTGTCATCGGATAACAACTCTCACCTCTCTTTTACCCTCTACATATCTGAAAAAGCTTTTCGTATTTTTTGATACTGTTGATCGGCTTACATTCGTATTTCATCTTTTCCCTTCTATGGTTTTTTAGGTGCCTATTGTTGGTTTTTAAAAGCTAACCCAGTCATCTAACTTCCCACTAAATTTTGCTCTATAACATGCTCCTTCTTTTCCTTTTAAGTTGCCTTTGACTTCTTTTGCCCACTATGGTTGCACCATCCTGCCTTTAAAATACTTCTTCTTTGCAATGCATCTATCCTGTGCCTTGCGAATTGCTCCCAGAAATTCCAGCAATTGCTGTTCTGCCGTCAACCCTGCTAGTGTTCCTTTGTAATCAACTTTGGCCAGCTCGTCTCTCCTGCCTCTGTAATTCCCTTTACTCCTCTGTAATACTGCTATACCTGACTTTAGCTTCTCCCTCTCAAACTGCAGTGTGAATTCTATCACGTTATGATCACTCATTTACCCGAAGCTCCCTAATCAAATGCAGTTCATTACATAACAGCCAATCCAGAATAGCCTTTCTCCTCAAGTGCTCAACCACAAGCTGCTCTAAAAAGCTACCTAATATGCATCCTACAAATTTTTTCTCTTGGAATCCAGCACCAACCTGATTTTCCCAATCTTCCTGCATATTGACATCCCCCATGACTATTGTAACATTGTCCTTTTTACATGCCTTTTCTATCTCCCATTGTAACTTGTATCCCACCTCCTGGCTACATTTCAAAGCCTGTATAAAACTTCATTCAGGGTCTTTTTACCCTTGCAGTTTCTTAGATCTACCCAAAGGATTTTAAATCTTCTGACCTTATGTCATCTTTTTCTAAGGATTCGCTTACATTTTTTGCCAACATAACCATGTCACACACTCTGCCGCCTGCCTGTCCAGTCAATACAATGAGTATTATTGGATGTTATATACTCCCAACTATAATCTTTTAGCCATGACTCAGTGATGCCCATAACGTCATACCTGACAATCCTTAACTGTGCTACAAGGTCATCTACCTTATTCCGTCTACTGCTTGCATTCAAATATAACACCACCATCCTGTGTTTGTCACTCTTTTCGACTTTGTCTCCATGTTACACTGCAACTCATCCCACTGACTGCACTCTTCTGCCAATTCATCCTATTCTTACTCCCACAGGCAGCAATCCAGAGATTCCCACTCTGGCAGTCCTGCTTCTCAGCTTTCTACCAAACTCGCTAAATTATTTCTTCAGGACCTAATCCCTTTTCCTACCCATGTCTTTGGCACCAATATGTACCAAGACTTCTGGCTGCTCATTCCTTTATAATGCCATGGACCTGATCCAAGTTATCCCTGACCCTGGCACCAGGGAGGCAACAAACCATTTGGGTGTCTGTTCACATCCACAGAATCTCCTGTCTACTCCATACTCCTATCCTACTACAATCGTCTTCTTCCCCTTCCCTTCTGAGCCACAATGCCAGACTCAGTGCCAGAGACCAGGTTACTGTGGCTCACCTCCCCCCTACTACCTCCCGACCCCTCAAAACTATCCAAAGCAGTATGGTAATTATTGTGGCAAATGGCTGCAAGGATAGTCTGCACTGACTGCCTGTTCCCTTTCCCTCTCCTGACAGTCAGCCAGCCACCTGCTTCCTGCAATCTAGGGGTGCCGACCTCCCTGCAGCTCCTGTCCATCACCTCCTCATTCTCCCGTACAAGCTGAAGGTCACTGAGTTGCAGTTCGGGAGTTATTGCTCTTTCAAGAAAACTAAATGGATAACGTTATATTGACAGTCTGAACATAAACTCCAAACTGCTGACAAGAGGAAATCATATGCAGGCTATTGTTAACCAACTACAGGGTAGAGGCCATGTCAAAAAACCCTTCCAAACTTATCATCAGGCTTCAAGAGCCATGCCTTTTTTTTGGCATTTTCTTTTTTCTAATCGAGAGTGTCTTTTATGTCTTTGCACTGTTGCACAGAACAACAAATTTCATGCCATATATAGTAAGTCAGTGATAATAGACCTAATTCTAAATCTGATTCTGTGGTTATCAGGGTTTTGTCGGTTGATTCAATAACAGAATGGTTGAAAGGAAATAGCTGTTGTTGAACCTGGTGCTGTGGGATTTCAGGTTTCTGTAACTCCTACCTGATGGTGTCAGCCAGATGTAAGGATCTTTGTTGGTAGATGTTGTCTTCCTGAGTACCTGTAGATGCTGCCAGTTGTGGGGATGAATGTGCTTTTGATATACTGAGCAGAGTCCACAACTCTCTGTAGCTTCATAATTTCCTGCACATTAGAGCATGCCATACCAGACCAAGGTGCAACCAAGAGCATGCCATCCCAGACCATGATACAGCCAAGAGCATGCCATCCCAGACCATGATACAGCCAAGAGCATGCCATCCCAGACCATGATACAGCCAAGAGCATGCCATCCCAGACCATGATACAGCCAAGAGCATGCCATCCCAGACCATGATACAGCCAAGAGCATGCCATCCCAGACCATGATGCGGCCAAGAGCATGCTATTCCAGACCATGATGCAGCCAAGAGCATGCCATCTCAGACCATGATGCAGCCAAGAGCATGCTATTCCAGACCATGATGCAGCCAAGAGCGTGCCATCCCAGACCATGATACAGCCAAGAGCATGCCATCCCAGAATATGATGCAGCCAAGAGCATGCCATCCCAGACCATGATGCAGCCAAGAGCGTGCCATCCCAGAACATGATACAGCCAGTCAGGATTCTTTCATCAGCACGTCAGTTGAGGTTTGTTAAGCTGTTCAGCAACAAGTCAAGCCTCCAAGCGATTAAAGACACTGGTGTGCTTTCCTTATGACTGGTCATCTAACATAGTGACACCTGCCAATTAAGAATGTCAATGTAGACTGGCACATATTCACTCTCCTTCCTCTTTCAGAGGTCATCTGTTGGATTCGATGCTCCTAATGCAGCCTCCTCTACATTGGAGAGAGCTCACATAAATTGGGGGACCCCTTGGTTAGGAATCTCCACTCCATCCACCAAAAGCATGATTTTCTGGTGGCCAACCATTTTAATTCCTTTCTCCATTCCCATTCTGACATGCCGATCCATAGACTCCTGACACAATGAGTCCACTCTCACGATGGAAAATCAGCACCTTATATTCCACCTAGGTAGCCACAAACCTGATGGCATGAACATGGCAATTTATTTTCTTCCCCTCCTTTTGTCCCCCTTCCTTCTCCTTTTACTCTCTACTCCGGCCTCTTACCTCATCTCACCCCCCCTTTGCTGCTTCTCCTTCCTTTTTCCCTTTCTGTCATGGTCTACTTTCCTCTGCTATCAGATTCCCTCCTTTCTAGCCCTTTACCTTTCCCACCCTGGATCTATCACCTTCGTGCTTGTCCTCCTTCCCCGTTCTCTAACTTTTTATCCTGGTGTCTTCCCTCTACCTTTCTAGTCCTCATGAAGTGTCTCGGCCAAAGCATCGACTGTTTATTACACACTGAAACTACACACAGACGCTTTGGGCTTGCAAGAAACAAAGTTGTATAAATCGATTATAAAATGGTAAGAGTTACTGTATTTTTGACATCTGAAGAATAAACTCACAGCTGGGCAGCACACTTCATCCAGAACTATGAGCCATAATTACTGAAGTTCAAGGAAAAAATGTTTACAGCTGCCACGGTCACGTCTTTCTACTTTCTGCAGAGAATGTGTTAAGCTGTACTTCTGGCAATCTGCAGGAAACACCAAACTCTCCTCTTTAACTCCTGCCACACAGCCTCATGGGAAAATTCAGGAGGCTGCAATTCCTCTCCCACTGTGCCACTGAAGAATCTTCTTCCAGGTCAAAGTGAGCTCTCGGGGACTACTGGCTCTTGATGCAGCCCTTAAGAAGTAGAGTCACCTACTCAATGTATCGGTTTTCTGAAGTGGAAGACAGCCACACAATAGCTTCTTGCATGCAGCAGTAATCTGCAATATTTGTCGATAAGACTGTCTGCCTGCAACATATCACAACTCCTGCAACTGTTGTTAAGGGCCCTTCAATGCCGCCACAGAGTTATATATGCTGACTGAAGTCCATACCTTTTTGCTGATAACACTCATTCACCATCAATTTACAGGCCATGTTACTCAGGGACTTGGGCTATTTTTTGTATGACTGTATGTTTACTTCCTATCTTATATGTGCTATATGTGCTTGTGCTGTGTTCTGCATTGTGGCCCCCAAGAAACATTGCTTCTTTTGGCTGCGTTCATGGGTATTCTTGCATGGTTAAATAGCAATTAAGCTTACACCTGAACTTGATATCTGAGCTAGTCCTATTTGTCTGTGTATGGCCCATATCCTTCTAATCTTTCTTATCCATGTACTTGACCAAATATCTCTTTTACATTGTAATTGTTCTTGCCTCTACCACTTCTTCTTGCAACCTGTTCCACATACCCACTGCTCTGCCTGTGAGTGAGCTAGTGGAGACTGAGCTGGTAGATGCAGCAAGTCTTATTGAACAGAAGCAGATCAAAGTTCAAAGTACATTTATTATCAAAGTATGTATATGTTTTACAACCTGAGATTCGTCACCCAACAGGAAGCCATGAAACAAAAAAAAACCCCTGAAAATGCATAAAAATAGAAGAACATCAAACGCCCAATGTGCAGAGAGAAAAAAAACAAATCAATGTAAGCAAATAGCATTCTGAACTGAAATCCCCAAAGACAGTCCTGTCTTAGCTCAGCACAGAGCAGAGCAACAAACTGACCCAGCTGGTCCATCGCTTCTGGACCTTTTCAATCTGGCCCAGCACCTAAATCATCTAAAGCTCAGGTTCAGTTGCTTCAAAATGCCCTGGGGCCTGCACCCCGCCCGACCTTTCTGATGCGGCCAGGTGTTTAAATCGACTGAACCTCGTGTCTTCCTCATTCTTGGCCTCAAGCACGTTGGCTCACCGTCGCCTCAGTTCTGCCTCATCAAATTGCCTCCAAGTCCAAAGGGAACGTTACATGGAGTGGTTTGCGATGATCATTTGCTAGAAAAATAGTGATTAACAAAGCAGTTAGTTCTTTCCTTTGTTTCATTAGCCACCAGCCAGGTGTTGCTGAGATTCACCAGCACCATCTTAAAATGGAAACTTTTGGAGATCTTCTGGAGAATCAATTTCTCCTCTACATGTACTCAAAAGTAGAAGGACGTTTTATACATTTGCTTTCAGTACAAAGGGAATAATAAATGATTAACTGCAGTTTCAATGACTATAATTATCTACTTGGTAGAACTATATGTTTACAATGGGAGTATATCCAAATTGACTGAACCCTTTGAGTATTTAAATACAAGTAGCTGGTCTGAGGGGTTCAGAGCACAAAGTACCAGGTAATAGCTCCCTGAATATACAAGCAGCCAGAATATTAATGAACAAACCAGATACGTGCTGAAATTTGTATTGTAGCAGGGATGTGACTTTAACAAGGTGTTAATACAGCAGAGTGCCTTCTTGATCTCATTATGGGAGACTTCAATGAGCACCATCTAACATCTTCATTTATTTAATACTTTCCCCTGCATAGTTACAAGGGTGCAGAACCAAAATGTCCCACAGCCAGTAGCTGGTCTTTGATTGCTTTAAGATATCACCGTGAACAAGTTTTATTTGAAGCTACAAACAAACAAGAAACTGCTGCTGCTGGAACCAGGGAACAAACAAACCATCAATCAAACAAACAAACAAGAAACACAAATCAAAGTTGCTGGTGAACGCAGCAGGCCAGGCAGCATCTCTCGGAAGAGTTACAGTCGACGTTTTGTGCCGAGACCCTTCGTCAGGACTAACTGAAAGAAGAGTTAGTAAAAGATTAGAAAGTGGGAGGGGGAGGGGGAGATTCAAAATGATAGGAGAAGACAAGAGGGGGAGGGATGGAGCCAAGAGCTGGACAGGTGATTGGCAAAAGGGATATGAGAGGATCATGGGACAGGAGGCATAGGGAGAAAGAAAAGAGGGAGGGGGGAGAAACCCAGCGGATGGGCAAGGGGTATAGTCAGAGGGACAGAGGGAGAAAAAGGAGAGAGAGAAAAGAAAAAGAATGTGTGTATATAAATAAATAATGGATGGGGTACGAGGGGGAGGTGGGGCATTAGCGGAAGTTTGAGAAGTCAATGTTCATGCCATCAGGTTGGAGGCTACCCAGACGGAATATAAGGTGTTGTTCCTCCAACCTGAGTGTGGCTTCATCTTTACAGGAGGCCGTAGATAGACATATCAGAATGGGAATGGGACGTGGAATTAAAATGTGTGGCCACTGGGAAACTGCTGCTGCTGCTGGAACCAGAGAACAAACAATCCACCCGTCGAGCAGCACCTGGTCCTGATGCAGGATTTCAATCTGAAATGTCAACTGTTCCTTTCCTCCCACAAATGCTGCTCAGACCACTGAGTCTTTGCAGCAGATGGGTTGCTGCTTCTTTTGCAGCAGCTGAAGCCTCATGTCTCCGGGTATTTTATTTGAAGACTGGCTCTCATTCAAATTAACTAGCTGCTCGTCCCATTTCGTATCTCCTGTTATGTGCTGGATGTCTAAATAATCTCTATAATCTTCTGTGTGGAAAACTTGTCACTCAGGTACCCTTTAAATTTTTCCCCTGTCACCTTAAATTTATGATCAACACACACAAAATGCTGGAGGAACTCAGCAGACCAGGCAGTATCTATGGAAAGAATACTGTTGACGTTTTGGACCGAGACCCCTCTTACTTGAAACATCAACTGTTTACTCTTTTCCATAGATGTTGCCTGGCCTGCTGAGTTCCTCCGTCCTTTTGTGTGTGTTGGTTGGAATTACAGCATCTGCAGATTTTCTCTTGTTTGTGATTAAACTTACAATTTCTAGTTTTAGACTTGCCTACTTTGGGAAAAAGACTGTGACCATCTCATCAATGCCTCATGATTATATATACTGCTATAAAGTCACCCTCAGCTTGCTTTGCTTCTGGGAAAATGTCTTCCCTTATAACTCAGGCCCTCGTTTCCCAGCAACAGCCTTGTAACTTTCTTCTGTGCCCTCTTCAGTTTAATCACAGCCTTCCTATGTACGCAAGTTTCTAAGTGTGGTCTCACCAACTTTCTGCACAGCTGTAATGTGACATCTCAACTTTCGTACCCAATGGCCTGACAGGTGAAGACAAACATACCATATATCTTGTTCACCAACCTGTCTAACATTGTGCTACTTCCCTTGAAAGTGGCTACTATCCCCTTTGTTCCATTCCTGCCAACCTTCCCCATCATGGACAATTCCATGATTCAGAAATATTCATAGACTTTTATTGACTCCTCTAGTGAGAAACCAATGAGAAGGAAGAGGCATTTCCTGTGTTTTGGGTACCTGCAATGTTAGCATTCATTTCAAGAGGTCTAGAATACATGAACAAGGATGTGATGCTGAGGCTTTATAAGGCACTGGTGAGGCCTTACCTTGAGTATTGTGAACAGTTTTTGGCTCGTCATCTTAGAAAAGATGTGCTGGCATTGTAGAGGGTTCAGGGGAGATTCACAAGGATGATTCTGGGAATGAAAGAGTAATCATACGAGGAACATTTGACGGCTCTGGGTCTGTGCTAACTGGAATTTAGAAGGATGAGGGGGATCTCATTGAAACATTTCGAATATTGAAAGGCCTAGATAGAGTAGATGTGGAAAGGATTATTCCCATGGTGGGGGAGTCTAGGACAAGAGGGTACGTCTCAGGGTACAGGGTCATCCATTTAAAACAGACATGTGGAGAAATTTCTTTAGCCAGTAGTGAATTTGTGGAATTTATTACCACAGGCAGCTGTGGAGGCCAGGTTGTTGGGTATATTTAAGGCAGAGCTTAATAGGTTCTTGATTGGACATGGCATCAAAGGTTACAAAGAGAAGACTGGGGAGTGGGGCTGAGGAGGGACAGCCATGACTGAATGGCAGAACAGACTCGATGGGTCAAATGGCCTGATTCTGCTCCTAAGTCTTATGGTTAATAACTTTATGGGTGAGATCCCTGGAACTGCATTTAACTGAATAGCTGCAACATGATAGAATAACTGAGTTCATTGCAGATATTTTGATGGTAGGTCCTTGTTCTGGTCTGGGAGGAGTTCTGGATGGAGGACATAAAAAGCACAGCGTCAGCAGACAGGAGTGTTAATTGTGATGGGTGATATACTTGGTCATGAAGCCTGTGCTCTTCTTTAGAAGTAGTGTGAATCCCCTTCAGCACTTGTTCCTATTGAACACAGTTGGCAATACTTTCCACACAATGATCAAATGAGCTGAAATATGTTCTGCTCCTTAATTCACTTTTTCTTCAGTTCGCTGCAGTGGACTACACAGCACAGTTCACAGTGTTTAACAACACAAAGAGATAATGCTTCATGAGAATGTCACTTCCAAAATCATTTCAATGGTTTCCTCAGTGAAACCAGAAAGGTGCACTACGCAAGGCCACAGCGCTGCATATTTTTGCCTTGGCTATATCAAACTAACTGCAATCACCTTCCTCACTGTCGTTTGGTCTGGGGACCCACATCTGTCTCTCATTACCACTCCAGTGTTATGACCAGAGTATCCAATAATTTGCTGTAAATTAATTGAAATGATTGTATCAGCAACCACCAGCTTACAAAAGGGTCCTGAATATTGCTTGTAATCCAGAATGCTAACAATTTAGAGATGGGTGAGGACAATGTGTGGGAAAGGATGACAGAAGCAGAGTGAGCAGGCATGGGAAGGGAACGATGGTCTCCAGCCAGTCTCACTGGCTCAGTGAGTGAGTGAATCGATTCAGTCCTCTCAGTTCTCCTATGGTCAACCCAGCTCCCAGTTGAGGGTGGGGAAATCTGAGTAACACACACAAAATGCTGGAGGAACTCAGCAGGCCAGGCAACTCAGATTTCCAGCATCTGCAGATTTTCTCCTGTTTGTGATTTGATTACCACACTGCGAAGTCTCTTCCAGGGATGCTTACCCTGAAGAAGTTTAAATCTTCCCTTCAACGGCAGTTCAGTGAAACTCTCTCTCACTGCTCCCCCTCTTTGATCCCTGCTGCTGTCCGACTCTGACCACGTGCCTACCCAGACCTCCTACTGTTGCTATGTATCCTTTCTGTGACAATCACCATGCCAGCTCTTCACTTCATTCTTCCCTATTCAGGTTTCACCTATCACCTTGTTTTTTTTTCTTTCTCTCTCTCCCCCCCCCCCCCCCCACCGCCACCGACCTTTTAAATCCATTCCTCAGCTTTTTTTCTCCAGTTCTGCCAAAGGGTTTTGGCCTGAAACATTGACTGTACTCTTTTCCATAGAAGCTGCCTGGCCTGCTGAGTTCCTCCAGCATTTGGTGTGTGCTGCTCTGAGTCTATGATTTCACCCTTTTCTTTCATAAGCTAACCTTTCCAGGACCTCAGGAATCTGGTGCAGCAGGCAACTTCATGGACCTCAGGTTAGCAAGACATCTCTGAGTTCCCAAACCTATCATGGCCATAGCTCTAGGAGGATCTCCACCTCACTGTTCCCATCAGCCTACATACGGAGCAGCAGAACGAGACTATCCACTTTCACCTTTTTCATTCTCCTGAGCTCCATTTATCTTAGGACATCCCTGGTTAGCTCTCCACAACCCACAAATTGGCTGGTCACCATATCTTCTTCTCACTGCCAGGCTGCCTGAGCATCCACCTCTCCCAGGTGTCTCCTGACTCCCCCAAGCTGGCTTCTGTCACTCCTGAGCTGCTTTAAGTTCCTCCCAAGTATGTAGACCTGCTAGGGGATTTTGGTATGAAAAAAGCCACAACACTCACAGTTCATCGAAGCCATGACTGTGCAATTGAAACCTGTCCACTCTGAGGAAGACTCTGTTCCCTGTCAGCTCCGGAAATGGTGGCCATGGAGAAGTAGCATCCTGTTTCATTCACCCCTCCAAATCCCCTGCTGGTGTTCTTCTCCAAATCCCCTGCTGGTGTTCTTCTCCCAAGTATGTAGACCTGCTAGGGGATTTTGGTATGAAAAAAGCCACAACACTCACAGTTCATCGAAGCCATGACTGTGCCTGAAACCTGTCCACTCTGAGGAAGACTCTGTTCCCTGTCAGCTCCGGAAATGGTGGCCATGGAGAAGTAGCATCCTGTTTCATTCACCCCTCCAAATCCCCTGCTGGTGTTCTTCTTTGTTGTGGAAAAGGATAGTGGACTCTGACCATGCATAGATTATTGAGGACTCAGTAAGATCACAGTGAAGAACCAGTATCCCTTGCCACAGATGACTATGATTTTCAAGTAGCTGCAAGGGGCAGCCATCTTTACTATATGTGACCTTCAAAATGCATACAACCTAGTTCACTTTCAGGAGGGTGATGGCTAGAAGACTGCTTTTAACACCCCCCACCAGCCATCATCAATATCTCATGATGCCTGTGGCAATGAATTCCACGGGTTCACCACTTTCTGGGTAAAGAAATTCCTCCACGTTTCCACTCTAAATGGACAGCCATCTATTCTGAGGCTGTGTCCTCTGGTCTTAGACTGCGCCATCAGAGGAAACATCCTTTCCACATCCACTCTGTAAATGCCTTTGAACATTTGATAGATTTCAATGAGATCCTCCCTCATTTCTCTGAATTCCAGTGAGTAGAGGCCCAGAGCCATCAAATACTTCTCATATGATAAGCCTTTCAATTCCAGAATCATTTTCGTGAACCTCCTTTGAACCCTCTCCAATATCAGCACATCGTTTCTTAGATAAGGGGCCCAAAAGTGCTCACAATGCTCACCAGTGCCTTATATAGCTTCAATATTACTTCCTTGCTTTTATATTCTAGTCCTCTCAAAATGAATGCTAACATTGCTCTTGACTTTCTCACCACCAACTCAACCTGCAAATTAACCTTTAGGGAACCCTACGTGAACACTCCGGAGTCACTTTGTGCCTAAGAGTTTTGAATTTTATCTGCATTTAGAAAATAGTCTCCTTTTTTATTTCTTCTACCAAAATGCATGGCCATACACTTCCTGACATTGTATTCCATTTGCTACTTCTTTGCCCATTCTTCCAATCTGTCTAAGTCCTTCTGTAGCCTCTCTGGTTGATTAACACTACCTGCCCCTCCAGCCATCTTTGCATCATCTGCAAACTTGGCCACAAAGCCATCAATTCCATCTTCTTTGATCGAGTTACATAGTTTTCTATGTTTTGTGGCTGTCTAGGGGAAGCCAAATCTCAGGGTTGCATACCGTAAATATACTTTGAACTTTTGAACTTTGAAGGACCTGCTACTGTGCTGCACTATTCTATATTCTAAATCCGTCTCTGACTGAGCGATTCCAGAGTTACAGAGATGACTGGTTAATAGATTAGTGGGAGACCTAGCCAGAGGAGAAACATGTGAAGGTTGCAAAATTCAAAGTTCAAAGTAAATTTATTATCAAAGTACATATGTCACCATATACAACATTAAGATTAATTTTCTTGCTCAATAAATGCAACAATCATAATAGAAGCAATGAAAGATGGCACCAGCTGGGCATCAGCCAGTGTACAAAAGACTATGGTTTTGTCTAGCTTTAAATCTGCTCTCCAATTTACTGAATTGGAGGAAAAAGGGTTACCAAATCAGAAACAACCAAACTAATTACACCTTGACACACCTTCTATACCTGAATGATTTGAATTTATACTCTCCTTCATCAGTAAAGCTAAAGCAATTAATTCAAATAGTAGAACTATTTTCTAAAAATATAAATATGAACTTTAAAATGTTAAGTGCAGAACATTAAAAATTAAGAAAGGTGCAATAGAAAAAAGATCATAGTGTGATAAAATAGAGCAGCAGGAGATGATGCAACCAATGGATTTATATGAAACATAAGTAACTGGGATATCAACAAACAAAGAAAATAGATCATAGAGCAATAAAGGGAAAACTATCAACAGAATTCACTTCAAGGCATAAGAAAATCTGTCAAACAGAGCTCAATAATAAAAAAAAATAACAATGGCAATAAACACTTTTGCTATACCTATATTAATGTATTCTTCTGGCATAATATCTTAGTACAAAACTGATCTTGATTTTTATCAAAGAAATATAAGAACTGAAATGACATATTTAGAAAACATTATGTGCACTTGAACACACTTAGATTAATGCTACCTAGGACAGAAGGAGGAAGAGGAGTAACAGACAAAAAATTTACA
This sequence comes from Mobula birostris, assembly GCF_030028105.1. Classification (NCBI taxonomy): domain Eukaryota; kingdom Metazoa; phylum Chordata; class Chondrichthyes; order Myliobatiformes; family Myliobatidae; genus Mobula; species Mobula birostris. The sequence goes on from NC_092372.1 coordinate 109,380,370, forward strand.
CAACAGTCTGATAAAACTTCTAAGGATATATTTTTATCAGTGAAAACATGCCACAGCACTCTATGCAAGCAAATACAATTCTGTTAAGAAATTCACTCCACTAAACTTAAGTGAAAGCATAACCTAGAAAAATGAAGAAATTATCATTATAGAAGAAAATGTTAACTGATGGAAGGGCATGATCTCCATTGAAGATATTCCCCATGATCTAAGCAGACTAGGTGTTGAGAGAGAAGCATTGAATGCCTGGTTCAGATTTGGGGACCTCTTCCCAGAAACAGAGGGGTTCCTTGTGGCAATACAGGACCAGGTGGTTGACACAAAAATTATTGAAAATACATAATAAAAGATCGACAAATTCAAGATGTTAAATGCAGAAAATGCCAAGAGAAACCAGAAATAATCCAACACATTACAGGATCCTGCAGCCGTTTAACTCAATCTGATTACTTACACAGGCACAATCAAGTGGCCAACATCATTCACCAAAATATTGCTTTAAAATGCAAACTCATAAAAGACGCCATACCATACTACACAAACAAATTGCTGGAGGAACTCAACAGGCCAGGCAGCATCTATGGAAAAAAGTACAGATAAAGTTTTGGGCCAAGACCTTTCAGCAGGACTAGAGAAAAAAAGATAAGCAGATTTAAAAGGTGGGGGGAGAAAAAAGAGAAATGCAACATGATAGGTGAAACTGGGAAGGGGAGGGATGAAGTGAAGATCTGGGAAGTCAATTGGTGAAAGAGATATAGGGCTGGAGAAGGGAGACTCTGATAGGAGAGGACAGAAGGCCATGGAAGAAAGAAAATGGGGGAGGAACACCAGAGCAAAACAATGGATTGGCAAGGAGATATGGTGAGAGAGGGAAAAGGAGATGGGGAATGATGAAGGAGAGGGGGTGTGGGGCAGTTTGAGAAATCGATTTTCAGGTTGGAGGCTACCCAGCCTGAATATAAGTTGTTGTTCTTCCAACCCGAGTGTAGCCTCATCACAACAGTAGACAAGGCCATGGATTGACATATAGGAATGGGAATGGGAAGTGGATTAAACTGGGTGGCCAATGGGAAATCCTGCTTCTTCTGGCAGATGGAACATAGGTGCTCGTCAAAGCGGTCTCCCAATCTCAACAATATACCGGAGGCCATATTAGGAGCACCAGACACAAGTATATGACCCCAACAGACTCACAGGTGAAGTGTCACCTCACCTGGAAGGACTGTTTGGGGCTTTGAATGGTAGTGAGGGAGGAGGTGTAGGGGCAGGTGTAGCAGTTGTTCCACTTGCAAGATAGGTGCCAGGAGGAAGATCAGTGGGTAGGGACGAATGGACAAGGGAGTCACATAGGGAACGATTACTGTGGAAAACAAAAAGTGGGGGGGGGGGGTAAGATATGCTTGGTAGTGGGATCCTGTTGGAGATAGCAGATGTTCCAGAGAATTATGTGGAGATTGGTGGGATGGTAGGTGTGGACAAGAGGAACCCTATCCCTGGTAGGGTGGCGAGAGGAAGGGGTAATGGCAGATGTGTGTGAAATAAACACAAGCTGATCCATATTTACAGTCAGAGTTCTGAGAATTGTATTATAACTGATCCATTATTACAGATAAGACAATCCAGAATAGCCAGCTGGATATAATAATACAGACTAAACAAGCAAGAACAACTTACCTAATAAATATTCCATTCCATACACACAGAAATCAATAAGTGAAAAACACCCAGAAATATGTTGAATAAAAAGAGGAAATTGAAAGACTATGGAACATAATAGGGTATACATTGTCCCAATTCTAATATCTACAACTGGTATCATCCCAAAGGCACTACACAATGTCTACACAACAATATTTATGTAAATCTTCAGAAAGCCACAATACTAAACACCACTAGAATAGTCTGAAAGTTCCTAGCAATTGAGAAATGAGTGTGCTTGGCTATGCCCGTACCTCAAGTTTTACCAGCTTGAGCTGAGAAAAAAATATAACAAAAATAAATCAGAATCAGAATCAGGTTTATTATCACTGGCATGTGTCATGAAATTTGTTAACTTAATAGTAATAATAATAAATAAGCAATAAATATCAAGAATGTGAGATGAAAAGACCTTAAAAGTGAGTCCTTGAAATGTTGAGAGAATATTTCAGTGATCAGGCCAGTGAAGTTGAATGATATTCACATCAGACCTACTGCTAAAACCAAACACTAAAAGAGAATGCTGAAAATGTCTACCAAATTAGATAATGTGGGTAGAAAAAACCTGACATCATATTACAGATGGATAATCCTAGAGCAGAACTGGCAGTGTCTGGCACAAACACGATCATCTGAAATAGCTGAAGTCAATTTTGACCCACCATTGCACCCAAGATGGAAGAAGCAGTGTTGCTCCTCCAGATTATGTTGGCCTTTATTGTGTAATGCCCTGGTTAAGACTTTTACTGCTAATGCAGTAGGGTATTTCATTTTGTAGCTTTTCTGTAGAGCAGTGAGTCTTGCTGATAGCATGTTTGGTTTTCGAGTAAAGATAAAGGGTGGTGTTGTCCAATTTAGGAATGTTGTGTCAGCCAGCCAGAATGGTGTAATTGGGAGAAGGTTCTAGAGAGAGATTTGTGATGGACACTGGTGGGGTTCGTGGTGTTTTTGGCAGAAACTGCAGAGAGGACAGCAGGGAAGATGGCTGAGGATGTCATAAGGAGGAGCATCCTCATTGCACCAGGTGTTTTTTGCAGATGAATGACTCTTTGGAGGAAGGGCCAGAACTCCAGAGAGAGTGCCCGTTTGTTCAAGATGGATTTTGAGTAATGTTCCAGATGTAGTGAGTGCTTTCACGTAGACCGTGGCTCCAACGCATGAGTAAAAAGGACAACTTCAGGATGGGCTCCACCGATGTGCACATTTAGATTGGTTTAACCATAATGGGCCCTTTAATTTTTTTTCCTACTAACTTCGATAAAGCTGAAATCTTTAACTATACTTTCTTTATAATTTTATGCAGGGTACGATTCATTATTCTTGACGACTGGTAATTGTGTATGGACAGTATTTACACAGCATTCGCTCAATCAAGGTTCCTTTAATCAGAACATTATGACATTCCACTCAGGTAGAACCCCAAATCACACTGACCCTAGACTCCTGTAGGATATGAAAGGTAGCTTCTCACCTCTGAGTCCAGTGGCTGTTAGTGGGACCAGCAATGAGCCAAGTTTCCATATAAGCCCATGAGGGGCTTCATTGTGAAGGCTATCATCCAGCGATTCGCAGAATGCTGTTAAGAATTGATTAAGTGATTTGTGTGTTTAAGCCTGTGCATAAACTAGTGTTGGGGAAGTAACTCAGGTACCCTATAGGGATTAAGGATTGGTCGTTTTCTTCTTATCGCTTCCACGGACAGTCTATTCATGGCCCAGCCAGAACTGGACACATTTTTGTGCCTTGTTGTTGAATCCGGCAAGATCTGCAACAGTACAGGCTTCCTCTAGTGATGGGCATTGCAGGAGACGTTGCATAGTTTGTGGCTCAGTACCACATTCACAAGTTGTCGGGCTGGTTGTATAATCCCCATTTCCTTAGTGACACCTTTGAATGACCTACACCAGTCCTAAGTCTGTTAAGGCACTTCCAGGTTGCCCAGTTGCAATTAGCTCCTGGGGAAGGCTTTCATCCGGTGGAATTTCCATTGTTGGGGGTTGTTTGAGACTGGTGAGCCGGTCTTCAGGTGAGGTTGATTGTAATGGAACAATACTGTTCACGAAGCTCTACCTTGACTTTAGGTGGCTGGGTGTAGGTGTATGACCATGTAGAAGGTGCCTCTCATCTGATGTTTGACAGAGTCGTTCTTTCTTGCTGGCTACCGTTCTTCTTATATCAGAGGGAGCGATACCCGCCAGGATATACAGGCTGCTGCTGTTTGTTGGTTTTAAACAACCTGTGATAAGTCAACAGTTTGCATTCAGAATGGCATCCATCTTCTTAGCATGAGTAGATCTTTCCCATGCAGGGCTGGCGTGTTCGGCAGTGGAATAGCAAAGAGCAAGTGCCACTTTTGCCTTTGTCTTATTGATGTGGTTCTTGAACGTGAGGCATCTGTCAAGGGTGACTCCTAAGTAGATAGGGTGCTCCACACCAGGTCACTTTAAGCTGTCATTTGGCTTCACGGTTCCTGAGGTGGAATGCACAAACTTGCGTCTTTGATGGGTTTGCGAGGAGGTGGTTTTCTTCATAGTGGAATGTTAGCCCCTCCAAGGCCTCAGAAAGCATTTTCTCCACGGTGTTAAAATCAGTGCTTTGGGCAGTGATGCATAAGTCATCAGCATATATAAAATGGCATCTATAGGTTGCTCATCCATGTAGATGTTGTCCAGCAGTGGTGCAAGCACACTGCCCTGAGAAAGAACATTCGTCCTCATTCAGGGTTGGTGCAGTTCATAGAGATTATCCACAAATAGTGCTTGTGTTTAGAATGAGGTCGATGTCCCAACTTCCGATGAACAGGTGTTGAGAGTGCTAAATTCTGTAAAGGTTTTAGGGAAAGTTACACTGATTGAACAGTGTTTTGACCAACTGGCTGGTGAGGATTTCGTGTTAATTGAGGCTAGCAGTGACATGACTGAAGTCACGCTGCCTGATAGGTTGGGGAGTACCTGAGAAGCGGAGCCATGGGCAGTCCATATTTTTAGAGAACTGTTTGTTCCACAAAGGGGGCATTCAACTGTCTGAGAGAAGTTACTTGAGGATGGAGCAAGATGTGAGGGCGTGCAGTCACATAATGTGATTGCTCTATGTATCTGAAAGACCCACAAGATGTGCTCTCCTCCATATTTTACAGGGTTCCTCAGAGAAGTTAGGGAGGAGGGTGTTATTAATGATGGTTTGATAAATTTCAAAGTCATGATGACCTGGCCATTTTTAGTGGAGGGAGAATGTAAAGATTTTTACTGCTAATACTGTAGGGTATTTCATTTAGTAGCTTTCTGTGAAGCAGTGTGCCTTGCTGTCTTCTCCTATCATTTTGGATCTCCCCCTCCCACTCCAACTTTCAAATCCCTTACTCACTCTTCCTTCAGTTAGTCCTGACAAAGGGTCTTGGCCTGAAACGTCGACTGCATCTCTTCCTAGAGATGCTGCCTGGCCTGCTGCGTTCACCAGCAACTTTTATGTGTGTTGCTTGAATTTCCAGCATCTGCAGAATTCCTGTTGTTTGCTGATAGAATATTTGGGCTTCTGATAAAGACAAGAGGTATAATCTTCGTCTTAGAAATGTTGTGTTAGCCAATCAGGATGGTGGGATTGGGAGAAGGTTCTGGAGAGAGCTGGGTGGAGAGGGATTGTGATGGATACTGGTGGGTTTTGTGGTCTTTTGGTGACAGCTGCAGAGAGGAAAGGAGGGAAGATGACTGAGGATGCTGTGGGAAGGAGAATTGTTCAGATGAATGGCTCCAAGCAGGAAGGGCCAATACTCCAGGCTGTTAGCAGGGCCGACAATGAGCCAAGTTTCCATACGAGCCTGGTGAGGGGACTTCAGTTGGAACAGATCAGGGGTCCAAAAACAGGAGAATTAAAGTGGGTGTTGGAGAATTAAAGTGGTAGCCAACAGGAAACTCAGACTGAATTGTTCTGTAAAGTGGTCACCCAAATTGTGTATGATGTCTCTAACAAGGAGGAGACCACATCCTGAGCACTGAGTGCAGTTTTAGTTCAAATCTTTAATTGTGACAGATTTGTTGCGCCTTTCCAGGATACTCCTTTTGAATTCTTTATTCAGCAGCAGCCCTGGCCCACATTTCACAACTTAAGCTGGCTCCTTTGTTTTTAATCACTCTAGAATACCTCTCTAATCTAATACTGAACACTGAAACCAACTGTAAATTGGTAAATCAGTTTATTACTGTCACATGAAGTGAGGTACAGTGAAAAGCTTTTCTTGTGTACCATTCATAAGGGTCAATACGTTACAACAGTGATTGAAACAGTACAATGTAAAACAATAACAGAGTGCGGACTCGAGTGCAACAGTCACAGAGAAAGTGCAGTGCAAGTAGACAATGAAGTGCAAGGTTGTAATGAGGTAGATTGTGAGAGCAAGAGTTCATTTTATTGTAATAGTCATAGTCATACTTTATAATATGATAGGGAACTAATCAATGGTCTTGTAAAAGTGGGACAAAAACTGGCCTTGAGCTTGGTGGTACATGATCTTAGGCTTGATGTGCGAGGGGAGAGAGAGTATGTCCAGGGTTGGTGAATTCTTTCATTGTGCTGGCTGCTTTACTCCAGCAGCTGGAAGTGAAGACAGAGTCAATGGACACTGTTTTTTGTCATGCACTGAGCTGCGTCCATAAATCTGAAGTTCCTTGATGTCACAGGCAGAGCAGTTGCCATAACAACCTGTGGTCATGCACCTGAACAGGATGCTTTCTATTGTGCATCGATAAAAATTGGTGAGAGTCAAAGAGGACATGCCAAATTTCTTCAGCCTCCGAAGAAAGTGGAGGTGCTGGTGTGCTTTCTTGGCCATGGTGTCAATGTGGTTGGTCCATGACAAGACATTGGTATCCTGGCTCTATTTCTGACAGAATCACTGCATATTCCAAATAGACCAGATAGCAGGTGAAGAAGCAATTATATTTCTTCTGGGTTATTGTCAGTTGCTTGTCTTTGAATTTCTAAGTAGTCATAATTGTTCATTGAAGTGATCTACTATTAACCATGCTGGTTATAGCAGGTTGCAAAATTGCAATTAGATGGCACAGTGACAAAGTTAGAGGTACTGTTGCCTCACAGCCCCAGTGACATGATGTCTTTCTGCAATTTGCACTTTCTCCCCGTGACTGCATAGTTTTCCTCTCTGTAATATAGTTCCTACATCCCAAAAATGTGTGTATTGGCTACTGCAATTTATTTCTCATGTAGGTGGGTGGTAGAAACTTGGGACATTAGATGTGAGTGTGGTGAAAATTGATTGAATGAGAAAAGGAAGAATGAAGCATGCAAGAGCCCTGTGGCATTAACTCAGTGAACTAAAATGGCCTCCTTCTATGTCAAAAGGAATCATGGTGTGATATGAATTGTTTTCTACCACTAAGATTTGAACAATTCTTACTATTTCATGATAAAAGTAAAAATGTACACAATTAATAAGACTTGACTGTGCAACAGCTGAACTAATATGTTACTCATTGTATTAAATTGTAACGGTAGAATGTGGTTTAAATGCAAATAAGTGAGTTTAAGCAATGTGACTATTATATCCAAGCTGAATTTATTTGAGGATTACATCTGATTTTCCACCATAGGAAAGATCTCCAACAGACTCAATTTTTTGCAAAAGCCTTATTTAAAACCTGGCTAATTTAATCTAGGCTGCCAATCCAGAATATGAAAGGGATACAATTAAATTTCTTTGATTTCACTGGCCACTATGTTCTCAGTACCTGTATTTTGTCAGCAGTCTTCATTAAGCAACTGAGATCAAGGAATGTCCCATAAATCTTTGCAAACCACAGCTATTAGGACTCCATGCAATTTTGACTTGTATGACTCAGGAGTAATACTGCAGAATTAGATTCAGGCACCATTTGTTAATTTTGAGAGGCAAGTGGTTTTGAGGAAGTAGAGAGGCTACAAAAGGACTTAGACAGATTAGGAGAATGGGCAAAGAAGTGGCAGATAGAATACAGGTCGGGAACGGTTTGGCCATCACCTTAGTAGAAGAAACAAAAGGGTTGACTATTTTCTAAATGGAGAGAAAATACAAAAAAAAAACTGAGGTGCAAAGTGACTTGGGAGTTCTTGTGCAGGATTTTCTGAAGGTTAATTTGTAGGTTGAGTCTGTGATGAGGAAGGCAAATGTGATGTTAGCATTCATTTCAAGAGGACTAGAACATAAAAGCAAGGATGTAATGTTGAGACTTTATAAAGCACTGTTGAGGTCTCTCTTGAGGTATTGTGAGCAGATTTGGGCCCCTTATCTTAGAAAGGATGTACTGAGGAGGTTCAAAGGAAGTTCACGAAAATGATTCCAGGAGGATCTTCCCTCCCCATCCTGTCTTCTCCTATCATTTCTGATCTCCCCCTCCCCTCCCACTTTCAAATCTCTTACTATCTCTTCTTTCAGTTAGTCCTGACGAAGAGTCTTGGCCTGAAACGTCGACTGTACTTCTTCCTAGAGATGCTGCCTGGCCTGCTGAGTTCCACCAGCATTTTGTGTGTGTTGCTTGAATTTCCAGCATCTGCAGATCTCCTCGTGTCCAGGATTGCATGGCTTGTTACATGAAGAGCGTTTGATAGCTCTGGGCCTGCATTCACTAAAATTTTGAAGAATGACGGGTGACCTCATTGAAACCAATTGAACGGTGAAAGGCGTTGATAGAGTGGACGTGGAGAGAATATTTCCTCTGGTAAGAGAGTCTAAGACCAGAGGACACAGCCTCAGAAAAGAGAGACGTCCTTTTAGAACAGAGATGATGAGGAACTTCCTAAGCCAGGGAGTGGTGAATCTGTGGACTTCTTTACCACAGGCAGCTATGGAGGCCAAGTCTTTATGTATACTTAAGGCAGAGGTTGATAGATTCTTGACTGGTCAGGTCATGAAGGGATACAAGAGGAAGGCTAAAGGTTGGGTCTGAGAGGAAAACTAGATCAGCCATGATGAAATGCCAGAGCAGACTCGATGGGCCAGGTAACCTAATTTAGCTTCTATATCTTATTTTCTTATACTCTTATGGTCTGAATGATCTTAGCAAAATTTTGTAGAACAGTAACAGCTTAAACGTGAGGTTGCTGACTGGCCAACAGGATGGCAATCTCTCTGGTTGGTCTAATCATGAACATCAATTTTCAGCCCCTCTTATCATGGAAACTGGAGTCTTCTGGTGCAAGTAGTCAATATGGTGAGAAGGCAGGTGTATGGGGTTGAGTGAGATCCAGGATCAGACAAGATGGAATGGCAGGGCAGGCTCGATGGGCTGAATGGCCTAATTCTGCCCCTATGTCTTATGGTCTGAAGTACAACCTTTAAATCGGAAAACAATCAGGCCTTGTGAGGGTGATAAGTTGCTACAGGATCCTTAACCCCATCAACTCTAGGCTAAGATTTGCTTGGTTGGATATGCATGAGGATATCCTCATCAGGAAAGCTGTTGCTACTTCTGCATTCAGCCTCTTGCTAAAGGAAATGTTGCCTGCTGGCCCATCCTTCACCAGTGGCTGTGGAAATCACCAGCATTGTCACCAACTCTGCCTTAAGTTCTATCCACTTGTTACATCCCCCTGGGTGCCACGGCAGTGTCGTGGTTAAGCGTGATGTTATTACAGCTCAGGGCACTGTGTAGTTCAGAGTTCAATTCTGGTGCCATTCAGCAAGGAGCCTCTGTACATCCTCCCTATGGAGTGTGTGGGTTTTGTCCAGGAACTCTGGTTTCCTCCCAAGTTTCAATGACATACCGGTAAGTTAATTGATCATTGATAATTGTCCTGCGATTAGGTTAGGGTTAATCAGGGTTGTCCACACATTGTTTGGCTATCCATCTTTGCTTAGCTTCCTTCATTTCCCCCCTGATTTCCTTGTTGATTTTCCTGTATTCCGTTCTTCCCTCTGCTGTGTTTTTATCTTTCTTTAATTTCCTTCTTGTGTCACACATATCCAGTATCTTGTTAGTAACCCATGGTTTAGACTTGTGGTGGCTTTTCCTCAGAATCTTGCTTGTTGTTTCCGTCATCACCGTGTTAAAGTTATTTGTGGTGAACTCCAGGTCTTCATCAAAGAGGAGTATTGGTGCAAACTTTCCCCCAATTGCTGCCTGAAATTCTTCAGAGATGGCGGGGTCTTTCAGTTTTTCAAGGTCGAATCTCAGCCGGCTGTTTCTTGGCTTGTTGATTCTCCTCAAGCACACTCTGATGTTCATCATGACAAGGTCATGGTCACTGCCCATGTCTGCTCCTGGGAATGTTCTGGTCTTCGATCTGTTCACACCAGATTTGTGCTGTCTTTGCACAAGGATGTAGTCAATCTGGTGATGTTGACCATTGGGGGCATGCCAGGTTGATCTTCGAGGCCATTTTCATGTCTGTTCTCTTCTCTGCTATAATAGAGGACATGTCCTTCCTCAGTACGCACTTCTCCAGCGTTCTTCCATCTGGCTTCACAGAGCCCGAGGAGGTGCCAGTTGTATCTTTCCATCTCATGCGTGATTTCCTTGAGTTTCCCTGCTTGGTTCAGCGTTCTTACATTCCCTGTGGTGATTGTGATGTTCTCTCTGCCACGGATCTTCTGTGTCAAATCACCAGTAGCACATTTATCGCGACCACCCTGGTGTGAGATAGATAGCGTGGTCATGGTAACGCGGGCTGCGACCGATCTGGTATGAAGTTGCTTTTTGGTGTGCTCATCACGCGGCGTGTCTTGGGCATCTGAAACCTGGTGGAGCCCATCCCTCTCCAGGTTTGACCACAGCCGATTTCCTCCAAATAGGTGGCTCGTCTTGGCCGTGAGCACGTGGCCGTTAAAGTTCATCTGAGAACCTTTCCACCCCAGCCGGTGACTTCATCATGGAAGTCATTCGCCCAGTGGTGCCGTGTTAACACCACCCCCTCACCTGGTTTAGCCCGCCAGCTGAAGCGGTTTACCAGGGTATGGTGCTTGGAGCCAAAACGTGAGAGATTTAGGAGATGGATGAGGACTAGTGATGCCCGTCCACCCTGTCTAGTAGGGAGCAGCAAAATTAAAGAGACTGGGAGAGAGGAGGTTAATTCACAACAGAGGAATGGGAACCAGTGCAGAGAGACAGAGGGGTGTAAAATGAGGTTAGAAGCAAAAAGTGGTAAGGTGAAAAGTAAAAGTGGCAGGCCAGCAAATCCAGGGTAAAAATCAAAATGGGCCACTTTTCAGCATAATTGTATAAGGGCTAAGAGTGTTGTAAAAGCAAGCCTGAAGGCTTTGTGTGTCAATGCAAGGAGCATTCGTAACAAGGTGGAACAATTAAAAGTGCAGATTGTTATTAATGAATATGATATAGTTGGGATCACAGAGACATGGCTCCAGAGTGACAAAGGATGGGAGCCCAACATTCAGGGATATTCAATATTCAGGAGGAATAGACATGAAAGAAAAGGAGGTGGGGTAGCATTGCTGGTTAGAGAGGAGATTAACGCAATAGAAAGGAAGGACATTAGCCGGGAGGATGTGAAATCGATATGGGTACAGCTGCATAACACTAAGGGGCAGAAAACACTGGTGGGAATTGTGTACAGGCCACCCAACAGTAGTAGTGAGGTTGGGGATGGCATTAAACAGGAAATTAGAAATGCGTGCAATAAAGGAACAGCAGTTATAATGGATGACTTCAATCTACATTTTGATTGGGTAAACCAAATTGATAAGGGTGCTGAGGAAGAGGATTTCTTGGACTGTATGCGGGATGGTTCTTTGAACCCACATGTCGAGGAACCAACTAGAGAGCAGGCCATTCTAGACTGGGTATTGAGCAATGAGGAAGGGTTAATTAGCAATCTTGTCGTGAGAGACCCCTTGGGTAAGAGTGACCATAATATGGTGGAATTCTTCATTGAGGTGGAGAGTGACATAGTTAATTCAGAGCAAAGGTTCTGAACTTAAAGAAAGGTAACTTTGAAGGTATGACACGTGAATTAGCTAAGATAGACTGGCAAATGACACTTAAAGGGTTGACGGTGGATAGGAAATGGCAAGCATTTAAAGATCGCATGGATGAACTACAACAACTGGTCATCCCAGTTTGGCAAAAGAATAAATCAAGGAAGGTAGTGCACCCGTGGCTGACAAGGGAAATGAGGGATAGTATCAATTCCAAAGAAGAAGCATACAAATTAGCCAGAAATGGAGGCTCACCTGAGGACTGGGAGAAATTCAGAGTCCAGCAGAGGAGGACAAAGGGCTTAATTAGGAAGGGGAGAAAAGATTATGAGAGAAAACTGGCAGGGAACATAAAAACTGACTGTAATAGCTTTTATAGATATGTAGATTTATAGAAAAGAAAAAGATTGGTTAAGACAAATGTAGGTCCCCTACAGACAGAAACAGGTGAATTGATTATGGGGAGCAAGGACATGACAGACCAATTGAATAACTACTTTGGTTCTGTCTTCACTAAGGATCTTCCAGAAATAGTAAGGGACAGAGGGTCCAGTGAGATGGAGGAACTGAGGGAAATACAAGTTAGTAGGGAAGTGGTGTTAGGTAAGTTGAAGGGATTAAAGGCAGATAAATCCCCAGGGCCAGGTGGTCTGCATACCAGAGTGCTTAAGGAAGTAGCCCAACAAATAGTGGATGCATTAGTGATAATTTTTCAAAACTCTTTAGATTCTGGACTAGTTCCTGAGGATTGGAGGGTGGCTAATGTAACCCCACTTTTTAAAAAAGGAGGGAGAGAGAAACCGAGGAATTATAGACCGGTTAGCCTAACATCGGTGGTGGGGAAAATGCTGGAGTCAGTTATCAAAGATGTGATAACAGCACATTTGGAAAGCGGTGAAATGATCGGACAAAGTCAGCATGGATTTGTGAAAGGAAAATCATGTCTGACGAATCTCATAGAATTTTTTGAGGATGTAACTAGTAGAGTGGATAGGGGAGAACCAGTGGATGTGGTATATTTGGATTTTCAAAAGGCTTTTGACAAGGTCCCACACAGGAGATTAGTGTGCAAACTTAAAGCACACGGTACTGGGGCAAGGTATTGATGTGGATAGATAATCGGTTGGCAGACAGGAAGCAAAGAGTGGGAATAAACAGGACCTTCTCAGAATGCAGGCATTGACCAGTGGGGTACTGCAAGGCTCAGTGCTGGGACTCCAGTTGTTTACAATATATATTAATGACTTAGATAAGGGAATTAAATGCAGCATCTCCAAGTTTGCGGATGACACGAAGCTGGGCGGCAGTGTTAGCTGTGAAGAGGATGCTAAGAGGACGCAGGGTGACTTGGATAGGTTAGATAAGTGGGCAAATTCATGGCAGATGCAATTTAATGTGGATAAATGTGAGGTTATCCACTTTGGTGGCAAAAACAGGAAAACAGATTATTATCTGAATGGTGGCCGATTAGAAAGAGGGGAGGTGCAACGAGACCTAGGTGTCATTATACACCAGTCATTGAAAGTGGGCATGCAGGTACAGCAGGCGATGAAAAAAGCGAATGGTATGCTGGCATTTATAGCGAGATGATTCGAGTACAGGAGCAGGGAGGTACTACTGCAGTTGTACAAGGCCTTGGTGAGACCACACCTGGAGTATTGTGTGCAGTTTTGGTCCCCTAATCTGAGGAAAGACATCCTTGCCATAGAGGGAGTACAAAGAAGGTTCACCACATTGATTCCTGGGATGGCAGGACTTTCATATGATGAACGACTGGATCAACTAGGCTTATACTCATTGGAATTTAGAAGATTGAGGGGGGATCTTATTGAAAAGTATAAAATCCTAAAGGGATTGAACAGGCTAGACACAGGAAGATTGTTCCCGATGTTGGGGAAGTCCAGAACGAGGGGTCACAGTTTGAGGATAAAGGGGAAGCCTTTTAGGACTGAGATTAGGAAAAACTTCTTCACACAGAGAGTGGTGAATGTGTGGAATTCTCTGCCACAGGAAACAGTTGAGGCCAGTTCATTGGCTATATTTAAGAGGGAACTAGATGTGGCCCTTGTGGCTAAAGGGATCAGGGGGTATGGAGGGAAGGCTGGTACAGGGTTCTGAGTTGGATGATCAGCCATGATCATACTGAATGGCGGTGCAGGTTTGAAGGGCTGAATGGCCTACTCCTGCAACTATTTTCTATGTTTCTATGTTTCTATGATACTACCTCTATCCAGCGCCCCCTGTATCCCCTCGACATCGAAGACAGCCTCTCCAACAACAACACAATGAAGGCATTCAATAGACAATAGACAATAGGTGCAGGAGTAGGCCATTTGGCCCTTCAAGCCAGCTCCACCATTCACTGTGGTCATGGCTGATCATCCACTATCAGTGTACAGATCCTGCCTTATCCCCATAACCTTTGATTCCACTATCTTTAAGAGCTCTATCCATCTCTTTTTTGAAAGCATCCAGAGACTTGGCCTCCACAGCCTTCTGGTGCAGAGCATTCCATATATCCACCACTCTCTGGGTGAAAAAGTTTTTCCTCAACTCCGTTCTAAATGGCCTACCCCTTATTCTTAAACTGTGACCTCTGGTTCTGGACTCACCCATCAGCGGGAACATGCTTCCTGCCTGCAGCGTGTCCAATCCCTTAATAATCTTATATGTTTAAATAAGATCCCCTCTCAGCCTTCTAAATTCCAGAGTATACAAGCCCAGCTGCTCCAATCTTTCAACATACGACAGTCCCGCCATCCCGGGAATTAACCTTGTGAACCTACGCTGTACTCCCTTAATAGCAAGAACGTCCTTCCTAAAATTTGGAGACCAAAACTGCACACAGTACTCCAGGTGTGGTCTCACCAGGGCCCTGTACAGCTGCAGAAGGATCTCTTTGCTCTTATACTCAATTCCCCTTGTTATGAAGGCCAGCATGCCATTAGCTTTTTTCACTGCCTGCTGTACTTGCATGCTTGCTTTCAGTGACTGATGTACAAGAACACCTAGATCTCATTGTGCTTCCCCTTTTCCTAACTTGACTCCATTTAGATAATAATCTGCCTTCCTGTTCTTACCACCAAAGTGGATAACCTCACATTTATCCACATTAAACTGCATCTGCCATGCATCTGCCCACTCACCCGGCCTGTCCAAGTCTCCCTGCATTCTCATAACATCCTCCTCACATTTCACACTGCTTCCCAGCTTTGTGTCATCGGCAAATTTGCTAACGTTACTTTTAATTCCCTCATCTAAATCATTACTATATATTGTAAACAGCTGTGGTCCCAGCACTGAACCCTGCGGTACCCCACTGGTCACCGCCTGCCATTCCGAAAGGGACCCGTCAATTGCTACTCTTTGTTTTCTGTCAGCCAGCCAATTTTCCATCCATGTCAGTACTCTGCCCCCAATACTATGTGCCCTAATTTTGCCCACTAATCTCCTATGTGGGACTTTATCAAAGGCTTTCTGAAAGTCCAGGTACACTACATCCACTGGCTCTCCCTTGTCCATTTTCATAGTTACATCCACAAAAAATTTCAGAAGATTAGTCAAGCACGATTTCCCCTTCGTAAATCCATACTGACTCAGACAAATCCTGTTACTACTATTCAGATGTGTCGTAATTTCATCTTTTATAATTGATTCCAGCATCTTTCCCACCACTGACGTCAGGCTAACCGGTCTATAATTCCCTGTTTTCTCTCTTCCTCCCTTCTTGAAGAGAGGGACAACATTAGCCACCCTCCATTCCACAGGAACTGATCCTGAATCTATAGAACATTGGAAAATGATTACCAATGTGTACACGATTTCTACAGCCACCTCCTTAAGTACCCTGGGATGCAGACCATCAGGTCCCAGGGGCTTATCAGCCTTCAACTGGTGAAAGATCTTACCAATGAAAAACAAGCCAAAGAGAAAACACCATCCAAGACAAAAATGGCAGAAGTCTCACAGAAGGAAAGGAAATAATGGAAAGGTGGACAGAGTACTGTTCAGAACTGTACAACTACCAGAGCAAAGGGTATCCAAGCGTGTTCAATGTACAGGGATCTTCCAATGAGGATGACTATCCAATCATGCGTGAAGAAGTTGATGCAAAATGATCACTGAAGTGCGGGAAGTCAGCAGGAGTTGACAACATTCCTGCTGAACTGCTGAAGCACGGAGAAGAGACCACGATAGACATGTTTACCGCCATCTGCAATAAGATGTGGCAGACAGGTGAATGGCTGACACCTTAGACTCAGTCGCTGATCATTGTGCTTCCCAAGAAAGGCAATCTCCAACTTTGCCAGAATTACCGCACCATCAGTTTGATCAGCCACGTAAGCAAGGTAATTCTCAGAATCATCTTGAACAGACTGAGACCTCAGGCAGAAGACATCATTGCCGAGGAACAAGCAGGCTTCCGTAAGGGCAGAAGCACTAATGAGCAGATATTCAACCTCCGCACCTTTTGTGAGAAACACCTTCAGCACCAGAAAGAGTTCTACCACATCTTCATGGACTTCAAGAAGATGTTTGACAGAGTATGGCATGATGCCTTATGGGGAGCCATGAAGAAATTCAACATGGGGCAGAAGCTGGTTCATACAGTCCATTAGCTTTACGCCAAGGCAACTAGTGTAGTATTCGCTCAAGGCACCATCGGGGAGTGGTTCCATACCTCTGTAGGAGTCTGTCAGGGCTGCCTCCTCTCCCCCACTTTCTTCAATGTCTTCCTGGAACGAATCATGAGTGTTGCCCTTGAAGATCATGTGGGCACAGTCAACATCGGAGGGAGGAACATCACAAACCTAAGATTTGCTGACAACATTGATGGACTTGCAGGAAAAGAGGATGAACTGGCCAACCTGGTCAACCATCTTGACAGAGCCTCCAGGAAGATTGGAATGGAAATAAGTGCCGAGAAAACCAAGCTCATGGCAACTGCTAATGATGCCAACACAACATACATCTCAGTCCATGGTCAGAAGCTTGAGACTGTGCAGCAGTTCAGATACCTGGAGGCAATCATCAGTGATGAAAGATCAAGACCAGAAGTCCTGGCAAGAACCGTACAGACAATGACTGCACAATCCAAACTCAAGACAATATGGAGCGACAGCAACATCACCATGAAGTACAAGATCAGACACCTGCGTGCACTGGTATTCTCCATCTTCCTGTACGCATGTGAGACATGAACCCTCACAGCACAGCTACAGAGGAAGATAGAGGCATTGGAAATGAGATGCTATCGCAACATCTTGGGCATCTCATACTTGGACCACATCACAAACGAGCAGGTCCACAAGACCATCCAGCACCACATTGGCCCCACATGAAGACTTTCTCACAACGGTGAAGAAAAGAAAGCTGAGATGGTACTGCCATGTAACAAGATCCAGTGGCCTTGCAAAGACCATTCTACAAGGATCTGTGGAGGGTAAAGGAAGGAGAGGTAGATAGAGGAAAAGGTGGACGGACAACATTAAAGAATGGACAGGAAAAATATTTGCGGTGACCCAGGCTCTGGCACACAACCACGACAGATGGAACAGGCTGGTGCAAAGCTTGTCATGACGGCGCCCCGACAACTCCACCAGGAGTTCAGGGCGCAAGGAAGGAAAGGAATCAGGGTTGTGATGTTGCTGTAGTGCTACAGCTCAAGGGACAACTCCACGCCTTATCACCAAATAAATAAGTAAATGGGACAGCACCTACCTCTTGTGGTCAGCACAGTAGCGTTGGATAGCTATTAGAGTAACACTGTTAGAGTAGGTCCATCGTGCCAGTGACCCGGGTTCAGTTCCACTGATGTCTTTGTCATTCTCCCCGCGACTGTGTGCCTTTTCTCCGTGTGCTCAGGTTTCTTCCAACAGTTCAAAGGCATGCAGATTGGTAGATCGGTTTGTCACATGGTGTAATTGAGCGACGTGGGCTCCTTCAGCTGAAAGGGTCTGTTACTGTGCTGTATCTTTAAATATAGAAAAAAATTAAAGCCTTGGAGGGAGCATCAAAGGTCATAGTTTCTTACTTTACTGTGATATTTGTAGGGCGAGGGTCCCCCAGTGTTCCCCACATTTACAACAGATCCATAATGTGATTTATGTTGGCTGTTCAGAAGTCATTTCTGGAGAATTTTTGGAAATAACAACAAACCAGAATTTTTTTCTCTCTGAAATGCCTTTACTTCAGGTTGAGAGATACGGAGCCCTAGAGTTAAAGAGTTATAATAGACCTGTTGGTCAGCATGACCAAACTGGGCATTGAGTGATCTTATAGAGGTATACAAATCATGAGTAGAGATAAGGTTCATGACCTAATGAAGGTGGAGGAGGTCGGTGAACACTGGGAGGCAAAGCTCCACATCAAGGGTGATGGGTTTGTGGAACACAATGTCAGAGTAAACTGCAGGGTAAGATCTGGGCAGAATTATAATTTTTAAAATGCATTTGGATATGTACAGTACATCTATAAAAGTTGCAGGAGGCAGGTAACTGGGTGACTGTCAGGAGAGGGAAAGAGAATAGCCAGCCAGTGCAGAGTAACCCTGTGGTTGTTCTCCTCAATACTAAGTATACAGCTTTGGATACCACTGGCGGAGTTAAGCCTTACTGGGGGGAAACTGCAGTGACTGAGTCTGTTGCACAGAGTTTGGCTCTATAGCTCAGAAAGGAGGGAGGAGAAGAGAAGTGCAGCCATGACAGGGGACTCCATAGTTAGAGGAGCAGTCATCAGAATCTGTGGATGTGAAAGAGAGACCTGGATGGTATCTTGTGGAGGCATTAGTAATGATCTTTCAAGAATCACTAGATCCTGGAATGACTCTGGAGGACTGGAACCTTGTAAATGTCACTCTACCCTCTAAGAAGAGAGGGAGACAGAAGAAAGGAAATTATAGACCAGTTAGTCTAAATTCAGTGGTTGGAAGATGTTGGAGTCTGTTATTAAGGATGTGGTTTTGGGGTACTTGGAGGCACATGATAAAGTAGGCCATAGGCAGCATATTTTCCTTAAGGGAAAATTGTGCTTGACGAATTTTTGTTGGAATTCTTTGAGTAAGTGACAAGCAGTATAGACAAAGGAGAGTCAGTAGATGTTGTTTACTTGGACTTTCAGAAGGCCTTTGACCAAGAGCCACATGAGGCTGGTTAACAAATTAAGAGGTATTAGTTGAAAGATATTAGCAAGGATAGAGATTTGACTAGTAGGAACTAGTTGGGACCATTTTTTTCACATTATTTGTCAATGCTTTGGGTAATGGAATTGATGGTTTTGTGGCTAAGTTTGCAGATTATATGAAGATGGATGGAGTGGGAGTACTGATGAGGAAGCAGAGAGTCTACAGAAGGTCTTGGACAGATTGGGAGAATGGGCAAATAAGTGACAAATGGAATATACAGGGGGGAAATGTGTGGTCATGCACTTTGGTAGAAAGAATAAAGGCAGAGACTATTTTATAAATGGGGAAAAAATACAAAATTCTGAGGTGCAAAGAGACTTGGGAGTTATTGTGCAGCATTTCCTAAAGGTTAAGTTGCAGTTTGAGTTGGTGCTAAGAAAGGAAAATGCAATCCTTGCACTCATTTCAAGAGGACTAGAATATAAGAGCAGGGATGTAAAGCTGAGACTTTGTAAGGCATTGGTCAGACCACACTTGGAGTATTGAGCAGCTTTGGGCACTTTAAGGGGTGCTGGCTCTGAAGCAAGTCCAGAGGAGGTTCCCAAGAATGATTCCAGGGATGTTCACATATGAGAAGTGTTAGATGATGCTGGGCCTGTACTTGCTGACATTTAGAAGAATGAGGGGGGATCTCATTGAAACCTAATAAATATTGAAAAGCCATGATAGAGTGGGTGCAGAGTGGATGTGTTCTATGGTGGCAGAGTCTAGGACAAGAGGAAAACAGCTTCAGAATAGAGGAACATTTTTTTAGAACATGGATGAGAAGGAGCAACACGCTCAAAATGCTAGAGGAACTCAGCAGACCAGGCAGCATCAATGGAAAAGAGTACAGTTGACGTTTCCGGTTGAGACACTTCAGCAGTACTAGAGAAATAAAGATGAGGAATCAGAATTAGAAGGCAGGGGAGCAGAGGAAGAAACACAAGGTGATAGGTAAAACCAGGAAGGGTGGAGGGGTGAAGTAAAGAGATGGGAAGTTGATTGGTGAAAGACATACAAGGCTGGATAAGGGGGAATCCAATAGGAGAGGATAGAGAGCCATGGAAGAAAGGAAAAGGAGGGAGAAGCACCAGAAGGAGCCGATGGGCAGGGTAAGATATAAGGTGAGAGAGGGAAAAAGGGGGTGGGGAATAGAGGGAGGGGGACATTACCAGAAACTGAGAAATCTATCCATCAGGTTGGAGGCTGCCCAGACTGAATATAAGGTGTTCCTCTTCCACTCTGAGTGTGGCCTCATCACGACAGTAGAGGAGGCCACGGAAGGACATGTCGGAATGGGAATGGGAAGTGAAATTGAAATGGGTGGGCACAAGGAGATCCCAGTTTTCCTGGCAGATGCTCAACAAAGCAGTTTCCCAATTAATGTCTCACTGATATACAAAGGGCCACACCGGGAGCACTGGGTACATTAGATGACCCCAGCAAAGTCACAGGTGAAATGTCGCTTCACCTGGAAGGACTGTTTGGGCCCTGAATGGTAGTGAGGAAGGAGGTATAGGGGCAGGTGTAGCACTTGTTCCGCTTGCAATGATAAGTGCCTGGAGGGAGATCAGTGAGGAGAGATAAATGGACAAGGGAGTCGTGTAGGGAGTGATCCCTGCAGAAAGCAGAAAGTGAGGCGGAGGGAAAGATGTGCTTGGTGGTGGGATCCCATTGGAGATCCTGCAGAGGGAGGGAAAGAAGTGCTTGGTGGTGGGATCCCATTGGAGATCCTGCCCCTACACCTCCTCCCTCACTACTATTCAGGGCCCATGAGTCTCTGCGGGTCATCTATTGTATCCTGTGCTCTTGATGTGGTCTCTTGTATATCAGCAAGACCCAACATAGAATGGGTTACACTTTGCTGAGCACCTACACTCTGACCACCTGAAAAGTGGGATCTCCCACTGGCCACCTATTTTAGTTCTACTTTCATTCTCGTTCCTTCATGTCCATCCACGGCCTCCTCTACTATCGCGATGAGGCCACACTCAGGATGAAGGAACAACACCTTATATTCTGTCTGGGTAGCCTCCAACTTGATATCCTTAACATTGATTTCTCGAACTTCCTGTAATGGCCCCCCCTTCTCTATTCCCCTTCCCCTTTTCCTTCTTTCACCTTATCTCCTTGCCTACCCATCACCTCCCTCCCCCTTTTTTCTTTCTTCCATGGCCTTCTTGTCCTCTCCGATTAGATTCCCCCTTCTGCAGCCCAATCAACTTCTTTCACCAACTTCCTAGCTCTTTCCTTCACCATCCCCCACACCCCAACACTCGGTTTCACCTATCACCTTGTGTTTCATCTTCTCTTCCCCCTACCTTCTAACTCTGACTCTTCCTCATTTTTTTCTCTAGTCCTGCTGAAGAGTCTCAACCTGAAAAGTCAACTGTACTCTTTTCCATAGATGCTGCCTGGCCTGCTGAGTTCCTCCAGCATTTTGTGTGTGCTGCTCAGATTTTCAGTATCTGCAGATTTCTCTCGTTTGTGAGTGGATGAGAAGGAAGATCTTTAGCCTGACAGTAGACATTATGTGGAATACATTGCCACAGATGGCTGTGGAGGCCAAGTCATTGGATGTATATAAAGCAGAGGTTCTTGCTTAGTCAGGGCATCAAAGGTTATGGGGAGAAGACAGGAGAATGAGGTTGAGAGGGATAGTAAATCAGCAACGATGGAATGGTGGATGAGATGTGATGGGCTAAATGGCCTAATTCTGCTCCAATGTTTGATGGTCTGACTAGTTTAGAGGGTTATGGACCAAATGGAGAAGTCTTGATTCAGGGTTTTGATCCAAAGTCCTCCCTGTGGAATGCATAGGTATCTAACATCCACTAGATACAGTCCTCTGTCTCGTCAATATGTCTAACATCCATTGGATACAGTCTCCTGTCTCATCAATATCTCTAACGTCTACTAGATACAGTCCCCTGTCTCGTCAATTACTCTAACGTCCATTAGATATAGTCCTCTGTCTTGTCAATACCTCTAACGTCCACTAGATACAGTCCTCTGTCTCATCAATATCTCTAACGTCCACTAGATATGGTCCTCTGTCTCGTCAATATCTCTAACATCCATTAGATACACTCCTCTGTCTCGTCGATATCTCTAACGTCCATTAGATACAGTCCTCTGTCTCATCAATATCTCTAACGTCCACTAGATACACTCCTCTGTCTCGTCAATATCTCTAACGTCCATTGGATACAGTCCTCTGTCTCATCGATATCTCTAACGTCCACTAGATACACTCCTCTGTCTCATCAATATCTCTAACGTCCACTAGATATGGTCCTCTGTCTCGTCAATATCTCTAATGCCCATTAGATACACTCCTCTGTCTTGTCAATATCTCTAATGTCCACTAGGTACACTCCTCTGTCTCATCAATATCTCTAACGTCCATTGGATACAGTTTTCTGTCTCGTCAATATCTCTAACGTCCATTAGATACAGTCCTCTGTCTCCCCCACCTTTTGCTTTTCCTTATTCTTCTGGTGCCTTCACCTTTTCACTTTCCCCTCCACTGCTGTCATGACTTGCCCATTACCCACACCCTCTTCCCTCTGGTTCCCCAACTCCTTTCCTTGATTATATGGTCCACTGTACTCTCTTATCAGATTCCATCTTTTTCAACTGTTCGTTTCTTCTACCGATCACCTTCCACTTTATCTGTCATTCTCACTTCCACATCTCCCACCCACATACCTTCCATCCACCCCTCACCTGGATTCACCAGCTTGTGCTCCTCTCCCTGCCCTCACCCATTTATTCTGGCTTTTGTGCTCCTGCCTTCCAACCCCGTTGAAGGATCTAAGCCTCTGTTCATTTCCCTTCATACTGTAGATGCTGCCTGACCTGCTGAGTTCCTTCAGTGTTTTGTGTGCTGCCCCATATTTTGCCTTGTTTTACAAATAACAGCTGAAGAATTATAAAGCTCTAATCACATTTTGTTCAGGGAATTGTAACTAGAAAAAGCAGGAATATATAGAAACCTAAAAGGCTTGACAAAATCCTTTGAAAATGCTCCACGATACCTTAAACACAAAATAATTCTGGAAGGCATGAAACATTTATCCATTTGTATCCACAGCCAATGGAATTGAATCAGTACATTACATAAAGATTATTACCTACGTTTCAGTAACGTTAATTCTCCTTCCAGCTGTTGAATGTATGTTCAGCTTTGTGAGGTCAAGATATGGGGCTTCTAATATTGAAGTGCAAATGCTGATGTTAAATACTGATTGATTTTAATATCTGTCCAATCTGTATTCTTTGAACAAGCATCAGTTGCATGTTTGACAACATCTCATTAGGATAGTATCTAACATAACTTGTACCATTGGTGTATGTGTCAGATTACATTTTAGAAGCAAGTGGTAGCTGTAGGGCCCAATAAAGAAGGTCTTTGCAACAACATTTAGCAGTTCAACTCCATGAAAATCTGTGCAACTAAAAATTAGATTAACCTGGAGAAAAACAATATCAGGTGTTCAATTTCTAAATTATCAGTGGTATTTTCATTTGCAGTGACAATTTTATCTCAGTTTTGGATTCCACTGAGACATTCCATTGAAGTTCAACATGTAAATTTTATTTCCTCCATGATTTTCAAAAATAGAATATTTCATATGTACTTACAGAACAATCTAGATTAATTTACCCCAAATCCCATCCACTGCTACCAACCTTATAGTTCCCACACCTCACACTTCCCGTTTCTACCTCCTACCCAAGATCCACAAACCTGCCTGTCCTGGCAGATCTATTGTCTCAGCTTGCTCCTGCCCCACCAAACTCGTTTCTGCATACCTCGACACGGTCTTATTCCCCCTTGTTCAATCCCTTCCGACCTATGTTCATGACACTTCTCACGCTCTTAAACTTTTCGATGATTTTAAGTTCCCTGGCCCCCACCACTTTATTTTCACCATGGATGTCCAGTCCCTATATACTTCCATCCCCCATCAGGAAGGTCTCAAAACTCTCTGCTTCTTTTTGGATTCCAGACCTAGTCAGTTCCCCTCTACCACCACTCTGCTCCGTCTAGCGGAATTAGTCCTTACTCTTAATAATTTCTCCTTTGGTTCCTCCCACTTCCTCCAAACTAAAGGTGTAACTGTTGGGCACCCGTATGGGTCCTAGCTATGCCTGCCTTTTTGTTGGCTTTGTGGAACAATGTTCCAAACCTATTCCAGTATCCGTCCCCCACTTTTCCTTTGCTACATCGACGAGTGCATTGGCGCTGCTTCCTGCATGCATGCTGAGCTCGTTGACTTCATTAACTTTGCCTCCAACTTTCACCCTGCCCTCAAGTTTACCGGATCCATTTCCGACACCTCCCTCCCCTTTCTAGATCTTTCTGCCTCTACCTCTGGAGACAGCTTATCTACTGATGTCTACTATAAGCCTACTGACTCTCACAGCTATCTGGACTATTCCTCTTCTCACCCTGTCTCTTGCAAAAATGCCATCCCCTTCTCACAATTCCTCCGTCTCCGCCGCATCTGCTCTCAGGATGAGGCTTTTCATTCCAGGACGAAGGAGATGTCTTCCTTTTTTAAAGAAAGGGGCTTCCCTTCCTCCACCATCAACTCTGCTCTCAAACGCATCTCCCCTATTTCACGCGTATCTGCTCTCACTCCATCTTCCTGTCACCCCACTAGGAATAGGGTTCCCCTGGTCCTCACATACCACCCCACCAGCCTCCGGGTCCAACATATTATTCTCCGTAACTTCCGCCACCTCCAACGGGATCCCACCACTAAGCACATCTTTCCCTCCCCCCCTCTCTCCACTTTCCGCAGGGATTGCTCCCTACGCGACTCCCTTGTTCATTTGTCCTCCCCATCCCTCCCCACTGATCTCCTTCCTGGCACTTATCCTTGTAAGCAGAACAAGTGCTACACATGCCCTTACACTTCCTCCCTTACCACCATTCAGGGCCCCAGACAGTCCTTCCAGGTGAGGCGATACTTCACCTGTGAGTCAGCTGGGGTGATATACTGCGTCCGGTGCTCCCGATGTGGCCTTCTATACATTGGCGAGACCCGACGCAGACTGGGAGATCATTTTGCTGAACACCTACGCTCTGTCTGCCAGAGAAAGCAGGAACTCCCAGTGGCCACACATTTTAATTCCACATCCCATTCCCATTCTGATACGTCTATCCACGGCCTCCTCTACTGTAAAGAAGAAGCCACACTCAGGTTGGAGGAACAGCACCTTATATTCCGTCTGGGTAGCCTCCAACCTGATGGCATGAACACTGACTTCTCAAACTTCCGCTAATGCCCCACCTCCCCCTCGTACCCCATCCGTTATTTATTTATATACACACATTCTTTCTCTCTCTCTCCTTTTTCTCCCTCTGTCCCTCTGACTATAACCCTTGCCCATCCTCTGGGATTTCCCCCCCTCCCTCTTTTCCTTCTCCCTGGGCCTCCTGTCCCATGACCCTCTCATATTCCTTTTGCCAATCACCTGTCCAGCTCTTGGCTCCATCCCTCCCCCTCCTGTCTTCTCCTATCATTTTGGATCTCCCCCTCCCCCTCCAACTTTCAAATCTCTTACTAGCTCTTCCTTCAGTTAGTCCTAACAAAGGGTCTCGGCCCGAAATGTTGACTGTACTTCTTCCTAGAGATGCTGCCTGGCCTGCTGTGTTCACCAGTAACTTTGATGTGTGTTGCTTGAACTTCCAGCATCTGCAGAATTCCTCGTGTTTACCCTTAAAATTGGGCTGTTTTTTCAACAATGAGACCTGTAAATTGAAACATAGCTTTACACTCTTGCTTAGGCTGTTTTGCCAGTGGAGATTACAGCCACTCTCACTTTTAGCACATTCCAGAATTTGGTGCTGACTGCTGTACGAGATACGAGACAGCCCATATTACAGAATTAAGTGTGCCATTTTTAACAGGACTTGATGGAGCTGGTATTTCCCTTGTTTGAGGTCTGTAGAGCAGTCTTAAAAGGGGTTCTGTTCAGGACTGAGAAAAAACGAAATTCCACCACCCAGCTTTGGAATTCTTAGGGTCAAGATGTTTGTGTGGGTTGTATCCTGTAGCTAATGAAGTGGACACCGAGTGTATGTTTGTAATTTTCTGTTGTTGGAGCCCATCTACTTCAAGGTTTGATGTGTTGTGTGTTCAGAAGTGCTCTTCTGAACCCCTGTTGTAACTCGTGGTTATTTCAGTTACTATTACTTTCTGTCAGCTTGAACCAGTCTGGGTATTCTGCTCTGACCTCTCTCATTAACAAGACATTTTCTCTACAGAACTGCCAGCCACTGGACACGTGTTGTTTTTTTTAAAGAATGCAACATTCTTTAAACGCTGGAGATTGTGTGTGAAAATCCCAGGAGATCAGCAGATTCTGATAACCCACTTATACGTTTTGCAGTGAACAGTAATTGGGTTGTTTCAGTCCATAATGGCATTCCTCCATTAACTGCAAAGCCTCTAGTTCCTGCCATTTGTTCTTCAGAAGCTTTTTGTCTATAACAGCTGTGTCCTGTTTATCTCTGTTGGCAAAACCCTCCTACCATAAACATACACACAGGTTCGTAAGCCTCCCATCCAAACCAGCAAAGCACCCTAGAATCTTTCAAGTTCCATTTTGTTACATTACATTTTACAAAGTTTACAAATTCATGAAGTATTCAGGTTTACAGATATATTTCAAATACAAAATACTCTGCAGGGTGCTGGGGCCAAAGCAACGCGCAGGAGGAACTCAGCAGGTCGGGCAGCATCCGTGGAAACAAACAGTCAACGTTACGGGCCAAAACCCTTCGTCAGGACTGAAGAGGGAAGGGGCAGAGGCCCTATAAAGAAGGTGGGGGGAGGGTGGGAAGGAGAAGACTGGTAGGCGCCAGGTGAAAAACCAGTAAGGGGAAAGATCAAGAGGTGGGGGAGGGGATAGGCAGGAAAGGTGAAGAAGGAAAAGGGGAAAGCACAATGGGTAGTAGGAAGTGGAACCAAGAGGGAGGTGATAGGCAGCTGGACCAGGAGGCAGAGTGAAACTGGGATGGGGGAAGGGAGTGGGAGGGAATTACCGGAAGTTGGAGAATTCTATGTTCATACCAAGGGGCTGGAGACTACCTAGACGGTATATGAGGTGTTGCTCCTCCAACCTGAGTTTAGCCTCTTCGTGGCAGTAGAGGAGGCCATGTATGGACATATCCAAATGGGATTGTGAAGCAGAGTTGAAGTGGGTGGCAACCGGGAGATCCTGTCTGTTGTGGCGGACGGAGCGGAGGTGCTCGACGAAGCGGTCCCCCAATCTGCGTCGGGTCTCACCGATGTAGAGGAGGCCGCACTGGGAGCACCGCATGCAATAGATGACCCCAACAGACTCACAAGTGAAGTGTTGCCTCACCTGGAAGGACTGTTTGGGGCCCTGATTGGTGGTGAGAGAGGAGGTGTAGGGACAGGTGTAGCACAGAGGGACAGATATATTTCCACAGCATGGAATGATTGTTGGTGCCAGAGAATGGGGGTTGTAAGATTGAAGCTATTCTCCAATGGTAATGGGTGGAGTAGCTTCCCGTGCAAGTGAATAAATTGCACCAATAATTTGATCCACTATAAATTTGTTGTAGTTTGTTTCTGTGTATTAGAAGGCCTACTTAAAAGGTACAGAGCAGAATTTGGAGGTTGCACCGGGATTCGCTTGTCTAGGTGTGACAATGACATGGGCAACGCTGCTCGTGAATAGTGTTGCTGAACAAAGAGCAAAGGTTTTTGGCTTCTGTTGATTTTCACAATTGGCAGTTAGACTTTCAGGTTGTCTCACTTTCACCCTATTCACTGCAGTCAATTCTATGGCCTTGAGTGGATCGGTTTCTGTCGTCATGATTCCCACACGATTCATGACCAACTGTGAACACTTCAGGTCGACCCTAGTGCCTGAGATATAAGAAAGAGGGGAGCAAACAAACTCGATGGCTCAGTATCAGAGACCGTTATACAGGTCAACTTATGCCTGGGATGCATGTGCACAAACGTATTGGATGGCTCGGAGTCAGGGACACATACAGGTTGAACTAGTGTCGACCACATGATATTTTACTGAGAGAGATAATATGAAAAAGGAAGTTGGTAAACCATCCAATAATGAAAGGGTGTCAGAGACACAGGGCGCTGGAAATAAATACTGAAATGTGTTAAGCCCTACAGGACTCTATGGTGAAAACTGGTAAGTTGGTAGAATATTGGTAAACATAAAGAGAACAAGAAAAAGTAAAAGAAGTGCAGGCGACGTTTTGGGCCGAGACCCTTCATCAGGACCAGGGAGGAAGAAAAGATGAGGAGTCAGAGTGAGGAAGTTGGGGGAGGCGTGCGGGAAAGAAACTATCTGCAGAGCCATGGCTGATGTTTCACTTGACGCTCTAACTTTTTCCTTTTGGTTTGAGTTCGACATTGGAAGGGATCCGCTGACAGTTTGAACCCTGCCTGCCCGCGTGCGCTTTTTTTCTCTCCGATTGCTATTTGTATATTGTACAGTACCTCTGCTACAAAACAACAATACAAACGGCCTGTAATGTGTTGTAGGTTTCTACGTGATGTGTTCTACCACGGAAATAGCAAAATGCCGCTCGAGGCACCGCAAGGTGTGACAAGGGACGGCAACAATTGAGCGGGTCGGCCGGCCTCTGTGGAGGGAGGAGCAGTTGCCGGCAGAGATGCCGATAGAAACAGGTGGATCGTCGCTTAATCTCTAATGTGAAATTTGATTTCTGTTTTCTCTCTCCCTGAATTTGCAGTTCAGTACAAATACCATCATCATCATGGCTTGTCACGCCAGACAGCCAGCCACTCTAGCATCGTTTGGTTGATGCTGAGCAGGTCGGTGTCAGCTAAATCAGGTGAGAGTGGGCAGTGGCACAGAACGTGTTCAATGCTCTGCACCCCTTTCGCCGCACTCACAGGACTCGCTGGTCTTTGAACCCCACTTCGTGTGGCCAAGATCACTTCGATGGTCGCTAGTTCGAGCCTTGGCTGAGGCGACGTGTTGTGTCCTTGAGCAAGGCACTTAACCACACATTGCTCTGCGACGACACCGATGCCAAGCTGTATGGTTCTTAATGCCCTTCCCTTGGACAACATCGGTGGCGTGGAGAGGGGAGACTTGCAGCGTGGGCAATTGCCGGTCTTCCATACAACCTTGCCCAGGCCTGTGCCCTGGAAACCTTCCAAGTCACAAATCCATGGTCTCATGAGATTAACGGATGCCTGTGGAAACTTCACTTCACCATATTGTCTCCCGTCCTACAAACTCCCGCTCTTGCTCAGCAAATACCAAATTACTATCAATTATATATTTTTATTAAAAAAGTGAAGAAATCAAATTGCTGAGGTCAAACGTCTGGTGGAGAGGTTGAGGCTGTTTCTCAAATGTTGAGTGAGGGTCTTAAAGCATCTGGGAGAAGCGTGTGTGCGCGCGTGCGTGAGCTGGCTCCCCCTCCCACCTGCCCACTGTTGCCGTTCTGTTGGAATTCTATTTCCAGAACGCGTAGAAGCCCAGAAATGGTGCTCCCTTCAGAATTGAAACACTCCGATTCAGCAGTTTGCTTGGATTTGCTGGTGGTGAATGGTGATGAAGCTACCTTGGCTTTAGAGGAGAAAAGCTAAAGGGTTCACTCTTGCCCTTTTTCCACTGAGTATTTGATTTAATGCTTTCTGTCCATCGTTGATTACTGTTAACATCAGCAACAAGGTGTATATAGCTGTCAGCTGACTTGCAGTGGAGACATTCTAGTTTTGACATTTAATTTGGTTAATGCCAGCTTTCATCTCTCTCCTCCAGGATTTGATCCTGTTTAACTGTGAATAACTGTACCTTGCTTCTACGTGGCAAGATGTTTTTCACACTAGTCTGGCAATTCTGTATTTGCTGTTTAAATTTTTTTTTAAATCCCTGAAGACGCTTACAAAATTGTTTTGGTACTTTAAGGGCACTCTGGAGTGGTCGAGTTGTCAATGAAGTGAAAATGTTTGCGTACCGGGGTGGCGGTGGGAGGGTGGTTGGAATGCACGTTCAGTGTAACTGGAAGGCAATGGCCTCTTTTCGACATATCTCGACCAATAGTTAAAGGAAGTTGGAATGATTTTTCAGAAGAGTACAAAGACTTACTGGAATGTTACCTTGTTTTAGTCACCTAAGTTACAGAGAAAGGTTGAACAAGTTGGGTCTTTATTCTTTGGAATGTAGAAGGTTGAGGGTGGTTTTGATAGAGGTATTTAAAATTATGAGGGGGATAGATAGAGTTGACGTGGATTGGCTTTCTCCACTGAGAGTGGGGGAGATTCAAACAAGAGGACAGGAGTTGAGAGTTAAAGGGCAAAAGTTTAGGGGTAAGATGAGGGGGAACTTCTTTACTCAGAGAGTGATAGCTGTGTGGAACGAGCTTCCAGCAGAAGTGGTTGAGGCAGGTTCGATGTTGTCGTTTAAAGTTGAATTGGACAGCTATATGGACAGGAAAGGAATGGAGGGTTATGGGCTGAGTGCAGGTCGGTGGGACTAGGTGAGGGTAAGAGTTCGGCATGGACTAGAAGGGCCGAGATGGCCTGTTTCCGTGCTGTAATTGTTATATGGTTACATGGGGCAGGGTGCGCCTTTTCCCAATCCAGAAAGAGAACTCAGCGCATGAAAAGAAAAGTAACACAAGGACATCATATAAAGTTTTAAAGCAGATACAAAATCTGCAGAGCTAACTTGCTGCACACAGGGGAATAATATGTGCTTTTGGATCTGAAAGAGGGGAAGAGGATGAATATGGAAATGTGAATTGAAATGATTTAGCAGATAAGAAGACCAGATATGGTTATGATGAGGAGCCTTGTCCTGATGATTTTCATGCCAACAAATAACCAAAAGGGGCTGGTGCTACAGGCTGCAGAATCCCCCTCCCCCAGTTACTGTCAGAAAGGGAGGAGGCAGAGCATAAAATCAAAACCAGAATATAACATACACTACTTAATTTGGGGTACAGCAACTGAAGGATATTGCTAAGGTTAATGGGACATATGTGCCCAGGGATGATTCTAGAGCGATGTTTCAAGTAGCTGGTTACCAGACAGCAATACATTGTCTGAGTGATAAACGAGGAAAGGAGATTGATTATAATGTGCTCGCATCTGAACATACCTTCCGCTTTGCCAGAAGCACAGTGACGTGTGAGGGGAATAACTGAGGAATGAAAGGATGCAATATTGACTGCTGTGCTGTTAACTGAGAGGACCTGGTAGATGCTCTAGCTATATGTTAACAGAGGAAAGAAACAAGGAAAATAATTGCTCGTTCAGCAACACTGCTCACGATGTTACCAAGTTCGGATATGGCCTAAATGCGGAGTGAGAGACACTGAAGCAGGTTGATGGTTCACAGACTTTAATACGAACAGCGTTAAAGGGAAAATAAAACAATAAACACTAGGCCAAACAGGGCCGTTAACTAAAACTCTCAAAAGGAAAATGAAGCTTACACTGCGGCTGAAAAGAACATCTAAACATTAAACGAATACCGTTAGTCTTCAGACTTGAAAGTCCAATATCTCAGGGAAGGCCAAATGCAAAACAGCAGCGAAGTGTTGCTCTGCTCTGTCCAAGTCTCGACAAGC
Organism: Mobula birostris; assembly: GCF_030028105.1. Classification (NCBI taxonomy): domain Eukaryota; kingdom Metazoa; phylum Chordata; class Chondrichthyes; order Myliobatiformes; family Myliobatidae; genus Mobula; species Mobula birostris. The sequence continues at coordinate 109,411,780 of NC_092372.1, forward strand.
ACGATGACAACAAATATGAAGTTAAATACTATCACGATTAAATAATAATTAGCTAACACGTGAAAATTCACAAGCACAATTGCCGTATCTACTGCGCTGCCGAATCCGGGGTTGTGACAGGGGCCCCCTCTCTAGGCTCAAGCCCTGAGGCACTACAGATCTGTGTCTGCTGTAAGTCCTGGATCAGCCACTTGTCCAAGATGTTCTTCGCCAGGATCCAGGTGCATTCTTCTAGGCCATACTCTTCCCAGTCCACAAGGTACTGGACCTTACCACGTACCCAACAAGATGCCAGGAGGCTCCGCACTGTACAGACAAGGGAACCCTCTACCAGGCGAGGAGGAGGGGGAGGTAGGGTGACTGGGGCCAGGGGAGCAGTAGTAACCGGCTTGAGCTGGGAAACATGGAATACTGGGTGGATCTTCAGTGATGCTGGCAGACGCAATCTATAGGACACCTTGTTGACAGCCTTTTCCACTACAAACACTCCCACGTAGCGTGGTGCCAATTTCCGGTTCTCGATTTTCAGGGGTAGATCGCTTGATACCAACTAGGCATCATCTCCTGGCTTGAATGGTCTTACCTGTTGACAGAACCAATCAGCCTGCCGGGAATGCTGTTCCTGGGCACGCAGCGGAGAAGCCCTGGCTCGTCTCCAGGTGCACTGGTAGCGCTGGATCAGCCGTTCAGCAACAGGAGCTCCTACGTCAATCTCCTGATCAGGGAAGAGCAGGGGCTGGAATCCCTTCTGGCATTCAAAGGGAGACATACCGGTGGAGGACGACTGGAGGTTATTGTGGGTGATCTCTGCCCAAACCAATTGGGAGCTCCAGGACGTGGGGTTGGAAGAGACAAGGCAGTGCAGGGTTGTCTCCAACTCCTGGTTCACTCTCTCAGTCTGGCCATTAGATTGGGGGTGGAGGCCAGACAAGAGGCTGGCCATGGCTCCTACAAGGGAGCAGAAAGGAAGTGAACTGTGGTCCACGATCAGGCACTATCTCTTGAGGAAAGCCATGGAGACTGAACACATGCTGAACCATGAGTGTGGCAGTTTCACGAGCTGATGGGAGCTTGGGGAGGGCAATGAACTGGGCAGCCTTCGAAAATTGATCCACAACAACCAAAATAGTGGTGTTTCCATTAGATGGGGGCAGACCAGTGATGAAATCTACTGAGAGGTGGGACCAGTGGTGGTGGAGCACAGACAGTGGACACAACAGACCCGCAGGACGCTGGTGTGATGCCTTGTTCCGAGCGCAGGTGGGACAGGCAGATACAAAGTCATGGACATCCTGGGACATAGATGGCCACAAGTTGACTCTTTACAAACTTCTGGGTCCATTGAATTCCCCAGCGTCCAGCCAGACGGGAGGAGTAACCCCATTCCAACACTTTGGAACACACCGCAGCAGGGACAAAAAGCCGGATGGGAGGAACCCCATCCGGGCCCTCATCTCTGCCTCTATTCCCCAGATCACCAGAGCAGTGATACACAAGCGAGGAAGAATGGGTTCTGGATCACCTTGTTCTCAAATCCGTCGAACTGCCAAGAGAGAGTGTCGGCCTTTGTATTCTTGCTGCCGGGACAATAAGTGAAGACAAAATTGAACCGTGTGAAGAACAGAGCCCACCGGGCTTAATGAGAGTTGAGTCTCTTAGCATCTTGAATATAGGAGAGGCACTTGTGATCTGTCCAGACCAAGAATGGATGCTCTGCCCCCTCGAGCCAGTGTCGCCATTTCTCCAGGGCCTCCTTGACAGCCACAAGCTCCAGGCTCCCAATGTCATAATTCCTCTCGACCGGAGTCAAGCAACAGGAAAGAGAGGAACAGGGGTGCAGCAGGCTACCCGCAGACGAGTGCTGAGAGAGGACAGCTCCAATGCCTACATTGGACGCATCCACCTCGACAATGAATGGCTGTGATGGGTCTGGCTTTTGCAGCAGTGGGGCAGTGGTGAAACATCGCTTCAGCTCTGAAAATGCTTCGTTGACATCATCCGTCCAATGGAATCCTACCGAGGTCTTCTTGGTGAGTGCATTAATTGGAATCCTGATACAGCTGAAATTCCAGATGAAGCGGTGATAAAAGTTTGCAAACCCCATGAAGCGTCGTGCCTGTTTGACTGTAGATGGTTTGGGCCACTCTGCAACTGCCTTAACTTTACTAGGGTCCATTTGAACACGGATGGGGTAAATATAGAGCCCAAGAACGACACCTGGTCTTCTTAGAATTCACATTTTTCAGGCTTAGTGTACAGGTTATTTTCAAGAAGGCATCTGAGTCCTCTCCGGACATGCTGGGCATGCTCCTGATGAGAGCAGGAATAGATAAGGACGTCATCTAAATACACAAACACAAACTGATTCAACATGTCCCTGAGCACATCGTTAACCAAGGCCTCGAATACAGCGGTGGTGTTGGCCAGACCAAAAGGCATCACCAGGTATTCATAGTGGCCATTAGAGGTACTGAAAACCTTTTTCCACTCATCCCCTTCTATTATGCGAATCAGATTGTAAGCATTGCGCAGATCAATTTTGGAAAATATTGTTGCTCCCTGGAGATGTTCAAATGCAGTTGCCAGCAAGGGAAGAGGGTAGCGGTTCTTCACAGTGATGTTGTTCAGGGGCCGATAATCAATACAGGGATGGAGCTTGCCATCTTTTTTGCACACAAAAAAGAACCCTGCTCCTGCTGGCAAGGTTGACGGATGGATAAACCCCATGGCAAATGCCTCTGTAATGAACTCCTCCATGGCCACCGTTTCAGGACGAGAGAGGGAAAAGAGCCAGCCCCGGGGAGGACTAGTGCCAGGTATGAGGTCTAGGCACAATCGTATGGCTGCTGTGGGGACAGGTGGTGGCCTTTCTTTTACTGAAAACATCAAGGAGATTCTCATATTCAGCCGGAATCCCAGACAGGTCCACACCTTTAGCTGATACAAGAGGGGATTCATAGAATGGAGCTTGAACCGAACCCAGACAGGTAAACAGGCATGCCAGTCCCCACTCTTGGAGTACCTTCAGTGACCAATCGATCCGTGGGTTATGTTGAGATAACCAGGGGAGACCAAGTACCAGTGGCAGTTCAGGTGAATTAACCAGATAGAAAGATACTTCTTCATGATGGTTGCCTTCAAGCACCAGTTGGAGGGGTTGGGTGGAAAGGTGGATCTGGCCGGTTCCCAGAGGTCAACCGTCCATCGCCTTAACGTTGATCTTTTCTCTTAATTCCTGAGTTGGAACTCCCCATCTTTGAGTGAGAGAGAAGTCCGGGAGATTCCCGGCTGCATCAGAGTCAATAAACGCCTGAAGTTGATGGGTCTGAGACCTCCACGACAAGGAAGCTGCGAGCATTACAGAATTACGGGGAGCTGACTGAAGAGAGAACCAGCCCGTTAGGATTCCCCTCCCTGCTGATGGGCATTCTCTTTCACTGGACGCTTGGAACATGCTGCCTGGAAGTGTCCTGGATCACCACAGTAGAGGCAGGAACCTGTTCTCTGGCGCCGCTCTCGTTCCTCCTGAGACAGGCGCATGTGCCCCACTTGCATAGGCTCCTCCATGGGTGGGTGCTGGGTTCTGAGGGAGGGGGAGAGGGCAAGGAAAGACAGTGATCCGGTGAGGGAGAGGGCAAGGAAAGACTGGATCTGGTGACGCGTTGGAAGTTTGAAACATTCTTTCTCTGAGCCACTCAGTTACCTGGTCATCACCTTGAATAGCCAGATTAACCAGGTCAACCAGACTATCCTGCTCGTCCTGGACAGTGATCTCATGCCGGACCCCTGCGTTCAGTCCGCGCTAGATGGCAGTGATGAGAGATCTCTCTTTCCATCCCGTCTCTACTGCAAGGGTACGGAATTTGACTGCATAGGTTCTCACCGTTCCTCTGCCTTGGCGCAGGTCCAAGAGTCAGTAGGCAGCCTCCTCACCCCGTACTGGAAGATCGAAAACCCTCCTTAACTCCGCCACAAAATGTCAGAACGACTGGGCTGTGGGAATCCTTGCGTTGAACAAGCTGAGTGGAGGTCTGTCAAGTAGATTGACCATGTACACCAATTTTCACACATCATCACCAAAACAACCAGGCTGGGCTTGGAATGTCAGCTGACATTGGGTAATAAAATTCCTGCAGACATCGGGGTCATCAGAGTATCTGCCCGGTGGTGGAATACTCGGTTCCTGAATGGTCATGGGAGTCGGGTCTGCTCCGGGTGTAGGAGCGGGGGCATTAGTAGCAGAGATTGTCAGGGCAGCAGAAAAGGAGGACCTGCGAGATGCTGGGAGTGGGACTGAGGCGGCCTGAACTGAGCTGGCAAGAATGTTAATGGCTGTCAGCTGATGCTGCCTGGTCACAGTAAGTTCGTGGATGGCGGCTGTGAGTGAGGAAATCGAAGACACCGGAGTCCGATTGTCTGTGGTGAGTTGTTGAACAGCTGCGGCTATGGACGATACCTGTTCCTCCAAGTGAGACTGGGCTTGTCGGCTCCATCTTTGTTGTTCGAGACTTGCAGTTACCAGGTTTGGATATGGCCCAAGTACAGAGTGAGAGACACTGAAGCAGGTCGATAGTTCACAAACCTTAATACGAACAGTGTTAAAGGGAAAATAAAACAGTAAATGCTAGGGCAAACAGGGCCGCTAACTAAAACTCTCAAAAGGAAAATGAAGCCTACACTGCAGCTGAAAAGAACATCTGAACATTAAACGAATACCGCTAGTCTTCAGAGTCAGGTGACTTGAAAGTCCAATTTCTCAGGGAAGGCCGAATACAAAACAGCAGCGAAGCGTTGCTATGCTCTGTCCAAGTCTCGACAAGCACTACGATGACAAGTATGGAGTTAAATACTATCAAGATTAAATAATAATTAGCTGACACGTGCAAATTCACAAGCATAATTGCCGTATCTACTGCGCTACTGAATCCATGGTTATGACACACGAGGAGAATACCCCGTGTCATTGTCACACCTACACGAGCGAATCCTGGTGGAACCTCCAAATTCTGTTCTGTTCCGTTCAATAAAGTCTTCTAATACATAGTAACAAATTCCAGCAAATTCATAGTGGATCAAACTATAGACACATTTTATTCATTATAGGTCATTGATTAAGACCCGAATTGAAGCAGTAGTCAAAGCCCTGCAGCCAACAACCCATAGGGAAATGAAGCATTTCAAAGTTCGAAGTAAAATTTATTATCAGAGTATATACATGTCTGAGATTCATTTCCTGCAGGCATATTTAGCAAATCAATAGAACAGTAATTGTAAACAGGATTGGTAAACTGTAAACATCAGGAACTATAAACTGTAAACAAACCGTGCACAGCAGATAATAAATAAATAGTAATGAATAATAAGCAAGAAATAACAAGATAAAAGAGTCCTTAAATGAGTTATCTCCTTTTGTTCAAGCGCCTGATGGTTAAGGGTAGTAACTGTTCTTGAACCTGGTGATACAAGTACTGAAGCTCCTGTACTTTGTACCTGATGAAAGCAGTGAGAAAGAGGCATGGCCTGGGTGCTGAGCATCCTTGATGATGGCTGCTGCTTTTTTACAGCTACTTTTCATGTAAACATGCTGTACCGTGATGTACTGGACCAAATCCACTACCTTTTGCAGGGTTTTTTGCTCAAGGGCATTGGTGTTCCCATACCAGGCCATAATGCAGCCAGTCAGAACACTTTCCACAGCACATTCATAGAATTTTGCCAAGACACTTGATGACATGCCAAATCTCCACAGACTCCTGAGGAAGCAGAGGCACTGTCATGCTTTCTTCCAATTATATTTACAAGATGGGTCCAGGACGGGTCGTCTAAGATGGTGACTCCCAGAAATTTGAAGTTACTGACCCTCTCCACATCTGATTCTCTGATGATTACTGGCTTATCCTCTCCTGAATTCAACAATTAATTCCTTGGTCTTATTGACATTGAGTGAGAGGTTGTTGCTATTACACCACTCAGTTAAGTTTTCAATCCCCCTCCTGTATGCTGATTCATCACCACATTTGATACGGCCCACAACAGTGGTGTCATCAGCAAACTTGTATATGGTGTTGGATCTGTACTGAGCCACACAGACATAGGTGTAAAGCGAGTAAAGCAGAGGGCTAATCACACATCTCTGTGGTGCTACTGTGCTAATGGAGATTGTGGAGGAGATTTCTTGTCAATCCAAAATGAGTGGGGTCTACAAGTGAGGAAATCCAGGATCAAATTGCACAAGGGGGCACTGAGGCTCAGGTCTTGGAGATTACTAATTTGTGTTGGGGGGGGTGGTGGTTGATGGTGTTAAATACTGAGCTATAGTTGATAAAGAGCATCCAGATGTATGCACATTGCTGTCCAGATGTTCCACGGTTGTGTGAAGAGCCAATGAAATAGCACTCCTGAGGATGATTAGGTATTGTAAACAGTGAATTTTAGATTATGCAGCTATTGCTAGGCCCCTCCAGAATATATTTCTTCCCTGTCAACCAGATTTATTATGCTAGACCCCAGACGCCAAGGAGGCATTTGAACATATGAAAGAGACAATTATATCCATCCCAGCTTTGGGCTTCCCAGACTATAGTAAAGAGTTTCACCTTTTCATTCATCATATGAATGGTTTCATTCAGATTGTTTAGACTTAGGACCACGGGGAAAGACAAACGTCAATTGTTTATTTTAGTGCTCAGATTCAAAAGCCAGAGCTTTACCAAGTTGTCTTCCAATGATGACAGCCTTTTGCACTACTGTTCAGCACATGCAATCTCTGTCTCATGCCCATATCGTGGAAATGTTACTGACTTACTGTGCCACGTAACACCTTACTCCCACTAGACAAACTAAGTATGAAATTGAGTTATTAATAAATCTGAATGTTAGAATTACTCATTGTGCAACTGTTAACTCAGCCACTCTTCTCCCCACGGATGAAGATGGCGACCCATACCAATGTGAAACTGTTACTCAAGAAGTAATCAAACCCCATGTGGACCTTACTGATGCTCCTATTGCTAATCCTGATTTAATTTTCTTTGCAATTGTTCAGCTTTATGTAACAATATGGGAAAACCATGCACACGATACGCAAATGTTTCCCTCACACGTTATGGTGGCAGCAGCACTTCCCGTGTCCATTTCACCACAACAAGTGGAGCACTCGGCCCCGCTGAGGACTTGTGTACTTGCTAAAGGCCAGAGTGGCAATACTGACTCATGCTATGCCTTTTGAGTAACATATGATTATGGACATATTTGGAAATTGTTGTTTTTTTTACATTGGAATATTACCCTATTAAAAATTCAGTGCACATACAAAACTTATTGGAAGAATTACAAAAACCTAAACAGTTTGTGATTATTAGATGTGCAGCACATACTAGATAAGTGGACGAGATCTCTAAGGGCAATAAAGCAACAGACTGTACCACAAAAGAGGCAGCAATTAGGCCCACACTTGCTATACCAGAAACAAGTGGCCTCACACAGTTTGCCCTGGTGACCCCTCCCACTGTGGAGGACGTATGAGCATACCAGTGCACTGCTCCGTCAATCAAAAGGGCAAAGTGTGAAAGGCTGGTTGTAAGCAACACTATGGACTCAGTGTGGCCCCAGGTAAATTAGTATCATAACTTGCCCAATGTTCACAAATTCAGCCATGCAAGCAAGAGGGGAATGTTGATCAAATAAACCAAACTGATTATGTCCCTGGAGTACCTCAAGTTGCAGAACAAATCTGTAGATAATGTATGATAAGTACCTTACAGAATCTGGGAAAGTGATCCACGTAACAGGACTCATACTCCTCCATCAGAGGCCCCTTTGTACACTCACAGATAGACTGTATCGAATTGCCTCAATGTGAAAGGTACAAGTGTGCACTCGTCATTATTGATGTGTTCTCGTGATGGGTTGAAGGATTTCCTTCTTGAAAGAATGATGTAGTTACAGTAACAAAATGTTTGTTACAGGAAATAATCCCATGATTTGGGATCCCCTGGAAACTATCTAGCAACAACAGTACCCATTTCACTGGTAACGTAATGAAAGAAATATGCAAATCCTTACAGATAGATCAACATTTCCATTGTAGCTACCATCCTCAGTCAGTGAGCCAAGTGGAAAGGATGAATGGAACAATTAAGAATAAACTTAGCAAAACTTGCAAGGAAATTGGACTAAAGTGGACAATGTGCTGCCTTTGGTTGTGATGACTACTCAAGCCACTGCTAATAGCACCATTGGCCTGTCCCCACAGGAAATCATAATGGGACGGCCCTTGATGCACCACTGGGAGTTAAGCAGATGGATGTGCATAACCAGGACGAGGGTATGCTGAACTATTGTATTGCTCTTAAAAAAAGCATTACCAAATATCATCTACAGGTAAAGGAAGTCCAACAACCAGCAGCAGACGCAAAGTGCCACAACATTGAGCCTAGAGACTACATGGTGCGGACAAACTGTTTGGCAGCTCAGCTTGAAAACCATTTCAGGTATTACTGGTCACCAATACAGTCATCAATGTAAGAGAAGAGCCATCATGGATTCACGCCTCCCACTGTAAGAGGAGTGTAGAAAACAGTGTGGGAAAATGAAATCACTGAGAGTCCCAAGGACAGCGGTTGGATTAGCCTTCATCCTTTCTTTGACAGATGTGACTGCCATGAATACTTCCTTACGAATAGCTCACAAATATACAAACAGGACCAATGTCTCAAGCTGCTGGGTGTGAATAGCTGTCCAGACACATGTAGAAATGGGTACACCCCTTTTACCGGTGCTTTTCAGTGAAACGGAGATGAGCTGTTACTTAATACTGTTCAAGGCTTCTGCCCTGGATATGTTGGTACAACGATACTGGGGCTAAGAAAAATGAACACCCTTCCTCCCCTTATCAGTACAGCCAGAATGTCACTGGAGGAAGATAGGGATATAAATTTGAAAACAACAAGACTTTTAGAGGATGGTACTTACCTCCGTAAGACAATGCTAGCCCCAGCGTAAGAGGACTTAGTGTTATCCCTGGGGATGGTAACACTTGACTACGCAACTGGTAAAGCTGCTCAGGAACTGATTAACATAACATCAGTAATGGAAAAGTTAGTGAATGAAGAGTTGACGTACTTTGCAGATCATAACTGAGAGGCCACCAAAAATTATACGGAAATGGGAGATCAGTTTCACATTTATAACACTCCAAGAAGAGGATGGTGAGCAGTTATCCTACGTTACGATATAATCATTCCTGTAATAATAATAGCTGTTATTCTTCCTCAAATTTTGTGCAGTATAGTAGGACTAAGAAGGAGAGAATATTGAAAATGAGTACCTGTTGGTCTGAACTAGGAAAAGGAGATTTTGTTTAACTAAAGTTCTGAGACAATATTGTTACTTGAAATCATTTTGATTACTGTACCTTAACAATTGTGTTTTGATGATTATGTTGTTGTCAGGAAATGACAAAAAGGAGGAAATATGTAAGTATACCTGTAACCCTGAAGTCTTTATAAATTTGTAACATTGGTAAAATGTAATGTGACAAAATGGAACTTGTGAGATCCCAGGGTGCTTTGCTCATTTGCTGGTTTGGATGAGAGGCTTACAAGTCTGTGTGAGCGTGTGTTTTATCAAGATGTGTGTTTTATGATGGGGTGTGGGCAGGAATGTCTTGACAAGCAGGACACAGCTGTCATAGAGAAAAAACCTCTAAAGAACAAATGGTAGGAACTGTCGACTTTATACATATGGAGGAATTTCATTATGGAATGAAACAACCTAATCCTGTTTTCTGTAAAATTTATACATGTGGTTAGTTAAAGCTATAAGATTGAAGCTACTCTCTTCCCTTTCAAGTGAATAAAATGCACCTATAATTTGATCCACACTGAATTTGCTGAACAGTACACAAAAGTGCTCAAAGACACTTAGCTCACATTTCTTCCCCTTTCTGATGTTTGGTCTAAACCACAACTAAGCATCTTGAACATATTTGCATGCTTTTATGCAATGTATTGCAGCCTCATGATTGGCTGATTAGATATTTGCATGAATAATGTACAGGTGTGTAGGTGTACCTAATAAAGTGGTCTCTGGGTGTATTTTCTTAAAGGAATCAAGGGACATGGAGTTAACGCTGGGAAGCTGTGGTGAGATAAAAAAGGAATAATCTATGATGTAATTGAAAGATATGCATGTAACACCACCCTGAGAAAGGTTTCATTGCTAACGGTTATGATTAGAGATAATGGGTGCTTTGGAATGTGAGCTGGATCTTTTGTTCGCCATGAGATGAAAAGGGAAGAGACTGGAGAGAACCGGTCGTAGGTTATGACCCAGTGGGAAGATCGTGATTTGATGGAGCTGGGTGCCGAGATTGATTGATGAATTAAGCTCGGTGAATTAAGCTCCAAATGGTGCACATTTGACTGTTTAATTGTAATAGGCCTTTTTTGGTTTTTCTTTCTTTTCTTTACTAGCCCTTTAGTTAAGATTCATAAATATAATTCCTTTAATTGTATGTAGTGTGCTGTCTGTTGTTTCTTGGCACTGAGTTGTAACAGGTTGAAAATTACACAGCATCCACACAAACCAAGGCTTGGGGAGGGAGATCTGTTTCAATCTCACTGGTTTGACAGGACCAGAGTATGTCTTCCCTAGACTTACACAGCCAAGGAAACCAGACATAAGGGGCCAAATGGTTTACTCATTTTCAATTTTTTATCTACCTTTTCTGCATCCTACCAAATTAGACAGAGCAGGCACAAACAGTATCATGTATTACTAGCCTTTCCAAAGCATCATCACTCATATAGTGGCACTACTGGTGGAGACCTCACTTGTAGCTTCTTGCTCTGGCCCCTTTCCACAAAGAAAGTAACTAAAATAGGAACTGTTTTTCACAAATGTGTTCACTTCCATTCAGTCATACCTGCCCCTCCACCTATCTTTATATCACCTATCTTTATATCGTCTGCAACTCCATCATCCAAATCATTGACATATAATGTAAAAAGAATACATCTCAACACAGACCCCTGTGGAGCATCACTAGTCACTGGCAGCTAACCAGGAAAGGATCATTCTATTCCCACTCATTGCCTCTTTCCAACCAGCCATAGCTTTATACATGCTAGTATCTTTCCTATAATACAGGCTCATAGCTTGTTAAGCAGCCTCATGTGTGGCACTTGGCAAAGTGTGGCCTTCTGAAGATTCAAGTAGACAATAATGATCAATTCTCCTTTGTCTATCCTGCTTATTAATTCTTCAAATAATTCCAGTAGATTTGGCAGGCAAGATTTTCCCTTGAGGAAACCATACCGACTGCAGACTATTTTATCATGTGCCTCTAATAACCCTAAGACCTCATCATTAATAATCAACTTCAACATATTCCCAACCACTGACATCAGATTAACTGGCCTACAGTTTCATTTCTTCTGTTTCTCTCCCTTCTTGAAGAGTGTAGTGACATTTGTTATTTTCTAGTCTTCAAAAGATTCTTGAAAGATCTCTTCAGCCACCTCTTTCAGAACCCTGGGGTGTACACCATCTGGTCCAGATAACTTATCTACCTTCAGAACTTCCAGTTTTCCAAGAATCTTCTCTAATTATGGTAACTTCACACACTTCATGCCCCCTGACACCTGGGACTCCACCATATTGCTAGTGTCTTCCGTAGTGAAAATTCTTACTCAGTTCATCTGCCATTTCGTTGTTCCCATTACTACCTCTCCAGTGGTCCAATATGCACTCCCACCTCTCTTTTATACTTTAAAGAGCTTAAGAAACTTTTGGTATCCTCTTTAATATTATTGGTTAGCTCTCTTTCATATTCCATCTTTACCTCTTTAATGACGTTTTAGTTGCCTTCCGTTGGTTTTTAAAAACTTCCCAATCCTCTAACTTCCCACTACTTATTGTTCTATTATATGCCCTCTCTGACTTTAATGTTGACTTTGACTTCAGTTTTTAGAATACACCACAGTTTTTAGAATACTTCTTCCTCTTTGGGATGTATATATTCTGTGCCTTCTGAACAGCTTCCAGCAATTCCAGCTATTGCTGCTCTGCCATCATCCCTGCCAGTGTTCTTCTCCAATCAATTCAGACCAACTCCTCTTTCATGTATCTGTAATTCCCTTTACTCCAACGTAATATGGATCCATCAGACTTTAGCTTCTCCTTCTCAAATTTCAGGTGAATTTGATCATATTATGATCACTTGTCCCTAGGGGTTCTTTTACATGAAGCTCTCTAATCAATTCCAGTTCATTGCACGACATCCAATTCAGAATAGCTGATCTTCTAGTGGGCTCAACCACAAGCTGCTCTTAAAAAGCCATCTCATTGGCATTCCAGGAAATCTCCCTCCTGAAATCAGCACCAACCTGATTTTTCAAATCTACCTGCATATCAAAGTCCCCATGTCTATTGTAACATTGCCCTTTTTGCAAGCATTTTCTTTCTCTTCATGGTAATTTGTAGACCACATCCTTACCACTGTTTGGTGGTCTGTATACAACTCCCATCAGGGTCTTTTTTACCCTTGCAGTTCCTTAGCTCTATCCACAATGATTCAACACCTGACTATATGTCACCTCTTTCTAATGATTTGATTTCATTTTTTACCTACAGAGTAACCTGCCATTTCTGTTCTCCTGCCTTTCCTTTTGATACAATGTGTATCTTTAGACATTAAGCTCACATCTATAATCTTCTTTTAGCCATGATTCAGTGATGCAGCATTAAGTAGCAACATTTATCTTCACCTGGAAGAGTGCTGAATGTATGGTGTGGTTAAAGATGTAGATCTGTGACATTAGCCCTGAGAAGTTAGAAGAAATCAACAGAGTGGCGCTACGTTGAAGCTGACACTGTGTAGCATTACACGGGGAAAGTTAACAATGATATATTGTGAATCTCACTCTTGGACACTTTAATAAACTACATGAGGGCGACTCCTTTGACACCACCAAAAGGTTGAAAAGCATTTTCTCAGCTAAGGATTTTCAATGACTTTCTTTCAAACAAAAAAATAATTCCTAGAAGTAACATTATACAATTGACTTATACGGTCTGGTTTTTATAGACCAGGGTTAAGGTGTTTGTTTAGTGATCTGAAGGTTGCTAGTTCGAGCCTCAGCTGTAGCAGTGTGTTTGTGTCCTTGAGCAAGGCACTAAACCATACATTGCTCTAGTGTCTGTGCGAGGAGTGGCACCCGCACAGACTTCCACGTTGCGCCTTGTAAGGCATGAAAATGCCCGACGCAGTCCCTTCAAGGTCTGAGTCAACGGTCCCTCCCTCTCTCCCTTTTATAGACCCGTGATGGAAAACTGCCTTGTGAGTTCTACCTCAGATGCTGTTGCATTTGAAACAATGGTTGAAATGGTTCAAATAGTTCTGTTTGTTATCAAAGAATGTGTACAGTATACAACCTGAATACTTGTCTTCACAGAAACATATCCCACTCACTAAAGTCCAAAGCATTTCCCGTGTTGTTAAATAATGTCAAGTGATTCTCAGAAACACACAATTAAATGAGATTCCTTAGTTCAAACCGTGATGATGGCTGTTCCAATAGTTAGGAATAAACAGGGTGCTTGCCCAGGCATTGCAGATATCTGTGCTGTCTTGAAGAACATCAGGTTGTCCAAGGGTGAAATAACTTTGCACACATTTTTGGGTGCCCTACCATCAATCAGAAAAAGTATTTCCTTATTTCTCAACAGGATGTTTATCTGCTCGGCACCTTATTTCTGGCATCAGATTGCCCTAAGTAACATCAAAAAGAACACAACATGCAATATTATCCTGCAGTGAGACTTTCAACTATACTAGTCTGAAAAATGACAGCTTAATTATCTCTTTTTAACCCCATTTTCACTCAAGTCAAGCTATGTAAAAGTGAACTATATTCTTTACCCCACTAAGAACATGAGACCTTCTATGACCTCAAATAGAATCTCTCGTGGGTTCTAGACAGCCAAGACTGTTATGCCTGTGAAGGTCAGGATGATAATCATAGCCGACTGCCTAGCCTCAGGAGCAATCAGTCACATCTCACAGTGCACTGTTACATCTGGGAGGTCAAACTCCATATTCAAGGCTAAGAAAATTATTCTAATATCCCCCAAAGAGTAAGCAGGACATGCACAGGATTTGCTTGTTTTGCAGGCTCCTGCAAAGTGCAGACGTTCAAAGATAGCTCACGTCCTTACAGGAACTTAACAGGCAAAATCCTTAAGAAGAACCCAACTGTGGACCTGAAGGAACTCCATGGTCCTCTTGTACAAAAAGAACATGGCTTCTTCACCAGCCTATCTGAACTCTGGGGAACTTTCTTCTACCCACTCCTTCCTCTTGTCCCCTCAGTGATTTCCACCTTTTGTCATTGTTTCTGTTTATACACCTGTGAGCAAATGGGACTAGTATACATAGTAGCCATGGACCAATTGGACTGAAGGATCTGTGTCCATCCTGTGTGACTCCATGACTATGAACTCTACCTGGAAGAGTTTTGCATCCTCAGGTTTGTCCTGATCAGGGCTGGATAGAGTGACCGTTACCAACAGCCGATCCTGTTGATGATGTGCAAGCATGGAGATATCGTGGTCAGGAAAGTGCACCAGCATCCCCACTTCCTTAGGAGACTAAAGACATTTGGATTTTGTCCTTTGAATCTTGCCATTTTTTTATAGATGCACCACAAAATAAACTCCTATTCAGATACATCAAGGTTTTGTTTGACAAGTATTCTCTCTGAGACTGCCAGAGAAACTACAAAGAGTTGTACACACGGCTCAGCCACGTTCAAAGTTCAAAATAAATTTATTATCAAAGTACATATGTGAGTTAATTAAACCCCAAAAAGTAATATTAGAAAGCTCCACCTGGGCAGGAATGAAAATGAGGTTTACCAAATTAAAAAAAAAGATCTTGAGGAAAAAAAGCTACATGAGATTGAAGCATGGATGACGCAGGCGCGGACCACCAAGAAAAAACACAGTAAACTACTAGAAACTAAAGATATAAACTGTTAAGAGTGGAATTACTGCTGAGTATCTCTACCCTACATACTTGAAAACCTCAGGGCGAAACACCTGAAGGAGAAACAATATCGATTAGTGGTTGACAACACACACAAACTGCTGGAGGAACTCAGCAGACCAGGAAGCATCAATGGAAAAGAATACTGTCGACATTTCGGGCTGAAATCCTTCGGCTTGGATTTCCAGCATCTGCATATTTTGTCTAATTTGTGATCGATAAATGGTTTATTGAGGCCACACCTATAACAAGCAGCAGCTATAGTGAGCCAATATTGGCAGACACAAGTGTCCAAGACCTCTACTGTGTAACCGGGAATTAATTCTGTTAAATCACACCAACAGATTTGGAGAGTTAAAACAAATTTACTCTTCTGAGTGTAGAACGTGTGTGTGTAATTTGTTCAGTCGTATTTTAACTTTATACTTTATACTTTATTGTCGCCAAACAATTGATACTAGAACGTACAATCACCACAGTGATATTTAATTCTGCGCTTTCCGCTCCCTGGATTATAAATATTAAAAATAGTAAAAAATAGTAAATACTAAAAATTTAAATTATAAATCATAAATAGAAAATAGAAAAATGGAAAGTAAGGTAGTGCAAAAACACTGAGAGGCAGGTCTGGATATTTGGAGGGTACGGCCCAGATCCAGGTCAGAATCCGTTCAGCAGTCTAATCACAGTTGGAAAGAAGCTGTTCCCAAATCTGGCCGTACGAGTCTTCAAACTCTTGAGCCATCTCCCAGAGGGAAGAGGGATGAAAAGTGTGTTGGCTGGGTGGGTCGTGTCCTTGATTATCTTGGCAGCACTGCTCCAACAGCATGCAGTGTAAAGTGAGTCCACAGACGGAAGATTGGTTTGTGTGATGTGCTGCGCCGTGTTCACAATCTTCTGCAGCTTCTTCTGGTCTTGAACAGGACAACTTTCATACCAGGTTGTGATGCACCCTAGAAGAATACTTTCTACGGTGCATCTATAAAAATTAGTGAGGGTTTTAGGGGACAGGCCAAATTTCTTTAGTTTTCTCAGGAAGTAAAGGCGCTGATGGGCCATCTTGGCAGTGAAATCTGCTTGGTTGGATCAAGTCAGGTCATTTGTGATATTGACCCCGAGGAACTTAAAGCTTTTGACCTGTTCCACTTGCGCACCACCGATGTAAATTGGGTCGTGCGGTCCGCTACTCTTTCTGAAGTCAACAACCAATTCCTTCGTCTTGCTGATGTTGAGGAATAGGTTATTGTCTTCACACCATGACACCAGGTTCTTAATTTCCTCTCTGTACTCAAACTCTCATTACCCGAGATATGGTCAACAATTGTGGTGTCATCAGCAAACTTATATATTGAGTTTGATGGAAATTTGGCTACACAATCATGGGTGTACAGTGAGTACAGCAGGGGACTGAGTATACAGCCTTGTGGGGCACCGGTGCTCAGAGTGATTGTAGAGGAGAGCTTGTCCCCTATTTTTACAGCCTGGGTCCTGTCTGTGAGGAAGCTGAAGATCCAGCTGCAGATCTGAGAGCTAAGGCCCAGGTTCCGGAGCTTAGGAATCAGTTTATTTGAAATGATGATATTAAAGGCAGAGCTGTAGTCAATGAAAAGGAGCCTTACGTATGCGTCTTTATTCTCCAGGTGCTCTAAGGAGGAACGTAGGGCCAGAGAGATGGCATCTGCCGTTGACCTGTTGCTCCCGTAGGCGAATTGCAGAGCGTCGAGGTTGACCAATAGGCTGTGGTTGATGTGTGCCATAACCAATCTCTCGAAGCACTTCATAGCAATCGATGTCAGGGGTCAGGGCGACAGGTCGATAGTCATTCAGGCATGACACCTTGCTCTTCTTCGGCACTGGGATTATCATTGCCTTCTTAAAGCATGAGGGGATCTTAGACTGAAGCAAGGAGCAGTTGAAGATGTCAGCAAACACTCCAGCTAGCTTACTTGCACAGGCCCAGAGAACCCATCCGGGACGCCATCTGGGCCTGTTGCCTTCCTTGGATTTATCTTCAGGAAGGCCTTTGTAATGTCCTCCTCGGTGACGATGAATCTCGATGCCACCAGGTCCGGTTCATCCAGAGGGAGTGGGACGCTCCTCTTCTGTTCGAATCTTGTGTAGAATACATTTAGTTCATCAGGAAGAGAAGCGCCACAGCCTTTTCTTTGCGCTTAGTGACCTCATTTAGACCCTGCCATAGTCTACTGGCATCCCTCTGGTTAGTCTGGGCTTCCAACTTGGCTCGATATTGCCTCTTGGCACCCTTAATGGCTTTCCGGAGTTCACGCCTGGATTCCATGTAGCGACTGGTATCCCTGGACCTAAAAGCCGCAGCTCTAG
Source organism: Mobula birostris (assembly GCF_030028105.1). NCBI lineage: Eukaryota > Metazoa > Chordata > Chondrichthyes > Myliobatiformes > Myliobatidae > Mobula > Mobula birostris. The sequence continues at coordinate 109,429,169 of NC_092372.1, forward strand.
CCTTTAAAAGGGACTTGCCCTCATAATTCATCCAAAGTTTCTGGTTAGGGAATACCCGGATCGTCTTGCGAGACAAACAGTCCTCCGTGCATTTCCAAATAAAGTCCGTGACAGCTGAGGCATACTCATCGAGGGTAGCTGCCGAGTCCTTGATTACTAACCAGTCCACCGATTCAAAGCAGTCACGGAGGACCTCATCCATTTCTTCCGTCCAACGTGACACTACTTTTGACACCGTGACCTTCTGCTTCAGTTTCGGTTTGTAAGCCAGGAGGAGGAGTACGGCCTGATGGTCCGCTTTTCCGAAGTGAAGTCGTGGGACGGAACGGTAGGCATCTTTGACTGCTGTGTAGCAGTGGTCAAGTATATTCGGGCCTCTAGTGGGGCAGGAGACATGTTGGTATAACTTTGGCAGCGCCTTTCTGAGGTTGGCCTGGTTAAAGTCCCTGGCTGTAATGAGCAAAGCCTCCGGATACCTGGTCTCAGGTTCACTGATGTTGGCATACAGTATGTTCAGAGCACACTCCACGTCCACCTGGGGGGGAATGTAGACCGCTGTCAGTATGACCGAGGTGAATTCCCGTGGCAGATAGTAGGGACGACACTTCACCGACAGGTGTTCCAGGTCCGGGCTGCAGGAGCTTGTCAGTGCCACTGTGTCCTAGCACCATGAAGTGTTGATCAGTAGGCAGACACCACCTCCCCTCGTCTTGCCCAAAGATGCCGTGAGGTCCATCCGATGGATCGAAAATCCCTCCGGTCGGATGGCACAGTCAGGGGTGGCAGAGGAGAGCCAGGTCTCAGTGAAATAGGATACACAGAAGTTCTGCATCTCCCTGCAGTAGGTGAGTCTCCCTTAAAGATCATCCACCTTGTTCTCGATGGCTTGCACATTAGCTAGTAGGATGGTGGGCATAGGGACCTTGAAGCCCCTCAGCTTCAATCTGACCAGCATCCCAGCTCTTTTCCACTGCTTCCTCGGTAAATAGTGCATCTTTCCATCGATGTAGTGTGTTGTTGTCAGCTCTTTGAGGTTGGTGGACACATCCCGTGGGGATCGATCCGTAGGTCGTGTCATCAGGCTCTCCGGGTCCGGCTGAGTGACAGGGGAGACTCTGCTGCCACTTCCAGCTGCCGGGGACCCGGACTGTCAATTGGGTTGTGCCCCGAAGCCGACACTTAATCCCAGAGGGCCTTGCTCCTGGCTGAAACAAGTTCGTAAACCGAGTCACGATTGTAGAGGCCTCCGCTCCAGTCAAACCTCAGGCTCGATTTCCAAGAAATGTTTGGAAATGACAATGTGATATTGAGTTATTTTGAAATAGAAAACTGAATATGTGTAAGAACTTATGGATTGTAACCCTGTTGTAAACAGGTCAGGTTCTTTTGTGTAAGTATTGTGAATTGGCTTTCTGTGAATGATCAACTATTTCATCCACCAAAACGAGAAACAAGATGGCGAGTCACCCAAGATGAAGAACCAGACTGGGAACGAAATGTTTCACGACAGAGAATTCATAACTTCATTTTTCTTTCAAATGATCTGAATTTGGTTTTCTGCAAGAACTAATTATTTTGTAAAGACTTTGATAAATTACTGAATAAGATTTACTTTGTTTAAAAGTTGTGATGTTAGAGAAATTGTCATGAAAGTTAAAGGTCTATATATTGTGTTTGAACTTGTCAACATACTGACTTGAACTGCAACTGAAGTTAACCATAATACTTAAGAATAGGAATTCAATTGGTTTTCTAACTAACTAGGGATAAATAGAAAGATAATCGTTAGTCTGTAAACCTTTAAATAGGGAATAGCACTAGATCTAATTAGAAAAATTGGATTTATAAAGGTTACCCTAGTAAATCTCAATGATTCTAACTAACAAGGAACTTGTTTTTCATTTGATATATAAAATTTGGAACCCAAGCCAGAATGTCGGAATTTTGAATTGTTCTTACTTACGTACATATTTTGTGTATGCAGCTATTTTTTTATGTAAACAACCTACCTCCAAAATTGTATGTTTTCTATTCACTGCCTCCTTTCAATATCTGGAGGTTCTGGTAGCCAACTAGCACCTAGAGTAGTACAATGTAATTTGATTTTCTTATAAAGGGTGCAGTGACCAGTCACACGAGATAAGCAAGCACATATATGTCACTATATGCAACCCTGAGATTCATTTACTTGGGCATGCTCAATAAATTCATAATAGAATATTAACCATATTAGAATCAATGAAAGACAAACATCAACCAGAGTGCAAAAAACACACACACTGTGCAAGTACAAAAAGAAAGAAATAATAGTAAAAAATAAGCAATAAATGCATGCTCTGTGGTGGGGAGGGATTTACCCATGATGGACTGGGCTGCATCCACTACTGTCTGTCAGATTTTCTATTCAAGGTCATTGGTGTTTCCATACCAGTCCATGATACTCCCCACCACATGTCTATAGAAGCATGCCAAAATTTTAGATGTCATGCCAAATCTTAACAAACTCCGAAGGAAGTAGAGGCACTGCCACGTTTTCTTTGTAATTGCACTTGCACGCTGGGCCAGGACAGGTGCTCTGAAATAATAACGGTAAGCAATTTAATGTTGCTGATCCTCTCTGCCTCTGATCCACTGATGAGGACTGGCTCATATACCAAGCAAGAGAAAATCTGCAGATGCTGGAAATCCGAGCAATACACACAAAGTGCTGGAGAAAGTCAGGAGGCCAGGTAGCATCTATGGAAAAGAGTACAGTCGACATTTTGGGCCGAAACCCTTGGGCAGGACTTGAGAAAAAATACTGAGAAGTAGATTTAAAAGTGGGGAGAGGAGAGAGAGAAACACAAAGTGATAGGTGAAACCTGAAGGGGGAAGGATGAAGTAAAAAGCTGGGAAGTTGATTGGTGAAAGAGACAGAAGACCTTGGAGGAAAGAAAAGTGGGGAGGAGCAACAGAGGGAGATGATGGGTGGTCAAGAAGGTAAGGTGAAAGAGGGTAAATGGGAAATGGAGAAGGAGGGAGAGAATAGGGGGTATTCCCAGAAGTTTGAGAAATCGATGTTCATCCTATCAGGCTGGAGGCTAACCAAACAGAATATAAAGTGTTGTTCCTCCAACCTGAGTGTGGACTCATCATAAGAGTAGAAGGTCCCGCTTTCTCTGGCGGGACCTTCATCCACTTCACCTATGAGTCTTTCAGTCATCTACCTGTACTGCCAGTGAGGCCTTCTGTATATCGGTGAGACACGACGTAGATTGGGAGACCGCTTTGCCAAGTACCTACACTCTGTCTGCTAGACAAAGCAGGATCTCCCAGTGGCCACACATTTTAATTCCATTTCCGATCCCCATATGTCCATCCATGGCCTCCTCTACCCTCATGATGAGGCCACACTTAGGTTGGAGGAACAACCTTATATTCTGTTTGGGTAGCTGCCAACCTGATGGCATGAACATCAATTTCTCAAATTTCCAGTAATGCCCCCCACACCGCACTCTCCTTCACCATTTCCCATCCCCTTTTCCATCTCCACCTTATCTCCTTGCATGCCCATTGACTCCCTCAGGTGCCCCTCCTCTTTTTTTTTCCCTGCCATGGTCTTCTGTCTCTTTCACTAATCAACTTCCCAGCACTTTGCTTCATCCCTCCCCCTCCTGGTTTCACCTATCAGCTTGTGTTTCTCTCTCCCTTCCCCCCACCTTTTAAATCTACTCCTCAGCTTTTTTTTCTCCAGTCCTGCTGAAAGGTCTTGGCCTGAAACATTGACAGTACTCTTTTCCATAGATCACACCTAGCCTGCTGAGTTCAGCCAGCATTTTTTGTGTCTAATGTATTCAGTTTGACCAGATTCTGTTGATTTAGAACTGAAATACAACTTCCTAAATGATCCACACCAAGTATCAAGGCACATAGATATGATCAGTGGCTGTCTGGTGGATGTTATCAGACTACATTGACAGATAATTCATGTAGCATGTCTTTATTTTAAATAAATTGCTACTGAAACTTTGGCATATGGTCCTTGAAGATCAACCAAGGAAATAACCAGTCAAATTTTCATAATTTGAGGAAGAGCTCACCATCAGTTTTTTTTGTGGAAGTAGGATTTCACCTGGGCAATCTGTCTACAAAGTATATAATTTATTTTATTTTCTATTCTGGTTCACATGTGGATCCTGCTGGGCAGAAATTGACTGTCTATTATTTCACTCCATCCACTTTACACTAACCCATTCTCTTGTTGAAAGTAAGTCAAAATATGACCGCTGTACTCCCAGTGGATTTACACTGATAAAAATTGAAGATTGATGTGTATACATACAAACCAAAGACTAACACTGACAAGACCACATAATTATAACATATAGTTACAGCAGTGCAAAGCAATACCATAATTTGATAAAGAGCAGACCATGGGCATAGTTAAAAAAAAGTCTCAAAGTTCCAATCGACTCACGATAGTCCCGAAAGCAGACGGCAAAAGGGAGAAACTCTCCCTGCCATAAATCTCCAGGCGCCAACAACTGCCAATGCATTGGAAGCACCTGACCACAGCCGACTCTGAGCCCGTCTGAAAACTTCGAGCCTCCGACCAGCCCTCCGACACTGAGCACCGAGCACTGTTGTAGCGTGGATGAAATTACTGGAGAGACAGAGTCACTGGTAGATACAAAGCAGCTTCTTTATTTGACACAACAAGGTAGAGCAGGCATCTTCCGGACGGAGACGGTTTCCGCAGAAATGTCTGCTAGCTCAATGTGGGTTCGATATTTACATGCTAAGCACAAAGGCAATCACTACTTAAAAAGTTATAGACAATGCATAGACAATGCTTCGTATTGAAGCTACATACAAAATATCACACCATTCTTTCCTTCTGACGCCAATATGTCTGAGTTGGTATCCACAGCCTTTAGGAATGTAAGTTAAGTCTACGATACATTTATTTGGCATTTCCCATGCTAACATAGAAGACAATTAATATTTATAATGTATAGATAATACTGTCTTCAAAACCATAGCATCAGGTCAAACTACGGCTCCAGAAGCATCTGGAATTCACACCCCTTTAGGAAGTGCATTGTCAAACAGTTAAAATAGAAGTCTGGTGGCCAAAGTCATTTAAGTGTAAACAAATCATCTACCCAAAAAAACTCACTCTAACAAGCACCATCTCTGCCGAGCGCCTCGGCCCCGTTCCGGCCGCTGAGCAACAAGCAAAGCCGAGGACTCGGGGCCTTTCCTCCAGAGATTTCTAGATCACACAGTAGCAGCGGCAACGAAGAAGGCATTTCAGAAGTTTCTCCAGATGTTCCTCTGTTCTCCCACATCTGTCTCCATCAAATTGGGATTGTGCACGGTGCCCTGCTTGACAGATAACAGAGATCATTCACTGGAGCGGACACTGCGCCAAGATGTCGTTGGAATATGTGGTATATACTCTTCCAAAAGAATGAAAGAGAAATGTAAATCCAACAGCCTTTGCTTCTTTTTCCTGCCCCAATAAGTTGTTAAAATTGATAGCTTTCTCAGTAGTCTGACCTGTTCTGAAGATCCCTGCATAATTTCTACGTCATTTCTAATTGAGTTTAAAATGATTTAATTGTTGTAAAAGCATACTAACTCACTGTCAGTAATGAATTAATTTGTGGATACTACCACATGTTAAGTTCATTTGTCAAGATAGAAAGACTTTGCTGCCATCACAGTATCTCGCTAAATAAAGATTACTGGGTCATTGGGTGGCAGAGTCTGTGCTTAAGAAAACAAATTAAGGATTGGCTTTGTTGTGGACATTTGAAAGTAATATTTAGTTATTGTTCTAAATATCTAAAGATGTATGTGAGGTGTTTTCTGAAAGTGGAAATAAAGAGATGCAGCATTTTGCATATGTGTCTGGATGATGTTTTCTTTATTGGTAAGAATAAGTAATTAATTTAGAGAAATGTTAGAAGCAAGTCATAGTGTCCATAGAGAGATAAAACCAGTTAACTTTCTCATCAATGGCGTTACATCCAACAGGAAAAGAAATTATTGCCAATAGGAACTTTTCATGTTTTGAACCAAAGTTTCCACATAAATAATTAGGATTAAATTACAAAGATAAAGGATCAAACCATGGCTATATAAGCAGACAATACAGGTACAGGTAATATAGACACCTTACTGGTCATTTCTTCGGCAGTTTGAACGGGGCACGACTGTGCAAGTGCTTGAAGGTTGGTCTGTGAGACAGTGGGAGAGTTTAAAAAGCGAGCAGATTAACGGAGCGGGCGACAGAGTAGTGGGAGACAGCGTAAGAAGGCTTTGGCTCGATAGGCTTTGGTGAGCAGAGGCTGAGGACGAGCTTGCTCCCAGTGAGGTAAGGCCGGGTAAGTTCCTTTAATTACTCTAATTGACTTAGAAGTAGGCAATGGAGGCAGCAGTTAGGGCAGTTGAGTGCTCTGTTTGCAGTATGTGGGAAGTCAGGGCGAGCACAATTGTCCCTGATGACTACACCTGTAAAAGGTGCATCCAGCTGCAGCTCCTGACAAACCGAGTTAGGGAACTGGAGTTGGAGCTGGATGAACTTTGGATCATTCATGAGGCAGAGGCAGAAATAGACAGGATTTACAGGGAGATAGTCACCCCTAAAAGTCAGGAGACAGGTAGCTGGGTGACTGTCAGGAGAGGGAAGGGGAATAGGCAGAATGAGCAGAGCACCCCTGTGGCCGTTACCATCAATAATAAGTACATTGTTTTGGATACTGTTGGTGGGGACAACGTACCAGGGACAAGTTGCACTTGTCGCATCTCTGGCACCGAGACTGGACCCTCAGCTCAGAAGGGAAGGAGGGAAAGAGGAGAGCAGTAGTGATAGGGGATTTGATAGCTAGGGGGATAGATAAGAAGTTCTGTGGGAGAGATCAAGAATCTCGGATGGTCTGTTGCCTCCCTGGTGTCCGTGATATCTTGGTCTGAGTTCTCGTTATTCTCAGGAAGGAGTTGTGGTCCATGTAGAGACCAATGATGTGGATAGGAAGAAGAAGGAGGTCCTGAAAAGAGAATTTAGGGAGTTAGGTACAAAGTTGAAGGACAAGATCTCTAGGGTTGCAATTTCAGGATTGCTACCCATGCCACGTGCTAGTGAGGCAAGAAATAGGAAGATAATGCAGCTAACTACGTAGCTAAGGAATTGGTGCAGGAGGGAGGGCTTCATGTTTCTGGACAATTGAGACTTGTTCCAGGGAAGGTGGGACCTGTTCTGACAGGATGGGTTGCACCAGAACTGGAGGGGTCTAACATTCTCGCAGGAAGGTTTGCTGGTGCTGCTCCGGGGGGTTTAAACTAGATTTGCAGGGGGAGGGGAACCAGAGTGTTACAGCAGATAGTGAAGTGGAGGAGGATAAAGGTCATGCAAGAACTGCAAGTATAGTGCATGGAGTAAAGCCAGATCTAACATATAAAGAGGCTTTGAGGAAAGAGAAGCAGAATAAAGGGTGTAAAGGTAGTAAGGTAGAAGGACTAAAGTGTGTGTACTTCCATGCAAGAAGCATCAGGAACAAAGAGGATGAACTGAGAGCTTGGATACATACGTGGAATTATGATGTAGTGGCCATTACAGAGACTTGGCTGGCACCAGGGCAGGAATGGATTCTCAATATTCCTGGACTTCAGTGCTTTAAAAGGGATAGAGAAGGGGGGAAAGGGGAGGAGGGCTGACATTACTGGTCAGGAATACTATTGCAGCTACAGAAATGGTGGGTAATATAGCAGGATCCTCTTTTGAGTCAGTATGTGTAGAAATCAGGAACAGGAAGGGAGCAGTTACTCTATTGGAAGTATTCTATAGGTCCCCTGGTAGCAGCAGAGATACTGAGGAGCAGGCTGGGAGGCAGATTTTGGAAAGGTGCAAAAATGACAGGGTTGTTATGATGGGTGACTTTAACTTCCCTAATATTGATTGGCACCTGATTAGTTCCAATGGTTTAGACGGGGCAGAGTTTGTTAAGTGCGTCTAGGACAGATTCCTGTCACAGTGTGTTGACAGGTTGACTAGGTGTAATGTCATACTAGATCTAGTATTAGGTAATGAATCGTGTCAGGTCACAGATCTCTCAGTGGGTGAGCATATGGGGGACAGTAACCACTGCTCCCTGGCCTTTAGCATTGTCATGGAAAAGGATGGAATCATTAGAGGCAGGAAAATTTTAATTGGGGAAGGGCAAATTATGAGACCAAAAGGCTAGAACTTGTATGTGTGAAATTGGGATGATGACTTTGCAGGGAAATGTACTATGGACATGTGGTCGATGTTTAGGGATCTCTTGCAGGAGGTGAGGGATAAATTTGTCCTGGTGAGGAAGATAAAGAATAGTAGGGTGAAGGAACTATGGGTGACAACTGAGGTGGAAAATTGAGTCAGGTGGAAGAAGGCAGCATACATGAGGTTTAGGAAGCTAGGATCAGATGGGTCGATTGAAGAATATAGGGTAGCGAGAAAGGAGCTTAAGAAGGGGCTGAGAAGAGCAGGAAGGGGACATGAGAAGGCCTTGGCGAGAAGGGTAAAGGAAAACCCCAAGGCATTCTTCAATTATGTGAAGAACAAAAGGATGACAGGGGTGAAGCTAGGACTGATTGGAGATAAAGAAGGGAAGATGTGCCTGGAAGTTGTGGAAGTGAGCGATGTCCTCAGTGAATACTTTTCTTCAATGTTCACCAATGAGAGGGAACGTGATGACGATGAGGACAATATGAGTGAGGTTGATGTTCTGGAGCATGTTGATATTAAGGGAGAGGAGGTGTTGGAGTTGTTAAAATACATTAGGACGGATAAGTCCCCGGGGCCTGACGGAATATTCTCCAGGCTGCTGCACGAGGCAAGGGAAGAGATTGCTGAACCTCTGGTTGGGATCTTTATGTCCTCGTTGTCCACTGGAATGGTACCGGAGGATTGGAGGGAGGCAAATGTTGTCCCCTTGTTCAAAAAAGGTAGTAGGGATAGTCCGGGTAATTATAGACCAGTGAGCTTTACGTCTGTGGTGGGAAAGCTGTTGGAAAAGATTCTGAGAGATAGGATCTCTGGGCATTTAGAGAATCATGGTCTGATCAGGGACAGTCAGCATGGCTTTGTGAAGGGCAGATGGTATCTAACAAGCCTGATAGAGTTCTTTGAGGAGGTGACCAGGCATATAGATGAGGGTAGTGCAGTGTATGTGATCTATATGGATTTTAGTAAGGCATTTGACAAGGTTCCACATGGTAGGCTTATTCAGAAGGTCAGAAGGCATGGGACCCAGGGACGATTGGCCAAGTGGATTCAGAATTGGCTTGCCTGCAGAAAGCAGAGGGTCGTGGTGGAGGGAGTACATTTGGATTGGAGGATTGTGATTAGTGGTGTCCCACAAGGATCAGTTTTGGGACCTCTATTTTCATGATTTTTATTAACGACCTAGATGTGGAGGTAGAAGGGTGGGTTGGCAAGTTTGCAGATGACACAAAGGTTGGTGGTGTTGATAGTGTAGAGGATTGTCGAAGATTGCAGAGAGACATTGATAGGATGCAGAAGTGGGCTGAGAAGTGGCAGATGGAGTTCAACCCAGAGAAGTGTGAGGTGGTACACTTTGGAAGGACAAACTCCAAGGCAGAGTACAAAGTAAATGGCAGGATACTTGGTAGTGTGGAGGAGCAGAGGGGTCTGGGGGTACATGTCCACAGATCCCTGAAAATTGCCTCACAGGTCGATAGGTTAGTTAGAAAAGCTTACTCAGAGAGTGGTTGGTGCCTGAGTCAGTGGTGGAGGAAGATACACCAGTGAAATTTAAGGGACTACTAGACAGGTATATGGAGGAATTTAAGTTGGGGGATTATATGACAGGCAGGGTTTAAAGGTCAGCACAACATTGTGGGCTGAAGGGCCTGTACTGTGCTGTACTATTCTATGTTCTATGTTCTATGAAATTCCTTCACTATTGCACTATTGCAATGCAGCAGATCAAATCCAATAAACAGAATAACAAGAAGCAACTAGAAAATGTGATTTTGTAGATTTGGCAAGAGATAAAATTTCAATGGCAAACATAACGATTGTGCTGTTTTTTCATGTTGGATATTGGTGTCCATTATCTGCAAGGGATTGTGGTGGGAACTGTGTGGATGAGGGGACACATGTCTGTACATTGCGACGGAGTCATAATGCAAATGTTTTTACTCCCTCATGTTGTAGGATGGACATAAGATTTAAATAAATTCAATTTGCAATAAAATAACTCAAAAATGACCAGCATTACTTCAGTGGAAAAGTGGATAAGTTAGAGTTTACATCACTCCATCAGTTTTCTCATTGAAGGTATAGTTGAGAATTAGCATCTCAACTGAATTATATTCTGATTCAGATGGTTTCCGATGGTCATGAGGAGTTGTACAGGAGTAAAATAGACCAGGTGGTTGAGTGGTGTTGTGACAGCAACCTTGTGCTCAATGTCAGTAAGTCCATGGAACTGATTGTTTGGGACTTCAGGAAAGAGAAGTCGAGGGAATAAACACCAGTCCTCAATGAGAGATCAGCAGTGGATAAGGTGAGCAGTTTCAAGTTCCTAGGTGCAACATCTCTGAAGATCTATCCTGGCTGGGCCCAATATATTGATTCAATTACAAAGCAGGCACAACACTGGTTATATTTCATTAGGAATTTGAGAAGAATTGATATGTCACCATAGACTCTCACACATTTCTAGAGATGTACCACCCGGGAGCATTCTAACTGGTTGCATTCCTGTCTGGTGTGAAGGGATCACTGCACAGGATCAGAAAAAAGCTGCAGAAAGTTGCTAACTCAGCCAGCTTTCTCATAAGCACTAGCTTTCCCAGCATCCAGTGTATCTTCAAAAGGTGATGCCTTAAAAAGGCTCGTCCATCATTAAGGACTCCCATCACCCAAGACATGCCTTCTTTTCATTGTTACCACCAAGGAAGAAGTACAGGAGCCTGAAGACACACACTCAACATCTCAGGAACAGCTTCTTCCCCCGCATCTGATTTCTGAATCGACATAAACACTACCATGCTATTTTGTTTCTTTCTTTATTTTCTCTCCTTTTGCACTACTTATTTATTTTTCAAAATAATTAAGGAGGGGGAGGAGATGGCGGCGCGATGGCAGCACGCGTGACCACTTCGGTGGTGATGTCTGTTACTTGTCAAGTAGGGGACCGTGCACAATTCTGATTTGATGGAGACAGACGTGAGAGTATGGGGGAACATCTGGAATACTTCTGAAATGCCTGCTTCGCTGCCGCTGCTACTGTGTGGTAACCGGAATCTCAGGAGCAGAAGGCCCCAAAATCCTTGGCTTTTCGTGTTTCAGTGGCCGGGGCGAGGTCGAAGGCACTCGGTAGAGGATGGCGCTCTGGAGGCTGTATCGGAGGGGCTGGTCAAAGGCTCAAAGTTTTTAGATGGACGGATTCAGTGTCGGCTGTGGTTGGCTGCTTCCAAGGCATCGGCAAGTTGTCGGTGCCTGGAGGTTTATGGTAAGGTGTTTCTCCCTTTTGCTGCATGCTATCGGGGATTCGGGAGCCGATCAACTCGGGACTTTGAGACTTCATTTACCGTGCCCATGGTTTGTTCTTCATCAAATTACGGTATTGCTTTGCACTGCTGTAACTATATGTTATAAATATGTAGTTCTGTCAGTGTTAGGCTTTGGTTTGTCCTGTTTTCTGTGATATCACTCCAAAGAAACATTGTATCACTTCTTAATGCATGTATACATTTCTAAATGACAATAAAAAGAGGACTGAATGTTCTCATAATCTAAAATATATTTCTTAATGTAATTTATAATGTTTTATTATTATGTATTGCATTGTATTGCTGCCACAAAACAACAAATTTCACAACATATGCCCGTGATATTAAATCCAACTGATTCTGAGAACTCGTGAAATCAGCTTGAATCCTCTGAAATTATGCACTGTAGCAGTATTATATTCTCTGTAAGCATGTACAATATGCTTGTTTGTTTTTTTATCTGTAATAATGACTCCTATTACAATAAAATTTAGTTGTACTTTGGTCGAAGAGAAAACAGAAGAGTTTGATAAAACAAATCACAGATTTCACATAGTTGAATGTGAAATGAGCTCTCAATGAAAAACAGTGCAAGTGTGTTTCCCTTAATGGAATAACTGCAAAAATGAAATACCTGATTCCTTCTGGTACCTATTGAGCTTAGAGATATTCCTTTACTGTGATGATATAAAGTATTTATATAAAATACAGTAACCCAATTGAAAAAATGCTATTAATTTCAAAAGTTATGCTATAGTCAGAAATGATCTCAGCATTTATTCCAAAGCAGCAATCTTAATATTCCATACAAATATTCTCATTAAATTGTTTTATTTTTCATACTATTCCTGGCATATATTTTCCTGCAATCAGTCCCCTCACTCATGATCACTTATAAAGAGATTATTTCAGAAAATTAGAATTCCAAAAGGCCACTGTTCATTCCAATATATTGTGTTAAATCATTTAAATTAATGGCTATAAAATGATACCAGATTTATTTTGAGAATAACATGGACCATTATCAAAAGCTAAACTAGGAAGCTACATATTCTTTATTCATGTAGAATCAAGTAAGTTGTAATTCCAATCCAAAAGAGGAAATAGAACCTTTATAACAACATACACAAAATGCTGGAGGAGCTCAGCAGGCCCATCAGCATCTATGGAAAAGAGTAGACATTCGGTGTCTTGGGCCGAGACCCTTCATCAGGACTGCTGAGTCCCTCCAGCATTTTGTGTGTGTATGTTGCTTGGATTTCCAGATCTGCAGATTTTCTCATGTTTATAGAACATATATAGCTAAATAGACTGTCTTACTAATATGTTTTTAATAACATGCTATTTTCATTTGTTGCATTTAGCTAATACTTATCACAAATCTAACAAATTGAGATTTGGCAATAAGATGCAAGTGTTTTTTGTCTCTGTGCACTGAGATTCTATTATCTGAGAGCAAGCCCCTGAGAATAGGCACAACTTTACTTGTTCACAAGTGTGCATCACAATGAATACATGACTGTGGTGGCAAGCACTCCAAGAACAGAGAAACATCACCCATACCCAGAAATCAGAAGGCATCAATTTGAGGATTAATGTAAAGAGTAAGAAAATAAATGAGGTTGACATCACCAACAAAACATTTCAAGTTTCCCGAGGATACAAAGATTGCTATCCATTTATGGAAGAGAAAGCACTGGTAAGCAGAGCACCTGGGAGTTTGCAAAGCTCCTAGGTGAGAATATCGCCCAGACTTCCATAACAAGATATTCCGGTTATTTTTAAGAGGAGTCTCAAATGAGTAAAAAAAAACAGCACATTCAATTAGTTCATAGCATTTTAAACAAGGTATTAGCGCATGGCCAAGTGGTTAAGGCATTCGTCTAGTGATTTGAAGGTCACTACTTCGAGCCTTGGCTGAGGCAGCGTGTTGTGTCCTTGAGCAAGGCACTTAACCACACATTGCTCTGCAACAACGCTGGTGCCAAGCTGTATGAGTCCTAATGCCTTTCCCTTGGACAACATCAGTGGCGTGGAGAGAGAAGACTTGCAGTATGGGCAACTGCTGGTCTTCCATACAACCTTGCCCAGGCCTGAACCCTAGAAACCTTCCAAGGTACAAATTCATGGTCTCATGAGACTAACGGATGCCTTAAAAAAAGGTATTAAAGGCAGGGCTTAAATTTCCTCTGAGTTGGAAGGAAGGGGAAGAGGCAGAATAAGAAAGTGCGGGGGGGAGGTGTAGAGCGGAAGACTGTTGGCTTCCGAAATGAAGTGAATCCTAATCCAAATCACCCTTAACCTCTTATGATGGAGCTCTTCTTCACCCCTTTGTTCAACCCTTTGGAGTTTAGCACAGAAATGGGCCTTCAGTCAGCCAAAGATGGACCAGGCTGAGTTTGGAGCCTCTTCAGCCTCTTGTGGTGATGTGCATTGGAGCCTCCATGCCAGGCTATGATCCAAAATCCAACATATTCTCCACCATACATCCACAGAAATCTGTAAGAATTATTGGGAGTTTGCCAAATCTCTCCAAACACTCAATGAAGTAGATTCTTGAAGAAAAGATCCAATGTCTATTTCTTTGTTAATGAATATGATGCAATGGTGTAACATCTATACTCTTAACATGGTAATTGCTGCAGACAGATTGCTGTATTCCCTGGGCAACACATAGGAAATGCTGAAGGAATTCACAGATCTGGCAGCATCTAGGGAGAGGAATAAAGTCGATGTTTCAGGCCTAGGCCCTTTATCAGAGAGGGGAAGAATCAAGAGAAAGAAGATGGGGGAAAAGGATGGAAGGTGATAGGTGAAGCCAGGTGATCCGGGAGACTGATAGGGGATAGATAGGAAGATGGGAACATATTCTGCACCCCATTTCACAAACATGATCTAATCAGATCAATCATCCTGAACATTGAAGTCTCAAAATATTTCAGAGATAGAGATAGAATTTGATACAGCACAGAAACATATTCTTCAGCCCGTCACATCAACCCCTACCAACATCCAACAACTTTCACTGATCCTAAATTCTTAAATTCTGTCATCAGCTCTGCATTCACAACTCTCTATCAGTTTCTGAGTGAAAGTAATCCCCTCTGATCCCCTCTACATCTCTTACCACCTACCCTAAATCTATGTCCTTCAGTTTAACCTACTTCTGACATGAGAGAACGTTTTCTGTATTCTAACCTATCTATCTCCTACAAAATTTTACATATCCCAATCACGTCCTTCTTGACTTCCTCCATTTCAGGAGAAGCAGCCCTAGCTTCTCGAATCTTTCATCGTAATTTAACTGCCCCTCATTAGGCAATATCCCAGTGAATCTCCTTTGTACTTGGCAGGGGTTAAATCAGTAGAGTATAATCCAGTAAATTATGGAAAACTTCTTGAATTTTAACCAGTTCCAGCAGTATTGCATTTTACAGTATATATCAGAAATATAAAGATTGTTATTTTTCCAGTGACAAGTAGTGTTCTGCAGGGGTCAGTGTTGGGATTGCTTTTTTTTATGCTGTATACCAGTGATTTAGATGATGGAATAGATTAGATTAGATTATGAGGACATGCAGTCCTCTTTTATTGTCATTTAATGCATGCATTAAAAAATGATACAATATTCCTCTGGTGTGATATCACAGAAACACAGGACAGAACAAGACCGAAAAACTGACAAAAACCACATAGTGATAACATATAGTTACAACAGTGCAAGCAATACCGTAACTTGATGAAGAACAGGCCATAAGCATGGTAGCTAGATGTCCTTGTTGCCTAGTTTGCAGATACCGGGTATAATTTACTTTCAGTCTGAGATGCCAATTGCTTTTTTTGCAGAAGTTTTCAATGATTGGTACAGCCTTTAAGGATCCTATGTGTTCTGTGTTGCTGGGATATAGTACATGTCCACCACAGTCTTTGACAGTTTCCGCTAACTCCTCCAGTCTCTCCATGCAGCTTTTGCCACCATGTTCTGATTACTGCTCCCATCTCTCCCTTCATGACACATTTATCACATGATCTACCTTGACCAGAATATACCTGTTAATGAATATGATGCAATGGTGTAACATCCATGCTCTTAACATGGTAATTGCTGCACTTGAGCTCTCAGATATCCTTCTGCCAGTCTTCTAAATTTAAAACGTTATTTAAATAATAACTTTAATTAATAACTTAATTATTTAAATAATAACTTTATTTATAGAACATTTTTCAGACAGAGGATGTAGTTCAAAATGCTTTACAATGGGATAAATGCAAACATGAAAATAAAACGACAAAAAGATAGTAGTTAAAAGCAAGGTTAAGTGAATAGGTTTGGTGCTGGCAATTAAGTGTCTGCATCCTTTATAGTTTTAGGTATTGTATTCCACAGTTCAGGATGGTATTTTAAAAAGGTTCAACTGCCAATTATCTTTTGAGGGAGACGTTTTAAATTTAGAAGACTGGTAGAAGGATAGCTGAGAGCTCAAGTAGGATTAGAAAGTGAAAGTGATTCTGCGATCTACTTTGATCCCAGACTACTGAAAGCTTTAAAAACATGTTTGATGGGGTCCTGAATTACCCCTGTGAACTGTGCTCGATTACCCCTATGAACTGTGCTTTTGAAAAGAGAGAGAGAGAGAGAAAGGTATTTAACACCAACATCTTGTTTTTAAGAGAGAGAGAGAGGCAAAGACTGCTCACAGTATGTTTACATTTCTACAAGGTAGCTGCCTGCTTGGAAATTCTTACAGAGAAGGGAGAAGCTGTTTGAGTGGCAGTTGGTATTTAGCACGGGGAGATAAATAGAAGGTCAGATGATAGACCTGAGACACGTGGTTTTGGACACTGAATGAGCTTTGTTGTGCCCACAGAAAAAGTGGGTTTTGGAGGATCGATCAGGCAGGTCGATCAGTGGCTCTCACAGTGCGAACAAGGCATGACTGGTGGGGAGTTACTTGTGTGTCCAACCCTCGCCTGGGTTGATAACTCCACCATAGAAGAATGATCCCCTTTGTTGTGGTCACTGTCGGTGACTTCTAAAGGATTTCGGAGGACAACGGGAAGACCGAAGGCGTCAGTTCGCCTGAAGACTCAAATCTCTCTCTCTCTCTCTCTCTCTCTCCATCACTGCTCAACTCAATACCACGAACGAAACTGAACTTTACTCATCATCGTAAGACTACCTATTTACCCCTAGACTTGAAGAAGCTTGGTTTTCATTTATTTCCACACTTACTTATATATAATCATTGCTAATCTGTTTGATTTATCTGTATTTATATTACTGTAATACGTAGTTACTAATAAACACCATTAGTTAATAGCAATACTGGACTCCATTTCTGCTGATTTCCATTTCTGCTGATTCTTTAACCTGTCACGGGGTAAGGGACAAAATAGGGGCCTGTGTCCGTGATATGAACAAATTATGTGGGAGGTTTGTTTGAATTGATTGGGGAAAATCCCTTTTGATTTGCTTGTGTGGAATGTCAGCAGAAATGGAGTTTGGGGTTAGTAAGTTTATGGCAGAACCAACCCCTGAGGCATTAGATGATGCTAAGAGGGATGCACTGTTGGGAATCGCTTAAAAGTTAAGACTAAAGGTGGCCACTAAAATGAGGAAAACTCAGATGCAGACGGTAATAGCCAGCATTATATAGCTAAGGGAAAGTTTAGAGAGGAGGTGTTAGAGTTATTTGCCAGAGGTAAACTTACTAAGGCTGAGATTCAGCTTCAGGTGGAGCAATGCAGGCTAGGGGCTGAGGAGAGGAAGAGACAGCATGAGTTGCAACTGAAACATCTCGAGACTGCAGAGGCAGAAAAACAGAGAGAAGAGGCAGAAAAACAGAGACAGTTTGAAAGGGAGATGTGGCAGCTGAGAGGTTTAGTGTCAGACTCTGCTGATTATTACAACTCGGAAGAGCGTGTTTTGCTTGATGAATTTAAAAGTTGTGTCCCAATGATATAGGGGCATACCTAGATGAAGAGGATGCCACCACCCTGCGGGGGTCTGCTAAGAAAGCAGACGAAGTTGTTTTAACCCACGAGGTTGAGTTTACTCCAGATGAGATTTATCCAGAGATTAGTTGGAAGGTTCGGGGTGACCTTGAATTTGAAACTGGGACAAGTGATGAAAGCCCAGAAGATGCTGCTGTCCCAATTGCCTGTGTTCAGGCTGTTGAAATACCTGTGGATTCACAGGGTACTGAACCTTGTGTTGAAACTCAGATAAGGTCTAAGGTGTCTGACTTGGTTGGAAAGGAATGCAGTTCTTCTGTGTCAGGTGGTCTTGGTTCAGTGAATAAGGAGTTAACCTTGGTACCAGTGGAAATTGAGAATTCTCAGTCATTTGTATTATACAGTGTTTCAAAAATTAGTGACGAGATAAAAATTGATGAGGTAAGTGTTACTGAAAATAATGGGAAAAGTGTTGTTCCTGGACTTTTGAATAAAGTACTGGAGAAGGTTGGATTGGTTGCACGAACTTTGACCTGCTTGCAGGACAAAGGCCTGCTGTGGAAGTATGTCCCCCTCTGTTGAATTTTGTTTAGACATTTGGAGGTAAGCACCTTCAAGGTTATGATGTTATCCGTGATAATGTTGTTCAAGTTTGGGGTGTGGCGAGACAAAACTTGAAGTGTTGTTTTGACCAGGAGGAACTGTCGGAAGTTGTTATGGAGACAAGTCAAAGTAAAGGTCATAGAAATTAGATAAATGGACTGTTTGGCCTCTTCCACAATGTACACAAGGTTCTTATAAGTCTGGTGTTGGTGCTAAGTTTAGTAAACAATGTGGGAATGTTGACACCTCTCCAAGGTAAGGGTGATTTAACAATTCGACTAATGAGCAAAGCTGTTGCTAATGAACCACACAGAAAGACTGATGTGTATCCCACATGCACAATTACTCAAAGCACATTTAGGAAGTCTGCTGAGGCCCATGATAGCAAAACCAGAGGTTTAAAGTATGATGTTGTGTCACAGACTTCTCTACCTTCCATGTTACAACAGATTTTGGAGAGTAAAATATATGAGAAAGTTTTGTCCTTATCGAGGAAGGAATCTATAGTCATACTTTATTGATCCCGGGGGAAATTGGATTTTCATTACAGTTGCACAATAAATAATAAATAGTAATAGAACCATAAATAGTTAAATAGTAATATGTAAATTATGCCAGTAAATTATGAAATAAGTCCAGGACCAGCCTATTGGCTCAGGGTGTCTGACCCTCCAAGGGAGGAGTTGTAAAGTTTGATGGCCACAGGCAGGAATGACTTCCTATGACGCTCTATGCTGCATCTCGGTGGAATGAGTCTCTGGCTGAATGTATTCCTGTGCCCACCCAGTACACTATGTAGTGGATGGGAGACATGGACCAAGATGGCATGCAACTTAGACAGCATCCTCTTTTCAGACACCACCGTCAGAGAGTCCAGTTCCATCCCACAACATCACTGGCCTTACGAATGAGTTTGTTGATTCTGTTGGTGTCTGCTACCCTCAGCCTGCTGCCCCTGCACACAACAGCAAACATGATAGCACTGGCCACCACAGACTCGTAGAACATCCTCAGCATCGTCCGACAGATGTTAAAGGACCTCAGTCTCCTCAGGAAATAGAGACGGCTCCGACCCTTCTTATAGACAGCCTCAGTGTTCTTTAACCAATGCAATTTATTGTCAATTCATATCCCCAGGTATTTGTAATCCTCCACCATGTCCACACTGACCCCCTGGATGGAAACAGGGGTCACCGGTACCTTAGCTCTCCTCAGGAACAGAATAAAGATTCTGAAATGGTGGCTTTACAGGAGACAGTTCTCACAGAAGAGGAGGTTCAGAGAGAGTCAGTAGGATATTATCTTAAAGATGGGGTATTAATGAGGAAGTGGAGACTAGCCACTGTGCCTGCAAGTCAGGTAGTGGTTTACAGGGCTGAAATTGTAAACAGGGCTTACAGTATGCCTTTAGGTGGACATTTTGGAGTGAGAAAGACAGTGAACAGGATTATGAAGGAATTCTACTAGCCTAATTTAAGGGAGGATGCTGTGACTTTTTGCAGGACTTGCCATACCTGCCCGGTTGAGGGGAAACTTAATCAGGTTATTCAAGAAACACAACTTAAACCGATACCTGTTTTTGGTGAACCTTTTTCTAGGGTCATAGTGGATTGTGTAGGCCCATTGCTAAAGACTGCAGCTGGTCATCAGTATCTGTTAACAATTATGTGTGCTGTGTCTGGGTTCCCTGAAGCTGTGCCTTTTGGAAAAATCAAGGCCAAGATTGTGGTAAAAGCATTCAGTAAGTTTTTCACACTGATAGGTCTGTCCAAAGAAATTCAATTTGACCAGGGTAGTAACTTTACTTTGAGAATATTCCAGGGGATAGTTGGAGAAGTGGGAGCTAAGCTCACTGTGTCATCTGCATATCACACAGAGTCCAAGGGAGACTTGGAATGGTTCAACTCCTCTCTTAAGACCATGATTAAAACATATTGTGTGAAAAATATGAAAACTGGGATGAGAGGGTTCCCCTACTCTTATTTGCTGTTGGAGATTCGATTCAAAAATCATTGGAGATTAGTCTGTTTGAACCTGTGTTTGGTCACAGACCAAAAGGACCTTTGACCCTACTCACAGAACTGTGGTCTGGTTTGGAAATATGGGTCAATGTGCAGAAAAGATTTAGTAAGGTTTGTGACCTTGCAAAGGAAAGTTTGCTGAATGTTCAAATTAAAATAAAACACTTGGTGGATAAGGTAGCACCTGTGGGTACTGTTATAAAAACAAATGGAGTCATCGAGGTTGAAAATGAGATGAAAAATCATTTTTAACCCCTGAATCTAGTATCAACAAAATTTAAGAATTCCACGGTTTTGAAAAATATTGCTGATAAGGTCCATCATTTGGAACCTACACCGCAAAAACAAGTGAAGGAGTTAATTAGCAAGCATAAAGATTTATTCCTTGACATTCTAAGATGGTGTGCAGCTGAAGGGCATGAAGTCATTGTAAATTCAGCCCAGCCCATCAGAGAGCATCCTTACAGAATGACTTTAGAGGAAAGTAAAATGGTTGAACAAGAAACTGGAAACAAGAAGGAACAAGGAAAGAGAGTGGGTGACTGTATTGATGGAGTAGGAAAGGCTAAGTACCTCACAAAATTTGACTTGTTAAAAGGATATTGGGGTTTTCCTTTAACAGAGAGGGCTAAAGAGATATCAGCATTTGTGACACCATCTGGACCGTATGAATACAATGTTTTACCCTTTGGGATTAAAAATGCTCCAGTGACATTTCAAAGAAAGATCAATTCTGTGATTAGAGGTTTAGAAAATACAGGGGCTTATATTGATGATTTAGTTGTACAGAATGACGCATGGGAAGAACATATTGCAGGGGTGAAAAAACTGTTTGACAGACTTTCCAAGGCCAATCCTACTGTGAACCTCGCTATAAGTGAGTTTGGTCATGCCACAGTTACATATCTGGGCTATGTAGTAGGCCAGGGCCAACTGACTCCTGTACAGACCAAGGTTCAAGCTATTGCTGAGGTTTCCGTTCCAACGGGCAAGAAAGCTTTAAGAAGGATTTTGGGAATGGTTGGGTATTATTGTAAGTTTTGTAAGAACTTTGCAGACATCGCTCGACCCCTAACAAAACTTCTAGGGAAGAGTGAAAGATTTGTATGGTGATTTTTGCCAAGAGGCATTTGAACACCTGAAAACCATCCTGTGTTATCATCCTGAGCTCAAGGCACCTGATTTTTCCAAGCCATTTTCTATAGCAACAGACGCTAGTGATGAAGCTGCTGGGTCTGTGCTGTTACAGAAGGGAATGCATGACATTGAACACCCAGTAGCCTATTTCTCAAAGAAATTTAATGTGCACCAGAAAAATTACTCCACTGTTGAAAAGGAATTGCTGGCACTTATTCTGGCTTTATAACATTTTGAAGTCTATGTTTGTCCTGCCCAGAGACCACTTGTGGTTTACATGGATCACAATCCGTTGCCGTTTCTAACTAAGATGAAGGATAAGAATAGAAGGTTATTAAATTGGAGTCTGATATTGCAAGAATATGACCTGACAATTAAACCTATGAAAGGTACTGACAATATTATAGTTGATTGTTTATCCAGATGTTAAGTTGGAAATTATACACGTTTTGCTCTGTCATTTGATGATTAGATATGTATTGTTTCAAACTCTGAAATTTCCAGTTAAACAAAAATTTTGCTTTTGTCAAAATTTTTTCTCTGAAGGAAGGGGGTTTGATGGGGTCCTGAATTACCCCTATGAACTGTGCTTTTGAAAAGAGAGAGAGACAGAGGTATTTAACACCGACATCCTGTTTTAAAGAGAGAGAGAGAGAAAGATGAAGACTGCTCACAATATGTTTACATTTCTACAAGGTCGCTGCCTGCTTGGAAGTTCTTACAGACAGAGAGGGGAGGAGCTGTTTGAGTGGCAGGTGGTATTCAGCACAGGGAGATAAATAGAAGGTCAGATGATGGACCTTAGACACATGGTTTTGGACACTGAATGAGCTTTGCTGTGCCCACAGAAAAAGTGGGTTTTGGGCGATCGATCAGGCGGATCGATCAGTGGCTCTCGTAGTGTGAAAAGGGAGTGACCGGTGGGGAGTTGTTTGTATGTCCAACCCTCGTCTGGGTTGATAATTCCATCACAGAAGAACGGTCCCTTTTGTTGTGGTCGCATTTGGTGACTTCTAAAGATTTTGGAGGACAACCAGAAGATCGACAGTGTCAGCTCACGTGAAGACTCAAATCTCTCGCTCTCTCTCTCTCTCTCTCTCCATCACTACTCAACTCAATACCACGAACTGAACTGAACTTTACTCATCATTGAAAGACTGTGTCTATTTACCCCTAGACTTGAAGAAGCTTGGCTTTCATATATTTCCACACTTACTTATATATAATCATTGCTAATCTGTTTGATTTATCTGCACTTATGTTACTGTAATACGTAGTTACTGATAAATATTATTAGCTAATAGCAATACTGGACTCCAAGGTGTTTTCCATTTCTCCTGGTTCTTTAACCTGTTACAGGGTACATGACAGATGTAAGATAATTTTAAAATCAATTATAAAAAATACAGGAAGCCAGTGTAGATTTGCTGGCATAGGAGCATATGTTGCCTCATCCTGTTTTTTATATATGGGAAGATGAGAGAACCTTGGATATCCAGAGAAGTGATCAATTTAGTCAAGAAGAAAAAGGAAAAGAATGTAAAGGTTCAGAAGGTAGGATCAACCGAAGCAGATGAGGAGTATAAAGAAGCCAGAAAAGAAATAAAGAAGGGAATTTGGAAAGCCAGGACAGCCATGAAAAGCCCTGGGGAAGTAGGATTAAAGTGAATCCCAAAGCATTCTATGCATACATCAAGATAATTAAGGAGAGGGAGGGACCAGTCTAAGATAAAGGAGGCAACGTTTGCTTGGATGCAGAGAAAGTTACTGAGGTACAATGAGTCCTTTGCTTCAGTATTTACCAAGTAAAAGGATATAAAGGACCAGGGGATCAGTGCTGAGTGTATAAATACGTTAAGAGTGTTTAGAGGTCAAGGATGAGGAAGTGTACATTAGAGTGTCAGAGGAAGTGTCAGATACATTAGAGAGGTTTGGATGGATACATGGATTATAAGGAAGTTGGAGGGACGTGGACATGGTGTAGGTAGGAGGGATTAGTTTTGAGTGTAGTTGATTTGCATTTTAGCTGGTTTGACACAACATGGTGGTCTGAATGGCCTTTTCCTGAGCTGTACTCTTCTATGTTCTGTGTTCTGTGATATATGTTCTGTGTTGTGTTCTGTGATCTATGTTCTGTGTTCTGTGTTCTATGTTCTGTGTTTTGTGTTCTGTGTCTTGTGTTCTATGTTCTGTGTTCTGTGTTCTGTGTTCTGTGATCTATGTTCTGTGATTTATGTTCTATGTTCTGTGTTCTGTGTTCTGTGTTGTGTTCTGTGTTCTGTTCTGTGTTCTGTGAACTATGTTCTGTGTTCTGTGTTCTATGTTCTGTGTTTTGTGTTCTGTGTCTTGTGTTCTATGTTCTATGTTCTGTGTTCTGTGTTCTGTGATCTATGTTCTGTGATCTATGTTCTATGTTCTATGTTCTATGTTCTGTGTTCTATCTTCTGTGTTGTGTTCTGTGTTCTGCTCTCTATGTTCTGTGATCTATGTTCTATATTCTGTGTTCTGTGTTCTGTGTTCTATGCTCTGTGATCTATGTTCTAGTTCTGTGTTCTATGTTCTATGTTCTGTGTTGTGTTCTGTGTTCTGTGCTCTGTGCTCTATGTTCTGTGTTGTGTTCTGTGTTCTGTGTTCTGTGCTCTATGTTCTGTGTTGTGTTCTGTGTTCTGTTCCATGTTCTGTGATCTATGTTCTATGTTCTGTGTTCTGTGTTCTATGTTCTGTGTTGTGTTCTGTTTTCTGTGATCTATGTTCTAGTTCTGTGTTCTGTGTTCTGTGTTCTATATACAGTGAGTATATAGAATGAGCTGCTAGAGGAAATGGTTGAAGGCAGGTACAAGAAAATATTCTAAAAGACAATTGGTTAGGTCCATGGATAGGAAAGATTAGGTAATGGGCAAATAGGATGTGCAGTCTCTGGTGAATAAAATCGATGATCTCAGAGTCAGGGTGCTGAATCAAAGGGGCATTTGGACCACGTGTGTCCTTTGTTTCAATGAATCCTGGTTAACCTCTTCTGTACCAGATGCAACGATTCAGATCGATGGGTTTACTATACACCGTCAGGATAGATCTATAGAGTCTCTCAAAAGCAGAAGTGGAGGAATATGCCTCATGATCAACTCTTCTTGGTGCACAAATATCAGTGCTGTCCCAGTTCTGCTCACCAGACCTGGAATATCTAACGGTAAAGTGTTGTCCTTTTTACCTACCACGGGAATTCTCTGGGGTCATTCTGGTAGCAGTTTACATCCCACCTCAGGCCAATGTCAAGCAGGCTTCAGATAATCTGAGCAATGGGATCAACATGCACAAAACAGCACACCCTAATGCCTTCACCATCGTTTTGAGAGATTTTAACAAGGTCAGTCTGAAAAAATCACCAAGCAATTGCCATCGACAGATCACTTGCAATACTTGAGTAAATAACACTCTGAACCATTGCTACACCACCATCAAGAATGCCCACTGTGCTATTCCACTCTCACTTCGGGAAGTCTGATCACCTGGCTGTACGTCTACTCCCTGAGTATAGGCAGAGATTGAAGACTGCAGCACCAACAGTGAGGACCAAGAAAGTTTGGGCAAGGGAAGCACAGGAGTGCTTACAGGACTGCTTTGAATTGGTGGACTGGACTGTATTCATCTATTCATCTTCGAACCTGGATGAGTATGCTGCAGTTGTTACTGTCTTCATTAAAACCTGTGTGGATGAGTGTGTGCCTCCAAAGACTTACTGTACATTTCCAAACCAAAAGCCATGGATGAACCAGGAGGTACATTGTCTGCTGAAGGCTAGATCTGTGGCATTCAAGTCTGACGAACCAGGCCTGTACCAAAAAACTAGGTATGATTTGTGGAGGGCTATTTCAAGGGAGAAGAGACAATTTCAAACAAAGTTGGAGGCGTCATCGGATGTATGACAATTCTGGCAGGGTTTGCAAGACATTTGTACCTCCCTCTGCAATTGGATTCTCGACTCCTGACCGGAAGACCACAGTCTGTGTGGATTGGTGATAACATATTCTCCTCGCTGATGATCAACACTGGCGCACTTCAGGAGCGTGTGCTTAGCCCACTGCTCTACTCTCTGTATATACATGACTGTGTGGCTAGGCATAGCTCAAATACCGTCCATAAATTTGCTGATGATACAACCATTGTTGGGAGAATCTCAGGTGGTGATGAGAGGGCATGCAGGAGTGAGATATGCCAACTAGGGGAGTGGTGTCGCAGCAACAACCTGGCACTCAATGTCAGTAAGATGAAAGAACTGATTTTGGACTTCAGGAAGGGTAAGATGAAGGAACACATGCCAATCCTCATAGAGGGATCAGAAGTGGAGAGAGTGAGCAGCTTCAAGTTCCTGGGTGTCAAGATTTCTGAGGATCTAACCTGGTCCTAACAGATCAATGTATTTATAAAAAAAAGCAAGACAGCAGGTATATTTTATTAGGAGTTTGAAGAGATTTGGCATGTCAAATACACTCAAAAACTTCTATAGATGTACTATGGAGAGTATTCTGACAGGCTGCATCACTGTCTGGTATGGTGAGGGGGGTGGGTTGCTGCACAGGATCGAAAGAAACTGCAGAGAGTTGTAAATCTAAACAACAGGAAATCTGCAGATGCTGGAAATTCAAGCAACACACATCAAAGTTGCTAGTGAACGCAGCAGGCCAGGCAGCATCTGTAGGAAGAGGTACAGTCGACGTTTCAGGCTGAGACCCTTCGTCAGGACTAACTGAAGGAAGAGTGAGTAAGGGATTTGAAAGTTGGAGGGGGAGGGGGAGATCAGAAATGATAGGAGAAGACAGGAGGTGGAGGGATGGACAGGTGATTGGCAAAGGGGATATGAGAGAATTATGGGACTATCTGTTTCAGAAGAAAGGACTGACTGGTCATTCCCAGAATCTTTGGACTGAGGGTCATCTCTTATGGAATCTCAGCAATAATGTGACTGGTGTCAGCTGGCTCTTTCAGTAATGATGATAAGCACTAATTCCCTGTAAGTATCAATTCAAATGATACAGCATTAATTTATTTCTCCTTAGAAGGGATTGCACAGTACTATAATGTGCCCAATGGTTTTAAATCCTAAAACAGAACACCATCTGAATAACAACACACACAAAATGCTAGAGGAACTCAGCAGGCGAGACAACATCTATGGAAAAAAGTACAGTCGACATTTCAGGCCGAGACCCTTCATCAGGACTGGAAAAAAAAGATGTTGTTAGAGTAGGAAGATGGGGGGAGGGAAGGAAGAGGTACACGGTCGTGGGTGATAGGTGAAACTTGGGGGGGGGTTGAATTAAAGAGCTGGGAAGTTGATTGGTGAAAGAGATAAAGGACAGGAGAAGGGGAAATCTGATGGGAGAGGGTAGAAAACCATGGAAGAAAGGAAAGGGGGGGGAGCACCAGAGGGAGGTGAGGGATAAGTAAGAAGATAAGATGAGAAAGGGAAATGGGAATGGAGAATAGTGACAGAGAGAGGGGACAATTACCAGAAGTTTGAGAAATCAATGTTTATGCCATCAGGTTGGAGGGCAGAATATAAGGTGTTGTTCCTCCAACCTCAGTGTGACCTCATCTTGGCAGTAGAGGAGGCCACAGACTGAGATGTCGGAATGGGAATGGGAAGTGGAATTGAAATGGGTGGCTACCGAGAGATCCCACTTCTTCTGGTGGACAGAGCATAGTTGCTCAGTGAAGTGGTCTCCCAATCTATGTTGGGTCTCATTGATATACAGGAGGCCACACTGGGAGCACTGAATTCAGTAAGTGACCCCAACAGAATCACAGGTGAAGTGTTGCCTCAGCTGGAAGGACTGTTTGGGGCCCTGAATGGTAGAGAGGAAGGAGGTGTAGCACATGTTCTGCTTGCAAGGACTAGTGCCAGGAGGGAGATCAGTGGGGAAGAGAAGAGAGTCGTTTAGGGAGTGATTCCTGTGGAAAGCAGAAAATTGGGGGGGCGGAGGAATAGATGTGCTTGGTGGTGGGATCCTGTTGGAGATCGCGGTGCCACCCATTTTAATTCCACTTCCCATTCCCATTCCGACATCTCAGTCCGTGGCTTCCTCTACCGTCACGATGAGGGCACACTCAGGTTGGAACAACACCTTATATTGGTGGTGGAGAATAATGTGCTGGACACAGGGGCTGGTGGGGGTGGTAGGGGAGGACAAGAGGAAGCTTATCCCTGGTGGGGTGAGAGGAAGATTGATGAAGGCAGATGTGAGCAAAAAGGAAGAAATGCGGGTGATGGTGGAGGAGGGAAAACCACTTTTTTTGGAGCAGGAGGACATCTCATTAGTTCTGGAATTAAAAGCCTATCCTGAGAGCAGATGCGGCAAAGACGGAGGAACTAAGAGAAGGAGGTGGCATTTTTATAATTGACAAGGTGGGAAGAGATATTCAATTCCACTTTTCATTTCCATTCCCATTCTGACATGTCAGTCCATGGCCTCCTCTATTGTCATCATGTGACCACGCTCAGTTTGAAGGAGCAACACCTTGTATTCTGTTTGGGTAGCCTCCAACCCGATGGCATGAATATCGATTTCTCAAATTTCCGGTAATTGTCCTTCCCCCCCCCCATCTCTCCATCACCATTCTCCATTCCCATTTCTCTCTTTCACCTCATCTCCTTACCTGCCCATCACCCTCCTCTGGTGCTGCTCCCCCATCCCGTTCTTCCATGGTCTTCTGCCCTGTCCTATCAGATTCCCTCTTGCCCAGCCCTTGATCTTTTTTCACCAATCAACTTTCCAGCTCTTTACTTCACTCCTCCCCTTCTCCTGGTTTCACCCATCACTTACCACCTTCCTCGACACCCCCAGCTTCTCACTGTAACTTATCATCTTTTTTTCCCAAACCTGATGAAGAGTCTCAGCCCAAAATGGTGACTGTTTACTCTTGTCCATGGATGCGGTCTGGCCAGCTGAGTTTCTCCAGCATTTTGAGTGTGCTGCTTTGGATTTCCGGCATCTGTAGAGCTGGACAGTTGCCAATCAACTGTCCAGCTCTTGGCTCCATCCCTCCCCCTCCTGTCTTCTCCTATCATTTCTGATCTCCCCCTCCCCCTCCCACTTTCAAATCTCTTACTAGCTCTTCTTTCAGTTAGTCCTGACGGAGGGTATCGGCCCGAAACATCGACTGTACCTCTTCCTAGAGATGCTGCCTGGCCTGCTGCGCTCACCAGCAACTTTGATGTGTGTTGCTTGAAATTTCAGCATCTGCAGATTTCCTCCTGTTTGCATCTGTAGATTTTTTTGTGTTTTTGACAATCTGAATAGGAAAGATTTGCATTTGGGTCTTATCCAAATTGCTCTAATTTAATATCCTTTCACTTTGCAGCCTTTTATTATCAATTTCTAGCAGGAGAAGAGGGGCAAGTTACCCTTCCAGCTTATGGTTTGTGGTTTATTGTTATGGTGTATGGTTTAAGCTTTGTCGGTGTGTACTTTTTCATTGGTTCTACTGAAGTTCTTTCCTCTCCCGCAAATGCCTACAAGAAAATGATTTGATAATAAATTTACTTTGAACTTTCAACTTTAAAATTATGACAGAATAATTTATGCCTTCTTTTACATATGTACCAAGAAAAGATTCACCAGGAATTGTCTGCCTAAAACCCAAAGCCCCCATCCCCCATAATTAACACAGGAGCCAGATATTTGACACTTTTTTAAATTGTTAAACTAACAACTTGAATTTTGACCACAGCTTAATCTATTTAATTCCTTCTGTGCTTTTTCTGCTCTCTATAATTTACAACGGAGACCACTCCAAGGTTTTGCCACCTGCAGTATACATGTGAAGTCTGATGTGTGATTTTAAACAAGGCTTGCTGCTGTCCGGTACATAGCCACTCACCAGCATCATGAAGCCTGCAAGATAAGAGGCTCCTGAAGCGCTGACAGATTAAGTCCTCTCACTCAAGTGTACCCAATGATCAGAAAAATCCCTCTTGACAATACTGGCAGGCCTTTAATGAACTTTAATGCATCTTATTATGGATTTTCTTGGATTCCTTTTGTTGTATAAAATATGTAACTTTTCCCTGTTGCGTTGTGTTTTATGCCACGGTAGTGTAGCAGATAGCATGACACTTTTACAGCTCCGCATTCCGGAGCTCGGAGTTCAGTTCCAGCAATGTTCTGTAAGGAGTCTCTGTACATTCTCCCTGTGACCACCTGGGTTTTCCCTGGGAGCTCCGTATTCCTCCCACAGTCCGGAGATGTACTGCCTTGCAGAAACTAAATGGAGTTGTGGGCTTGGTCGGGCAGTGTGGATTGAAGTGCTGGAAGGATCTACTCTGTTCTATATTGCTAAATTTAAAAAAAAATCTCCCTAAGGAAGATACATTGTATTTAGCACTGCTTGTGGCCATTGCATTATTTCAGACACACTAATATTTTAAAGTAGCATGTACTGGCTTTCTAATCTATTCACTTGCTCCATTGTACACAGATTGTATGATGCATTGATTATTAATGGTATAATAGAATAGTCACTAAGCACTAAGATATTAATTCAAGGCATTTGGGCACAGCCCTCAATCGATCACTGAAATGTAAGTCAGTTATTACATGCTGTCTGCCTCTTGAAAACTTACTGGTAAATGCTGTCAGCATTTAGAATGGAATAGATGGACTTGGTAATAAGATCAATAGTGTGTGACTTAATTACCTGAAGCAGTCATGATCTGAAGTCAAGATGAGCAATGTTATGTTTGTCACTGACACATATCACTATAGCTCAGCCAGGTCAGTAATGAAGTTGTATTTTATGGGGGAGTAACAATTGTTAAATCTTAACAGAATCTCACTAAAGAGTAATCTACTGATATAAGAATTAGACATTGTGAAATTGAAACACCAGAATGAACACCGAATGGTATTTTATTTCCTTTGTACTTGTACTTCAGAAACTTACAGGAAAAAAAGTAGAGTAGAAAAAAGTAAGAGTATAAATTTTCATTTATCATACTATTTATTGCTGTCATCGTCCAGATGTTTCTATGCTTCTTTTCCATGAAAATTGAACCCAACAGTATCTAGAACAACACACACGAAATGGTGGAGGAACTCAGCCGGTCAGGCAGCATCTATAGAAATGAATGAACAGTCGAAGTTTTGGGCCGAGACCCTTCTTCAGGACTAGAAAGGAAGGGGGAAGAAACCAGAATAAGAAGGTAGGAGGAGGGGAAGGAGCACAATTTAGAAGATGTAGCCAGGTGAGTAGGGGAGAGGGGTTGAAGTAAGAAGCTGGGAGGTTATAGGTAGAAATGTAAAGGGCTGAAGAAAAAGGGATCTGATAGGAGAGTGGACCATGGAACAAAGGGAAGGAGAAGTGGCAACAAGGGCGTTGGTAGGCAGCTGGGAAGAAGAGGAGAGGTCAGAGGGGAGCCAGCATGGAGAATGGAAGAAAAGGAAGAGAGGGAAAAATTACCAGAAATTAGAGAAATCGATGATTTTTGCAGATGGAGTGAAGGTGCTTGACAAAGCAGTTCCTCAATCTACCAATGCAGAGGAAGCACTGGATACAGTAGAAGACCCCAATAGCTTCACGGGTGAAGTTTTGCCTCATCTGGAAGGGCTGTTTGGGACCCTAAATAGAAATGAGAGAGGTGGTGAATGGGCAGGTGTAGCACTTCTTCCATTTGCAGGATAAATGCCAGGAGGGAGATTGTTGAGGAGGGACAAATGGACAAGGGAATCATGGAAGGATCTGTCACTGTGGAAAATGGAGAGTGGGTGGGAGAGGAGAAGGGAAGTTATATTTGGTGGTAAGA
This sequence comes from Mobula birostris, assembly GCF_030028105.1. Lineage (NCBI taxonomy): Eukaryota > Metazoa > Chordata > Chondrichthyes > Myliobatiformes > Myliobatidae > Mobula > Mobula birostris. Next base: position 109,460,231 of record NC_092372.1, read on the forward strand.
TCCTGTTGAAGATGTGGAGTTTGCAGAGAATGATGTGTTGAATATGGTGGCTCATGGGGTAGTAGGTGAGGAAAAGACAGTTGGAAGATGGGGTGAAGGCGAATGTCCAGGAAGTGGGGGTGATGCAGGTATGGGCAGTATCAATTGTGATAGAAGGGAAACCCTGTTGTTTGAAGAAGGAGGACATCTCTGAAGTTCTGGAAAAGAGAAGGTTATCCTGAGAACCCTTGTGATGGTGACAAAAGAAATGAAAAAAGGAAATAGTAGTTTTTACAGGGAACAGGATAAGAAGAGGTATAGTCAAGATTAGCATTATCTATCCCAATTATCTCCTTCTTTATGCAGACTTGGCTGAAACACGTAACTTTCTACTGGTTCAGCAATATAAAGAGTGGAAGAAGGGTATGATATAAGAACAGACATACGAATCGAATAATCAGCTTTGCACTGTACTTATTCAGGAGATGGACACAGAGTCAACTCAAATGTGGCAAAGCAGCATCAACTTCGTGGACCCTCTACTGATTAAAGAGGAGGAGGTATTTACTGTCTTGAGGAAAATTAGGATGGATAAATCCCCAGGGCCTGACAAGATGTTCCCTCGGACCCTATGAGAGAGAAGTATAGAAATTGCAGGGACCCTAACAGAGGTATTTAAATCATTGTTGAGAACAGGTAAGGTACCAGATGAGTGGAGGATAGTTAATGTTGTTCCACTGTTTAAGAAAGACTCTAAAAATAAACCTGGAAGCTATAAGCCAGTGCACCTGACATCAGCAGTGGGGAAGTTATTTGGAAGGTATTCTAAGGGACCAAATATATAAGTATTTGGATAGACTGAGTAAGGATAGTCAGCATGGCTTTGTACATGGTAGGTCATATCTAACCAATCTTATAGAGTTTTTTGAGGCAGTTACCCGGAAAGTGGATGAAGGCAAGGCAATAGATGTTATCTACGAGGATCCTAGCAAGGCATTTGACAAGGTCCAGCATGGGTGTTGGTCAGGAAGGTTTGGTTGCTCGGAATTCTAGATGAATAATAAATTGTATTAGACATTGGAAGAAGCCGGGAGTGGCAGTAGCTGTTTGCCTCTCTGACTGGAGGACTGTGACTAGTGGAGTGCTGTAGGGATCAGTGCTGTGCCCATTGCTGTTTGTCATCTATATCAACCATCTGGATGATAATGCAGTTAACTGGGTGAGAAAATTTGTGATGACACCAAGACTGCGGGTGTAGTGGACAGTAAGGAAGACTATCAGAGCTTGCATTGGGATCTGGACCAGCTGGAAATATGGTCTGAAAAATGGCAGACAGAACTTAACGCGAGGTGTAGCATTTCACTAGGTGACAGGTAGGACACTGAGGAGTGCAGTAGAACAAAGTGATCTGGAAATACAGGTCCATAGTTCATTGAAAGTGGCATCACAGGCAGACAGAGTCATAAAGAAAGCTTTTGTCACCTTAGCCATCATAAATCAAAGTTTTGAGTACAGGAGATGGAATGTTATGTTGAAGTGAATATGTTTGTTTTTAATAAAGACAAACTTAGTGTTGGTTTACACTAGAACATTTTGTTACTGAACTACCTTCAACACTGAGTGCATGCGACTTGCTAACCACTGTAGCTTCTGGTTCCGGGTGAACTGTACACATTGCCCATCGGAAACTGTAGTTCTTTATTATGCACAGACATAATAACACATCTTCCCCTTGAAAGAAAAACAAACACAGCAGTATGTCCTCATAAACCTGCAAGGAGCGATAATCCTTTCCAACAAAGATACCTATGTTCTGTAGTTGGTCTCTTCTTTTTCCGAATTTTCAGCAGTTCAGCATTTTATTTTCAATTGTAATGAGCAACTGCAGTTGACGTGTCACAGCTGTGGGTTGGTGTCCCTCGTTCTGTCTGGATCTGATAGGAGTGTGGAGCTACTTCCTCTTGCACACACCCTTGAATGGACTATGTTCCAGAATCATGATCGTGGATTCGCACTTGATCTCCAGGTTTCAGAACGGGTAGGTTTTTCGCAGTGTTGTTGCGATACTGTTTCTGTTTTCCTTTCCCTTTCACTTGAGCTAATTTGTCCTTGTGTGCTCCTTCAGGTGTCAATGACTTTTGCACACTGGAAAGTTAATGTGTATGCCTCGACTCATTAGCATTTGGGTGGGTGAAAGGCCACCATGCAGATCATAAGACTTTTGTGGAAATCCTTTCATCCATCTTGTGCTTTCTTCATGAGGCCCTTCACTACCTTGGTCAAAATCTCTGCTAGGCCATTAGATTTTGGATGATGCAGGTTTGAACTTATATGTCACAACCCCCCAATCGTTGGCAAAGGACTCAGATTCACAGTTGAGAATTGTGGACCATTGACTGATACTACTTCACATGGAACCCCATGCCTCACAATCACAGCTTTCAGGAAGGTTATGACCGCCTTGCTGAATGTTGATTGCGGTGTTGCACCCTCTGGGTAATTGGAAAAGTAGTCTTTTGCAACAATGTGAATCTTCCCATTACAATCAAACAAATCCACTCCAACTTTGAAGTACATTCTGTCTGGTACAGGTTAGTCCTGACGAAGGGTCTCGGCCTGAAACGTCGACTGCACCTCTTCCTAGAGATGCTGCCTGGCCTGCTGCGTTCACCAGCAACTTTTATGTGTAGTACAGGTTGTGTTGAGAGCAGTTCTGCTAGTAGCTTTGGTGTTCAGGTAAGGCATATTTCACATGAAGCAGTGGTCTGGTGACGTTGGTTCATTCCTGGCCAGTTAATCACTTCACAAGCTGTACGTTTACATTTTTCCTCATCAACATGCCCTTTGTGTATCCTCTGGAGCATTTCCTTGTGTTGCAACATTGGAATCATAAACCTGTTCCATTTGAATACCATATCTTTGACTATTGATAGTTTAGTTCTGCATGCCCAATAATCCAGAATACATGTTGGACAGTCATTCTTGCTGCTGACCATCCTTCCCATATTGCATCTTTGAGTTCTTTCATTGTTTCATCTGTCCATGCTGCCTTCCAAATCTTCTAACAGGAGATATGGGAATGGAGGTGACAATCCTGTCAACATAGGCCTGTATATCTGCATCAATTTCCTGATCTATCTTTTCTTTGTTGTTGACTGCTTAAGACAGAGCATCGGCAGCAAACATATATTTTCTTAGTGTGTAGATCATCTTCACTCCACCTTTCTGCAGCTTTATCAACATGTGCTAAATCCTCATGGGACAGCCATTCAGTGGTTTGGGCATAATTGTGACCAATGGTTTATGGGTTGTCTCCACTTCAGAAGCTTGACCATAGACGTACCGATGGAACCTTTCACACTGCTCGGTGCTGGCACGAAGCTCTTTCTCTATCTGTGAATAGTTAGTTTCCGCATTTCTTAAAGCCCTTGCGGCACAGACCACAGGTGTCATCGTGCTGCTACAATAGTACTGCTCCCAGGCTGTACTGGGATGCATCACAGTACACCTTTATGGATCATACAACTTCAGCATCAGCTCTTTTCAGCACGTGGAAATACTCTTCTTGCTCAAGAGACCAAATCTACTCATTTTGCTGCTCACGGAGTGACCTAAGTGGTGCTGACACAGTTGACAGTTGAGGGATGAACTTTGCCAGGTAAGTCACCATCCCCAGGAAACATCCCACCTCCTCATTGTTTTGGTGCCTCTCCATGTTTTCAATGGCTGACATCTTTCTTGGGTAAGGCTGTATTCCCTCTTCAGAAATGACATCTCCTATGAAGACAAGACAAAGACAAGGGAGCGGAAGTCGGCCATTCGGCCCATCGAGTCTGCTCGTCATTTTATCATGAGCTGATCCATTCTCCCATTTAGACCCACTCCTCCCCCGGCCTTCTCACCATAAACTTTGATGCCCTGGCTACTCAGATACCTATCAATTTCTGCCTTAAATACACCCAATGACTTGGCCTCCACTGCTGCCTGTGGCAACAAATTCCATAGATTCACCACCCACTGGCTAAAAAAAATTCTTTGAATCTCTGTTCTGAATGGGCGCCCTTCAATCCTTAAGTCATGCCCTCTCGTACTAGACTCGCCCATCATGGGAAACAACTTTGCCACATCCACTCTGTCCATGCCTTTCAACATTGGAAATGTTTCTATGAGGTCTCCCCTCATTCTTCTAAACTCCAAGGAATACAGTCCAAGAGCGGACAAACGTTCCTCATATGTTAACCCTCTCATTCCCGGAATCATTCTAGTGAATCTTCTCTGTACCCTCTCCAACGTCAGCACATCCTTTCTTAAATAAGGAGGCCAAAACTGCCCACAGTACTCCAAGTGAGGTCTCACCAGCGCCTTATAGAGCCTGAACATCCCATCCCTGCTCCTATACTCTATTCCTCTAGAAATGAATGCCAACATTGCATTCGCCTTCTTCACTACTGACTCAACCTGGAGGTTAACCTTAAGGATATCCTGTACGAGGACTCCCAAGTCCCGTTGCATCTCAGAACTTTGAATTCACTCCCCATTTAAATAATAGTCTGCCCGTTTATTTCTTCTGCCAAAGTGCATAACCATACACTTTCCAACATTGTGTTTCATTTGCCACTTCTTTGCCCATTCTTCCAATCTATCCAAGTCTCTCTGCAGACTCTCTCTGTTTCTTCAGCACTACCAGCCCCTCCACCTATCTTCATATCATCAGCAAACTTAGCCACAAAGCCATCTATTCCATAATCCAAATCGTTGATGTACAATGTAAAAAGAAGCGGCCCCAACACAGATCCCTGCAGAACACCACTGCTAACTGGCAGCCAACCAGAATAGGATCCGTTTATTCCCACTCTCTGTTTCCTGCCAATCAGCCAATGCTCTATCCACGTATGTAACTTTCCCGTAATTCCATGGGCTCTTATCGTGTTAAGTAACCTCATGTGTGGCACCTTGTCAAAGGCCTTCTGAAAATCCAAATATACAACATCCACTGCATCTCCCTTGTCAAGCCTACTTGTAATTTTCTCAAAAAATTGTAATAGGTTTGTCAGGCAGGATGTTCCTTTAAGGAATCCATGCTGAGTTCTGCCTATCTTGTCATATGCCTCCAGGTACTCCATAACCTCATCCTTAACAATCAACTTCAACAACTTCCCAACCACCGATGTCAAGCTAACAGGTCTATAATTTCCTTTTTGCTTCCTTGCCCCCTTCTTAAATAGCGGAGTGACATCTGCAATCTTCCAGTCCTCCGGAACCATGCCAGAATCTATCCACTTTTGAATGATCATCGCTAATGCCTCCGCAATCTCCATAGCTACTTCCTTCAGAACACTAGGGTGCATTCCATCTGGTCCGGGAGATTTATCGACCTTTAGACTATTCAGCCTCCTTTCTCTGTCCTAATTGTGACTGCGCACACTTCTCTTCCCTGCCACCCTTGAGTGTCCGGTATACTGCTGATGTCTTCCTCAGTGAAGACTGATGCAAAATACTCATTCAGTTCCTCCACCATCTCCTTATCTCCCATTACAATTTCTCCAACATTATTTTCTATCGGTCCTATATCTACTCTCACCTGTCTTTTACTCTTTATATACTTGAAAAAGCTTTTAGTATCCTCTTTGATATTATTTGTTAGCTTCCTTTCATAGTTTTTCTTTTCCCTCTTCATGACCTTCTTAGTTAGCCAGATTGAAATCCCCTCCTCTGAAAACTTCTGATGTCTGCATTGGCCATTGGCCAAAGCTCTTTTTTAGCGAATTCTGGGGGTGGTGTTGTGTAGGGTAATGTAATTAGTGGAAATGTACATAATTTACAGCCACCAACTTTGAGTTGGCATTAACTTTAAGAAGTTAGTCTGACGTGATGATGTAATTATGTAAAGCACGTTTACTGCACTTTTGTGTTCAGTGTTTGGAGTCCAATAAATAATTTGCTACCGTTTTTCTTCAACATACAATGCTTGACGCAAAAACCTACAGTAGGATTTGTTTACTGTATGTTCAAGCTATTTTTGGTGGAATATTCTGTTAAGAATTTTTTTTAACAAATATGAGAATAGGACCACCTAGAACTGGTGAAGAAAACATCAAAATGACAATACCAGAGGCAAATTTCAGTACCTTTAAGTATAGGTTTTGCTTCAGTATTCATCAATGAAATAATTTTGGTCATGATAAATAGTTTTTGGTAATCCACCAGTTAAAATAAAAACTGCAGAACTGAAATGTTAATTGTCATAGGAAGTGTATTTAAGGATTCATTCAAAACTGACGTAGGTTTAGAATTTGGTCCATATTGTTCAAAGAAGGCTAAAAAGCTGTTGCATGGCATTCCTGTGAGAAGAAAATTTGTCCCAGACCAGAAACTGAAGGAAAATCAGGAGGTTGTGAATTGGAGAGGAGATGGTGAAAGTGGTATGGGCAGAGTGTGAAGATGTGGGGATGGAGTCTTGAGGTAAATAGCCATTTTAAGCAAATTAACCAGTATAAGTTAGATTTCCAAATGTGGGAGTAGCACTGTGTTATACTGTAAGTAGCAATGGTGGTTTAAGTTCCTGAATAACAGGAATGACATGAGAAGGCCTTGGCGGACAGGATTAAGGAAAACACCAAGGGTACAAGTATGTGAAGAGCAAGAGGATATGACATGAGGGAATAGGACCAATCAAGTGTGACTGTGGAAAAGTCTGTATGGAACCGGAGGAGATGGCAGAGGTACTAAATGAACACTTTCCTTCAGTATTCAGTACGGAAAAGGATCTTGGTGATTGTAGGGATGACTTACAGTGAACTGAAAAGCTTGAGCATATAGATATTAAGAAAGAAGATGTGTTAGAGCTTTTGGAAAGCATCAAGTTGGATAAGTCAACAGGACTGGATGGGATATACCACAGGCTACTGTGGGAGGCGAAGGAGGAGATTGCTGAGCCTCTGGTAATGATCTTTGCATTATCAATGGGGATGGGAGAGGTTCCGGAGGATTGGACGATTGTGGATGTTGTTATCTTATTCAAGAAAGGGAGTAGAGATAGCCCAGGAAATTATAGACCAGTGAGTCTTAGTTCAGTGGCTGGTAAGTTGTTGGAAATGATCCTGAGAGGCAGGACTTATGAACATTTGGAGAGGCATAATATGATTAGGAATAGTCAGCATGGCTTTGTCAAAGGCAGGTCATGCCTTACTAGCCTGATTGAATTTTTTGAGGATGTGACTAAACACATTGATGAAGGTAGAGCAGTAGATGTAGTGTATATGGATTTCAGCAAGACATTTGATAAGGTACCCCATGCAAGGCTTATTGAGAAAGTAAGGAGGCATGGGATCCAAGGGGACATTGCTTTGTGGATCCAGAAGTGGCTTGCCCACAGAAGGCAAGGAGTGGTCATAGACGGGTCATATTCTGCATGGAGGTCAGTGACCTGTGGTGTGCCTCAGGGATCTGTTCTGGGACCCCCTTCTCTTCGTGATTTTTATAAATGACCTGGATGAGGAAGTGGGGAGATGGGTTAGTAAATTTGCTATTGACACAAAGGTTGGGGGTGTTGTGGATAGTGTGGAGGGCTGTCAGAGGTTACAGCAGGACACTGATAGGATGCAAAACTGGGCTGAGAAGTGGCAGATGGAGTTCAATCCAGATAAGTGTGAGGTAGTTCATTTTGGTAGGTAAAATATGATGGCAGAATATAGTATTAATGGTAACACTCTTGGCAGTGTGGAGGATCAGAGGGATCTTCGGGTCCGAGTCCATAGGACACTCAAAGCAGGTTGCTACGCAGATTGACTCTGTGGTTAAGAAGGCATATGGTGCATTGGCCTTCATTGACCGTGGGGTTGAATTTAGGAGCCTAGAGGTAATGTCGGTAATGTAGGATCCTGGTCAGACCCCACTTGAAGTATTGTGCTCAATTCTGGTCGCCTCACTACAGGAAGGACGTGGAAAACGTAGAAAGGGTGCAGAGGAGAATTACAAGGGTTTTGTCTGGAGTGGGGATCATGCCTAATGGGAATAGGTTGAGTGAACTTGGCCTTTTCTCCATAGAGCTACGGAGGATGAGGGGGGACCTGATAGAGGTGTATAACATGATGAGAGGCACTGATTGTGTGGATAGTCAGAGGCTTTTTCCCAGGGCTGAAATTGCTATCGTGAGAGGGCACAGCTTTAAGGTGCTTGGAAGTAGGTACAGAGGAGATGTTGGGGTAAGTTCTTAACACAGGGTGGTGAGTGAATGGAAAGGGCTGCCGGCAATGATGGTGGAGGTGAATACTATAAGGTCTTTTAAGAAACTCCTGGATAGGTACATGGAGCTTAGAAAAATAGAGGGCTATGTGTAACGCTACGTAATTTCTAAAGTAAGGACATGTTCGGCACAGTATTGTGGACCAAACGGCCTGTATTGTGCTGTAAGTTTTCTATGTTTCTATGTTTCAATGTAACATTTCAAGGACCTTTGAAAGAGCAATGTTGTCATGCTGTCTGATTAAGGGGGAATTCACATCTGGCAAATAGAAGTTCTCGGATGAGTTTCAAGAGGGCAAGCCTAACTTTATTGAAGCCTTTATAAAGTTGAGAAAAGTATACTGTAGCAGATGTTATGCATCTAGATTTCCAAAGGTCTTCAGTCAGACACAACAAGATAAACAATAATCTGCAACAGAGAATGCACAAAGTTGGGGTGTGAGTACCTTTCTGTGGGCAGAAGATAGTAACTTGGTTTTCAAATTAATAGCACAGAGGCAACTATTATTACCTTAGTGATTTAGACTATGGAATGGAAAATAGAGTGTCTAAATTCATGGACAAAAGCAAGCTCCAGGGAATAGAATATATGTAGGCAATAAATTGCAAAAATCAATAAAGCTTTAAAATAATGAAGTGTGAATTTTGACACAAATATTATTTTTGTAAGAAAAATAATTTCACAATTTACTCAGAAAATAAACACATAAACAAATTACAGTAGCAATGGAACCTGATGGTATATAGTAAATAATTCATTAAAATTTGCAATACATGTGGGATATAGAGTGTGATTAGTAAGCTTACAGATGACATGAAAACTAATGATTCTCTGGATAGCAAGGAGGGTTGGCTAAGAGCAGACAGAGCACTGGAAATGGAATTTAATCCTGATGAACGAGTCTCATTGTATTTTGGGAGATCACATAGGAGTAGGAAATATACACTAAATGGTCAGGTACAAAGGAGTATATAGTGATGAACATATAGACCAAAGGATCCCAGTCCAATGTTTCCTGAAAGTGCCAACACAGGTCAACAGGAGGATGGAGAAGTACTGTAGATGGCATGCTTGCCCTCATAGGTTGGAGCTTAAATGTTAGACTCGGGACATAATGCTACATCTTTACAAAACATTAAAACCATCTGACCATAAGACATCAGAGCAGAATTCAGCCATTTGGCCCATCGAGTCTGATCCTTGTTTCCGCTCCTCATCACATTCTCTGGCATTCTCCCCATAACTTTTGATGCATCGGCCAAACGAGAACCTATGAATCTCTGCCGTAAATACATCCAATGACCTAGTCTCCACAGCTGCCAGTGGTAACTAATTCCACAGATTCACCACCCTCTGGCTAAAGAAATTTCTCCACATCTCTGTTTTAAATGGACGCCCCTCTATCCTAAAGCTGTGCCCTCTTATCCTAGACTCGCCTACCATTGGAAATATCCTTTCCATATCTGCTCTGTCTAGGCCTTTTAACATTCAAACGGTTTCAAGGAGATCCTTACTCATCTTTCTAAATTCCAGCGAGTACAGACCCAGAGCCAGCAAACGTTCCTCATATGATAACCCTTTCATCCCTGAAATTATCCTCGTGAACCTCCTCTGAACCCTCTCCAATGCCAGAACATCTTTTCTAAGATGAGGGGCCCAAAACTGTTCACAATACTCAAGGTGAGGCCTCACCAGTGCCTTATAAAGCCTCAACATCACATCCTTGCTCTTGTATTCTAGACCTCTTGAAACGAATGCTAACATTGCACTTGCCTTCCTCACCACCTACTCAACCTTCAAGTTAACCTTCAGAGTGTTCTGCACAAAGACTCCCTTTGCATCTCAGATTCCTGAATTTTCTCTCCGTTTATAAAATAGTCTGAACATTATTCCTTCTGCCAAAGTGCATGACAATGCATTTTCCAGCATTGTATTTCATTTGCCACTTTCTTGCCCATTCCCTTAATCTGTCTTCATCCTTCTGCATCCTACCTGTTTCCTCAACACTACCTGCCCCTCCACAAATCTTCATATCATCTGCAAACTTGGGAACAAAGCCATCTATTCCATTATCTAAATCACAGATATACAGCATAAAAAGAAGTGGCCCCAACACCAAACCCTGCAGAACACCACTAGTCACTGGCAGCCAACCAGAAAAGGATCATTTTATTTCCACTGGCTGCCTTCTACCAATCAGCAAATGTTCTAACCATGTTAGTAATTTTCCTGTAATACCATGGGCTTTTAACCTGGTAAGCAGCCTCATATGTGGCACCTTGTCAAAGGCCTTCTGAAAGTCCAAATATACAACATCCACTACATCCCCTTTATCTATCCTACTTGTAATTTACTCAAAGAATTCTAACAGGTTTGTCAGGCAAGATTTTAAATTAAGGAAACCATGCTGAGTTTGACCTGTCTTGACCTGTGTCACCAAGTACTCCATAACCTCCTCTTTAACAATTGACCCCAACATCTTCCCAACCACTGAGGTCAGGCTAACAGGTCTAAAATTCCCTTTCTGTTGCCTTTCTCCTTTCTTAATTAGGCTGCACTTGGATCAGTTTTGGTTGCTGCTACTAAAAAGGATGTGATTACACTGAAAAAAGTACAGTTGGCCAGCTCTCCCGTCCATTCTGCTCTCCAATATTCGCTCCCTGGACAATGAATTGGATTACATCTGACTCCAACAAAATACTCAGCAGGAGTACAGAGTCTGCTGTGCGTATGTTTTCACGGAAACGTGGCTCTCCGATGGAATCCCAGATGCCGCCATTCAGCTTGACGGGCTTGTCTTGTTACGAGCGGACAGAGATGCAGCTCTTTCCGTTAAGACTCGCGAAGGTGGCTTGTGTGTTTACATCAATACGGAATGGTGCAAGAACTCTGTGCTGGTTTCCAGATACTGCTCATTGCTAGTGGAGTTTGTGACTGTCAGATGCACCCTATTTTATTTGCCACGGGAATTCGCCACTGTCCTTATAGTCGGTATCTACATTCCCCCCAGCGTTAATGCTAAGGAGACGCTTTGTGAACTGTACGGGGCTATTAGTGAACTGCAGAACGCACACCCTGATGGACTGTTTATTGTCGCCAGAGATTTTAACCACACGAACCTTAAGTCAGTGCTCCCCAGATTCCATCAGAACGTGGACTTTGCAACGAGGGGGGAGAACGCATTGGACCTTGTTTATGCAAACATTCCCGATGCATACTGGGCGAAGCCCTGCCCCCACCTCAGTTACTCAGGCCACATCTCTGTTATGCTAATCCCAGCATACAGAACGCTCGTCAGGCGCTCCAGACCAGTTCAGAAGCAGGTGAAAACCTGGCCAGCAGGAGCCATCTCTGCTCTTCAAGACTGCTTTGAGCACACTGACTGGCATATGTTCAGGGAGGCTGCAAGCGATGGCGACTCTACCAACTTAGAGGAGTACACGGCATCAGTGACTAGCTACATCAGCAAGTGCATCGATGATGTCACTGTAGCCAAGACCATCACTACACGCGCTAACCGGAAGCCATGGATGACCGCGGAGGTGCGTGCGCTGCTGAGGACCCATGACTCCGCCTTCAGAACAGGCGACAAGGCAGCCCTAACAACAGTGAGGGCCAAACTGTCCCGGGCCATCAGAGAGGCAAAGCGTGCACACGCCCAGCAAATCCACAGCCACTTCCAGGACAGCGGTGAAACGCGGCGCATGTGGAAGGGCATTCAGGACATCACAAACTACAAGACAACACCACCCACCTGTGCGGGTGATGCCTCCCTCCCAGATGCGCTGAACAACTTCTACACTCGTTTTGGGCGGAAAATGACGTGGCGGCGAGGAAGGCCACCCCTCTTCCAAATAACCAGGTGCTGTGTCTTACCATGGCCAATGTGAGGAGAACCCTGTGCAGGGTCAACCCACAGAAGGCTGCTGGACCAGACAATATTCCTGGCAGGGTGCTTAGAGGATGTGCAGACCAGCTAGCTGAGATTCTCACTGACATCCTCAACATCTCCCTGAGCAGCGCCATCGTTCCTATGTGCTTCAAGGCCGCCACCTTCATCCCCATGCTGATGAAGTTTTCAGTGTCCTGCCTCAATGACTACCATCCCATCGCACTCACATCCATCATCATGTTTCGAGAGGCTCATCATGAGGCACATCAAGACCCTGCTGCCCCCCTCACTGGACACCCTGCAGTTCACGTACCCTCCTAACCGTTCAACAGACCTATTGCCATCACCCTCCACCTGGCCCTAACCCACATGGACAGAAAAGGCACGTACGTTCGAATGCTGTTCATAGACTTCAGTCCAGCATTCAACACAATCATTCCCAGAAACTGATTGGAAAGCTGAGCCTACTGGGCCTGAACACCTCCCTCTGCAACTGGATCCTAGACTTCCTGACTGGGAGACCTCAGTCAGTCTGGATTGGAAGCAGCATCTCCAACACCATCACACTGAGCACATGGGCCCCACAGGGCTGTGTGCTCAGTCCACTGCTGTTCACTCTGCTGACCCACGACTGTGCTGCAACACACAGCTCAAACCACATCATCAAGTTCGCCGATGACACGACCGTGGTGGGTCTCAGCAGCAAGAACGATGAGTCAACATATAGAGAGGAGGTGCAGTGGCTAACAGATTGGTGCAGAGCCAACAACCTATCTCTGAATGTGAAAAAAACAAAAGAGATGGTTGTTGGCTTCAGGAGGACATGGAGCGACCACTCTCCGCTGAACATTGACGACTCCTCCGTAGAGATCGTTAAGAGCACCAAATTTCTTGGTGTTCACCTGGTGGAGAATCTCACAAATTTCTTGGTGTTCACCTGGTGGAGAATCCCTCAACACCAGCTCCATAGCAAAGAAAGCCCAGCAATGTCTGTACTTTCTGTGAAGGCTGAGGGAAGTCCATCTCCTACCCACCATCCTCACAACATTCTACAGAGGTTGTATTGAGAGGATCCTGAGCAGCTGCATCACTGCCTGGTTTGGAAATTGCACCATCTCGAATTGCAAGACCCTGCAGCAGATAGTGAGGTCAGCTGAGAAGATCATCAGGGTCTCTCTTCCCGCCATTATAGACATTTACACCACACGCTGCATCCGTAAAGCAAACAGCATTATGAAGGACCCCACGCACCCCTCTGACAAAAACTCTTCTCCCTCCTGCCATCTGGCAAAAGACACCAAAGTATTCGGGCTCTCACAACCAGACTATGTAAAAGTTTCTTCCCCCAAGCCATCAGACTCCTCAATACCCAGAGCCTGGCTTGACACCAACCTACTATACCCTCTACTGTGCCTATTGTCTTGTTTAATGTAATGCTTGCACTGTTTTGTGCACTTTATGCAGTCCTGGGTAGGTCTGTAGTCTAGTGTAGTTTTTGTGCTGTTTTACATAGTTCAGTGTAGTTTTTGTATTGTTTCATGTAGCACCATGGTCCTGAAAAACGTTGTCTCATTTTTACTTTGTACTGTACCAGCAGTTATGGTTGAAATGATAATAAAGAGTGACTAGACTTGAATTGACTTGACTTGACAGTGGAGATTTATCAAATTGTTGCTTCCATTGGTGGTTTCAGTCATGGGAAGAGATTCATGAGGATGGGTAGGTTTTGCTTTCCCTGGAGTGAACAAGATTGTGGAGAATGGATGCAGTGTGAGAAGATTATATGATTAAGAGGCATAAATGAGGTAGAGAGTCAGGATGTTTCTTCCCATGGTTAGCCATCAAACACAGCAGGGTATTGTTTTAAGGTAAGAGAAAGGAGCTTTACATCAGATCTTTAGATACTTTAGATATTATTGAGGGGGATGACCTACTACTGAGGTGGGAGCCACAGTGACGGAGTCTCTGGCAGAGTCTGGTGCTGTGGCTCAGAAGAGCAGAGAGGTGAAGAGGTCTGCAGTGTTGATAGGAGATTCCTTAATCAGAGGAACAGAGACAAGGGTCTGTGGGCATGAGAGAGACACCTAGATGGCATGTTACCTCCCAGGTGAACATAAGAACGGAAGAAATAGGAGCAGGAGTCGGCCATCTGGCCCATCGAGCCTGCTCCGCCATTCAATAAGATCATGGTTGATCTGGCCATGGACTCATCTCCAACTACCTGCCTTTCCTCCATAACCCTTAATTCCCTTACTATGCAAAAAATCTGTCCAACCTTGTCAGTAGCCTCCACTGCTTCATTGGGCAGATAATTCCACAAATTCTGGAAAAAGCAGTTCCTCCTCATCTCCATCCTAACTCCACTCTCTTGAATCTTGAGACTATATCCCCTAGTTCTAGTCTCACCTATCAGTTGAAATAACTTTCCTGTCTCTATCTCATCTATTCCTTTCATAATTTTATATGCTTCTATAAGATCTCTTCCCATTCTTCTGAATTCTAGTGAGTACAGTCCCAGGCGACTCAATTTCTCCTCATAGTCTAACCTCCTCATCTCTGGAATCAACCTGGTGAATCTCCTCTGCACCACCTCCAAAGCCAGTATATCCTTTTCCAAGTAAGGAGACCAGAACTGCACACAGTACTCCAGGTGCAGCCTCTCCAGTAACCTGTACAGTTGCAGCACAACCTCCCTGCTCTTAAGTTCAATCCCTCCAGCAATGAAGGCCAACATTCCTGCCTTTTGTGATTCATGCACAAGCACTCCTGAGTCCCTCTGCACAGCAGCATACTGCAATTTTTTACTATTCAAATAGTAATCTGCTCTTTCATTTTCCTTCCAAAGTGGATGACCTTGCATTTACCAACATTGTACTCCATCTGCCAGACCCTTGCCCACTCATTTAACCTATCCATATCTCACTGCAAACTCTCCATATCTTCTGCACAATTTGCTTTTCCACTCAATTTGGTATCAGCAAACTTAGATACACTACACTTGGTCCCCTCTTCCAAATCATTAATGTATATCGTGAACAGTTGCAGGCCCAGCACTGACCCCTGCAGCACACCGCTCACCACTGATTGCCAACCAGAGTAACACCCATGTATCCCAACTCTCTGATTTCTGTTAGTTAATCAATCCTCTATCCATGCTGATAAATCACCTTATCGAATGCCTTCTGAAAATCAAATTAAATATCATCTATCTGTTCTCCTCTACCCACTGCGCTTGTTGTATCCTCAAAGAACCCCAGTAAGTTGTCAAACAGGACTTGCCTTTGCTGAATCCATGCTGTGTCTGCCTGATGGATCTATTTTTTTCCAGATGCTTCACTATTTCTTCTTTAATGATAACTTCAAGCATTTTCCCAACCACAGATGTTAAACTAACTGGCCTATAGTTACCTGCTTTTTGTCTACATCCTTTTTTGAACAGTGGCATGAAATTTACCGTCTTCCATTCCATTGGGCCCTGTCCAGAGTCCAGAGAATTTTGTTGAATTATCACCAAAGCCTCTACTATAACTTCGGCCATTTTCTTCAGTATCCTGGGATGCATTCCATAAGGACCAGGGGACTTATTTATCTTCAGGCCCACAAGTTTACTCAAACTAGTGATATCTATTGTATCAAGGTCCTCACCTCCCATCACATCCATAACATCTCTCTTTGGCATGTTAGACATGTCTTCCACTGTGAAGGCCGACACAAGATAATCATTCAAAGCCTCGGCCATTTCCTCATTACCCAGTATCAATTCCCCCTTCTCACTCTCCAAGGGACCTACATTCACTTTAGCCACCCTTTTCTGTTTTATATAATTATAAAAACTTTTACTATTCATTTTTATATTTTGTGCTAGTTTACTTTCATAATCTACCTTTGAGTTGAGAGTTAAAGGGCAAAAGTTTAGGGGTAACATGAGGGGGAACTTCTTTACTCAGAGAGTGGTAGCTGTGTGGAACGAGCTTCCAGCAGAAGTGGTTGAGGCAGGTTCGATGTTGTCATTTAAAGTTAAATTGGATAGATATATGGACAGGAAAGGAATGGAAGGTTATGGGCTGAGTGCAGGTCGGTGGGACTGGGTGAGAGTAAGAGTTCGGTACGGACTAGAAGGGCCGAGATGGCCTGTTCCCATGCTGTAATTGTTATATGGTTAAATGTGGTTATGTGGCTATCTTCCCTTTCTTTATTGCTTGCTTTGTGGTTCTTTGTTGTTTTTTACAGTCTTCCCAATCTTCCAGTTTGCCACTACTCTTGGTGACTTTATACACATGAGCTTTTAGTTTGACGGCGCCTTCTTTTATTTCCTCAGTTATCCAAGGCTGGATCTCCCCACTCTTACTGTCCTTGCTTTTACCTAGAATATATTTATGCTGAGCACCGTGAAAAATCTCTTTGAAAGTTGCACTATGAAAGTCAGTGTCAGGATCAGGGATGTCTTGGATCAGGTTCAAAGCATTCTCAAGGGTAAAGATGAGCAGACAGAAGTCCTGGTGCATTTCGGCACCAATGACATAGGTAGACAAAGTGAAGAGTTTCTGAAGAGGGATTTTAGAGAGCAAGGTAGAAAGCTGAAAAACAGGATCGCCAGGATTGTTATCTCTGGACTGCTGCTTGTGCCACGTGCCAGTGAGGGTAAGAATAGCAACACACATAAAAGTTGCTGGTGAACACAGCAGGCCAGGCAGCATCTCTAGGAAGAGGTACAGTCGACGTTTCGGGCCAAGACCCTTCCTCAGGACTAACTGAAAGAAGAGATAGTAAGAGATTTGAAAGTGGGAGGGGGAGGGGGAGATCCAAAATGGTAGGAGAAGACAGGAGGGGGAGGGATGGAGCTAAGAGCTGGAAAGTTGATTGGCAAAAGGGATACGATCTTGCCAATTCTGACCAGCACCTCTCTGGAGTAGACGACCAAACAGAAGTGACGTCGGAGACCTCAAGGTGCCCCAGATGCTTCCCCCGAGCAACCACCGTAAAGCCCCATTGGTGGCCATCCACAGCTGCTGGAAGTGAGGCCTCCGCCGCCGGCCTCAGAAATCGAGCCCGAGGCTCAGGTGGAACGGAGGCCTCCGCAACCGTGACTGGGCTTGAGGACTTGTTTCAGCCAGGAGCCCAGCCATCCGGGATTAAGTGTCGGCTTCGAGGCCCGACCCAATCGACAGCCCAGGCCCCCGGCAGCTGGAAGTGGCAGCGGAGCCTCCCCCGTCACGCGGCCGGACCCGGTGCGCCCGATGACGCGATCTGCGGATTGATCCCCACGGGATGCGTCCACGAACCTCAAAGAGCTGACAACAACACTGCATCGATGGAAACCCACAAAGATGCACTACATACCAAGGAAGCAGTGGAAAAGAGCTGGGCTGCTGGTCAGGTTGAAGCTGAGGGGCTTCAGGGTCCCTATGCCCATCATGCTACTGGTTAATGTGCAAGCCATCGAGAACAAGGTGGATGATCTTAAAGGGAAACTCATCTACTAGCAGGAAGATGCAGAACTGCTGTGTATCCTATTTCACTGAGACCTGGCTCTCCCCTGCCACCCCCGACTGTGCCATCCGACTGGAGGGATTTTCGATCCATCGGATGTACCGCATGGCGTCTTTGGGCAAGACAAGGGGAGGTGGTGTCTGCCTACTGATCAACACTTCGTGGTGCTCGGACACAGTGGCACTGACAAGCTCCTGCAGCCCGGACCTGGAACACCTGTCGGTGAAGTGTCGTCCCTACTATCTGCCACGGGAATTCACCTCGGTCACACTGACAGCGGTCTACATTCCCCCCCAGGCGGATGTGGAGGGTGTTCTGAACATACTGTATGCCAACATCAGTGAACCTGAGACCAGGTATCCGGAGGCTTTGCTCATTACAGCCAGGGACTTTAACCAGGACAACCTCAGAAAGGCGCTGCCAAAGTTATACCAACATGTCTCCTGCCCCACTGGAGGCTTGAATACACTTGACCACTGCTACACAGCAGTCAAGGATGCCTACCGTTCTGTCCCATGACTTCACTTTGGAAAATCGGACCATCAGGCCATACCCCTCCTCCTGGCTTACAAACAGAAACTGAGGCAGGAGGTTACGGTGTCAAAAGAGGTGTCGCGTTGGACAGAGGAAACGGATGAGGTCCTCTGTGACTGCTTTGAATCGGTGGACTGGTTATTATTCAAGGACTCGGCAGCTAACCTCGATGAGTATGCCTCAGCTGTCACGGACTTTATTTGGAAATGCACGGAGGACTGTGTGTCTCGCAAGACGATCCGGGTATTCCCTAACTGGAAACCTTGGATGAATTATGAGGTCAAGTCCCTTTTGAAGGCTAGAGCTGCGGCTTTTAGGTCCGGGGATACCAGTCATTACTCTGAATCCAGGCGTTAACTCCGGAAAGCCATTAAGGGTGCCAAGAGATAATATCGAGCCAAGTTGGAAGCCCAGGCTAACCAGAGGGATGCCTGTAGATATGGCAGGGTCTAAATGAGATCACTGGGCGCAAAGAAAAGGCTGGAAATATCAATAACTGTGGCGCTTCTCTTCCTGACGAACTTAACGTATTCTACGCAAGATTCGAACAGAAGAGGAGCGTCCCGCTCCCTCCGGATGAACCGGACCTGGTGGCATCGAGATTCATCATCACCGAGGAGGACGTTAGAAAGGCCTTCCTGAAGATAAATCCAAGGAAGGCGACAGGCCCAGATGGCATCCCAGAACGTGTTCTCCGGGTCTGTGCAAGTGAGCTAGCTGGAGTGTTTGCTGACATCTTCAACTGCTCCTTGCTTCAGTCTAAGATCCCCTCGTGCTTTAAGAAGGCAGCGATTATCTCAGTGCCGAAGAAGAGCAAAGTGGCATGCCTGAATGACTATCGACCTGTGGCTCTGACATCAATTGCTATGAAGTGCTTCGAGCGATTGGTTATGGCGCACATCAACCACAGCCTCCCGGTCAACCTCGACACTTTGCATTTCACCTACCAGAGCAACAGGTCAATGGCAGATGCAATCTCTCTGGCCCTACATTCTTCTTTAGAACACCTGAAGAATAAAGACGCATACGTAAGGTTCCTTTTCATTGACTACAGCTCTGCCTTTAGTACCATCATTCCAAATGAACTGATTCCTATGCTCCGGAACCTGGGCCTTAGCACTCAGATCTGCAGCTGGATCTTCAACTTCCTCACAGACAGGACCCAGGCTATAAAAATAGGGGACAGGCTCTCCTCTACAATCACTCTGAGCACCGGTGCCCCACAAGGCTGTATACTCAGCCCCCTGTACTCACTGTACACCCATGATTGTGTAGCCAAGTTTCCATCGAACTCAATATATAAGTTTGCTGATGACACAACAATTGTAGGCCGTATCTCGGGTAATGATGAGTTTTAGAACAGAGGGGAAATTAAGAACCTGGTGGCATGGTGCGAAGACAATAACCTATCCCTCAACGTCAGCAAGACGAAAGAATTGGTTGTTGCCTTCAGAAGGAGTAGCGGACCGCACGACCCAATTTACATCGGTGGTGCGCGAGTGGAACAGGTCAAAAGCTTTAAGTTCCTCGGGGTCAATATCACAAATGACCTGACTTGGTCCAACCAAGCAGAGTTCACTGCCAAGAAGGCCCACCAGCGCCTTTACTTCCTGAGAAAACTAAAGAAATTTGGTCTGTCCCCTAAAACCCGCCACACATTTTAATTCCACATCCCATTCCCATTCTGACATGTCTATCCACAGCCTCCTCTACTGTAAAGATGAAGCCACACTCAGGTTGGAGGAACAACACCTTATATTCCGTCTGGGTAGCCTTCAACCTGATGGCATGAACATCGACTTCTCTAACTTCCGCTAATGCCCCACCTCCCCCTCGTACCCCATCCATTATTTGTTTTTATACACACATTCTTTCTCTCTCTCTCCTTTTTCTCCCTCTGTCCCTCTGACTATACCCCTTGCCCATCCTCTGGGTCCCCCCCCGGTCTTTCTCCCTGGGCCTCCTGTCCCATGATCCTCTCATATCCCCTTTGCCAATCACCTGTCCATCCCTCCCCCTCCTGTCTTCTCCTAGCATTTTGGATCTCCCCCTCCCTCTCCCACTTTCAAATCTCTTACTAACTCTTCCTTCAGTTAGTCCTGACGAAGGGTCTCGGCCTGAAATATTGACTGTACTTCTTCCTATAGATGCTGCCTGGCCTGCTGCATTCACCAGCATTTTTTATGTGTGTTGCTTGAATTTCCAGCATCTGCAGATTTCCTCATGCTTGCAAGGATAAGAATAGGATGACTTGACAGATGACTGTGTGGCTGAAGAACTGGTGCAGGAAGCAGGGGTTCAGATTTGTCGATCATTAGGATCTCATCTGGGGAAGTTATGAACTGTACAAAAGGGACATGATACAGCTGAACTCAAAGAGGTCTAATATCCTTGCAGGCAGGTTGGCTAGAGGATTTAAACTAATTAACTAACAAATTAAACTAGAGGTGGGTTTAAACTAATTTGGCAGGGGGATGGGAACCAGAGTGATAGTGCTGGAGATGAGGTTGTTTACAGAGGCAGTGTGTTGTGAGACTCCTAGCAAGGAGAGGCTGATAATAGGGCAAAAATGCAGTCAACATAAGCGGTGGATAAAATCGAAAAAGGTGAAATCAGGACTAAAGGTATTATATTTAAATACACGCAGTACATAGTTTAAGGTAGATGGGCTTGTAGCAATGTTACAGATTAGCATGTATATATCATAAGTGCAGGGCATTGAAGGCGGAACAAGGGTGGACCCAAATGCAGGACACAAACACATTTTGTAGGGTTAACTAAATTGAGTTTATTACTCGTTACAAGGAGAGCAAAGCAGAAGTGGGAAGAAGCGTAATCGACAAGGACTCAGGCCCTGGACTAGGCTGGGACTCAGGGTCTGGGCTTGGACTCGGAGCCAGGGCTCGGAACACGGACCTCGGAGCCAGGACTTGATACTTGAACCTCGGAGCCAAGTCTTGGTACGTGAATCTCAGAGCCAGGACTTGATACTTGAATCTCAGAGCCAGGACTTGATACTTGAATCTCAGAGCCAGGACTTGGTACTTGAACTTCTAAACCAGTACTTGGTACTTGAACCTCGGAACCAGGTCTTGGTACGTGAATCTCAGAGCCAGGACTTGGTACTTGAATCCCGGAGCCAGGACTTGATATTTGAACCTTGGAGCTTGGACTTGGAACTCAAACACAGGACATAGAACACTGAGCCGAGACTTCTCTGTTGACACAGGATATGGAGCCGGGACTCTTCTTATTCATTGGACAGACTCAGACACAGGACATGGATACGGAGACCACACAACGATGGACAGTACTTTAACTGGGCACAAGTCCTTGACTCACCCCAGCGCGTTAACTTTGACTGACCCGCTCTGGCAAGGGAAGGCGGCTTGCTGGATCTTGCTTCGGGAGGAGACTTGGCTTGCTCCGGCAAGAAACTTGGTTGGCTCCAGCAAGATGACATTGGCTTGCACTAACTTCGGTGACTTCATTAATGCTCCACAACGCTCTCGCACCGAACGACTGATGCCGGAGACTTATAAACTACTGGTTCAGTCGAGAGTAAATTGCCTTTAATCACCAAGCCTGGGGGACACGGGAAAACAGGGAATTAAAGTGAACAGGGAGTCAACGGTCCGGATCTTAACACAAAGGAAGTAAATTTAAAGGGAATCTGATCCGGATCATGACAGTATGATGTTGTAGGCATCACTGAATCATGGCTGAAAAAAGATTATAGCTGGGAACTTAATGTCCAAGGATACACGTTGTGTTGAAAGGATAGGCAAGGGGGTGGTGTTGCTCAGTTGGTAAAAAATGAAGTCAAACCATAGAAAAAGGTGACATTGGGTCAGAAGGTGTTGAATTATTATGGATAGAGCTAAGGAACTACAAGTATAAAAAGACCCTGATGGGAGTTATATACAGATCCCCAAACAATGGTAAGGATGTGGTCTGCAAATTACAAGGGGAGATTGAAAATGCATGCCTAAAGGGTAATACTACAATTGTCATGGGGGATTTCAATATGCAGGTAGATTGGGAAACTCAAGTTGGTGCTGGATTCCAGAAGGGGGAGTTTCTAGAATTCCTATGAGATGGCTTTTTCGAGTAACTTGTGGTTGAGCCCACTTGGGGATCAGCTATTCTGGGTTGGGTGTTGTGCAATGAACCAGAATTGATTAGAGAGCTTAAGGTAAAAGAACCCTTAGGGGTAAGTGATCATAATATCACTTTGATGAGAAAGGCAAATGCAATGTTAGCATTCATTTCAAGAGGAGTAGAATATAAAAGCAAGGATGTAATTTTGAGACTTTATAAAGAACTGGTGAGGCGTCACTTAGAGTATTGTGAGCAGTTTTAGGCCCCTTTCTTAGAAAGGCTGTGCTGAAACTGGAGAGGGTTCAAAGGAGGTTCAGAAAAATGATTCCAGGATTGAATAACTTGTCATATGAAGAGTGTTTGATGGCTCTGGGCCCATATTCACTGGAATTCAGAAGAATGAGGGGTAACCTCATTGAAACCTACCAAATGGTTAAAGGCCTTGATAGAGTGGACGTGGAGAGGATGTTTCCTATGGTGGGAGAGTCCAAGACTAGATAGAGGACACAGACTCAGAATAGAGGAGCTACTTTTAGAACAGAGATGAGAAGGAATTTTTTTAGCCAGAGAGTGGTGAATCTATGACAGCAGTCCCCAACCACCGGGCTGCGGACCAGTACTGGGCCACAAAGCATGTGCTACCGGGCCACGAGGAAATGATACGATTTGGCGATGTGAGTCAGCTGCACCTTTCCTCATTCCCTGTCACGCGCTGTTGAGCTTGAACGCACGTGAGGTCATTACGTGCACTTCATCCATGTCAGCGCGGGAAGGAAATCAACTCTTCGAGCTTGCAAATGACGTTGGGCTGAAAAGTATGTTTGACATATCATCTCTGCTGGCATTCTGGATCAAAGTCAAGGCTAAATATCCTGAGATAGCCACGAAAGCACTGAAAACATTGCTTCCATTTCCAACATATCTCTGCAATGAATGCAACGAAAACTAAATTGCGGAATAGACTGGACATAAGGGACCCCCTTCGTGTATGGCTGTCTCCCATCACCCCT
Source organism: Mobula birostris (assembly GCF_030028105.1). NCBI lineage: Eukaryota > Metazoa > Chordata > Chondrichthyes > Myliobatiformes > Myliobatidae > Mobula > Mobula birostris. Next base: position 109,483,482 of record NC_092372.1, read on the forward strand.
CGATAGGACCGTGTTGTTGCAGGAAAGCCAGCCCAGGGCTCCCACTGATTCAGTGATATTGGTGTTTTGCAATGATTTTATATGTTCATACGGGGAAAATATGTGCTGTGTGTTTAATATCCAAACATTACTTAAAATGTTATGATGCTATTGACTTATTTAGCCATATAACTATATAACAATTACAGCATGGAAACAGGCCATCTCGGCCCTTCTAGTCCATGCTGAATGCTACTCTCACCTAGTCCCACCGACCTGCACTCAGCCCATAGCCCTCCATTCCTTTCCTGTCCATATACCTACCCATTTTTTTCTTTGAATGATAATATCGAACCTGCCTCTACCACTTCTACTGGAAGTTCGTTCAATACTTACTTCAAGCTCCCCTGTCCTCCCCTGATAATTAACTTATCACTATATTCATGCGAGGAAAATATGCACTGTGTGTTTAATATAAAATTCGTTAGATAAATCCTTTTAAAAACGAAATTGAGTGTATTAGCCAATTATGACCTTTATTCCGGTTGTTATTAACAGCCCTTCCCCCGCCGAACAGAATCGCCAAAAACAATTTATAGAAAAAAATCGGCACGTACACGCATGCGCACTGGTGCCCACGCAAGGCTTCATGATCATTGTAGTCTTTCTCAGGGTAAACACAACGTATTTGACTGCTACTCTTGCCTGTTGGCAACCCTACCGCCCACCCCCTACCCCCGGTCGGTCGGTCCGCAAGAATATTGTCAATATTAAACCGGTCCGCAGTGCAAAAAAGGTTGGGACTCCTGATCTATGAAATTCATTGCCACAAGCAGCCATGGAGGCCAAGTCTTTATACTTAAGGCAGAGGTTGATGGATGATTGATTGGTCAAGGAATGAACGGAGATGGGGGGGAGGCCGGGGGGCGGCAGGAGATTGGTGCTGAGAGGAAAATTAAATCAGCCATAATGGAAAGCTGGAGAAGATTCGATGTGTCAAAAAGCCAAATTCTGCACCCATGGTCTTAATCTGAAATGGAAGTTTTTTAATACACAGAGTGACTTAAATCTGAAATGTCCTGCCAATGAAGAAATAGCAATGCCGCAGTTGCAGCAGGTTCTGTTGTCCCCAGAATGGTGCTAATTTTAAATCTTAGTTTGGGATTTCAGTCACCCAAAGCTCCACGAATACAGTGCCACTGAACTCTTGGACAAGGTTTCTTTCCATCTGCCAACAGCAGAATTAATAGTGGTGCTCAGAGAACTACGGACACCAGACCCCGCAACGGCAAGCTGGCCGAGGTGATGCGAGAAGAAGCAGAAACACAGCAAGAGAACTGGGCCGCCATCTTTGTGAGAGCGAGACTGGACCATCACTTTTCCTGGCCAACGTCCACGCACTCGAAAATAAAATGGAGTCACTGAGACTGAGAATGAACACACAGAAAGAGATATGAAACTGCTGCATTCTGGCTAAACAGCAATATGCCTGACTCGGTATTTCAACTCAACTAGATGATTCTCTTCCACACAAACAGAAGCTTCTTGTCAGGGAAATCCAAAGGAGCTGGAATCAGTGTGTTCATTAATAAGGTTGATGTACAAACTCGTCTGTAGTTAACATCACTGTTCTGGGACATATTGATCCTCTTACAATTAAATACCAAGCACATTACCTGCTCAGAGAATTTACTGTTGTGTTCATCACCACTGTCTACATACCCCCAGCATCAATGGCAAGCACTCAGTGGAGAACTTTACAGTAGCATCAGCTCTTTACAAAACAAGCATCCAGGAGATCTCTTCATAATCACAGGAGACTTCAATCATGTTATGCTGTAGGACATTTTACCCAAATTCCATCAATATGTCACCATTGCCACTAGAGGGACAAACAGACTGGGCCATTTTTATACAAACAGACACAGTACTTACAAACTCATCCCATGCTCTCATCTTGGTTTCTCTGACCACATCTCCATAATGTTAATCCCAGAATACCAACCACTGTTGAAAATGGAGAAACCAGTCAAGAGGACCATCACTGTCTGGCCAGACGAGGCAATCTTTATGCTTCAGCCCTGTGGGAATATGCCTTATCTGTCATGTACAAAAGTTCAAAGTTCAAAGTACATTTATTATCAAAGTATGTATACATTGTACAACCTTGAGATTCGTCCCCCTACAGACAGCCACAAAACAAAGAATCCCAAAAGACCCAAACAAAAAAAAAGACCATCGAACACCCAATGTGCAGAGAGAGGGAAAAAACCAATTGTGCAAACAATAAAAGTAAGCAAATAGCATTCAGACCTACAGTGGGTCCATAGACATGGAGCAGAGCACCCGGAGCAAGTCACAGACTTAGGCTCAGTTCATCCAAGAGCAAACTAAATGCTGCAGGGAAGTGAGTAGAACTGGCCTGACCTTTGCCTGTCCTTCTGGCCCCATCCAGATATTAGGTTGTTCCTCACTCTGGGCCTGGACCCTGCCACCAGGATTCAGCCAAAACCTGACCTTTCCAAATCAGTCTGGACTTAGATCGAGCAAAGCTCACTCCCAGACTTGCAGCTGCCTCTCTGCTGCTTGGACTTTACACCACTCCGATTGCCACAACTTGATTTCATCTGGCACCCTACCACTTCAATCCTCGACTCAGCCTCACCTCTCCATTGTTTGCAATTACCATTAACCACAAATTTTGCAAGGAAAAGTGTTATTAATAAAATATTTAATTGTATTCTTTGTTATGTTTGCTGACAGTAAGTAGTCACTAGGCTTCACCAGCGCCATCTTAAACCTGCAATATGCTACATCAGTAAGTGTGTAGTCGATGTTTCTACAGCAAAAGCAGTCATCTCACAGCCCAACCAAAAGTCCCAGCTGAGTGCAAAGGTACTCTCCAGACTTAAAGCCTAGGACACTGCCTTCAAATCCGGTGACAGAACAGAGCAGACAGGAAAAACCTTGTCTTAGACATCAAGAGGGCAAAGACTGCCTACGCACAACACCTGTCCAAAAACAATCCAGGCATCATGGGCATTACCGACTACACAAGTTTGACCGTATCAGTGACGCCTTCCTCCCTGACACACTGAACAACATTTATGTGCACTTGGAGGCATGCAAAACAACGCCAGACACAAAAGCTCTCCACTCACAGGTGAGCAGCCACTGTCTGTTACAGTGGCAGACATGGGGAGGACTCCAGAGAGAGTCAACCCCTGTAGGTCGTCCAGACCAGAAAACATCCCAGGCCAAGTTCTCAGGGAGTGTGCACACCAGCTCACTGATGCTTTTTAGGGATATCTTCAACACTTGGAGTCATAGAAAAGTACAGCACAGAAACAGGCCCTTTGGCCCATCTAGTCCATGCTGAACCATTTAAACTGCCTACTCCCATCGACCTGTACCCAGATCATAGCCTTCCAGATGTCTCCAATCTATGTACCTGTCAAAACTTCTCTGAAACATTGAAATCAAGCTTGCATGCACCACTCGTTCTGGCAGCTCATTCCACACTCTCGCCACCTTCTGAGTGAAGAAGTTTCACCTTTCAGCCTTAAACCATGACCTCTAATCGTAATCCCACCTAACCACAGTGGAAAATGCCAGCTTACCTCCATACCCTTCATGTTTCAGTATACCTCTAACAAATCTCCCCTCGATATTCTATACTCTAAAGAATAATGTCGTAACCTATTCAATCTCTCCATATAACTCAGGTCTACCAGTTCCAGTGATATCCTCGTAAATTTTCTCAGTACTCTTTCAACCTAATTTACATCTTTCCTATAGATAGGTGACCAAAGCTGGACATAAAATTCCAAATTAGCCTCAACTGACATATTATACAACTTCAAAGTAGCATCCCATCTCCTGTACTCAGTATTTTGCCAATGTGCCAAAAACTTTCTTTATGATCTTATCAACCTGTAACACCATTTTCAATGAATTATGGACCTGTATTCCCAGATCCCTTTGTTCTACCACACTCCTCAGTGCCCTACTATTCAATGTGTACAACCTGCTCTCATTGCTCCTACCAAAGTACAAGACCTCACACTTGTCTGCATTTAATGCCATTTGCCATTTTTCAGCCCAATTTTCCAGCTGGTCCAGATCTCACCACAAGCTCTGATCGTCCTCTTCACTGTCCACTACAGCATCAATTTTGGTGTCATCCACAAATTTGCGATCTTGCTAATAACATTATCATTCAGATTGTCGATAAGGATGATAAACAATAATCGACCCAGCACCAGTCACAGGCCTCCAGTCAGAGAGGCAACCATCTACTACCACTCTCTAGCTTCTCCCCCAAAGCCAATGTCTAATCCAATTTACTACTTCATTTTGAATGCCAAGGGACTGAACCTTCCTGCCCAACCTCTCATGCAGGATCTTGTCAAATGCCTTGCTGGAGTGCATGTAGACAACATCCATTGCCTTGCTTTCATCAGCTTTCCAGGTAACTTCCCTGAAAAGGTGTATAAGATTGGTTAGACACTCGTCCAGGCTGCTGTCCCCACATGCTTCAAATCAGTGACCATCATCCATGTACCAAAAAACTCTTCACCTTCAGAAGTCTACTGCCCAGTTGCACTGATGCCAATCATCATGAAGTGCTTTGAATGACTGGTAACGGCACAGAACAAAAATTTCATTCCTGCCACATTGGACACTCACCAAAGTGCTTACTGACAGAACCACTCTACGACAGATACCATAACACTTGTCACACACCTGGCCCTGACACACCTGGACAACAAGAATACTTATGTCAGAATCCTGTTTTAGATTTCAGTTTGGCATTCAATTTTATTGTCCCACAGATCACAGTGAACAAACTTGTGCTCCTTGTTCTATAACACCACTGTACAAGGGGGTGTTTGACTTCATAATCAACAGATCTCAGTTAGTCAGGATGCACAAAAGCTCCTCTCTCCCCAACATCCTCAACACAGATACCCCCAGGACAGTGTGCTGTGTGTTGTCCGCTCACTCACGAGTGCACTGTCAAACATCCATATCACACTGCTAAGTTCTCTGATGACACGGCAGTGGCAGATCTCATGACCAATGAATCGACCTACAGAGAGGAGCTCAACATCTGATGCCAAGCAAATAACCTCTTCCTCAATGTCATCAAGACAACGGAGATAGTCATCGACTTCAGGAGAACTTGCACCACTCACATCCCTCTTCATATCAGAGCCCCAAGGCACTCTATTCGTACGTGAAGAACAGAAGGATGACAAGAATGAAGGTGGGGCCGCTAAAGGATAAAGAAGGCAATATGCGCTTGGAGGCAGAGGAGGTGGTCCTAAATGAATACTTTGCTTCAGTATTCACAAGTGAAAATGACCTTGATCAGGGTGAGGTCAAAATAGAACAGGCCTGTGTGCTGGACAATGTGGAGATTAAGGAAGAAGAAGTGTTGGATCTTCTTAAAAACATCAAGATTGATAAGTCCCCAGGGCCGGATGTGATATACCCCAGGTTGCTGTGGGTAGTGAGAGAAGAGATCACTGGTGCAGTAGCTATGATCTTTGAATCCTCTTTGGCTGCAGGGGAGGTGCCAGAGGATTAGAGAATGGCAAATGTAGTTCCCTTCTTTAAAAAAGGTAATAGGTAGAATCCTGGGACTATAGACCGGTGAGTTTTACATCGGTGGTCTGCAAACTATTAGAAAGGATTCTTAAGAATAGGATCTGCGAGAACTTGGAGAAGTACAGTCTACTCAAGGATAGTCAACATAGCCTTGTGAAGGGAAGGTCGTGCCTCACAAGCCTAATTAAGTTTTTTGAAGAGGTAACAAAAGAAATTGATGAGGGTAGGGTGGTAGATGTGGTCTACATGGATTTTAGCAATGCGTTTGACAAGGTCCCCCACGAGAGACTCATCCAGAAAGTCATGAGGCATGGGATCAGTGGAACCTTGGCTGTTTTGATAACATATTGGCTTACAGGAAGAAAGCAGAGGGTAGTAGTGGAAGGAAAGTATTCTGCCTGGAGGTCAGTGACTAGTGGAGTGCCGCAAGGATCTGTCCTGGGATCCCTGCTTAATGTGATTTTTATAAATGACCTGGATGAAGAGGCGGAAGGATGAGTAAGTAAGTTTGTGGACAACACGAAGATTGGAGGAGTTGTGGATGGAGCTGTAGGTTGTCGAAGATTACGAGAGGATATAGACAGGATGCAGATTTGTGCAGAAAAGTGGCAGATGTAGTTCAATCCGGATAAGTGTGAGGTGATGCATTTTGGAAGGACAAACGAGAAGGCTGAGTACAGGGTAAATGGTCGGTTACTTAAGAGTGTGGATGAACAGAGGGACCTTGGGGTTCAAATCCATACATCCCTCAAGGTCGCTGCACAGGTTGATAGGATAGTTAAGAAGGCCTATGGGATGCTAGGCTTCATTAATAGGGGGATTGAATTCAAGAGTAGGGAGTTCATGTTGCAAATCTACAAATCTCTGGTGAGACCACACTTACAGTATTGTGTTCAGTTCTGGTCACCTCATTATAGGAAGTCTGTGGAAGCTATGGAGAGGATGCAGAGGAGATTTACCAGGATGTTGCCTGGATTGGAAAACAAGTCTTATGAGGTAAGGTTAGCAGAGTTGGGACTTTTCTCTTTGGAGCGTAGAAGGATGAGAGGGGACTTGATAAAGGTCTACAAGATTATGAGAGGCATAGATAGGGTAGATAGCTAGTACCTGTTTCCCAGGGCATGAATAGCAAACACCAGAGGGCATGTGTACAAAATTAAGGGAGGGAAGTTTAGGGGAGACATCAGGGATAAGTTTTTTACACAGAGGGTTGTGGGTGCCTGGAATGACTTGCCAGGGATGGTGATGGAGGCTAAAACATTAGGGGTATTTAAGAGCCTCTTGGACAGGCACATAGATGAAAGAAAAATAGAGGGTTACGGGGTAGTGTAGGTTTAGTACATTTTTTTAAGGAATATATGGGTTGGCAGAACATCGAGGGCCGAAGGGCCTGTACTGTGCTGTAGTATTCTAGTGTCTAGTGTCTAGAGCCATGGCAGTGGAAACTACAAGCAGTTTCAAACCCCTGGGAGTGCACATCTCACACAACCACTCATGGTCCCAGAACACATGCTTCACATTCAAGAAAGCTCATCAGTTCCTCTAGGTCTACAGCAGATGAAATCTCATTGGCTCTTCACATGGCCCTACATCATCTGGTCAATACAAACACCTATGTCAAGATGTTGCTTACTGACTATAGTTCAGTGTTTACCACCATCATTCCCACAGTCCCGATTGATAAGCTACTGAACCAGGGCCCCTGTACCACCACCTGCAATTATATTCTTGACTCCCAAACTGGAAGATCACAATTTCCATCCTTACTGACAATCAACACCTCAGGGGAGTGTGCTTAGCCCACTGCTCTGCCCTCTCTACACCCATGACTGTCTAGTTAAGCACAGCTCAAATGCCATCTGTAAATTTGCCATTATGGAGATGGAGCTGAGAGGACATACAAGAGCAAGGTATTCTAGCTAATTGAGTGATATTGCAGCAACAACCTTTGCACTCTGTCAGCAAGCTGATAGTGGACTTCAGGAAAGGTAAGACGAAGGAAAACATACCAATCCTCACAGAGGGATCAGAAGTGGAGAGCGTGAGCAGTTTCAGGTTCCTGGGTGTCAAGATCTCTGAGGATCTAACCTGGTCCCAACACATCAATGCAGTTATAAAGAAGACAAGACAATGACTATACTTCATTAGGAGTTTGAAGAGATTTGGTATGTCAACAAAAACACTTAAAACTTTTATAGTTGTACCGTGCAGAGCATTCTGACAGGCTGTATGGGGGGGGGGGGGGGGTTGCTACTGCACGGGATCGAAAGAATCTGCAAAGGGTTGTAAGTTATCTCAGCTCCAGCTTGGGTACTAGCCTACAAAGTACCCAGGACATCTTCAAGGAGTGGTGTCTCAGAAAGGCAGCATCCATTATTAAGGACCCCCAGCACCCAGGTCATGCCCTTTTCTCACTGTTACCATCAGGTATGAGGTTCAGAAGCCTGAAGGCACACACTCAGTGATTCAGGAACAGCTTCTTCCCCTCTCTCCTCACACCTTCTCCATGAACTGTTCGTTCTACTGCCATCAGGCAAATGTTACAGGAGCATCAAAGCTAAAACCACAAGGCTACTAAACAGCTTCCTCCCATAGGTAGTCAGACTGCTAAATAACTGCTCCACCTGACTCTGCTTTGGACACTTTTAACTTGCACTGGACAATTGTAACTTGATTTTAACTGACATGTGGCTGTTGTGTTTTACTATTTATTGTTATGTTTATTATTTAGTGTTGCATTTGTTATGTTATGATTGCACTGCTCCTGGGAAACGCTGTCTCATTCTGCCCTGCAGAGTTGATGTACGGTTAGAATGACAATAAAGTTTTTTGAATCTTGAATCTTGAATCTCTGTCATCTTGTCAAGGGTGATCAACCTGATGCAATGAAACAAGTACCACAGTTGATTTTTTTCCACCTTTATTAGTAGCAGATACGAGAGAGAACATTCTATCTGCACTCACAGAGAGTCAACCACTCGAAGTCTCTCTGTCTAAACACAGAGATACAGTTTTTTTTATATATCATCCTTGTCACAAAAGCCTAGCAACAGTGATAGTCTGAGACAAAGGCCACTTAATCACCTGAAACAGAGGTAAACGTACTTGACGAAGAATACTTAATCACACGAGACAGAAGTAAATAGAGAACAGAGTATAATTAATTCTCGCATCCTGCATGTCCTTGTCTGGACACTCAGTATTTACATGTTAGCAGGACAGATTGATCCTTTAACATCCCAATACAAAAGAACAGTCAGATCAACAGACATTCCGGCTACTCAAATAGAGCAGAACTTCATAATTTGGTAAGAGATTTTACCGAAATTAGGAAAGGAATGTAAGGAATGCCCTGCCTTATCTCCACCTTTTGTCGAAACCAAAATGTGTGAAATCTAGGAGATGTCTTCTTGTGGGTTTTGTAAATTTATAATCCTTATTTTCACTCAAAGAAGCAGTTGTGAGACACAGACATAGTCGGTACACAACCCAAAGTTGAAATTTAAACATGAAATCTAAAGGTGTGAAAAATCAGGAGACAACGACAGCCATTCTCAAACCAGAATACACAGACTCAACCTTAACCATTAATTACAGGAATCTGAGACTCCCCAATTCCCTTAAAACTTTATCAATCTGATTCTTAAATGAACATTGAACCCATGATCACTACCTTACTTTTTAAATATATATTATTTCTGGTTTTGCACGATTTTTAAGCTATTCAATATACATATACTGTAATCTGTTTATTTATTTTTACTTTTTTTTCTTCTATGTTATATATTGCATTGAACTGCTGCTGCTAAGTTAACAAATTTCACGACCAATGCCAGTGATAATAAACCTGATTCTGATTCTGCTCATGGACTGTTTATCCCTCTACCATCAAGGAGGAGGCTACATAGCATCCACACCAGGACCACCAGACTCAAAAACTGTTACTTTCCCAAGCAATAAGGCTGATCAACATCTCCACCCACTAACACATCCCAACCACCACTTCTTGATTATTTTCTGTCAATCACCTTGTGTACAGACAGTCCTATGCCTAGTGTAACCTTGGGGATGTGCAATCAATCAATGTATGTAAGATATCATATGTATGTACTTTTATTGTGTTTTTATTATTATCATTTTAGTGTTCTTTATCGTATTGTGTTTTTTTTTTGTGCTGCATTGGATTCAGAATAACAACTATTTCATTCTCCTTTACACTTTGGTGAGGGTGCAGAAGATATTTACGAGGATGTTATCTGGATTAGAGTGCATGTGCTATTATGAGAGGTTGGACAAACTTAGGTTGTTTTCTCTGGAGCGGTGGAGGCTGACAGGAGATCTGATAGAGGTTTGTAAGATTATGTAAGGCAGAGATAGAGTGGAGAGATAATACCTTTCTTCCAGGATTGATATGTCTAATATCAAAGGGAACAGATTAAAAGCTATAAGGGGTAATTTCAAAGGAGATGTAAAGGGTTTTCTTTTGTTTTTGCACAGAGCATGGTAGCTACCTGGAAAGTGCTGCCTGGCTGGTGGTAGAGGCAAAAACACTAGAGATGTTTAGATGGGCAGATGCACGTGAGGAAAATGGAATGATATGGACATTCTGCAGGCAGAAGAGATTAGTTTGGATGGTTATTTGATGACTAATTAGAAACATAGAAACATAGAACATTCCGCCCTTCGAGCCTGCATCGCCATTCAGTATGATCATGGCTGATCATCCAACCCTGTACCAGCCTTCCCTCCATACCCCCTGACCCCCGTAGCCACAAGGGCCATATCTAACTCCCTCTTAAATATAGCCAATGAACTGGCCTCAACTGTTTCCTGTGGCAGAGAATTCCACAGATTCACCACTCTCTGTGTGAAGAAGTTTTTCCTAAACTCGGTCCTAAAAGGCTTCCCCTTTATCCTCAAACCATGACCCCTTGTTCTGGAATTGAGTTGTTTTGTCACAACATTGTGGACCAAAGGGCCTGTTCTGTGTTCTATGTTCTTAAGTTCTTAAGTTCACATTTCCTCCCATCTTGATGTTTGGTCTGAATGATAACTGAACCCCCTGGCCATGTCTGCAGGCTTTTATATGTTGAGTTGCCGCCACATGATTGGCAGGTGAGATATTTGTATTACTGAGCAGGTGTACAGAACCCGACCTCAGAAAGGGAAGAAATGTGATCTAAGTGACTACCTAATGAAGCAATGCAATTATTTAGGAGCTACTAAATATTAAATTCTAGGCTACATTAAGAACACATTTTAAGCCAATCACACAGAGAATTAAAATGATTAACTGTCAATAATTGGCAGTACCTCAATATTAGCTATCGTTCCATCTAAATGTTTAGACACACAAGCCTACTGTCACAAGGTTATTACGCAACAGCCAATGTGCTCTTTCCTTTAAAGAATGTCCAGATGTGAATTTTCACTCTGCCAATGTTGTTCAGCATCTGTTGTTCCTTGACAACTAACAAAGAAAAGAGATAATGAGCAGCTTCTCAATTTGGCAGGAAATGGCCAGTGGTGTCCAACAAGGATCTGAGTTGTGTGCCCCAGAACTGTTCATCACATTTACAAATGAAAATGATGATTGACCAGAAAACTGCAAATCTAATTGGGCTGATATTACAAAGAGAGGCAGCTCTTTTAGCTGCTAATGACACTCTTATTAAAGTATATTGGTGAAATGGATTTCAGTGAGCACCACTTTATAATAAAAGGGGGACACAATTAGTGTTAGGTATCATTCTGGAGTTATGGCATTAAGGGCAGCCTAATCATGGATTAACTAAAATATAATCTATCTTCAAGATGTTTAAGGGAAACATGAAGGGAAACTTCTTCACTCAGAGGGTGGTGAGAGTATGGAATGAGCTGCCATCACAAGTGGTGCATGTGAGATCAATTCCAACATTTAAGAGAAGTTTGTATAGGTACATGGATAGTAGGGATATGGAGGGATATGGAGGGCTATGGTCCCAGTGCCGGTCGATGGGAGTAGGCAGTTTAAATAGTTTCAGCATGGACTAGGTGGGCCAAAGGGCCTGTTTCTGTGCTGTACTTCTCTATGACTCTAAATAAAACCTGTAGAGAATTTAATGGTACATTCTGATTCTGTACCATTTAAACAATACAGGGGAAGTCAATAGATGAATGTAACTGCTATTAGCCCACTATTAAACATGAATTCTTACCTCTTGATGCACAGTGCACGACAGGTATGATTTCTCTCTTAGCCTTACGGTTAGTTGTATATTCATGAAGCCATCCCTCAACACTGTAGCAAAGAGCATCTATTTTAGTTGTCTGACTTTTGTAACAGACACCGGTAATGAATATTGAAAGGAGTTCTGCTAGTTGGGATGTGCTTCCATTGGAAAAATGAAATTATGTAAGTTTACCTAACTATATACAAAATGGTAAAGTGGGTGATTATAGCAACTGAAACTGTAGTTAATCATTTATTGATGAAGTGACCCAGCCCAAAATGTCGACTGTTTACTCTTTTCCACTGATGCTGCCTGGCCTGCATTTTGTGTGTGTTGTTTTGGATTTCCAGCATATGCAGATTTTCTCTTATTTTTAATAATTTATTGTAACCTTTGTGTAGAAGAAGGGAAAAACATTGTTTCAGGAGAGCAAGATTCACTTGGGTTCTTTGGGAAGGTTTGCTGTGTGAATAAAAACATTAATATTTCTCAGTAGCAGCTTCCAAGTTAGTTCAGAAACATCAATTTGTACCTTAATGAAAAGCAAGCAATAAGTGCTAAGCAAGAAAACTTAAATGTCTTTGTAATTAAATTGTTGCTGGTCTAGAAAATGATCAATTAAAATTAATGGAATGTCAGTTTTTATATCAAGAAGTCCGCTATACGAGGGAGTAAGAATTCCAAGTCCTGGTTAGATCATTCCTTCAGAACTGCACATAGTTCTCAGCATCGACTGTTCAGTGGATTTACCAAAATAGCAATTCTGCTCCATAGTTTTAAATTAGAAATGGCACAAAGTAAGATTGTGCTTCCTGGAATTTGGAAGGTTAAGAGATGATCTGAACAAGATAATTAAATAGATTGGAATAATGATTCAACTAGTTGGAGAATATATGTTTGTGGAAAGAGGCAATAGTGGTGGTTATTTATCTAAGCATCTTCATCCCAGTCCAGGCAGCACAACTCATTCCCGCTGCCTGCTGCATGTAGTAATTTACAGGTTAATTGAGGTTTTGAATAATTGATCAGCTGAGCAGAGAACCCAATTTTTAAGTGGTTACTTTTTTTAATTGAAACCTGCACTGATAAAGTCAACCTACACCTCTTATGGGTCTTCTGGCCGCATCAGGCAATGGGATTCGTTGTGAAGGTGATTCAAGACAGCAAAACCCAGATACAGATTTATTTTCACTAAACATTCAGCATGTCATAAAAGTTGGTGTTTTGTGGCAGCAGTGAAGTGTAAAGATGGAAAAATCTGTCAATTACAGAAATAAATCAATAGTGCAATAAAAGGAATACCAAGGTAGCATCCATGGGTTCGGGGACCATTCAGAAATCAGATGATGAAGGGAAAGAAGCTGTTTCCAAATCACTGAGTGTGGGCCTTGAGGCTCCTGTATCTCCCCCCAGTGAAGTTAACAAAAGAAGGCATGCCCCGGATGGTGAGCGTCCTTAACAATTGGTGTCACTACTCACAAGTCTCAAATAACTTGCAGTCTGTATCTGTATGCTTGGTGTAGGAAGTCAAGCAGAGGTAGACTCTTTCAATGAAGGGCAAAGATACCTTTTAGACACACCCTCAAAAGGCAGTGAGAGTAGATATTTATGAAGAACAAAGTCAGGGTTCAAGTTAAAAGAAGTTGCAAATATGAAAAAATGAATCAGTGGAATGATTGGTTGAAAGAAGTAGAATGACCCCATTAAGTGGTCAAGGTCTACTCGGTCAATGCATCTTAAAATGGCATGACGCACTGACTGCACCTATAGCCACATATGTTCATTAATGAGCAATAGCCTCATCACATTTTGTCAAACAGTTTCTGCACAAATGACGTTAACAGACATTTGGTGCAGTCCCAATCTGAACGTTCCAGGTCTAGAACATTTTGGGGTGCTCCTCCTAAGCTTTCTTCACTCACCTGCACATTGAAAGCTGTGGTGCACCAACACCACCATGAAGAAGTCACTGGACAGCACTGTGCAATATAAGAAAATCAGTGACTAAGGGAATGTGCAGGAATCTTTTCTTCATTGTTGATATAGATGACAAACAATAAAGGACCCAGCACTAGTCCTTGCGGCACTCCTCTAGTCACAGACCTCCAGTCAGAGAGGCAACCATCTACTACCACTCTCTGGCTCCTCCTGTGAAGCCAATGTCTAATCTAATTTACTACCTCATCTTGAATGCCGAGCGATTGAAACTTCTTGACTAACCTCCCATGCGGGACCTTGTCAGTGCCTTTTTAAAGTGCATGTAGGCAACATTCACTGCATTGCACTGCTTTCATCAACCTTCCTTTCTGGTAACTTCCTCAAAAGATTGGTTAGACATGACCTACCAAGCATCAATCCCTTTCCATCTAAATAATCATATAATCCAGTCCCTTTGAATACCTTGCATTGATTTTTTTCCACTGATGTCAATATCACCAGCCAATAATTTCCTGATTTATTTTTAGAGCCTTTCATAAACAGCAGAATCACATTGGCTGTCCTCCAATCCTCTGGTACCTGACCTGTTACTAAGGATGATTTAAATATCTCTGTCAGAGCCACTACAATTTCTGCACTTGACACTTGCAGGGATCAGGGGAACACCTTGTCAAGCCCTGTGGATTTATCCACGCTAATTTGGCTCAAGACAGTAAACACCTCCTCCTGTGTAATCTGTATAGGGTCCATGACCTCACTACTGCTTTGCTTCACTTCTATAGACTCTGTGTTGTCTCCTGAGTAAATAGAGATGCAAAAACTCTCTTTAAGATCTCACCCATTTCTTTTAGATTACTATTCTGATCTTCCACAGGACTAATTTTGTCCCTTGCAATCGTTTTGCTCTTAACATATCTGTAAAATATCTTAAGATTCTCCTTCATCTTGTCTGCTAGGGCAATCCCATGCCTTCTTTTAGCCTTCCTGATATCTTTGTTAAGTACTCTCGTGCATTTCTTATACTCCTCAATAGTTCATGTCCAGTATGCACCTCCTTTTTATTCTTAACTAGTGTCTCTTGAAAACCAAAGTTCTCTGACTTCACATCTTTTTTTCCATTCCTGAAGAAGGGTCTTGGTCTGAAACTTCGACTGTTTATTCATTCCTATCAATGCTGCCTGACCTGCTGAGTTCCTCCAGCACTTTGTGAGTGTTCCCTAAGCCTGTAATTTTAATGTTTTATTCTGACAGGCACAAACAAGCTTTGTACTCACAACATTTCACTTTTCAAGGCCTCCCACTTACCTTTGCCAGAAGACAGCCTTCCCCTTTCCACTTGCCAGTTCATTTCTGATACCACCAAAACTGGCCTTTCTCCAACTTATAATCTCAACCTGTGGACCAGACCGATCTTTTTTAATATTTACTTTGAAACTAATGGCATCATGATCACCAGATGTAAAGATTTCCCCAACATAAACTTTTATCACCTGTCCTGTCTCATTCCTGAAAGCAGATCAAATATTACGCACTGTCTTGTTGCGACTTCTAAGTACTGAATAACGGAACTTTCCTGAGCACATTTGACAAATTCTATCCCATCTAGTATAAATGGAAGTCCTAGTCAATACGTGAAAGTTAAAGTCACCTCCTATGTAACGCCCTGGGAAAGGTTTCACTGCAAATGGTTTCTCTGTAGCAACAGGGTATGGGTTATGTCTAGAGATAATGGGGGCTTTGGAATGTGTGGCGTCCAATGAGGGGAGCGGCTTTCTAGCTTGTGTTCCCAAGAGCAAAGGATTCACAGGCTTTGGTTCGGCGGAAGATGGAGAGAGAAGAGGCCAGAATAGAAATGTCATAGACTGCAGGACTGAATAGACGTGGAATAGGGTCGGGAGTCGATGGCACTGGGGGTGGGGGGGGGGGTGGAATCGAAGGAGAACGAACAGATGGAAAAGCCAAGAGCTCCAACGTGTGCATTAGACTGTTTCATTTAAATGGGCCCCTTTTCTTTTTGTTTTCTTTACTAACTCTATAGTCAAATTAAGAATGATCTAATTGTCTAATTGCATATGATGTACTGTTTGTTATTTCATGGCACTGATTTGTAACAGGGGAAAAAAATCACGCAGCATCCACACAAATGAGATTTCACAAGTTTCGCAGGCCACAGAGTGTCTTTCCCTAGACTAACGCTGCCCACCAAACCTGGGGGTTACACCTATAATAATCTTATCTTTCTGCGATCTCTCTACAAATTTATTCCCTTAATTCCCACTGACTGTTCAGAGGCCTGTAATATAGTCCCATTAACATGGTCATACATTTCTTATTTCTATTTTCTATGACTATTAACTCACCACTCCCACTTGCATTCCTCCCGCTCTGTCGCCTCTAAAACAACGTAGTCCCGGAACATTGATCTGCCAGTCCTGCCTCTCCTGCAACCAAGTCTCACTAATGACTACAATGTCATAATTCCATGTCTTGATCCATACCCTGAGCTCATCTGCCTTTCCTACAATACTTCTTGCATTCCTCTCCCAGGGACTGCCACCTTGTCATGGTGCAGAGGCTTGTGTGACTCTGAGAACCTGACAGCATTCTGAGAGGCTGGAGTTAAGAAACTGCAAAGGTAAAAAAAACCCAAAAAAAGGTTAAAAAATCATATATAGGCCTCCAAATAGTAGCCAAGATGTGGGGTTGAGATTGCAAAAGGAGATGAAAAAGACGTGTAATAAGGGTAATGACACAATTGTAACGGGGGACTTTAATATGTAAGGGGATTGGGAAAATCAGGTTGGTGTCAAATCGCAAGAGAGAGAATTTGTTGAATGCCTATGAGATGGCTTTTTAGAGCAGCTTGTCCTTCAGCCTACTGGAGAAAGGCTATCTTAGATTGGGTGTGTAATAACCGAGATCTTATTACGGAACTTAATGTAAAGGAGCCTTTGGGAGGCAGTGATCATATTGTGGATTTTGAGAGGAAGAAGCACAACTCAGGTGTATCAGCATCACAGTGGAATAAAGGGAATTACAGAGGCTTGAGAGAGAAGGTTGCCCAGGTAGATTGGAGGAGGATACTGGTGAGGATGATGGCAGAACAGAGGTAGCCACAGGGCCCGTACTGTGCTGTAGTTCTCCATGTTCTGTGTCCTAATAGTAGGGAAGCCATTGATAACATTGATAAAAAGCAATTACGTGGTCAAAGCAATTCATCAAAGGCTAAGAGGGAGCGTAAAGTGCCATCTCTCACCAAAAATTAGAACTATTAGATCTTTTGAAAAGGGGCATGTCACATTCCGAAGTGAGCCGTAAGGTCAGTAAGAACGAATCGAACATTCGTACGATAAAGAAGAAAGAAGCTGAAATTCATGGAAGTGTTAGTGCTAGGGATGGCTGGCTGGCTATATAATGCGCTACAGCCTCAAGGACTTAAAGATCACGGGAGAATCGGCATCGACTGGTGCCGAGGCAGCATCAGCGTTCCCAGAAGAGCTATGATGGTCGTGTCTGTACTGAACACGTACAGACATTTTTTCGTGTCATTATTCCCTAAACAATACAGTATAATAACTACTTACGTAGCATTTACATTGTATTAGGTATTATAAGTCAACAGAACAGAAACACTGAGAGCGGCGGGTCCGGTGCTGCCCTGGGTTCTAAAGTCCACCCACACTGAGACTGGTTAGGGACTTGAGCATCTGCATTTTTTGGTATCCGCAGGGGGTCTCGGAACTAATCCCTCACAGATAAGGAGGGCCGACTGTAATTTTATTTGTTGAATTTATTGATGGGAGTTTTTGGACATTTGTGGGAAGGTGTACACAAACTAATAACTGTCCAAATTCTGAAGAAAAGCCACTAGTCAGAGAGACAACCATCTACTACCATCCCCTGGCGTCTCCTGCTAAGATAATGTTGGATCCACTCGAGTGTTTTATCCGCTGAGTGCAAAGCAACTTCATCCATACAGCCTTGTAAAAGGCCTTGCTGAAATCCATAGAGCCTACTCTTTGCTTCAGTTAATGGTTGGTCATGAAGCATATCAACTCCTGTCTGAGGAGTGGACTGAATGCTGTCACACAGATCGAAAACTGATGCCATTTCATCAGCTTTTCCCTCAGCTGTGGAACATCTGGACAATGAAGATACATACATCTGGATGCTTTTCATTGACTAGATCTTAGCATTCAACACTATCATCCCCTCAAAACTCATCACTAAGCTCTGAGACAACACACATCAAAGTTGCTGGTGAACGCAGCAGGCCAGGCAGCATCTCTAGGAAGAGGTACAGTCGACGTTTCGGGCTGAGACCTTTCCAGCATCTGCAGATTTTCTTGTGATTGTCTTTTATTATATTTATTTTTCTTTCCCTGACCTTCCACAAGAAAAAACTGCCTATCCTGATTTCAGCAAGACTTCCAAATTTGATCAAGACCAGCTGGAAAAAGCTTTCAATGTGGATAACTCAGGAAAATATAAATATGTTCACAAATCTCCAGAGGTTTCAGCCAAATATTTGTACAGGTAGAGCTAACAAGCTGACTATATTTGCAACAGACAATTGATGGTGATGGAAACAAAAACAGAATGCTGATGAAGAAAATTCTGATGAAGGTTCGTGACCTGAAACAAGGATTTTATTTCTTTCCCTCCTGATGCTGTAGAGCTGACGAATGTTTCTAGCATTCTGAGTATGAAGCTCTTTGTACTAACAGGTCAACTTTTCCCTTAATAAGGCCACATATACTTACCCACAAGGAGTGCTGGAGTTAATTTCCGGAGGAATGGGGTGTATGACACATATATGGAGTTCATACTATTTTATTACATCACAACTGATGCCTCCTGCTGAAATCCCAGAATAAGCATTCGAGAGAATATTCAGCATATTTCAAATGCCTTCAAAACATGCTTCATTCATCAGCAGACAATCTGCTCATAATTAGGATTTGTACTTTTTCAATATTTCTTCTCACAGATCAAGATACAACACTTAATTGCTTGATTTGTCAATGTTGCTCAGAAGTAACAGCTCACAGGATGCTTGAAAGCGTTAAGTCCTATTACAATTATACTTGTTGGTTGCTCAGAACTGTGACTGTGGCTTGAGAGCAGTGACCATATATAACTTGTGGAAGATATTGACAGAACGTGAACGATTTATTCAGGATGGTCCTCTGCCTAACCTGGAGTAAAGGAATATGAAAGATTGCCAGCAAGAATCCTTTCAATTTATTGTTTCACCAGGACTTTGGATAAAATATAAAATATATGTAGTCACTTTCTGTAAGATATGAATGTAGAAAACTGAAATGGAAAGAAACGTTTTCCAAATTCAGATACCCTCATAATCCCTCAGTCTCTGCCTAGATGGCAATCATGAACTTAAAGCACGGTTAGTGCATATGTATCTAATAGTTGCATAAGAAGTTAATTTAAAGATACTGTTTCCGTTAATAATAAAGAACAAAGCTGTGACCTACTCTTATCACAGGGACATTGTGTGTGAATTTACCTTGCTTTCACTAATCCACTTCTGACAAATTGGCTACAAACTTTAAATTTTCCATAAGTTTTTTTTTAAAATAAAGCCTGTGCACCTCGTAGATGAGATGAGAAAGACATTTGCAGTCGCTAAACAAAAGCAAAACACGAAACACTGCAATTTCTCAGAAGAGAAAGTGCTGTAAATGGTCACCAGACAGTCAGTGTCTGCAGAGAGAGCAAAACCATTTAAACTGCCTTGTCCCATCGACCTGCACCCAGACCATAGCCCTCTATACCATTCCCATTCATGTACTTATCCAAACTTCTCTTAATAGGTCAATCATATATTGGCAGAAACTCAAGCAGCATCAACTTTGGAAGGAAACTAAGGATCTGACAACAGGAATTCTGTAGATGCTGGAAATTCAAGCAACACACATCAAAGTTGCTGGTGAACGCAGCAGGCCAGGCAGCATCTCTAGGAAGAGGTACAGTCGACGTTTCAGGCCGAGACCCTTCGTCAGGACTAACTGAAGGAAGAGTTAGTAAGAGATTTGAAAGTTAGAGGGGGAGGGGGAGATCCAAAATGATAGGAGAAGACAGGAGGGGGAGGGATGGAGCCAAGAGCTGGACAGGTGATTGGCAAAAGGGATACGAGAGGATCATGGGACAGGAGGTCCGGGAAGAAAGACAAGGGGGGGAACCCAGAGGATGGGCAAGGGGTATATTCAGAGGGACAGAAGGAGAAAAGGGAGAGTGAGAGAAAGAATGTGTGTATAAAAATAAATAACAGATGGGGTACGAGGGGGAGGTGGGGCATTAGCGGAAGTTAGAGAAGTCGATGTTCATGCCATCAGGTTGGAGGCTACCCAGACGGAATATAAGGTGTCCTTCCTCCAACCTGAGTGTGGCTTCATCTTTACAGTAGAGGAGGCCGTGGATAGACATGTCAGAATGGGAATGGGATGTGGAATTAAAATGTGTGGCCACTGGGAGATCCTGCTTTCTCTGGCGGACAGAGCGTAGGTGTTCAGCAAAGCGGTCTCCCAGTCTGTGTCGGGTCTCGCCAACATATTAAAGGCCACATCGGGAGCACCGGACGCAGTATATCACCTCAGCCAACTCACAGGTGAAGTGTCGCCTCACAGGTGAAGTGTCACCTCACCTGGAAGGACTGTTTGGGGTCCTGAATGGTGGTAAGGGAGGAAGTGTAAGGGCATGTGTAGCACTTCTTCCACTTACAAGGATCAGTGCCAGGAGGGAGATCAGTGGGGAGGGATGGGCGGGACGAATGGACAAGGGAGACGCGTAGGGACCGATCCCTGCGGAAAGCGGGGGGGGGGGGGAGTGAAAGATGTGCTTAGTGGTGGGATCCCGTTGGAGGTGGCGGAAGTTACGGAGAATAATATGTTGGACCCGGAGGCTGGTGGAGTGGTAGGTGAGGACCTGGGGAACCCTATTCCTAGTGGGGTGGCGGGAGGATGGAGTGAGAGCAGATGCATGTGAAATGGGGGAGATGCGTTTAAGAGCAGAGTTGATAGTGGAGGAAGGGAAGCCCCTTTCTTTAAAAAAGGAGGACATCTCCCTCATCCTAGAATGAAAAGCCTCATCCTGAGAGCAGATGCGGTGGAGATGGAGGAATTGCGAGAAGGGGATGGCGTTTTTGCAAGAGACAGGGTGAGAAGAGGAATAGTCCAGATAGCTGTGAGAGTCAGTAGGCTTATAATAGACATCAGTGGATAAGCTGTCTCCAGAGACAGAGACAGAAAGATCTAGAAAGGGGAGGGAGGTGTCGGAAATGGACCAGGTAAACTTGAGGGCAGGGTGAAAGTTGGAGGCAAAGTTAATAAAGTCAACGAGCTCTGCATGTGTGCAGGAAGCAGCGCCAATGCAGTCATCGATGTAGCAAAGGAAAAGTGGGGGACAGATACCAGAATGGGCATGGAACATAGATTGTTCCACAAAGCCAACAAAAAGGCAGGCATAGCTAGGACCCATATGGGTGCCCATAGCTACACCTTTAGTTTGGAGGAAGTGGGAGGAGCCAAAGGAGAAATTATTAAGAATAAGGACTAATTCCGCTAGACGGAGCAGAGTGGTGGTAAAGGGAAACTGATTAGGTCTGGAATCCAAAAAGAAGTGTAGAGCTTTGAGACCTTCCTGATGGGGGATGGAAGTATTTTGGGACTGGACATCCATGGTGAAAATAAAGCGGTGGGGGCCAGGGAACTTAAAATCATCGAAAAGTTTAAGAGCGTGAGAACTGTCACGAACATAGGTAGGAAGGGATTGAACAAGGAGGGATAAAACCGTGTCCAGGTATGCAGAAACGAGTTTGGTGGGGCAGGAGCAAGCTGAGACAATAGGTCTGCCAGGACAGGCAGGTTTGTGGATCTTGGGTAGGAGGTAGAAACGGGAAGTGCGAGGTGTGGGAACTATAAGGTTGGTAGCAGTGGATGGGAGATCCCCTGAGCGGATAAAGTCGGTGATGGTGTGGGAGACAATGGCCTGGTGCTCCTTAATGGGGTCATGATCGAGGGGTAAATAAGAGGAGGTATCCGCGAGTTGTCGCTGTGCCTCGGCAAGGTAGAGGTCAGTACGCCAGACTACAACAGCACCCCCCTTATCGGCGGGTTTAATAATAAGGTTGGGATTAGTGCGGAGAGAGTGGAGAGCAGAGCGTTCTGAAGGAGTGAGGTTGGAATGGGGACAAGGTGCGGTGAAGTTGAGACAGTTGATGTCCCGTCGGCAGTTAGCGATAAGGAGATCCAGAGCAGGCAGAAGACCAGAGCGGGGTGTCCATGAAGAAGAGGAAGGTTGAAGACGGGAGAATGGGTCATCGGTGGGGGTGGGAGGGTCCTTGCCAAAGAAGTAGGCTTGGAGACGGAGACGGCAGAAGAAGAGTTCCGCATCGTGGCGAACACGGAACTCGCTGAGGTGTGGGTGAAGGGGGACAAAGGTGAGGCCCCTTTGAATATGGATCTGACATATTGGTCCATGGACTCTTGTGTCAAGATGAGGTCGCCTGCAGGGTGGAAGAGCAGCACATTTTATCCATCTGGGTAGCCTCCAACGTGATGGCATGAAATTGATTTCTCTTTCTGGTTAAAAAACATTGACCATCCTCTGCCCTCTTCCTCTTCTTATTCTAGCTTTTTACCTCTTCCCACCTACCCATCACTTCCCTCAGGTCCCCTTCTCCTTCCCTTTCTCCAATGGTCCACTATCCTCTCCTATCAAATTGCTTCCTTTCCAGCCCTTTACCTTTCCCACCCACCTGGCTTCACCTATCACCTTCTAGCTTGTCCTCCTTCCCCTCCTTCCCACCTTTTTATTCTAGCATCTTCCTGCTTCCTTGATTTGTAGGACCCAAAAGGCCAACTGTCTATTCATATCCATAGATGCTGCCCGACCTGCTGAGTTCCTCCAGCATTTGGTGGAGTTGCTCTGGATTTCCAGCGTCTGCAGACTTTCTCACATGTATGATTTGATGAAAAGTCGGCGCCCGACCATGGTTTTTGGTTGGGCGCCAGACACTTGGAGAGATTCGGTGGGGGGCGGGCACTCAGACTCTGCCGGGGTCCATGGTGGAGGGGTTCATGACTTGAGCCGTCTCCCCCACCGGACTTAGTCTGTTGAGGAGGGTGTGAGGACACCCAGAAGGACTAAAAAAAAACAAGACCTGACAAAGGGCGGATGAGCTGGTTGTGAACCAACAGCCATCTTCCATGGAAGAGATTAAAGCCTCACCACGTATCTACAAATCATATGCTATGCACCTAGTTAGAAGAGACATGATGAACTTGGGCGTGGCCCCATGTGCCTGGATCTGCCCAAGGTCTCCGCCTAAGGAAGGGCTGAGCTGGAAGAAGCGGCCGCGGCTAGAGGCCGACATGGCCTCAGACTCAAGTTCAGCAGGAACGGCTGCGGGTGGTGCCAAGGCAGCCAGCGTGAACAAACTGGATGAGAGCCTGTACTCGGTGCTGTTGCAAGATCGAAGAAGGTGGAGATGCATAGCCGCCAACCCCAGATTCAGGACGGCACCCACTGACTGACTGAAAGGTTGTTGACCTAAATTGTTCACTTTCTCATTTTTCTCCACTGATACCATCAGATCCAAGTGCTCCAAGCATTTTCAAATTTCATTACTAAACAAAATCAATTGCCTGTGCGTTTTCAAGCATTGCAGGTACTATTTATGGATGAACTTTAATGTCATTACCTATTCCCCACTGACAGGAAAAGTGCAATTTTGGTGGCATTACTACCCAGCAAGGCTTTTCGATGACAGTGGTAGATTAGCAGTAACAAATCAAAGACACTAATTAGACAAATGATTAGAATTCACACCTTATTGAGATAAATTAAGCTTTAGTTCCTTGATCTGAAGTTCAGATTCAGAATCACGTTTAATATAGAACATAGAATAGTACAGCACAGTACAGGCCCTTTGGCCCACAATGTTGTGCCAACCCTTAAACCCCGCCTCCCATATAACCCCCCACCTTAAATTCCTACATATACCTGTCTAGTAGTCTCTTAAACTTCACTAGTGTATCTGCCTCCACCACTGACTCAGGCAGTGCATTCCACGCACCAACCACTCTCTGAGTAAAAAACCTTCCTCTAATATCCCCCTTGAACTTCCCACCTCTTACCTTAAAGCCATGTCCTCTTGTATTGAGCAGTGGTGCCCTGGGGAAGAGGCGCTGACTATCCACTCTATCTATTCCTCTTATTATCTTGTACACCTCTGTCATATCTCCTCTCATCCTCCTTCTCTCCAAAGAGTAAAGCCCTAGCTCCCTTAATCTCTGATCATAATGCATACTCTCTAAACCAGGCAGCATCCTGGTAAATCTCCTCTGTACCCTTTCCAATGCTTCCACATCCTTCCTATAGTGAGGCGACCAGAACTGGACACAGCACTCCAAGTGTTACCTAACTAGAGTTTTATAGAGCTGCACCATTACCTCGCGACTCTTAAACTCTATCCCTCGACTTATGAAAGCTAACACCCCAGAAGCTTTCTTAACTACCCTATCTACCTTTGAGGCAACTTACAGGGATCTGTGGACATGTACCCCCAGATTCCTCTGCTCCTCTACACTACCAGGTATCCTGCCATTTACTTTGTACTCTGCCTTGGAGTTTGTCCTTCCAAAGTGTACCACCTCACACTTCTCCGGGTTGAGCACCATCTGCCACTTCTCAGCCCACTTCTGCATTATATCAACGTCTCTCTGCAATCTTCAACAATCCTCTACACTATCTACAAGACCACCAACCTTTGTGTTGTCTGCAAACTTTCCAACCCAACCTTCTACCCCCACATCCAGGACATTAATAAAAATCATGAAAAGTAGAGGTCCCAGAACAGATCCTTGTGGGACACCACTAGTCACAACCTTCCAATCCGAATGTAATCCCTCCACCACAACCCTCTGCCTTCTGCAGGCAAGCCAATTCTGAATCCACCTGGCCAAACTTCCCTGGATCCCATGCCTTCTGACTTTCTGAATAAGCCTACCGTGTGGAACCTTGACAAATGCCTTACTAAAATCCATATAGATCACATCCACTGCACTACCCTCATCTATATGCCCGGTCACCTCCTCAAAGAACTCTTTCAGGCTTGTGAGACATGATCTGCCCTTCACAAAGCCATGCTGACTGTCCCTGATCAGACCATGATTCTCCAAATGCCCATAGATCCTATATCTAAGAATCTTTACCAACAGCTTACCCACCACAGACGTAAGGCTCGCTGGTCTATAATTACCCGGACTACCCCTACTATCTTTTTTGAACAAGGGGACAACATTCGCCTCCCTCCAATCCTCCAGTACCATTCCCGTGGACAACGAGGACATAAAGATCCTAGCCAGAGGCTCAGCAATCTCTTCCCTCACCTCGTGGAGCAGCCTGGGGAATATTCTGTCAGGCCACAGGGACTTACCCGTCCTAATGTACTTTAACAACTCCAACGCCTCCTCTCCCTTAATATCAACATGCTCCAGAACATCAACCTCTCTCATATTGTCCTCATTGTCATCAAGTTCCCTCTCATTGGTGAATACCGAAGGGAAGTATTCATTGAGGACCTCGTTCACTTCCACAGCCTCCAGGCACATCTTCCCACCTTTATCTCTAATTGGTCCTACCTTCACTCCTGTCATCCTTTTGTTCTTCACGTCATTAAAGAATGTCTTGGGGTTTTCCTTTACCCTACTTGCCAAGGCCTTCTCATGCCCCCTTCTTGCTCTTCTCAGCCCCTTCTTAAGCTCCTTTCTTACTACCCTATATTCCTCAATAGACCCATCTGATCCTTGCTTCCTAAACCTCATGTATGCTGCCTTCTTCCACCTGACTAGATTTTCCACCTCACTTGTCACCCATGGTTCCTTCACCCTACCATTCTCTATCTTCCTCATCGGGACAAACTTATCCCTAACATCCTGCAAGGGATCCCTAAACATCGACCACATGTCCATAGTACATTTCCCTGCAAAAACATCATCCCAATTCACACCTGCAAGTTCTAGCCTTATCATTGTCTTAGTCATGAAATTTATTTTATGTAGCAGCAGTTCAGTGTAATACATAATAATAAAACTATCAATCACAAGAAGAAATATATATATATGTATGTGTGTGTATATATATATATCTATATATCTATCTATATATATATATATATATATAAATATAAATAGATTAAATAAGTAGCACAAAAAGAGAGCAAGAAAATAGTGAAGAAATGAGGCAAAGCGGCAGTAAGGTTATAGACCCTATGCAGACTTGAGGCACATTAGGGTGGATAAATCTAATACCTGACAAGGTGTTCCCTTGGAACCTGTGGGAGGCTGGTGTTGAAACTGCAGGAGCTCCAGCAGTGATATTTAAAGCTTCCTTAGCCATAGGTAAGGTGCCAGAAGTTTGTAGGATAGTTGCACTTGTTCCATTGTTTAAGAAAGGCTCTGGATATAAGCCAGGAAATTATAGGCCAGAGAGCCTGATGTCAGGAATGGAGAAGTTATTGGGAGGTATTTTAAGGGACTGTTTGTATACTGTAAGTATTTGGATAGATAGGGACTGATAGGGATAGACATGATGGATTTGTGAATGTCAGGTCATAATTTTCGAGGAAGTTACCAGGAATGTTGATGAAGATAAGATAGTGAATGCTATTTACATGAACTTTAGCAAAACTTTTGAGATGGACACACATGGAAGGGAGATTAGTCAAGAAGGTTCAGACACTTGGCATTCAAAATGGTGCAGTAAACTGGATTAGAAATTGGTTTTGCAGGAAAAGACAGGGAGTGGTAGTAAATGGTTGCTTCTCTAACTGGAGACCTGTGATTAATGGTGTGCTGCAGGGTCAGAGTTTGTCATCTGGTTGATAATGTGGTTAACTGTATCAGCAAATTTGCAGACGACAACAAGATTGAGGATGTAGTAGACAGTGAGGAAGACTATCATGGGATGCAGCAGGATCTGGACCACCTGGAAAAATGGGGGAAATATAGCAGAAGGAATTTAACGCAGACAGGTGTGAGGTGTTGCATTTTGATAGGACCAGCCAGCGTAAGTCTTACACAGTGAACGGTAGGGCACTGAGGAGTGTGGTAGAACAGAGGGGTCTGGGAACACAGATCCATCATTCCTTGAAAGTGATGTCACGGGTAGATTAGGTCATAAAGAAAGCTTCAATTGGCCTTCATAAATCAAAGTATCAAGTACAGGAGTTGGGAAGTTCTGTTGAAATTGGTGAGGCCTAATTTGGAGTATCGTGTGCTGATTTGGTTATCTACCTACAGGAAAGATGTAAATAAGGTTGAAAGAGTGCAGAGAAAATTGACAAGAACGTTGCCAGGACTTGAGGACCTGAGTTACTGGGAAAGGTTGAAAAGGTTAGGACTTTGTTCCCTAGAGCATAGAAGATTGAGGGGAGATTTGGCAAAATTATGAGGGTTATAGATAGGGTAAACGCAAGCAGGCTTTTTCCACTGAGGTTGGGTGAGACTACAGCTAGTGGTCATGGGGTAAGGGTGAAAGGTGAAATGTTTAAGGGGAACATCTTCACAGAGGTGGTGTGAGTGTGGAACAATGAGCCAACACAAGTGATAGATGTTGTTTCCATTTCAGCATTTAAGAGTAATTTGGATAGCTACACTGATGGGAGCAGTATGCAGGGCTATAGTCCTGGTTCAGGTTGATGGGAGTAGGAAGATTAGAAGTTCAGCATGGACTAGATGGCTTGTTTTGTTCTGTAGTGTTCTATGATCCTGTGACTCTAGTGTTTGTGGGATCATTGTCCAATCAGAAATATGATGGTGGAGGGGAAGGAGCTGCTCCTGAACCCCTTCTGTCTCCTGTACCTCCTCCATGGTAGCTATTAGAAGAGGGCATATCCTGGGTAATGGTGCCTCCTTTTTGAGGCATCACCTTTTGTAGGGAGCATTGGTGCTGGGGAAACTAGGGCACGTAATGGAGATGGCAGAGTTTACAATTTGTGTAGCTTTTTCCAATCCTGTGCAGTGGCCCTTTCATACAAAACAGTTTTGCAGCTAGTTAGAGTGCTCTCCGTGGTACATCTGTAGACATTCATTAGTCTTTGGTGGCGTACCAAATCTTCTCAGACTCCATATGAAATATATCCACTCTCCTGTATCAATGTATCAGGGCTCAAAATGCTGACACCCAGGAACCTGAAACTGCTCACCCCTTCTACTGCTGATCCCTCGATGAGAACTGGTGTGTTTTCCCTTGATTTCCCCTTCCTGAAGTCTACAATCAATTTCTTGGTCTTACAGACATTGAAGTGTGAGGTTGCTGTTGCGAATCCACTCAAACAGCTGACCTATCTCAATCCTGTATGCCTCACCATCACCATTTGAAATTATGCCACAATAGCTGTTGGCAAATTTATAATTGGTGTTTGACCAGTGCCTCCCATACAGTTGTGGATGCAGAGAGAATAGAGCATGTTGTTTGCCAGTGAGGAGGAGACGTTATTTCTGATCCACACAGGCTGAGGTCTCCGGGTGAAGTGGACAAGTACCCAGTTGCACAGGGTGGAATAGAGGCCCAAGTTTTGGAGCTTGTTCATTAGAATGGAGAGTACGATTGTGTAAACGCCCAGTTGTTATCAATAAACAGCAGCCTGATGTAGGTATTGCTGCTGTCCAGGTGATCCAAGGCCAAATGGAGACCAGTGAGGTTGCATCCGCTGTAGATATATTGAGGCGATAGGCGAGCTGCAGTGGGTCCAGGACACCACTTAGGCAGGAGTTGATTCTGGCTATTACCAACCTCTCAAAGCACTTCTAATCAATTAATCCACTGACCCATAAGAGTTCATTGAAACTCAACAGACTTTATCTACACATACTAATTTATAAACAACTTTTAACATTGCAAACCACCATCATCCTGGAAGCTCTTCTGAATCTATGAAATATAAATCTTGTAAAAATACTTCAGTGTGCTGTGCAACCAATTTTTTGATATTATTTTATTTTTCAGCATAGTTCTCTGTAGATAATTTATATAAAACTTTTCATTAGAGCAGAACTCATATATTATAGCTTGAAAATAGAAATGAGTTTTAAATGAAAATGGACTGGAATTCTGAATGGTGCTACGCAGCCACCCATCCACATAGGGCAAAATGCACTCTGGTCTCTTTTATTTGAAAGACACTGAGGTACTGACAGTGTGGCAATGTTAATTAACTTATAATTAGTTCATTTGTTTTTTAGTCTTGGCAGGATATTGATAAGATAGAGTTACTCCATATGTCCATGAACATTATCTTTCTGACTGTTAAATGATTGATTTTTTTTATGCAGCCTTAGCTTTTTCATTTCCAATAGCCACTTCACTCCTACACCAGTTGTGCCATACATGTGATGTTCGTTATTGTTGGTCTTTACAGGCCTCCCGTTCAGATACACCAACTAGTTTTCGTAAAAGAAGGAAAAAATAAAACTGAAATACCTTCTTGATATTGAATAAAATAACAGCAGGTCAATTATAGCCTTCTCTGGAAGGCTTTATAACATGAGTTTACACGTGTCTCTATGTTGTCTCCAAATATACTTTGATAATTTACTCCCCATATTACAATCCCTCATCCTACATTCTGTGCAGTTTTTTAACATAAAATCTCACTTGCCACCAAGAGAAAACTTGTGTGTCTGAAGCTGGCTGACTGAGTGTTACTGACTGACAATTTAATTAAAAAGCAACAGCTTCATGTTCAGTCACAGTAAATGTCCAGCACAGACTGGCATTTCTAGCTTTCTCCTTATGATCAAAAGGAACATAAAGCTGACCCATTTCTGACCAGAATCAGAATCAACCTTAATATTACAGTGCAACATTATTGGGAGAAATGTACATAATTCATAACCACCAACTTTGAGTTGGGGGTTCACTTCCAGAGGCTGGTCTCATGTGATGATATTATGATGTAAAGGTCTTTAGTGCGCTTTTGTGTTTTTCATTGAGCATAAAACACCTCACTATGTTTTTAGGTTGTGTCCCTAGGAAAGACTTTACTGATACGCTAGGGCTTTTGGAAATGTGTCAGACAAACAAAATATGTTTGATTTATTTGGAAGCATTTGTCTTTGAGGGAACGTTCTTCATTACAGAATGTCATATGGTTGTATTTGGGCTGCTTGCACCGGAAGGGCCTGTTACCACACTGTATTTTGAAACAAATAAATAACTACTTTGTTGAAGCTCATCCAAGTGCTTAAGGGCGATGTAATTGATTTTCAACATGCTGGATAAAACAACATACTATAAAATGAGCATGGCTAGCAGTGGCACAGCAGTGTAGTGCCATTATAACACCAGCAATCATATTCAATTCCCACCGCCATCTCTAAGAAGTTTGTATGTTCTCCCTGTAACCACATTGGTTTCTTCTGGGTGTTCCGGTTTCCTCACATGTTCCACAGACATTTGAGTTAGCAGGTTAAGTAAGCACGGTGTAATTAAGCGGCGTTGGCTCACTGGGGCAGAAGGGCCTGTTAACCCACTGTATCTGTAAATAAAAATAAAATACAAACACCCTGGGGAATTTTGAAGTTGTGAAAGAAATCGAATCTTACTTCTGGTAGAAGGCTGGCAGGTTTTGACAATATTCCTCCTACATACACAACATTGGGTAATATAGATCGAGGAAACTTGAGTGCCACATCAGTGCACAGCATCCATAAACTGGAACCCTGTATTAAGTCATACATGGAGCTCTCAGGCTCAATTTTGTACTTCAGCATTATTCTCTCATATTTTGGCAAGAACAGAAAATTCACACCAAAGCGCGATACTAAGTACACTGCAATATTTGCAATTTGTTGAAATAAATTCATGTTGTCTGTGAGGAGGGAGTTGAATTCTGGTACATAGGCTAATGGTGTTGGAGCACCAACCTCCGCTGGATACCAAAGGCCAGTGGAAAAGACAGCATACTTCACTCCCAGAAGGTGTGCAATCACAAAGCCGCACATTTCATTGGGGTCCACTAAAAGCAAGTCAAACTTTTCTTCTTTCAGCTGAGCAATAAAACTCTGGCTGCCGACCATGATGTCACGGTTCTTGGAGTAATGCTCCAGAACGTCAAAGAGCTCTAGTGCAGTTAGTCTTCCAGAAAAAATATTCCTCATAGAAAAAACCATAGAAACTACAGCACAGAAACAGGCCTTTTGACCCTTCTTGGCTGTGCCGAACCATTTTCTGCCTAGTCCCACTGACCTGCACATGGACCATATCCCTGCATGCACCTCCCATCCATGTATCCGTCCAATTTATTCTTAAATGTTAAAAAAGAACCCGCATTTACCACCTCATCTGGCAACTCATCTTGGACTGCAAGAAATCATCTGCTGTGGTGCTATTGAAGAAGCCTGGATACTGTAGCAATCTGAAGTAATCCGATAAAAGGATCCCTCTGCCTTCTGACACTGCAAACACCATCTCGTTTTATTTGTGAAAACCTACATTGGTGACCCTGAAGTTCCAGGACAATTCCAGAGTTATTGAACATATCAGACAATGTAGTCATTTTGAAACTGCCAGATGGGAGCGAAGTACCGTCACTTGGTTCGTAGAGGATGAGGCCCAATTTGCTCTGTGAAAAATCAATGACACCAAATTCTAATATGTGATAATGTTACTCTGCAACCCCATGGTTGCAAAAGTGCTGAGTCTATTGGAACACCTGCCTGAATGTGATAACACCAATAGCTGAAAACTCACCTTTTTCACACTTTTGGACTAACAGAGACACCAGACAGTTACTCTCCTTGCCCGGCCTCAGTGAAGCTAGTGGACTACAAGCTGTCTCACCTGGGAAATCGCCATCCTTGTTTTCTTTTTAAAGAACTACTAATGCACCAAATACCTGATCCAGTTCACGTAGCCCTTGCTAATGCACCCTTGAAGGACTATAGGGAGTTTGCCAAAATGGCTGATAGTCTACACTTAGCCAGGAAGTGTTTCTCTTTTCTCTACCTCAATACACCTGGTCAGCAAGGTCCCCAACATGACGATGCCCACAGCTGCGAAAGAGACGACACTGGGCCTGTATTTTTAACATGCTCACTTTGGTATGAACATTAGGATGTGTCAACCTCCTTCCAGCTTCGACAGTGCAAGCGTATCAGGACATCAGAAGTCTTCAAACACACACTTTCAGGGCGACGCTCCCTGTGTGACACGGGTGCTCAAGTGAGTGTGCTGCCAGCATCGCCTATTGATGAGTGACAAAACCTTGCTGCAGGTTGGCATTCACAAAGACTGAGTTTGCCAGTGTGGAAAGACTTGGAATTCTACGTCAGTGGAATAGCCCCCGGGCTTTTCCCCTCCGTATGGTCCCTGAGTCTCAGTAGACAGAAAAATGCAGCACAGACTTTCCAACAGCTGGTGGCCTCTGTATGAAAGCACATCAGTTTCAGTTTTGTTTACCTGCATGAGTCACCCGGACCAGGGGAACTGCACCCCAGGGTTCTGAAAGACATAGTGGTAGAGATTTCGGTGGCATTAGAAATGATCTTTCAAAAACCTTTGAACTCTGGCATGGTGCCAGAGGACTGGAAAATTGCAAATGTCACTCCACTATTTAAGAAAGGAGGAAGGCAGCAGAAAGGAAATTATAGACTAGTTAGCCTGACCTCAGTGGTTGGGAAGATGTTAGAGTCAATTATTAAGGATGAGGTGATGGAGTACTTGGTGACACAGGACAAGATAGTACAAAGTCAGCATGGTTTCCTTCAAGGTTAATCCTGCCTGATGAACCTGTTGGAATTCTTTGAGGAGATTACAGGTAGGATAGATAAAGGGGATGCAGTGAATGCTCTATATTTGGACTTTCAGAAGGCTTTTGTCAAGGTGCCACACATGAGGCTGCTTACCAAGTTAAGAGCCAATGTTATTACAGGAAAGTTACTAACATGGTTAGAGCACTGACTTATTGGTAGAAGGCAGCAAGTGGGAATAGAAGGATCCTTTTCTGATTGGTTAACAATGACTAGTGGAGTGCTGCAGGGGTCAGTTTTGGGACCACTTCTTCTTCTATATTATCACGCGAGCGGCAACAATGAATATCAAATTAAGACAGGTTATATTAAACAAACATAAACATTTATTCAACTCTGCTCAACAATAGGGGAAAAATATATTCAAATGACAAACTTAACCGAAAGTTAACGGCTATACGGTAACTCTGGAACAGTTCTTAAAAGGGTAAATTCGAAAATAGTTCTTAAAGTGGTAACTTCGAAAGTCCAAGTGATTTACACAGTCAATAAGGAGAGACTTCTCTGAAGAAGGATTTCTTTATAGATGCGACGTTTCTGCTGGTTCTGTCCAAAGGATTCACGACGAAGGAAATAAATGTCTTAAAAGGAACTGACCTTTTCCTGACGAGCGAAGCCCGCATGAACTTCCTTGCTCTTTTGGCAGGAGTTATCTCAGATGCAGGTCACTATTTCTTGACCAAAGACTCAATAAGATTGTTTCTTTATGAAACTGCCCAATGACACCAACCTTTCCCAGTCCTTCGGGTCCCGTACTTTGACAAAGGTCTTCACTCTCCGATACTGAACTGCAAAGGTAAAACTAAAACAAAAACCTGGCAGATATTGTCGAAACTGCCAGCACAAAGGTTCTACCTTAAAATAGAAAGTAAAACTCTGGTTTAAAAACGAACTGCGTCATAAGACGAATACACAGCATAACGGAGTAACAAACGAAACAAACAACAACTCAACTGAAACTAAACTGTGTCACACCAGCGGTCTCCCTTTTATACCTGTCGTGGACATGTCCACACGTGACCTCACATCGGCGGGAAAATTACATCATGTGACCTCCACAAAACTATTACATCATCCGCATAAGACAGTCACAAGGTACCCACAAGGTATGTAAAACCCCCCTCCAAAAAAATGTTGTTCTTTTATGAGCAAAATTTTAACAACTAATTATTTACAAAAAAAACATAAATATATAAAATTTACAACATACACAGTATACACAGTATTATCATACAGTACTTTACAAACTAATATACAGCAGGAGTGTTACAAATGTTAAAATATCACTCCATAAAAAAATTATATTGCACATTCAATATCTAGATAGACAGTCAGCAATCACATTATCTTTGCCTTTAATATGAGTTATCAAAATATTATACTCCTGTAACATCAAACTCCAATTAAGTAACCTTCTATTTTTGTTTTTCATCTTAGTCAAAAATGGTAATGGATTACGATCGGTATAAACTATGAGCAGTTTCTGAGTTGTACCAACATACACATCAAAATGTTGTAAAGCCAAAACAAAAGATAATAATTCCTTTTCTATAGGTGAATAATTCCTCTGACGTTCATTAAATTGCTTAGAAAAGTAAGCTACAGGACGATCAACCTCATCACCCTCGTCTCTTTGAAGTAACACTGCTCCTGTAGCCTCATCACTAGCATCTACAGTTAATGAAAATGGTTTTCCAAAGTCAGGTGACCGGAGCACAGGTTGATGACGTAGCATAGTTTTCATGCTTCCTGGCAAGGCTCTGCCCAAACAAATTTTCCATTTTCCTTCAAGAGATAAGTTAATGGAAGGGCAATGTTAGCAAAATTCTTACAAAATTTTCGGTAATATCCAACCATTCCCAAGAATCTTCTGAGAGTTATTTTCCCAGTTGGAGTGGGCACTTCTAAAATTGCCTGAACTTTTGCTTGAACAGGAGCTAATTTACCTTGACCCACAACATAACCAAGGTAAGTCACAGTGGTTTAACCAAATTCACTTTTAGCTAAGTTAATAGTTAAGTTAGCTTTTGAAAGTCCTTCAAATAGTTTCTCCACCGCAGTAACATGTCTTTCCAAGTATCATTTCCTGTCACTAAATCATCAATATAGGCATTTGTATCTCTTAACCCATGAATCACAGAATTAATCATCCTCTGAAAAGTACCTGGTGCATTCTTCATCCCAAATGAAAGAACATTATATTCATATAACCCAGATGGGGTTACAAATGCAGAAATTTCTCTATCTCTATCCATCAATGGAACACACCAATACCCTCTTAACAAATCAATCTTTGTAAGGAACTTTGCTTTTCCCACTTTATCCACTCTAGGGATTGGATATGCATCATTTTTTTTCACAGCATTCACCTTCCTGTAATCGGTACAAAACCGAATACTATTGTCTGGCTTAAGCACCAGAACACAAGGTGAACTCCAATTCGAATTAGAAGGTGATTCAGCAAGTTCACATTTTTCCCTTTTCATCCGATGTGGATGTTGTTTTATGGGTTTTGCATCTCCAACATCTACATCATGCAAAGCTACTGTGGTTCTTTTAGGAACGTCCGGAAATAAATCCCTATATTCAAAAATTAACTGTTTCATCAGCTGTCTCTGCTCTGGCTGTAAATAAGCTAATTTCTCATCAATATTTTCCAGAATTTTTGAGTTTGGTAACCAGGCAGAAATAATGTTGGGTTTAAAATGAGTTTCAGATGAATCATCCATTAAATTCCTAGTGGGATCAGACTCATTATTATTGACCACAACAGTCATAGTAGCAGCCTGTTTCTCTTAATATGGTTTTATCATATTTATATGACAAAGCTGTGTGGGCCTTCTTCGATCTGACATTTTATCACATAATCCACGTCATTAACTTTGGGTATAACTTCATAAGGACCATGAAACTTAGCTTGTAAATGGTTTGTTTGCACCAGGAAAAGAAACAACACCTTATCTCCAGGCTTAAATTACCTCATTCTAGCATCCTTATCATGTCACGTTTTCATTTTCTCCTGAGTCGATTTTAAATTTTCCTTAGCTAAGCTACAAGCTTTATGTAATTTTTCCTTGAATTTTAAAACATAATCCAACAAATTTGTATGTACCTCTTTATTAATCCACTGTTCCTTCAACAAGGCCAAAGGTCTTCTAACTCTATTCCCAAACACAAGTTCAAAAGGACTAAAACCTTGGGATTCCTGCACTGACTCCCATACTGCAAATAAAAGTAAATGTACGCCTTCATCCCAATTTTTCATTTTCCACACAATACATCCTAATCATGGTTTTAAGGGTAGAATGGAACCTCTCCAAGGCTCCTTGTGATTCTGGATGGTATGTAGATGAGGTAATCTGTTTTGCTCCCAGTTTAGAAACTATCTGCTGAAACAATCCAGACATAAAATTTCTACCTTGATCCGATTGTATTTCCTTAGGCAACCCAAAATAAGTAAACAATTTTCTAAGAGCCTTTATTACAGTTTTAGCTGTTATTTTCTTGAGTGGTATAGCCTCTGGAAACCTAGACGCTGTGAACATGATGGTCTGCAAATATTGATGTCCAGTCTTTGTTTTTGGCAATGGGCCTACACAATCTATAATAATTTTAGAAAATGGTTCACCAAATGTTGGAATAGGTTGCAGTGGGGCCACTGGAGTAATTTGATTAGGTTTACCCACAATTTGGCAAGTATGACATGTTCTGCAAAAGGTCGCCACATCTTTTCATAAACTAGGCCAGTAAAAATATTTTAAAATTTTGTTCATAGTTTTCTTTACACCTTGATGGCCACCCAAAGGAATACTATGAGCCATAGTTAAAATCTCATTTCGGTAAACTTTAAGAACTACTACCTGGTGATTAACTTCCCATTCTTCACTTGCAGGAATTGTAGGTGATCTCCATTTCCTCATTAATACTCCCTTCTCAAAATAATATCCTACTGGTATCTTCTCAATTTCACTATCTGGAAGAGCTTGTTCTTTTAATTTGATAATCTCAGGGTCTTGACTCTTCCGAGATAAAGACAAATCTTCATGGTCAGACTTATTACCAAAATCCTGATCAAACAATGAAGGTAAAAAAGTCTCTGACACATCCTCAAAATTCGAATCCCCAGTTGAACAGTCATGGGTAACAGACCCATCTTGCACATCAATCCTTTTAGCTGTAGCTCTGGTTACCACACAGGAAGAATCCATTTTAGAATCCACCTGTGGTTCCTCAGATATGGACTTTGTTGTCAAATGCACTTCAGAAAAAACTTGCCCATCTGCTAAGTCATTCCTTAACAATAGAGAAACACCATTCACAGGTAAACTGGATTGTAGTCCTACTTTAACAAGTCCTGTAACTAACCCTGACCTTAAATTTACTCTGTGCAAATGTACAGGCATAAGGGCACTCCCAACACCTCTTATATAGTTCACCTCACCAACGTCAGACTCATCACTAAATTTTAGAATACTGTCTAATATAAGTGATTGAGAAGCTCCAGTATCCCTAAGAATTTTTATTGGCACTGGATTGGATCCCTCTTTCAAGGATACAAATCCTTCAGTTATAAAATGATCATATCCCCTCTTAACTTGGTCAGACTCAGACAAAACTTCATTGGTATTTATCAAACTGTGGATTTACAGGTGTTTCAATATGCTGCACACAAGCATAAGGGACTGCTTCTTTCTCTTTCTTTTTCAATCAAAAACAGTTAGCTATTACATGACCAGGTTTCTTACAATAATTATAAATAAGACCAAAATGTCTTTCCTTCACATGTTTCCCTTCATCCTTACCTTTCTCACTAACTTCTGACTTAATTTCTGGTTTACCTTAACTCTCTGTGCTATCTTTCCTTTTAAAATTTTTACCCTAAGGAAATCTACTCTTATGGGTTAAAGCATACTCATCAGCTAATTTAGCAGTCTCCTGCAATGTAGCAGTGTCCCTCTCATTTAAGTATATCTTTACTTCAATAGGAATGCTCCTTTTAAATTCTTCCAATAAAATCAACTCTTTCAATTTATTATTCACATTTTTAGAGGAACTCCATCTCTCAAAACACACAGATTTCTCATAGGCAAATTCCACATAAGTTTTTTCCATGGATTTCTTCAAATTTCTGAATCTCTCTCTGTAAGCTTCTGGAACCAGCTCATACGCTTTCAGTATATGCTGCTTCACAATATCATAATC
The DNA here is from genome assembly GCF_030028105.1 of Mobula birostris. Lineage (NCBI taxonomy): Eukaryota > Metazoa > Chordata > Chondrichthyes > Myliobatiformes > Myliobatidae > Mobula > Mobula birostris. The sequence continues at coordinate 109,521,259 of NC_092372.1, forward strand.
AAATGCTTGCTCAGCAGTTAAAGCACTTGTTGTGCCTTAACTCTAATTATACTTTGTAACATCACTGGCGATTGATCTTTCAGCCACCCTGAACTCAGAGCAACAATTTCAAAATGTTGGAAATATTTGTCCACTTCTGTTTCATTAAATAGAGGAGCCAAAATAACCTCTCGACTAGCAACAAGCTGTCTCCTAGAACCAGACGCCTGGATCTCGGATTTTAACTTCTCCATCTGTAGCTCAAACTCCCTCCTTTTATTTGCTTCTCTTTCTTCAAATTCCCTCTGTTTATTTGCAGCTTCTAACCGACATCATTCCAAGTCAACTTCTAATTGTTTCCATTTTAACTCAGCTTCTACTGTAAGCATTTCTAACGCTACCTGTTCCAGGTGTAACTGGATCGCTGCTTTACTTACAGGGTAACTATCTAATTCCACTTCATCAAAAACACCCAAATGTATATAGTGTTCCGCGATTTTTCTCTGAATTACGAGTTTTGTTGTAACCTTCGTTATCCCTTTAAGGTCTAACCTTTTAACAATCTCAGATACATCACCCTTATTCGCCTTCACTAATACCTCTGTGTTTGGCGATTCCATAAAGTCGTCAATATTCATTGCTGCTGAATACCACCCACACAGACCAATCAAACAAAAGAATCGGGTTTTTCCCTTTTCCAAATCAGAATGATAATTAAACAAGCACTTAAGCTTAAAACCGGAACAATCCCGACGAGCCTCCAATTTTTGTCACGTGACCGGCAACAATGAGATAAGTTATATTAAACAAACACAAACATTTATTAAACTCTGCTCAACAATAGGGGAAAAATATATTCAAACAACTTACTTAACCGGAAGTTAACTGCTATATGGCAACTCTGGAACAGTTCTTAAAAGGGTAAATTCGAAAATAGTTCTTAAAGTGGTAACTTCGAAAGTCCAAGTGATTTACACAGTCAATAAGGAGAGACTTCTCTGGAGAAGGATTTCTTCATAGACGCAACGTTTCTGCTGGTTCTGTCCAAAGGATTCATGACGAAGGAAATAAACGGCTTAAAAAGAATTGACCTTTTCCTGGCGAGCAAACCCCGCACGAACTTCCTTGCTCTTTTGGCAGGAGTTATCTTAGATGCAGGTCACTATTTCTTGACCGAAGAGTCAATAAGGTTGATCCTTTATGAAACTTCCAAATGACACCAACTTTTCCCAGTCCTTTGGGTCCCGTACTTTGATATGATAAAGGTCTTCACTCTCCGATACTGAACTACAAAGGTAAAACTAAAACAAAAATCTGGCAGATATTGCTTCCCCTAGACGAACACAAGCTCAGTGAGCCTGAGGCTTACATACATAAATGATTTAGATGACGGAATAAATTGCTTTGTTGCCAAGTTTGCAGATGATACGAAGATTGGTGGAGGGGGCAGGTAGTGCTGAGGAAACAGGTAGGATGCAGAAGGACTTAGACAAATTAGGAGAATGGGTAAGAAAGTGGCAAATGAATACAATGTTGGAAAATGCATGGCCATACACTTTGCTCGTAGAAATAAATGTGCGGACTATTTTCTAAACAGGAAGAAAATCCAGGAATCTGAGATGCAGAGGGTCTTGGGAGTCCTTGTGCAGAACACCTGAAGGTTAACTTGCAGGTTGAGTCAGTGGTGAGGAAGGCAAATGTCATGTTAATATTCATTTCAAGAGGTCTGGAATACAAGAGCAAGGAGGTGATGCTAAGGCTTTATAAGGCACTGGTGAGGTACCTTGAGTATTGCGAACAATTTTGGGCCCTTCATCTTAGAAAAAATGTGCTGGCATTGGAGAGGGTCCAGAGGAGGCTCACAAGGATAATTCCAGGAATGAAAGGGTTATCATACGAAGACCATTTGATGGATCTGGGTCTATACTCTCTGGAATTCAGAAGGATGAGATGGGATCTTATTGAAACCTTTCGAATGTTAAAAGGCCTAGACAAAGTAGATGTGGAAAGGATGCTTCCCATGGTGTGAGAGTCTGGGAAAAGAGGGCACAGCCCCAGGATAGAGGGGCACCCTTTCAAAACAGAGATGCAGAGAAATTTCTTTAGCCAAAGGGAGGTGAATTTGTGGCCACATGCAGCTGTGGATGTCAGGTTGTTGGGTGTATTGAAGGCAGAGATTGATAGGTTCTTGATTGGACATGGCATCAAAGGTTATGGGAAGAAGATTGGGAACTGGGGTTGAGGAGGAGATTTAAAAGAAAAGAATCAGCCATGATTGAATGGTGGAGCAGATTTGATGGGCCAGATGACCTAATTCTGCTCCTATGTCTTATGGTCTTATGGTCTTATCGCCAGTGCGTCCAAATCTGAACACGTATCTCACCCCTGCACATTTTTTGATCATTTAAGCCAAAAAGGGGTGATTATTATCGCTGCTAAATGCCAGCTTTAGTTGTCAACCAATGACTTCTTCGGCCATTGTATCACCGGAGAAGGTGCAAACCTCCTCCCATTAAAAGTAGCCGCTATTATGGATTTCCCACTGTCCTACACTACTAAAAACTACAGGAGCTTTTAGCCATGGTAAATTTCTATCACCGCTTCATTCCAGGAGCTGCTGAATTTATGCTCCCCCTGTATAGTGTGCGTAAAGGTAATACCCCTAATCACGTGCTTAATTGGTCAGCGGACATGACCAGGGCATTTGATAATACCAAGTGATCTCCTTCTAATGAGATCCTACTCATGCACCCACTCCCCAAAGCACCATAGCCATTACTTCTGATGCCTCAGACGATGCTGTGGGTTCTGTGCACAAATAGTTGGTTGAGGGGGTGGCAGCCACATGCCTTCTGCAACTGGCAGCTCTGTCTTCCTGAAAGGAAGTACAGAAAGTATGACTGTGAGATCTTGGTCTCTATCTGGCTGCCCGTCACTTCTGTTTTCTTCTGAAGGGTCACCATTTCACTGTGTTTGTACACACCAAACCCCTTGTGCATGCGATGGCCAAGATATCAGAGCCTTTGTCTGCATGGCCACAACACCACCTAGCCTATGTATCAGAGTTCACAACAGATATATCAAGGGGAAAGATAACACCATGCAGGGCTCAGAACTGCTCAAAAAGACCACCTTCAGTCATCCAAGGCTGAGTTGGTTTACGGCCACCCTTTATGTGTGCCAGGTGATTTCATTCCCGACGCCACAACTACCTAATCAGCCTCTTAACAATGTTCCACCCACCTCAGTAAACTCAAATCCTTTTCGCCTATCCCCACCTCCCATCATGGCCTACAGTACTCTTGGGTTCCTCTTGACTGACATTCTACCTCATTCATTTTCATCCACCATGAAGCACACCAACACCCCCTTAGGCCCCTTACGATGGCCCATTCCACATTTTGGACTTCTATCATACATAAGAGAGGTAGACCTGAATATATTTCAGTAGATCATCTTAAAGAGACCCTCCAAGATTTGGAGTATTCTCCTGCCATAGTGTCACAACATGATCATAAGCAGTACAATGCAACTCATAATAATAAAGAAAAAAACTGTGATTTGCAGTAAGTATATATGTTAAATAGTTGAATTAAATAAGCAGGGCAAAAAAAATTAAATAAAAATGTAGTGAGGTTGTGTTCATGGGTTCAAAGTCCATTCAGAAATCAGATGGTAGAGGAGAAGAAACTATTTCTGAATCGTTCAATGTGTGCCTTCAAGCTTCTGTACCTCCTTCCTAGTGATAGCAATGCCTAGCAAACTATACTGTATATTGCTCTCTTCTTCTAGCTCTTTCTGCCTCTGAAATGAAACCCTACATCTATGGCTTTGTAAATGAGGATGTCTGATATGCATGGTCCTGACAGAACACCACCTCATAAGGAAAAAGTTTATAGTTATGCAAAGAAATCATCCTAATGATTCTCAAAAAATTAAGTACTTCTAATCATTGCTGCAATTTAGTAGTTAAATTGTGCAGAGTATTTACAAACAATGAGATAGTGACAAGATAATTAGATGCTACATTTGAATGCAGACAGTGTACAGAATAAGGTAGGTGATCTTGTAGCACAAACAGGAGAAAATCTGCAAATGCTGAAAATCCAAACCACACACACAAAATGCTGGATAAATGCAGCAGGCCAGGCAGCATCTATGAAAAATAGTATTGTTGATGTTTCGGGCCAAAACATCTACAATACTTTTTTCCATAGATGCAGCCTGGCCTGCTGAGTTCCTTCAGCATTTTGTGTGTGATCTTGTAGCGCAGAGACTGGCAAACATGATATTGTGGACATCACTGAGTTGTGGCTGAAGGAAAATCATAGTTGAGAGCTTAACATCCAAGGATGCACATTCTATTGAAAGGACAGGCGGGTAGGCAAAGGGTGTGGGGTGGCTCTGTTGGTGAAAAAATGAAATCAAATCCTTTGAAAGAGGTGACATAGGAACAGAAGATGAAGAGTCCTTGTGGGTTGAGTTAAGAAATTTCAAGGGTAAAATGACCCTGATGGGAGTTACATACAGGACTTCAAACAGTAGCCAGAAAGCTGGATATAAATTACAACAAAAGATAGAAAAGGCTTCTTTCTGGTCACCAGACCCAACCAGTTCCCTTCCATAATCATACTCACCCACCTGGCGAAAATGGTCCTCACTCTCAATAATTTCTCCTTCGGCTCCTCCCATTTCTTACAAACAAAGATTGTAGCCACGGGCACTCACATTGGCCCCAACTATGCCTGCCTTTTTGTTGGCTACATGGAACAGTCTATGTTTCAAGCCTATACCAGTATCACTCACCAACATTTCCTTTTCTACATCAACGACAGTATTGGTGCTGCCTCCTGGACCTATGCTGAGCTCGTTGACTTCATTAGCTTTGTCTCTCACTTCCACCCTGCCCTGAAATTTACCTGGTCCATTTCCGACACTTCCCTTTCCTTTCTTGACCTTTCTGTCTCAGTCTCTGGAGAGAATTTACCAATTGATATCTTTTATAAACCCATTGATTCTCACAGCTACCTGAACCATACCTCTTCTCACCTGTAAACTTCTGTAAATTTACTCACCTGTAAATTTTCACTTGTAAAAATGCCTTCCCCTTCTCTCAGTTTCAACGTCTCCACTGCATCTGCTCATAGGATGAGGCATTTCATTCTAGAACTAATAAGATGTCTTCCTTTTTCAATGAAAGAGGCTTTCCTTCCTCCACCATCAATGTAATCCTCACCTACATCTCTTCTATTTTGTGGCCGTCTGCCCTCACCCCATCCACTCACTACCCCAACAGCAATCCGCAGAGATCACTCCCTACAGGACTCCCTTGCCTATTTGTCCCTCTCCGCTGATCTTCCTCCTGGCACTTATCCTTGAAAGCAGAACAAGTGCTACACCTGCCCCTACACCTCCTCCCTCACTACCATTCAGGGCCCTAAACAGTCCTTCCAGGTGAGGCGACACTTCACCTTTGAGCCTGTTGGGGTCATTTACTGTGTTTGTTGCTCCTGGTATAGTCTCCAGTATAACAGTGAGACCGAATGTAGATTGGGAGACAACTTCGCCGAGCAGCTAGACTCCATCCACCAGAAAAAGTGGGATCTCCAAGTGGCCACCCATTTTAGTCCATGGCCTTCAGTCCTCTCCTGTCAGATTCCCCCTTCTCCAGCCCTGCATCTCTTTCACCAATTGACTTCCCTGCTCTTTATTTCACCACTCCCGCTCTTTGGTTTCACCTATCACCTACTACCTTGTACTTCTTCCTCTGAATCCCTACCTCTTACTTTGACTTCCCATCTTTTTTCTCGTATCCTGAAGAACGTTTTTGGCCCAAATCATTGACTGTTTATTCTTTCCCACAGATGCTACCTGGCCTGCTGGATTCCTCCAGCATTTTGTGCGTGTTGCTTGCTTTGCCAGCATCTGCAGAATTTAGATTATGAGAACACTCAGTCCTCGTTTATTGTCATTTAGAAATGCATACATGCATTAAGAAATAATACAATGTTTCTCCGGAGTGATATTACAGAAAACAAGACAGACCAAAGACTAACACTGACAGAACCACATAATTATAACATATAGTTACAGCAGTGCAAAGCAATACCATAACTTGATAAAGAACAGACCACAGGCACAGTAAAAAAAAGTCTCAAAGTCCTGAGTCGATCGACTCCCGAGTCCCTGATAGCAGGCAGCAAAAGGAGGAAGCTCCCTGCCATAAACCTCCAGGCACCGTCAACATGCCGATACCTTGGAAGCAGCCAACCCCAGCCGACCCCGAGCCCATCCGTCTGAAAACTCCGAGCTTCCGAGCAGCTTCTCTGATACAGTCTCCCGAGCGCCATCCTCTGCCAAGCGCCTTCAACCTCTCCCCGGCCGCTGAAACACGCAGAGCCGAGGATTTCGGGGCCTTCAGCTCTGAAGATTCTGGTTACCACACAGTAGCAGCGGCAGCAAAGCAGACATTTCAGAGGTTTTCCAGATGTTCCGCTGTGCTGTCACGTCTGTCTCCATCAAATCAGGATTGTGTACGGTCCCCTACTTGACAGATAACAGATATTCATCACCGAAGTGGCCGCGCGCGCTGTCGTCACGTCACCATCTTCTCCCCGCCGCCCCGGGAGAATTTCTCTTGTTTATAGTAGAAAAGGCATGTAGTAAGGGCAATTTTACAACAGGTTTCAGATCAGGGGGGTGGAGCTGAGGATTATGGTCCCTCACAGCAACTCCTTCGCCTGTATCTTTGGGAACAGCTTTATTTCTATCTTTAATATCTCTAATTGTTTTAAATTTTCCCTTTTAGGGTTCTTTTGAAGACCCTGACCTGGAGTTACACGCTGACTTCGTTTCTTTGTGGAAATGGGACCCGTTCTCAGGGCCTTACGACTGGCTGCTTTTCAATACGCCAAGGACACGGTCTTGGAGACACAATTAGCAAGTATTTTGCATCAGTCTTTACTGTAGAAGACACTAGCAGAATGCCAGAGATTTGAGAGTGTCAGGATACTGAGTGCAGGTGTCGTCGTCATGGCTATCCCTCGAGGTCGAGGATGATGGTCTTCATTCTGAAGAAGTGGCCCACAGAGCAAAGTTGCCTGTGCGTGTATTTGTTTAACGTGTACTTGATGTTGCACTCTGAGAAGCACACGATACTTCACAGATCAACCAACTAATTCCAGTGGCATGGAAACCACGACGATTGGAGCTGTTGGATTTGTTGCAGCCTTCATCCGCCTTCACAGCCATTGAGTTCGAAATAACTTCGTCCGCCTGATCCACCTCGACCTTACCGCCATGGGTGACCCTACCAGGAGCAAAGCCCCAGATGGCATTGCTATCGGGATCACAGGTCCACACAAGCTTCTCCACTACGACAAGGTGACAATCCATGGAGAAGAGTGCAGGTGTTATTACTAAGGAGAAGGTGCTTGAGAAGTTGATAGGTCTGAAGGTAGATAAGTCACTTGGATCAAATGGACTAAATCGGAGTTCTGAAAGAGATAGCTGAAGAGATTGTAACTTTCACGATTTGTAACTATCTTTCAAGAATAGCTAGATTCTGTGTGGGCACGTGGCCAAGTGGTTAAGGCATTGGACTAGCTACCTGAAGGTCGTGAGTTCGAGCCCCAGCCGAGGGAATGTGTTGTGTCCTTGAGCAAGGCACTTAATCACACAGTGCTCTGCGATGACACCGCTGCCAAGCTGTATGGGTCCTAATGCCCTTCCCTTGGACAACAATGGTGTCATGGAGAGGGGCAACTTGCAGCATGGGCAGCTGCTGGTCTTCCTTACAACCCTGCCCAGGCCTGCGCCCTGGAGAGTGAAGACTTTCCACACGCAGATCCATGGTCTTGCAAGAATAACGGATGCCTTTAAAAGCTAGGAAAAGCTATGGAATGGTTATAGTTCCAGAGAACTGGAAAATTACAATTGCCACTCCACTGTTTAGAAGGGATGGAGGGCAAAAGAAAGGAAAATATAGGCCAGTTAGCCTGATTTCAGTGTTTGGGATGATGTTGGAGTCCATTATTAAGGATGAGGTTTTGGAGTACTTGGAGGTGCATGGCAAAGTAGGCTAAAGCCAGCATGGTTTCCTTAAGGGGAAAGCGTGCCTGAGAAATTTGTTGGTACTTTTTTTGTGGAAATAACAAGCAGGATAGACTAAGGAGAATTGATGGATGTTGTGTACTTGGATTTTCAGAAGGCCTTTGACAAGATGTCACTTACAAGGCTGCTTAACAAGATAAGAGCACATGGTATTACAGGAAAGATACTACAATTGATAGAGCATTGGCTGATTGGCATGAGGCAAAGAGTGGGACTATGAGGGCACTTTTCTGGTTGGCTGCCAGTGTCAAGTGATGTTCTTTGTTGGGACTGCATCTTTTCATGTTATATGTCAATGATTTGAATAAAGGAATTGATGGCTTTGTGGATACTTGGTTATGCGGACAATACGGAGATAGGTGAAGGGGCAGGCTGTGATGAGGAACCAGGACTTGGGCAGATTGGAAGAATGAGCAAAGAAGCGGCAGATATAATATAGTGTAGGGAAGTGTATGGTCATGCACTTCAGTAGAAGGAACAAAGGTGCAGTCTATTTTCTTAATTAAAAAATCAGAGCTGCAAAGTGACTTTAGAATCCTTGTGCAGGATTCTATAAAGGTTAACTTGCAGGCTGAGTCTGTAGTAAGGAAGGCAAATGCATTCATTCTGGAGTTCCAGAATACAAGAACAGGGATGTGTTGCTGAAGCTTTATAAGGCATTGGTCAGTGTGTAAGATAAAAATAAACTGTTGAAAGAGGAAAAGCATGAGCAGAAGCAGAACAAAGAAATGAGAAAATAATGACCTAGTAATTCCTATAAGAGAGTTAGGTGCACAGTCAACAAACACTCAGGTTTCAACATTGGCTCTTTCAAACTGACCATCTCTAAATACATTGTGATAGGGGAACAATTGGGAGCCGAGAAAACAAGCATTTGTAGTTGACCTGCTCAATGGTCCCTCTGTCATGCTGATGGACAGTACAGTGTCAGGGAATATGCATCACATCTATTTGACTGAAAGAACATAGCACAAAGTTAGCCTTCCAAAAATCACACTAACTAATTTAGATAACTATATAAAAACAAGAGCTTTTTCTAAACACTTAGAAGAACTAAATCACGAATATATGTTTGTAATTTGGAAAGCAATTTTCAATGCCATTGCTTAATGTAATATAAAAATGATTTAACTTGTTCTGTTCTCAAGAATTCTTCTGTTTAGAATTAGTAATTAAAAATCCAATTTTACATGTTGTAGAGTTTTGACAAATGCGTGTCATATTTACAATAAAGACATACTATAATACATACCAAACTATCCAGGCGAAACATTGGCCCTAATTAAACAACAAAGTAGTTTTCTGGACATGTTTCAATATCAGTCGCCTGCCTCAGACCAGTGCAGGAAACACTCAGGCCAGCATGCCTTGCTGCTGCTTTTTGTGAGTGATAGAAAAGATTTTTATAAATTAATTTGTTAGTTGTACAACAGCCACATATGTATTGAAAGAAGATTAAAAAATGCTCAACAATCCCAAATGTTCTGGTGGATACATTAAAAACATTATTGGACTATAAAGAAAGACATAAAGATTGATTTCCATGTGATGGCCATATTCTGACTATTTCACTGCTGATGCCATGTTGTAGATCCAAGTCCCATTCTACAGACTTGAAAAAACATCTTGAATATGAGATGCTCTGTTAGTAGTTTTGTTTTCCAGTGGGACATTGGGACATTACACAGGCATCCAATTCATTCACCCAGATGAATTAAAGGATACCACAACAATACTGTGAAAAGACTTGAAGAGGTCAACCTCAGTTCTTTTTGCTAATATTTATCCCAGGATCAACTTTACTGAAGCATATAATTGGTTAGTCTCCTTTTCTGTCCTGTGGAAGGTTGCTATGCACGAACTGCCTAGATGTTCCCTACATCACAACAATGACAATATTTCAAGCAGTGTGGATTGTCCTAAATGAGACATGACTCTGTCGTCACAACTAGGTTTGTCTTCTAAAGATGAAAAAGATCTGATTACCTGTACAAACCCATACTTCCACAGCAAAGATCAATTAAAATAAATACGTTAGAAATTTGAAATAAAAATAGGGAATTCTGGAAACACTCAGCAATTCAGGCACCAACTCTAGAAAGGGATATGGAGTTAGCAGGTATAACTCAATGGGTACTTGTTAATTCTGTGGCTTTCTCCTCCGATACTGACTGACCTGCTGAGTGTTTCCAACATTTTCAGCACCAATTTGACAAGTAGGAAGCTGTCTTCACACAGACCAGACTAGCAGATACCCAAGGTTATATCTACACTTTTGTTTTACTATGCATAAAAGAGTTCACAAATTAATTAACAAAAAACATATTGGAAGCATCAAATACTTCCGTATAGATACCAAGTGAAGCATATGTGGATGATACTCTCATAGTTTCAAGTGATTCTCCTCTCTAGACAACATCTGCATGCATCAGCAGAAGGTAGCTGGAGGTACCAAGGGAAGAGAATGTGCTTGTCACCCGTGGATACTTTATATCTTGGCCCTGACACATTATACCTAGAATACCTAGGATCATGTAGCATCATGATTTTGTGAGCTCCCCAAATCATTGCAAAGGAAAATAATGGATTTAGAGTGAGTTCGTTTATGTCTGTGATGTTCCTTCTGGGACCTCTGTGCATGTGATGCTCTATTGCAGAAGAACCTCGACATTCAGCGCGGTGGCTCTAAACTGTGAGGCCCAAGGCCACGAACATTTTAGGTAGATTATTACTACTGTTGTCTCTACATCGGGACCACTACCTACCTCATCTCCCACCCCTGGTCTTGACTTAACTTTTAAGGTATTGATTCTCTCTGACTCCAAACCTCTCCCCCAATGTCAATCAAACTTCCACTTTCCCTACATAAGTCCATTCACCTTACAGTCACAACCAGCAACTTGCCCATATAAGCCCTATACCTATATGAAACCACAAAGGCAGAGTGCAGGAAGTAATGGCCTTTAAAGGATAAAGTGTGGCGACCCACTTTCTACGCAGGCAAACCTGCTCACAAATGGTACGCGCGTCGGCAGAGAGGCCAACCCCAAAATGGCACTGGGCCTTCTTCTTCACCAGCAAGGGGAGAAAGCCTATCTGCAGGAAGAGACTTTTGTAATGCACCTCTGACGTCATTTCTGCCTGGAGAGGGCGGGAACGGAGCTGTGTAAAAGCCAGTGCCGCGAAGTTTGAATAAACTAGTCTCAAGTGCAACTTACGGACTGAGTGTCATTATTTCTAGCTCTGTGCGTAGCACATCGTTACATTAGTGACCCCGACGGTCCAAACGGGATTTGGACCAAAGATGATTGACTCTTCATCTGTTCACGTAGTTTTGTTAAATCTGCCGACTTTCTGGACGCCATGACCACGCGTGTGGTTTGACCAAGCAGAAGCCCAGTTCCAGATTCGGCAGTTATCTTCTGATTCCACGCGTTACTATTGCATGGTGAGCTCTCTTGACCAGGAGACAGCTGCCCAGGTTGAGGATTTCATACAGTCACCCCCGGAAGAAGCAAATATGCAGCATTCAAAGCACTGCTCGTAGGGACCTTTGGCCTCTCACGGCGTGAGCGAGGTGCCCGCTTGCCGCACCTGGACGGTTTGGGATACAGGCCGCCATCAGCATTAATGAATGAGATGCTGGCCCTGGCTGAAGGACATAAGCCCTGCCTCATGTTTGAGCAGGCGTTCCTAGAGCAACTGTCCGAGGGCATACATCTGTTGCTGGCCAACGCAGATTTCAGTGACCCCCAGAAGGTGGCGGCCCGGGCAGACATGCTGTGGAAAGCCAAGAGGGAGAACGGGGCACCCGTCGGACAGATTACCAAGCCACGTGCCCAACAGCAGGCCAGATCAGGCCTGGCAACAGAGCGCACACAACGCAGAGGCAGGAGTGAGGAGGTCAATAAGCAGTGGTGTTTCTACCACCAGCGGTGGGGCACTGAAGCCCGCCGTTGTCACCCACCCTGCAAGTTCCCGGGGAACGCCAGGGCCAGCCACTGCAAATGGCTATGGCGGCTGGCCACCAGAATAGCCTCTTGTACGTCTGGGGCAAACAGTCAGGACGCTAATTCTTGGTCAACACCAGAGCGGAGATCAGCGTCTTACCCCCAACAGGGTATGACACCCGCAACAGGGAGCCGGGACCCACCCTGAGGGCTGCAAACGGCAGCACGATATGGACCTATGGTGCACAGTGCAGCTGCAGTTCAGTGCCAACCAGTTCACATGGGACTTCACACTGGCCACCGTGGCCCAACCACTCCTGGGGGTGGACTTCTTGCAAGCCCACAGCCTGCTGGTTGAATTGCAAGGGAAAAGACTGGTCCATGCCAAGACTTTCCAGACGTTCTCCCTGGGTGAAGCCAAGTTGCCAGCCCCACACCTGGACTCCATCACGCTGTCTGACAACGAATTCACCAGAATCCTGGCGGACTTTCGATCAGTTCTGACACCGCAGTTCGGGCAGCCATGCCCAGACACAGAGTACAGCAGCAGATTCCGATCCAGGGACCAACCCTCCACACCCGCGCACGAAGGCTCCCCCCGGACAAGCTCCGCCTGGCGAAGGAGGAGTTCAAGAGAATGGAGGAATTAGGGATCATACGGCGGTCCGACAGCCCATGGGCCTCCCCACTGCACATGGTGCCCAAAGCAGCTGGGGGCTGGAGACCATGCAGCGACTACTGCAGACTGAACAAGGCTACAACTCCAGATGCTATCCCATTCCACACATACAGGACTTTGCAGCAAACCTGCACAGGGCAAGCGTTTTTTCCAAAGTAGACCTCGTCTGGGGATACCATCAAATCCCAGTACACCCTGAACACATCCCCAGAACAGCACTCATTACCCCGTTTGGCCTGTTCGAATTCCTCCGAATGCCGTTTGGCCTGAAGAATGCCGCACAGACGTTCCAGCAGCTAATGGATGCAGTGGGATGCGACCTGGACTTTGCGTTCATCTTTTTGGACGACATCCTCATAGCCAGCAGTAGTCATTGGGAGCATCTGTCCCACCTCCGCCAGCTCTACTCCCGCCTGAGTGAGTTCGGCCTCATGATCAACCCGGCCAAATGCCAGTTCGGACTTGACACCATCAACTTCCTGGAACACAGGATTACCAAAGACGGGGCAACACCTCTGGCCGCCAAGGTAGACGCGATCCGCCACTTCGCCTGGCCCAACACAGTCAAAGGCCTGCAAGAGTTCGTTGGTATAGTGAATTTCTACCATCGCTACCTCCCCTCAGCAGCCTGTATTATGTGCCCTTTGTTCACCCTGATGTCGGGTAAAGGCAAGGACATTACTTGGGACGAAGAGGCTGCGGCCGCTTTTGTTAAAGCCAAGGAAGCCTTGGCAGATGCCGCGATGCTGGTGCACCCCAGAACAGACGTTCCAACCGCCCTCATAGTGGACGCATCCAACACAGCAGTCGGTGGGGTGCTGGAGCAACTCATCGAGGGGCGCTGGCAATCCCTGGTGTTCTTCAGCAGGCACCTATGGTCACCCGTACTCAAGTACAGTGCCTTCGACTGGGAGCTGTTGGCACTATATCTGGCAATCCGGCATTTCAGGAACTTCTTAGAAGGCAGGCTGTTCACCGCATTCACGTACCACAAACTGTTGACCTTCGCGTTCATGAAGGTGTCCGATCCCTGGTCGGCCTGCCAGCAGCGACATCTGTCCTACATCTCCGAGTACACGACGGACATCCAGCATGTCTCGGGAAAGGACAATGTCATGACGGGCGCACTCTCCAGACCAGCTATCCAGGCCCTGTTCCAGGGGGCGGACTACGCAGCACTGGCGGACGCACAGCAGGCAGATGACGAGATGCCCAGCTACAGGACCGCAGTCTCGGGTTTGCGGTTGCAACACCTCCTTGTAGGCCCAGGTGAGAGGATCCTCCTGTGTGATGTGGCTACCGGCCAACCTCGCCCCATCGTCCCGGCAGGCTGGCAGCGGTGAATTTTCAACTCCATGCGCAACTTGGCATACCCTTCTATCAGCACAACCGTCCAGATGGTCTCCAGCAAGTTCGTGTGGCACGGACTTCGCAAACAGGTCAGCAAATGGGCAAAAACATGCACGCAGTGCCAAACGGCCAAGGTGCAGCGGCACACCAAAGCCCCTGCGCAGCAGTTCGAACCCACCCGCCGGAGGTTCGACCACATTCATGTGGATATCATGCGGCCCCTGCCAGTGAAGGACTGTCTGGGGCCCTGAATGGTGGTAAGGGAGGAAGTATAAGGGCAGGTGTAGCACTTGTTCCACTTTTCCGCTTACAAGGATAAGTGCCAGGAGGGAGATCAGTGGGGAGAGATGGAGGGTACAAATGGACAAGGGAGTCGCATAGGGAGTGATCCTTGCGGAAAGTGGGGGGGGAGGGAAAGATGTGCTTAGTGGTGGGATCCCGTTGGAGGTGGCGGAAGTGAGAATAATATACTGGACCCGGAGGCTGGAGGGGTGGTAGGTGAGGACCAGAGGAACCCAAACAGTCCTTCCAGGTGAGGCGACACTTCACCTGTGAGTCGGTTGGGGTGATATACTGCATCCGTTGCTCCCGATGTGGCCTTCTATATATTGGCGAGACCCGACGCAGACTGGGAGATCGTTTTGCTGAACACTACGCTCTGTCCGTCAGAGAAAGCAGGATCTCCCAGTGGCCACACATTTTAATTCCACATCCCATTCCCATCCTGATATGTCTATCCACGGCCTCCTCTACTGTAAAGATGAAGCCACACCCAGGTTGGAGGAACAAAACCTTATATTCCATCTGGGTAGACTCCAACCTGATGGCATGAACATTGACTTCTCTAACTTCCGCTAGGCCCCACCTCCCCCTCGTACCCCATCCATTATTTATTTATATACACACATTCTTTCTCTCTCTCTCCTTTTTTCTCCCTCTGTCCCTCTGACTATACCCCTTGCCCATCCTCTGGGTTTTTCCCCCCCCTCCCCCTTTTCTTTCTCCCTGGGCCTCCTGTCCCATGATCCTCTCATATCCCTTTTGCCAATCACCTGTCCAGCTCTTGGCTCCATCCGCCCCGCTCCTGTCTTCTCCTATCATTTTGGATCTCCCCCTCCCCCTCCCCCTCCCACTTTCAAATCTCTTACTAGCTCTTCTTTCAGTTAGTCCTGACGAAGGGTCTCGGCCCGAAACGACGACTGTACCTCTTCCTAGAGATGCTGCCTGGCCTGCTGCGTTCATCAGCAAATTTGATGTGTGTTGCTTGAATTTCCAGCATCTGCAGAATTCCTCGTGTTTACCTTTGGATCAGTCCCCACACTCTCTTAAGCCATGAGTACTCCTCCCTATACAGGAGGAAATTCCTCCTCATCTCTACCTTTCACGGACAATGTGTATTCTGAAACTACCTGCCCCTTCCCACATGCCCGAAATCCAGAAATATTGTCTCAGCATATGCCCACTCAGTGAAAATTTTTGAAACAAAAAAAAATGCCAGTAAAGTTTATCAGGTCAGACAACAACTGCAGAAGGAAAAATAGTCAACATTTTGAGTCTGTAAATCTTCATCAGAACTGGGAAGCGAGACATGTAAGTTAGTTTTCAGGGGTGAGAAATGGGGGTGGGATGTGTAAAACAAAGGGAATATCCATGATAGGATGATTTGAAATGGCCTGCAACGCACTATGAAGCCTCCTAAGAATTTGGTTTCAAAGAGACCACCTCTGTTAAATAATTTTAACCCCCATACTAGAGGTAATTAGTTTACAAACAACACCTAAATGAACAATGTACTTGACAGTGAAGAAGGTTGTCCAAAGTTACAAGAAAAACTATTTTAGTTTGCAAAATGAGCAAGAGAATGGCAGATGGCAGATTTAATGGCAGATTTAAATTTCCCAGAAATCAACCTTATAAATTTTGTCTGAAATGGCCGGAAAACAATTATATTCCACATTCAGCAAAAAAAACAACAGCATAAAGTACTTCATGCATGTTCTTACCAATGCCTTTAAAAGTTGTAGCAAATCTTTCATATTCTTTGGTCCTCCCCTTTGCAATAAAACCAAACATTTCATTTGCCTTGTGAGTTACTGAGTGCTTTCTGTGTTTCCACTACAAAGACAACCAGATATTGGTTTCCAGGATTCCGCAAGCTCTCTCTATTAATGTAAAATATAAAATAAAGCATTAAGTGAAGCAGCCATGAAGTAAATTTCTATTTTATGCTCTCATCCAGCAAATATAAATCCAGAGATTTCCTTACACACTGAAAAATAGTGTATCCTAACTGAGCCTTCAGTTATGCTTGAGTTATCAGATATAAGTGGAGAACTCTGGAAATGATGCTTAGTAAGCAACCATTGAGAGTTTGTCACAGTTTCATTTTCAGCCAGTGAAACAGTGCAGCTTTTCAGTGAATTCCATTAAAAGACAAATATCCACTTTTCATTTGCAACCGCGCAGATCTTTCTTCTAAAAGATTACAAAATCTTCAGCTTTAAATGGTGTGACTTTGACAGCTATTTTTTGAAGCATTTAAATTTCCCTTACTTTACTATTGAACTATTATTCCAATACCTCATTCACAGTTTGCCAAGCGGTCATCACACTTTTAAAAATTTTCAATAATACTTTATACATCCTTTGGTAGTCGGTTCTAAGCTTACTATTTCAATGATACTTCCTAGAGTTCTGACAGTCACAAACCTGAAATATTAACCTGAAATGCTTCTCTGTCCATAGGTGCTGCCTGACTTGCTGAGTTTTTCCAATACTTTCTGGCTTTTATCCCTGGAGTAATTAATGTTGATGCATTTCTGGGGTTAATCAATTATTTTGCTTGTCACTTTCTCCTTTCTCCACTGCTCCGTTGTTCTTTCCTGGGTTATTCTGCAGCATCCAATGAGCAAGTAGGCAGAGAATGACACTGACCTCAGCTGCTGGATAACCATTGACAATGAGCAACATTTGACTTCAACTTTCTTGTAGTTTATTAGCTGGTGTGGAAGTTGCAGTAGGAAAGGGTTAAGATGGTGTGCACAGATACTTCGTACAGCCTTTCTGTTCAATCCAGGGAACCAAGGTCACCAAGTGCACTAAGACAAAATAAAGATACAAGCAAAAGAATTTTGAGCAACACTGACTATTATTCTACTAAATCTCCAGTATTATTGACCTTTAACACATAAATCTAATTAGTTATTAATATTTCAAACCTGCATTATGATTGGTACTTAAACATGTCAATTTCATTATAAACATTCCTTTGTTTCAACCACAGAGTTGTTTGGTGACAGGGGTCAGGCTGCACAAGTAAATAAAGTGTGATTGAGGAACAAGCGCAAGTTAATTAGTGGTTCAGGATTGGAATTGCCACAACATTTTACCGATGAAGAAGCTAAAACTCACAGGTTCATTTAGACTCCTCTGTACATTATGAGGTGGTGTACAGCTGACTTCAGCAAAATACAACCCAGCACCCAATCTCTACATCTTCATCCCCAGCCAGTCCTGGGCTGGCCACTGGACACTAAACCAACTGACTCTCTTCACCTAGAAAGGATCCTGCTAGATTCAGCAAGGGTCAGCAATGAGTCACTTTAGTTTACCTTTGAAACGTTTTGACAGGCTCTTTTCAGGCAGCAAGGCTGGTGAGCAGCGTCTTGCCTCCTGACAAAACATGCGCTATTACTTAAATTTAATTTCATTTATTTAGAGATACGGCACGGAACAGGCCTTTATGGCCCAACGAGCAGCATCACCCAGCAACCCACTACTTAACCCTAGCCTAATCACAGGACAATTTACAATGATCGATTAACCATCTAACTGGACTGTGGCAGCAAACTATAGCACCCAGATGGGAGGAAACTGGAGCACCCGAGGGAACCCAAGGTTCACGTTAAGGCAATGTACTAACTCCTTACAGAGGACACTGGAATTGAACTCCAAACTGAAGCCCTGAGCCTCAATGGCATTGCACTACCTACTACACTGCAATGACAGCCCAAATATTTCTGATATTCACATAAAAACTATCAACATTTCTACAAATCATTTTTACATCATAAAAATATTTACAAAATAAACACAATAAGATGAATTAGAGCACAAATAAAATATTCAGAATCTGTTTTTTTATCACTGGCATACATGGGGAAATTTGTTGTTCTGTCTTAGCTGTATAGTATAAGACATATAAAAAATTACCAATTACACTGAAGATAAAATAAATAAATAGTGCAAAAGGGGAATGGTGAGGAAGTGTTTGTGAGTTCATGCACTGCTCAGATATATGGTGGCAGAGGGGAAGATGCTGTTCCTATAACATTGAATGTACCTCTTCAGGCTGCTGTACCTCATCCCAGATGAGAGTAATGAGAAGAGGCTACGTTCTGGATAAGGGTCCTTACTGATGGATACCACCTTCTTGACAGACCACCTTTTGAAGATGTCCTTGAATTTGGCGAGGCTCGTGCCCATGCTGGGTTTAGCCAAGTTTAAAACACACTGCAGCCTCTTTTCAATCCTGTGCATTGGAGTTTCCATAGCAGGTCATGATGCAACCAGTCAGAATGCTCCCCATGGTACATCTGTAGAAATTTGTTAAAACCTTTAATGACATCCTAAATCTCCTCAAATCTAAATCAAAACAAAATAAATGTAAAAGAATAACTTTTCTCCTTCTCATCTTCAGGCCAGGATTCCGCTTTTATATATAAACAAGAACTCCAATCCTACCTCACATCTGACAGGCAGAAGATCCAGTAGATAGATCCCCCAGTGTGGTGGTAAGAAATCCCAGCAAGAGAAGACTTTGCCAATGTTCTCCATATAGATCAGTGATGAGCTGAGTACACGTAAAATGTATTCTATTGAAGGGAAGGAACAAGTCAAATGGGCAAAAGCAAAAAGGATGGATTGAGGGTGGAGAATGAGATACAGTACACATTATGTACAGAGGCAACAGAGGAATCCATCCTAAGAAAGATTACAAAAGGATTAGAAAAGAAGCCAAATCAACAACATTTTAACATTAGAACCAAAACATTATATGTTATCTGCTTAGCAATAGTTGTAAGAAAGGTAATGAAATTTCATCAAAAGGAACGTATAGACAAATGGAGAAAAGTATTGGAAGAAATAGTCAACATGGATTTCAAAATTAAAAATTTTAAAAACCTATTGGATTATGCAATATTGGATCTCCTGTTAGGAAACGAGTTAGGACAAGTGACTGAAGGCTGTGTAGGGGAGCACTTTGGTTCCAGTGATCATAACTCCATTAGTTTCAACTTGATCATGGACAAGGATAGATCTGGTCCTAGGGTCGAGGTTCTGAACTGGAAGAAGGCCAAATTTGAAGAAATGAGAAAGGATCTAAAAAGCGTGGATTGGGACAGATTGTTCTCTGGCAAAGGTGTGATCAGTAGGTGGGAAGCCTTCAAAGGAGAAATTTTGAGAGTGCAGAGTTTGTATGTTCCTGTCAGGATTAAAGGCAAAGTGAATAGGAATAAGGAACCTTGGTTCTCAAGGGATATTGCAACTCTGATAAAGAAGAAGAGGGAGTTGTATGAAATGTATAGGAAACAGGGAGTAAATAAGGTGCTTGAGGAGTATAAGAAGTGCAAGAAAATACTTAAGAAAGAAATCAGGAGGGCTAAAAGAAGACATGAGGTTGCCTTGGCAGTCAAAGTGAAGGATAATCCAAAGAGCTTTTACAGGTATATTAAGAGCAAAAGGATTGTGGAGTTAAGGGAAACAAGTAGTGAGATCATGGAAAATGTACAGATTGAAAAGGAGGAGGAGGTGCTTGCTGTCTTGACGAAAAGGAGGAGGTGCTTGCTGTCTTGACGAAAATTAAAGTGGATAAATCCCCGGGACCTGACAGGGTGTTCCCTCGGACCTTGAAGGAGACTAGTGTTGAAATTACAGGGGTCCTGGCAGAAATATTTAAGATGTCGCTGTCTATAGGTGAGGTGCCGGAGGATTGGAGAGTGGCTCATGTTGTTCCGTTGTTTAAAAAAGGATCGAAAAGTAATCTGGGAAATTATAGGCCGCTAAGTTTAATGTCAGTAGTAGGTAAGTTATTGGAGGGAGTACTAAGAGACAGAATCTACAAGCATTTGGTTAGACAGGGACTTATTAGGGAGAGTCAACATGTTTGACCAATCTCTTGGAGTTTTTCGACGAGGTTACCAGGAAAGTGGATGAAGGGAAGGCAGTGGGTATTGTCTAAATGGACTTCAGTAAGGCCTTTGACAAGGTCCTGCATGGGAGGTTAGTTAGGAAAATTCAGTCGCTAGGTATACATGGAGAGGTGGTAAATTGGATTAGACATTGGCTCAATGGTAGAAGCCAAAGAGTGGTAGTAGAGAATTGCTTCTCTGAGTGGAGGCCTGTGGTGTGCCACAGGGATCAGTGCTGGGTCCATTGTTATTTGTCATCTATATCAATGATCTGGATGATAATGTGGTAAATTGGATCAGCAAATTTGCTGATGATACAAAGATTGGAGGTGTAGTAGACAGTGAGGAAGGTTTTCAGAGCCTGCAGAGGGACTTGGACCAGCTGGAAAAATGGGCTGAAAAATGGCAGATGGAGTTTAATACAGACAAGTATTGTACTTTGGAAGGACAAACCAAGGTAGAACATACAAGGTTAATGGTAAGGCACTGAGGAGTGCAGTAGAACAGAGAAATCTGGGAATACAGATACAAAATTCCCTAACAGTGACATCACAGGTAGATAGGGTCGTAAAGAGAACTTCTGGTACATTGGCCTTTATTAATCAAAGTATTGAGTATAAGAGCTGGAGTGTTAAGATGAGGTTGTATAAGGCCGAATCTGGAGTATTGTGTTCAGTTTTGGTCACCAAATTACAGGAAGGATATAAATAAGGTTGAAAGAGTGCAGAGAAGGTTTACAAGGATGTTGCCGGGACTTGAGAAACTCAGTTACAGGGAAAGGTTGAATAGGTTAGGACTTTATTCCCTGGAGCGTAGAAGAATGAGGGGAGATTTGATAGAGGTATATAAAATTATGATGGGTATAGATAGAGTGAATGCAAGCAGGCTTTTTCCACTGAGGCAAGGGAAGAAAAAAACCAGAGGACATGGGTTAAGGGTGAGGGGGGAAAAGTTTAAAGGAAACATTAGCGGGGGCTTCTTCACACAGAGAGTGGTGGGAGTATGGAATGAGCTGCCAGACGAGGTAGTAAATGCGGGTTCTTTTTTAACATTTAAGAATAAGTTGGATAGATACATGGATGGGAGATGTATGGAGGGATATGGTCCGTGTGCAGGTCAGTGGGACTAGGTAGAAAATGGTTTGGCACAGCCAAGAAGGGCCAAAAGGCCTGTTTCTGTGCAGTAGTTTTTCTATGGTTTCTATGGTTTCTATGGATATTTATTTATTGAACATTTTGAGGAGGAAATAGTAATAATAATGTAGTAGATGTAATTTTCAAAGGCCATGATAAGATATCCCTCAATAAATTAATAAGGTCAGAAGCTGTAGAGTTAAGGGACAAGCCGCAGAACAAAAGGCAGAGTTTTGACGTAAATGGTAGCCATTCACAATGGAAGTAAATAGATGGAGATGTCCCACATGGATCGATATATTTCATGTATAATAACAGTCTCGATTCTGGTATCAAAATCAGAATTTTAAAGTTATCAAGAATGCATTTTGAGGGTTAAAGGTGTATATTGAGGTTATCTGTAATGAATTTCAGAAGTACATTGTTCTCATAGGTTAGCAACACTATAAACAAAGCAACCCAAGAAGACTCAATGGGCCAACTAAGACCATAAGATACAGGAGCAGAATTAGGGATTTGGCTCAATCGAGTCTGCTCCACCATTTCATCATGGCTGATCCACTTTTCCTGTCATCTCCAGTCTCTAGCTTTCTCCCTGTGTTCCTTTATTCTCTGATCAAACAAGACTCTGTTGACCTCTGCCTTAAATATACATAAAGACTTGGCCTCTACAGCCGCCTGTGGCAAAGAAGTCCACAGATTCACCACTCTCTGGCTAAAGAAATTCCTCTTCAACTCTGTTCTAAAAGGATGGCTCTCTATTCTGAGGCTGTGTCCCCAGTCTTAGATTCTCCCAGTATAGGAAACATCCTCTCCACATGCACTCTATTAAGGCTTCACTATTTGATATGTTCCAATGAGGTTATCCCTCATTTTTCTGAATTCTAACACTCTTCATATGATAAGCCATTCAATCCTGGAACCATTCTCATGAACCTCCTTTGAACCCTCTCCAGTTTCAGCACATCCTTTCTAAGATAAGGGGCCCAAAACTGCTCACAATACTCTAAGTAAGCCCTCACCAGTGCTTTATAAAATTTCAGTCTTGCCTGATGAACCTGTCGGAATTCTTTGAGGAGATTACATGTAGGATAGATTAAGGGGATGCAGTAGATGTTGTATATTTGGACTTTCAGAAGGCCTTGAAAAGGTGCCACACGTGAGGCCGCTTAGCAAGTTAAGAGCCCATGGTATTGCAGAAAAGTTACTAACATGGTTAGAGCATTGGCTGATAGGTAGCAGGCAGTGAGTAGGAATAAAAGTATCCTTTTATGGTTGACTAGTGGTGTTCCACAGGAGTCAGTATTAGGATTGCTTCTTTTTATGCTATATATAAATGATTTAGAAGATGCAACAGATGGCTTTGTTGCCAAGTTTGCAGATGATACAAAGATTGGTGGAGGGGTAGGTAGTGTTGAGGAAACAGGTAGGATGCAGAAGGACTTAGACAGATTAGGAGAATGGGCAAAAGAGTGGCAAATGAAATACAATGTTGGAAAATGCATGGTCATTTTTGTAATTGTAACACTAATGATAATTGCACTTACGCGTTTGGCCCAGGAAAGATTCTCTGAAGTTATCTGTCCTTTCATTTTAATTGAAACTCAAAGTTTTATTTCCAGATTTGCTTTTGTTTATTTTCAGTATGATGAGACAAGGAAGATGTCAGAATACAGCAGCAATTGCTCAAAAGACAAGTAGTGAGGGCATCTTTGAAATATTTGTCATGTTTACCTCATATGAAGTGCTAGATGCAAACTTATCCCAAGAATTAAAACTAGTAGCCTACATCACCCCCATGACTTAGATTTTGTGGCTTAGTTCATTATCTTGAGAGAAATGGCCTCTTTCTATGTTCCTACAGTAAAGATTGGTTTTCCAAACCATAGTAAGGAACATGCTCTGTGTAAAGTAGGTAAAACAATAATGTTGCATTTCTATTTGCGACATTTCTATTTGTGACATTTCTATCTAAGACATCTCACATTGTCTTAAAAATATAATCCAGATTTTTAAAAGATTGATATTAATTTTAAAGGTATTTTAGTAAACTATCAGCTATGAAGTAATTGCATAATATATTTATATGCTGCCACTGGGGTTTTATTTCTACAGAGTTGATTACAGCTTTCCCAGACCAAGAACTTTCTACATTATAGATATTTCTATCCTCTCTCTTTATTTTGGATTTTAGAGGCTCCTGCTTCTCAACCTCACCCTTCCCTTCTCTCAGAAGGTCTGATTGATAACACAGGACAGGAATCAACATTCACAGAGCAGTTCATTCCAATCCACAAAGCCCCAATTTTTAATCCATCATTCCTTGATACAGAATCAGGGCCTGGAAATCTTCCCATGAGGCCTTTCCCCATGTGGGAGAAGAAAATCATTCCTACTGCATTTTGAGCACTTCATTAATTACAATTTCATCTACAGGTTTTCTTCATTAAATTATTCATAATCCATACCTATTTCTCAGAATCGGAATCAGGTTTAATATCAATGGCATATGTTGTGAAATCTGTTGTTCTGCAGTAGCAGTACACTGTGTAACAACTATACATTAAAATAAGAAATATATCTAAATAAATGAATTAAGTAAGTAATGCAAAAACAAAAGCTAAACCAATAGCATAGTCTTGTTCATGGGTAGGTTCAATGTCCGTTCAGAAACCTAATGGCCGAGGGAAAGAAGCAGTTCATAAAACATTGAGTATGTGTCTTCAGGCTCCCGTATCTCTTCCTTGATGGCAGCAATGAGAAAACGGCATGTCCTGTGTGGTGGGATCCTTATTGACGGATGGCGATTTTTTGGGGCATCACCGTTTGAAAATGTTCTCGATGCAGGGAAGGCAAGTGCCCATGGTGGAGCTGGCTGAGTTGGCAACCTTCTATTTTTTGCAATTCTTTGCAGTGGCCCCTTCATACCAGATGGTGATGCAACCAGTTAGAATGAGTTCCATGGTACATCTGCAGAAATTTGCTAGTCTTTGGTGACACACTATATCTCCTCAAAACTCCTAATGCAGTATAACCACTGTCATGCATTCATTACAATTGCATCAATATATTGAGTCCAGGATAGATTTTTAGAGATATTGCCACCCAGGAACCTGAAACTGCTCACCATTTCCCTGATGATCCCTCGATGAGGATGTGTATATTCCCTTAACTTCCCTTTCCTGAAGTTCACAATCAATTCCTTAGTCTTACTGACATTAATGTTGTGACACAATCTGAGATTGTGCAAGCTCGGAGAAGTTGCATCGTCACAAAATTTATAGATGGCACTTGAGCTGTATACCATGGATGTTGAGGGAGTAGAGTAGTGGGCTAAGCATGTTTTCCTCAGGTGTACCCGTGTTAACTGTCAAGAAAGAATTGTTATTTCCAATCCACACTGACTGTGGTCTCCCAATGAGGAAATCAAGGATCCCGTTGGAGAGGGAGGTATAGAGGTCCAGGTTTTGAAGCTTGTTATTTGGTACTGGGGGTATGATGGTGTGAATGCTGAGCTGTAATCAATAAACAGCTAGGTATTGCTGCTGTCCACATGGTGCAAGGCCAAGTGGAGAGTCAGTGAAATTTTATCCACTGTAGGTTTATTGTAGTCGTAGGTATGTTACTATGGGTGCACATAATAAAGAACTTCAATTCCCAGTGTGCAATGCAGGCAGTTCACCCGGAACTGGAAGTGATGTTGGGGAGCTGCTTAGACACACTGGGATTGAGCAGAAGCCATTTTACTGTAAGTAAAAAATGTGTTAGTTTTTCCCACACTAAGTTTGGCTTTATTAAGAACAAACATTATATTGAGTCAGAAGTCAGCATGGGGACTAAACACAGTGATTAAGAGATGCCAGGTTCTGATAGAGAGAAGCTGCTGGCCAGAGAGCAGGTTGTGTCCTAAAGCTGCCATTGTTCATCAAATTCACCAAGAGAAATTCAGGTGATGCGGCCAGAATTCTGTCATGGCCTAGGTCCTCCTGGACCTTGTACTATGCAGTTTACCAGCAATCGAACTGATAACTGGAAACATTTCAAACAGTGTTTCAATATATATTTAGCAATGTGTAGAGCCAGAGGGGCAGATGAAAAATTGAAGGTGTCTCTTGATGAGACAGCCTTTACATTGGACACCCCAGTGACAAAATTTGAGGAGTAGTTTGTCCCAAGAAAAAAACATCACATTTGAGAGATACAAGTTCTTCTCCTGTGACCAGAAACAAGGTGTTAGCTTCAACCAATACTTAGCTGAGCTTCACACACTGAGAAAGTTTTGTGAGCTTGGAAATTTGAGAGACTCACTAGTTAGAGACAAAATAGTTTGTGGAATCCCAGAAAATATTCCCTGAGAAAGATTGCTCCACAAAAAAGACCTAACGCTAGAAAAGACCCTGGATGGATGTAGGGTAGCAGAAGCCATGGAGTTGTACAGGGCAGAAACAACAGTGCGTGCTGTGAAACCAAAGAGGCAGAGCACGAGGTGTAACAGCGAAGCAGAGAGGTGGGCTCTGCAAGCACAGCAAATGTGGAGGCAGGCACATTCCAAAGGCGTGTCCTGCTTATGGAAAGCCCTGCAGTAATTGTAGGAAGAAGAATCACTTTGCAAAGTGCTGCAAAGCAAAGGGTGCCAAGAGAAAGGTGCACATGGTTGTTAAGGAAGTCTTTGTAAATTCTCTACAGACTGTGGGTGCTGGTTAAACAGAAGGAGTTGTCCCAGTGACTGTGAATGAGACAGTGTCCATTCAAGCTTGATACCCGAGCCCAGGTGAATCTATTGTCCATGGATGATTACATGACTCTCACAAGTAAAGAGCAAGATTGCCTAGTGAAGTTATAGTGACAGGCTGTACAGCATAGAACATTCCAGTAAAAGAGGGATGTATAGAGACTTCAAGCACAAGGGGCAGCACCTAAAGACTCAACTACTGATTGTACAAAAGAGACTACAGACAATATTAGGTCTGAGAGTATGTGAAAAGCGTTTTCATAGTGGCTTCACAGTCCAAAGAGGACCACACTTCACTCATGGAAGAGTGTGCAGATGTCTTTAAGGGACTGGGATGCTTACCTGAGGTGAGTCGAGAAACTCCTAACAGCATCCATGAGGTTATGCAAGAGGATCACAAAAACTTCACCTTCCATAGACATCCATACCAGCTCCACCAGCACGACAGTCAGCGTGCCAGTGCTGAACCGAGTGATCATGGTGAAGCAGTGGCCAGTCTTACTTCCACATCATGCAGCTTTGGTTCAAAATCCATCTCTCATCGACTTTCAGTTAAAGACTGGAAATCAAAAATATCTGGTGCCACACATGAGGCTGCTTACCACGTTAAGAGCCCGTGGTATTACAGGAAAGTTACTAACATGGTTAGGGCATTGGCTGATTGGTAGGAGGAAGCAAGTGGGAATTAAAAGATCCTTTTCTGGTTGGCTGCCAGTGAATAGTGGTGTTCTGCAGGGGTCAGTGTCGGGACAACTTCTTTTTATGCTGTATATAAATGATTTAGATGGTGGAATAGATGGCTTTGTTGCCAAGTTTGCAGATGATACGAAGATTGGTGGAGGGGCAGGTAGTGTTTAGGAAACTGGTAGGATGCAGAAGTACAGAGACAAGTTAGGAGAACGGGCAAGAAAATGGCAAATGAAATACAATATTGGAAAATGCATGGTCATGCATTTTGGTAGTAGAAATAAATGTGTGGACTATTTTCTAAACGGGGTGAAAATACAGTAATCTGAGATGCCTGTAGAGGGACTTAGGAGTCCTTGTGCAGAACACCCTGAAGATTAACTTGTAGGTTGAGTCAGTGGTGAGGAAGACAAATGCCATGTTAGCATTCATTTCAAGAGGTCTGGAATACAAGGGCAGGGATGTGATGCTGAGGCTTTATAAGGCACTGGTGAGACCTTACCTTGATTATTGTGAACAGTTTTGGGCCCCTCATTTTAGAAAAGACATGCTGGCATTGGAGAGGGCCCAGAGGAATTTCACAAGGATGATTCCAGGAATGAAAGGGTTATCATACGGGGAATATTTGGTGACTCTGGGTCTGTACTCGCTGGAATTCAGAAGACTGAGGGGGGCACTCATTGAAACCTTTCGAATGTTGAAAGGCCTAGACAGAGTGGATGTGGAAAGGATGTTTCCCATGGTGGCGGAGTCTAGGACAAGAGAGCACAGCTTCAGGATAGAGTGGCGCCCTTTCAAAACAGATGCGGAGAAATTTCTTTAGTCAAAAGGTGGTGAATTTGTGAAATTTGTTACCATATGCAGGTATGGAGGCCAGGTCATTGGGTATATTTAAGGCAGAGACTAATAGGTTCTCGATTGGACATGGCATCAAAGGTAACGGGGAGAAGGCCGGGAACTGGGGTTGAGGAGAAGGTAGAAACAAGGATCAGCCATGATTGAATGGCGGAGCAGACTCAATGGGCCAGATGGCCTAATTCTGCTCCTATGTCTTATGGTGTTATCTCCACAATCCTCTCCAAAGTAGAAGAGGAAAAATAAAAATGAAGATGGGGAGACCACTCAGACCAACAGCATGAGTTCAGAACAAATCAAGAGGAGGAGTTACTATCTGTGATACGCATGCAACAAAGGGAACTCTGTGAATTCAGATACAATCAGTTGGAGCTTGTGCAAAGACTCACTGATCATGTGGTTGTAGTCCAGGGCACGTGGAGCAGATTGTGGTCTGACAGCAAGAACAAGAACAGAGATGAATAGATAGGATCATGGCAGAAGGATGTGAAAGAAATGAACATGTTGTTCAGAATTCACAGAAAGACACTGATATTAACACAGTAAGTGGAGACAAATAGCAGACCAAAAAGGGTCACCAAACCACCACAGAGATGGACTGAGAGTTGTTGAGTGAATAACAGACTGTATTTGCTCATTACAATTGAGGTTAATGTAAATAACTTTGTTGGAAAGGATTATTGTGTCTTGCAGGTTTATGAGGACATTATTGTGTTTGTTTTCTTTAAAGGGGGAAGATGTGTTATTATGTGTATACATAATAAAGAAATTCAGTTCCCAGCTGGAACCAGAAGTGATGTTGGGGAGCTGGTTATATTTTTGGGGTTGAGCTGAAGTCGTAAGCAGGGCAAATGTGCTCCTGTGGACCTAGAGCCGTTTTCTGTTAATAAATATGTGTTTGTGTTTTTACCCACACTGTTTGTCTTTATTGGGAAATTGCAATGGGTCCTGGCCATTGCCTCGGCAGCAGCTGATTCTAGCCAAGATCAACTTCTTAAAGCATTTCGTCTCAGTAGCTGTGAGTGTAACTGGGTGATTCAGGCATCTTACCCTCGCTGGTTCTTGGTTATAGTCTCTCATTTTGTTCTTAACCTCTTTTGTTTTAAATGTGATTTATTTATAAGAAGCTTTCCGACATTTTTGTGTACAGAATATTCTTTTAGTTAAACATGTACCGACTATTCACCAAACACATGCTTACTCAGAGTGTCAGCAAAGTAAAACAAGAAATCTCAGAGTAAAGCCAAGGAATTATTTGTTGATGCTGGGTCATTCACACACCATGTCCAATCCCAGATGTCTATTGAAGCTTCTGAGTCTTGTGCAGTGAATTACCATAAGACCATATGGTGCAGGAGCAGAATTAGGCTATATGGCCCATTGAGTCTGCTCCACCATTTCACCGTGGCTGATCCAATTTTCCTCTCAGCCCCAATGTACGGTACCATCTAGGTAGTCTCCAGCCCCTTGGTATGAACATAGAATTCTCCAACTTCTGGTAATTCCCTCCCCCTCCCTTCCCCTATCCCTATTTCACTCTGCCCCCTCCCCCAGCTGCTTATCACCTCCCTCATGGTTCTGCCTCCTATTACTACCCATTGTGCTTTCCCCTATTCCCCTATTCCTTCTTCACCTTTCCTGTCTTTCCCCTCCCTGCTTCTCCTCCCTCACCCCTTTGTCTTTCCCCTTACTGGTTTTTCACCTGGAACCTACCAGCCTTCTCCTTCCCACCCTCCCCCCACCTTCTTTATAGGGCCTCTGCCCCTTCCCTCTACAGTCCTGACGAAGGGTTCTGGCCGGAAACGTTGACTGATCATTTCCACGGATGCTGCCCAACCTGCTGAGTTCCTCCAGCATGTTGTGAGTGTTGCATAGACAGTCCCAATCCTGGCTGTGAGGGTTGAGCATTGTTAGCTTGGATTCAAGCTTGGATCTCCTCAAACCCAATCTCAGAGGGAGTATGCAGGACAAACAGCTGATTCAAACTGAGGGCTCCTCGAACAAGGAGGTTCAACGCTGCACTCCTGGACAAGCAGTCCTAGCAAGGGACTACAGACGTAATCAAAAGTGGGTGCTCGGAAAGATTAAGGATAGAACTGGACCACACTCCTACACAGTGGAGATTGTGTCTGATGTCTTCGGGAGACAACACATTAGTCGGTTGAGGAGAACAGAGTCAATTTTTAGAGAAGAAAGGTGGCTATCGCTGTCAGAGACACTTCCTGCAGTCTCAGTCCACTCCTACAACCACCACGGAGAAGTCCCCAGAACCTGAAATTATTTCATAGCCACAAGTCTCACCTGCCAAGCAGAGGGATGGATCCTCCTTCTCAGGAACAACATTATCCCACAGGAGTAAGAAAGTCTCCACAGTGGTTAAATCTTTAGGTCTGAATGTGGCAATATAAAATTTATTATGCTGTGGATGATATGTAGTAGATGTATATTGTATTGTATAGAATACTGTGTATATAGTTGAGATACATTCTCTATTGAATTGGAGTTTATAGCCAAGCAGGAGCGTTGTGTATTTAATAGTTCAGTGATATTTGAGTAAAATTGTAAATAGATTGTTTGATTAAGTATTCTTTATTGTATATCTAAATGATTATGGTTATACATAAAAATACATGAATTGCATGTCATGTCACTCCCGTGCGATAAGTACGCACCTCGTTTAAAGCAAACAAAGGCTCACATTTCAGACTTCAGTGTCTTCCTTTGAGTTAGTTTTAATGTTTCAAAGTTACAAAACATAACAGGCCATGTTACTGGGTATATTTAAGGCAGAATTTGATAGGTTCTTGACTAATCAGGGCATGAAAGGTAACAAGGATAAGGTAGGAGAATGTGGAAGAGGGACAATAAATCAACCATGATGGCATGGTGAATCGGACTCGATAGGCTCAGTGGTCGAATCCTGCTCCTATGTCCAATGGTCCTATGGTCTTACAGCATTAGAAGCAGTCTTTTACTGATGCACACCCCTTTAGCAGAACTCAGGAGGAGTCAGGAAGATAAGGAGAGAGGGTTTTATAAAATAAATAATTATAATTTCAAAGAAATACATACTGCTTTCACACTTCGATAAAAATACTACAAGTTACTGGCTAATTTTCTTATATCAGGATAATGGTACGTTAGATGACAGTTGATGTGATTTCAAAACACAAACTGAGGCAAATCTGAGGCGAAGTGGTTTGGCAGAATACAGCCAATGTCTTCATGTTGGAAAAGGTTATTTGAACTGGAAAATGTCATAGCCAGTGGCAAAGCACATGTTTTATGCATCTGTAGTTATCTGTGTGAATGCTACCATTAACCCTTCCAGAATTATAAATATTGTAAGTATTCTCTAATTATAGCATACATTCTGTGGGCACTTTATAAGGTAGATGTGTATACCTGCTTGTTAATGATGTAGGGTTCTCAGTAATATTAACTGTGTAACTGTTAACTGCTAATAATAAAATGGCTTCTCTGTAGTATTATAATGAAATGGCTTCTCTGTAATGTTAACTGATGAGGTAATGTTCTTTGTAGCTAAAATGTTTGGGTTATAATTATAGATAACAGGGAACTAACCAATGGAAGTCATGTTGTTATATCTGTATGTGTGGGAACCTGGGTGAGTGCACGGGAGAACGGCGAGGAGAAGCGAAGAGGGAGGACGTGTGGGAAGCGCTGTGGTAGACCACCGTGGTTGGTCTGAGTCCGAGGGTTGTGGAGTTCGGAGGAAATCAAATGATGGATCAAGGATATTGCGTGAGCTCCAACGTTGTGCACGAACTGCATAATCCCTATTCTTGGCACCTTTTTATTTTATATATTTGATTCTCTACTAACCCCATAGTCACAGTAAAATTTATAAAGTGTAATCGTTTAAACGTAGATTGTGTACTGCCTGATATTTTACATTGTGGGTTGTACCAGAGTGCATTACACACCACCTACGCAAACGTGAGACACAGTTTGGCGGGCAGACAGCGGTTTCCCATAGACGAACATGGGTTGATAGAGCTGAGTGTTACAATGAAAATATCCAATCAGCCAATCATGTGGCAGCAACTCAGTGCATAAAAGCATGCAGACATGGTCAAGAGGTTCAGTTTTTGTTCAGACCAAACATCAGAATGAGGAAGTCATGTGATCTAAGTTGCTTTGACAGTGAAATGACCCACAGCCCTGATGAAGGGTCTCGGCCGGAAACATTGACTTTTTACTCTTTTCCTCAGATGCTGCCTGACCTACTACGTACCTCCAGCATTTTGTATGTGTTGCTTATTAGTGATATGATTGTTGGTGCCAGATGGAGTAGCTTGAGTATCTCAGAAACTACTGATCTCCTGGGATTTTCATGAACAATAGTTTTAGAGTTTGTAGAGAACGGTGTGAAAAACATTAAAACATCCAGTGAGCAGCTGTTCTGTGGGTGAAAATACCTTGTTACATAAAACATAGAACAGTACAATACAGGAACAGGCCCTTTGTCTCATAATATTGTGCCAAACCAATTAAATTAGTAACCAAATAGCGAACTAAACCAATCTCTTCCGCCTTCACAACATCCATATCCTTCCAAATTCCTCACATTCACATGTCTATCTCATGTTTCTGCTTCTAACATCACCCCAGGCAACAGATTCCAGGCACCCACCCACCATTCTCTGAAGGAAAAACTTACTCCTCACATCCCCTTTAAACCGGACTCTCTCTCACATCTTCAATGCCTGCCCTCTGGGATGAGACATTTCTACCGCTGGAAAAAGATACTGTCTGTCCACTCTGCCTATGCCTCCCATAATCTCATAAACCTCTGTCAGATCTTCCCTCAGCCCCTGCTACTCTAGAAAAACAACCCAAGTTTGTCCAACCTCTCATTATAACACATGCCCTCTAGTCCAGGCAACATCCTGGTAAACCTCTTCTGCACCCTGTCCAAAACCTCAATATCCTTCCTCTAATGGGAGACTAGAACTATGTGCAGTACTCCAGATGCAGCCTAACTAGACTTTTATAAACTGCGACTTTACAACTCAATGCCTTGACTAAAAAACACAAGTATACCATATGCCTTCTTAACCACCCTATCAACCTGTGTGGCCACTTTCAACAAGCTGTGAGCTTAGACCCCAAGATTCCTCTACTATCAACACAGTTAAGGATCTTGCCCATAACAATGTACCGTCTCTTTCCATATGTCCTACTAAGGTGCAGCTCTTTGCATTTGGCTGGCTTAAACTCCATCTGCCATTTCTCTACCCAAAATGGGTGATGAGCTGTAAATGGGTGTCAGGTGATCCAGGAAAGAGGACAAAATTGTGAGGACCAGAGGAGGATAGGAAGGAGGGTGTGGGGGAAGCAATCTCACTGGGTTATCAAGGAATGCCTGTAATTGGAAAATTCAGTGCTCATACAATTGAGGGTATATGTGTCTGCCTCGATGATGCAACACGGCTGTCATGATAATTAGTTTAAAATTTGTGTCCATGAAGTGACCATTTGGATGGTGTACCATTACAGTTCATCCATCATCATCGATGAAGACCTCGACACCATTAGTACTTTTTACGAGGTCGAATTGCTAGCTCGACACTCAACCCGGCATGGATGGAAAGTATGCCCGGGAGCGGCCCGTCTGGATTCGAACTCGAGAACCTTCGCTCCAGAGTCCGGCGCTGATTTCACTGCGCCACCAGCCAGAACTGGTGCCAAGGCTAGCGCTTGATTTGGATTTAAGTGAGGGAGAGTTGCACAGTGTTAGCCTCACTCTCTCTTCCCAATTCCCACCTGGATCCAGTGGCAAGACAGAGTTGAGACGGCTGGAGATGGGACTAGGCGCAGTGGATCACCAGGATATCTTCTGTGTCTTGTCTACGCCTTCCACGACACTTGCAGAGACTGCCTTCTTGACCGTTGGACCTTCCATTGGTCTTGTCCACTCAATCCCTTGGAGTCTGTCTTCACATGCTGGGATAGACAACTCCCTATCTCACTGAGGGTTTGAGACCCATCGGCTACACTCACCTGGTTTAGCCGGCTTCGATCATTATGGTGACATGAACATGAAGCTACTTCTGAAAGGACTTAAAGTGACATTCACAGCTGTCAAACAGGGGAGGAGTTTCCCATCTGCTGACATGGGTGGCAAAGGAATCCTTCAATCCTGATATTCTACTGGGAGAAAATTCTGTGGGCTTAAATTCACTACAAAAAAAAACAGAGCCGAGGAAATGGCAAATTTACTGTGTATCACCCTTCAACAGCTGAGAAAATCTAACAAGTTATGGACACTGCTTAATGCTGTTGGTTACTGCAATTTCAGAATTTATAGAAAATCTATGGAGACTGTCAGATGGAAAGATCATTGCTGTGCTTGTAACAATTGTACAATTAGGTTTGCTGAATGTTTTATTGTCCATCAAAGGGAAATGAAGGTCATTGTCAACCCACACAGGATGGTCAAACATGAGCTCAAGTGGTGGGATGGTACAGATTACTGAGTCCAGTAGGTAGAAGGGTTGGCATTGTGCAGATTGGTGGTGGAGGGATTGTCCTCATGATTAGAAGGTAAGTATGAGACACTATACAATGGTACAGCAGAGATCAGGCCCTTTGATTCATAATGTTGTGCCAAACTAATTAAACTAGTTATTAACCTCCTAACTGAATCAATCCTGTCCACAAGACATCCTATCCTCCATTCTCTGTATATTCATATATCTATATTAAAGCTTCTTAAATGTCTCCATTGTATTTGCCCCCACCACCCCTGCTAGTGCATTCAAGGCACCCAGCACTCTGTGTAACAACCTAGTCCCACATATTGCCGTTGACCTTACCTTCTCTCATCTTAAATGCATCCTTTTTAATATTAGAGATTTCAAGCCTAGGAACAATATGGCAACAGTCTGATATCTCTCTGCCTTTCATAATCTTATAAACTTTTGTCAGACCACCCCGCAGCCTCTGCCACTCCATTGTTCAACCTCTCCTTATAACACATGCCTTCTAATCTAGGCAGTATCCTGCTAATTCTCTTTTGCACCCTCTCCAAAGCCTCTACAGTCTTCCTATAATAGGACAACTGGAGCTTAACGTAACAACCCAAATGCAGCCTCACGAGAGATACTCCTGTACCTAGCATCACTTTATGCACATACAATCCGTCTATGCATGTATGATAATTCTATATATTTATATTTATTGTGCTTTTATTGTGTTCTTTATGCTTACTGTGTATGTTTTATGCTGCATTAGATCCAGAGTAACAACCCTTTGTTCTCCTTTACACTTGTGTACTGACAAATGACGAGAACAATGTTGAATCATGAATAAAGCTGCAAAATACCTTCCCAACCTTTGAACTCAGTGCTTTGACTAATAAAGGCAAGCTTGGCATATGACTTTGTTACCACCCTATCAACATGTACAGCCACATTCAAAGAGCTATGGACACCAAGGTACCGTACCTCTGTACGTCAGCACTGTTAAGGGTCTTGCCATTAACAGCTGTATAAGATCTCTCAAAGAGCAATGCTTAGATTAAACTGCATCTGCCATTCCTCCACACATATCTGCAACTGACCAATATCCTCTGGTGTTTATTGGCAATCTCCTCCACTTACTGTAAAAGAGTCATGGAGCTGCAGAGTCACAGAAGAGTACAGCACAGAAACAAACACTTCAGCCCATGTCGAGCCATTTAAACTCCCCACTCTCATTTTCTTCCTTTACCCTCTCCGTAGTTATCCTTTTGTTTTTGATGTATGCATAGAATGTCCTGGGATTCTTTTTAATCCTATTGCCAAGGACTTTTCATGTCTTCTCTTGACTTTCCTAATTTCCCCTTGAGTTCTTTTCTAACTTTATTACCCTCAAGAACTCTGTTTGATTTTGCTTTCCTAAGTGGCAAAGAATATAGCACAACATAGATCATTTGCAGATCTGGGCTAAGAAATGGCAGATGGAGTTTAACCCAGATAAATGTGAGGCGTTGCATGTCAGTAGGGCAAATGTAAGGAGACAGTACACTGTTAAAGGCAAGATCCTTAACAGTGTTGCTGAGCAGAGTGACCTTGGGATCCAAGTTCATAGCTCCTTGAAAGTGGCTACACAGGTCGATAAGGTGGTTACGAAGGCCTATAGAATGCTTGCTTTTATTAGTTGAAACATTGAGTTGAAAAGTCAAGAGGTAATGTTACAACTTTATAAAACTCAGGTTAGGCTACATCTGCAGCATTGTATGCAATTCTGGTCACCCCACTATAGGAAGGATGTTGAGGCTTTGGAGAGGGTGCAGAAGATGCTGCCTGGCTTAGAGGGCATGAGAGCCTGGACAAACTTGGGTTGTTTTCTCTGAAGCGTTGGAGGTTGAGGGG
This sequence comes from Mobula birostris, assembly GCF_030028105.1. NCBI lineage: Eukaryota > Metazoa > Chordata > Chondrichthyes > Myliobatiformes > Myliobatidae > Mobula > Mobula birostris. Next base: position 109,557,308 of record NC_092372.1, read on the forward strand.
AGATCTGATGGAGATTATGAGAGGCATAGATAGAGTGGACAGACAGTATCTGTTTCCCAGGGTTGAAATGTCTAACACCAGAGGGTATGCATTGAAAGTGAGAGGGGGTAAATTCAAGGTGGGTGTGAGGGGTAAGCGTTTTACTCAGAGAGTGGTGGATGCCTGGAATGCACACCTGGTATGGTGGTAGAGGCAAATACATTAGAGGCTTTTAAGAGACGTTTGGAGAGGCACATGGATGTGAGGAAGATGGAGAGATATGGACATGGTGTAGGTAGGAGGGATTAGTGTTTGGATGTCTCTATTTCCTTCTTGACTAAATTCACCACCTCTCTTGACTTCCAAGCTTGCCATCCTTGTCCTTTCTTCTTATTGGAACATGCCTTTCCTGTGCTCTGTACAGTTTATCTTTAAACCACTTCCACACAATCCATTAGTGACAACCTCAGTAATCTTCCAATTCTGGACTCCCCACAATCAGACACATTTTCTCTCTATTTACCTCAAGTCACATTGCATTTGGAGATACCTCTGTGTGATCATCATTCAGCCTCCCCTTCCTATTTCAGCTCTCTGCCCCACTGTGTCATTCTGTTCTGCTACCTCATTTTGGATTTTTTTTACACATTCTTTACCACCTCCATTTTATTTGAATGACAAAAAGACAAAAACTGAGTAAAACAGTGCAGGTCCATTTAACAAATGGTTGTTCAGTATGATGGGCTTGTCTCAGACCCAGGCATTATACACATAGCGGTAGTACAAACAGATGAACAAAACCATTGTTGCAGAGAGAAAATCCTTCCCAAACAGCAAGTCTTTCTGTCCAGCACCTCCACAAGAATTCAAGAAGTCTGCACAGAAATATGTTCTTTAAGTCATCAATTGAATATACAACTTCCCTCTACAGAAATCCTATCCTTGCTTTATCAGAGATTTTCCCTTGCCCTATCTGTCCCTCATTACCTTTTCTGGCACATTAGACTAACCTGTTTTCTGATTTCCCCAGTTCAGGTGAGGGGACTTCAACCTAAAAGATTAACATGAGGAAGTCCATAGACGCTGGAAATCCAAAGCAACACATACAAAACGTTGGACGAACTTGAACTGGTCAGGCAGCATCGACGGAAATGAACGGTCGACTTTTCAGACCGAGACTCTTCTTCAGGATTGAAATGGAAGGGGGAAGATGCCAAAATAAAAAGATTGGGGAGGGGTAGGAGGACAGCTGGAAGATGATGGGTGAAGTCAGGTGGGTGGGAAAGGTAAAGAGCTGGAGAAGAAGGAATCTGACAGGAAAGGAGAGTGGACCATAGGAGAAAGGGAAGGAGGAGGGGACGCAGGAGGAAGTGATGGGTGGGTGAGAAGGGATAAGAGGCCAGCATGGAAAATCGAGAAATAGAGGAAGGGGAGGGATTTTTTTTATACTGGAAGGAGAAATCGATATTCATGCTATCAGGTTGGAGGCTACCCAGATGGAATATAAGGTGTTGCTTCTCCACCGTATGTGGCCTCATCTTGGCAAAAGAGGAGGTCATGGTTCAACATGTTAGAATGGGAATGGGAATGGAAATTGAAATGTTTGGCCACTGGGAAGTTCTGCTTTTTATGGATGTTGTAGAGGTGCTTGATAAAGCGATCCCCCTTCTTATGACGGGTTTCACCAACGTAAAGGAGGCCATGTCAGGAGTACCAGACACAATAGATGACCCCAGCACATTCAGAGGGGAAGTGTTGCCTCACCTGGAAGGACTGTTTGGGGCCCTGAGTGGAGATGAATGGACAGATGTAGCACTTGGGCCGCTTGCAGGGACGTGTCTGGAGGGAGATTAGAGGGGAGGGATGAATGGACAAGAGAATCGCCGGAGGGAGTGATGCCTGCGGAAGGTGGAGTGGAGTGGGGTGGAGGTAAAGGTATGTTTAGTGGTAGATATGTAGATGAAGTGTTGCCTCACCTGGAAGGACTGTTTGGGGCCCTGAGTGGAGATGAATAAGCAGGTGTAGCACTTGGGCCGCTTTCAGGGATAAGTGTTGAGAGGGAGAATAGTGGGGATGGACGAATCGACAAGGGAATTATGGAGGGAGCAATCTTTGCAGAAAGTGGGGGGTTGGGTCGGAAGTAAAGATATGTTTGGTGGTAGGATCCCTTTGGAGATGGCAGAAGTTGTGGAGAATAATGTGTTGACATTATGGATGATGACGCTGATTCTGTTTCTCTTCCCAAGATGCTGCCTGAATGTTTCCTACATTTTCTTTTCCAGCATTCTCAGCTTTCTTGACTTGCAGAAATGTAGACAGTTACCTGTGAACTGCATGGAAACAGAGTGTTCTCACCTGAACTTGGAATCTCTAAACTCCCACATGGCTAATCATAGAAACATAGAAACATAGAAAATAGGTGCAGGAGTAGGCCATTCGGCCCTTCGAGCCTGCACCGCCATTTATTATGATCATGGCTGATCATCCAACTCAGAACCCTGCACCAGCCTTCCCTCCATACCCCCTGATCCCCGTAGCCACAAGGGCCATATCTAACTCCCTCTTAAATATAGCCAATGAACTGGCCTCAACTGTTTCCTGTGGCAGAGAATTCCACAGATTCACCACTCTCTGTGTGAAGAAGTTTTTCCTAATCTCGGTCCTAAAGGGCTTCCCCTCTATCCTCAAACTGTGGCCCCTCGTTCTGGACTTCCCCAACATCGGGAACAATCTTCCTGCATCTAGCCTGTCCAATCCCTTTAGGATCTTATACGTTTCAATCAGATCCCCCCTCAATCTTCTAAATTCCAACGAGTACAAGCCCAGTTCATCCAGTCTTTCTTCATATGAAAGTCCTGCCATCCCAGGAATCAATCCGGTGAACCTTCTTTGTACTCCCTCTATGGCAAGGATGTCTTTCCTCAGATTAGGGGACCAAAACTGCACACAATACTCCAGGTGCGGTCTCACCAAGGCCTTGTACAACTGCAGTAGTACCTCCCTGCTCCTGTACTCGAATCCTCTCGCTATAAATGCCAGCATACCATTCGCCTTTTTCACCGCCTGCTGTACCTGCATGCCCACTTTCAATGACTGGTGTATAATGACACCCTGGTCTCGTTGCTCCTCCCCTTTTCCTAATCGGCCACCATTCAGATAATAATCTGTTTTCCTATTTTTGCCACCAAAGTGGATAACTTCACATTTATCCACATTAAATTGCATCTGCCATAAATTTGCCCACTCACCCAACCTATCCAAGTTACCCTGCATCCTCTTAGCATCCTCCTCACAGCTAACACTGCCACCCAGCTTCGTGTCATCCGCAAACTTGGAGATGCTGCATTTAATTCCCTCATCCAAGTCATTAATATATATTGTAAACAACTGGGGTCCCAGCACTGAGCCTTGCGGTACCCCACTAGTCACCGCCTGCCATTCTGAAAAGGTCCCGTTTATTCCCACTCTTTGCTTCCTGTCTGCTAACCAACTCTCCACCCACACCAATACCTTACCCCCAATACCGTGTGCTTTAAGTTTGCACACTAATCTCCTGTGTGGGACCTTGTCAAAAGCCTTCTGAAAATCCAAATATACCACATCCACTGGTTCTCCCCTATCCACTCTACTAGTTACATCCTCAAAACATTCTATGAGATTCGTCAGACATGATTTTCCTTTCACAAATCCATGCTGACTTTGTCCGATCATTTCACCACTTTCCAAATGTGCTGTTATTACATCCTTGATAACTGACTCCAGCAGTTTCCCCACCACCGACGTTAGGCTAACCGGCCTATAATTCCCCGGTTTCTTTCTCCCTCCTTTTTTAAAAAGTGGAGTTACATTAGCCACCCTCCAATCCTCAGGAACTAGTCCAGAATCTAACGAGTTTTGAAAAATTATCACTAATGCATCCACTATTTCTTGGGCTACTTCCTTAAGCACCCTAATGGATGTGCTGATTGTGTTCCAGGCTTGGATTCCATGTGGGATTCAGCAGGGGAGCCTGAACTTCTGCAAATTTCCCATTATATGCGCTGGGAAATGTGCCGAGTAATCCAATAATGGAAAAACAAGAGCATTCAGTGAAATAGAAAATGCTGTTGCATTAATTAATTACCTACTTAATGTAATTATTTTTAATGTAATTGAATGCACTATAAAGTATATAATTAGCTTTAGCATTTTCTAATTACTTTTAAGTGTTTTCTTAGGAAGTTCTTAAGACATTTTTAACACAGTTAATAGTATTTTTAGTATTTTTAAATATTTGCAAATGTCAGCGGCATTAGTAAAGCAAACATGAGGAAAGGTTCAGTCTTCTTGACAGTTTTAGTTAATGGTAAACCTGAGAACGCAGTCTGCCTGGCTGCCAAAGCAATTGTTAACAGAGCACGTTCAAGCCCTGTTGCAATGGAGCCAGTTACACAAAATGATCCAATGCCGTTCTGGAGTTTGCTGAGCAGCTCCCAGACTGTTTAACCACAGAAGATCACCCCCAGGAGACCTGCTATGGGTAAGAGCAGGTTTATGGGGGGGGGGGGCAATGGGGAGAGCCTTGGTTCTCATTGGTCAGTAGGTGATCTGAGTCCTTAAATACGTTGCCGTGACAACAGATAGCATTTGATGTGTTTTGATAATAAATTTACTTCAAAACTTTGGAGTAATTTTCTCATACTTACACTGGAACTTCTGTGCTTTTCATGGTTACTAAGCAAACCAGGTAGAATTTCTAATATCTATTAATGTGAAGAAATGTTGCTCTCATTGATATTTTGCTCCCCCCTCCCCATCGCCAGGAAAGGAACTTGTCAGCAATCATTGCAATCCTGTGGATTTCTGAAATCTACCTACAAAACTGGATAAATAGATTAGGAATTTTGTAATAGTGGTAATTACCCTTGAAACTGAAACTCACAACTCACTGCCAGGATGGGAAAATCTGCAATTCTCCTTCTAGCTGTCAATATGATTAACATACCAAAGCACAACTTGCTGGACACATGCTGTGGCATTCAACAGTGCATAGTGTGTACCATGCCTACGATTTTCATCTGTGTGTGTGGCTGATGCAGGAGCTGGGTCACTCAAATAAAAACAGAACTCCACAGTTAGCTCTGTCTTCAACCCCCAACACTATCCCCCAATCCGACCACTGAGCCAAGTCTGTTCTGCTGTCCTAACCTATTCGTATGCGGATGTACTTGTCTGTACTGTGGCTCCTTGCACCCTATCTTGATGGCATTTCTGAGTAACATTACCATCCCAGCTCCCTAGGCTTTTGTCCCAAGGAAACACACCTCCCAAACCCCTCAAAATTCCCTTTAAAACCTCTCAGTGCTCTTAAACAAGAAATTACAATTTAATTTCTGTTTTTTTTTGTATTTATGTACATTTAATTCCATTACAGTCTGTGATTTTGGCAGCAAAATTCAGACCTTACTTTGATATTCTTGTATCTTCATTTGTTGTTTGAAAATATTACAAACAGATATCAAGAATTATCTTTACTGCATGGTGAGTTTGCTGTTTTTGCTCTAAATCAGAACTCACAACCCATTTTACAAGGAAAATCTATACCCACTCATGTCTTGTAACAAAGTAAGATTTTATTTGGTAAGATGAAGATATTTCAAGTAAAAATGAGACTTGAACAGCCAAATTGAGTTATCAATAAGTGGGTTAATTCAGATATTGGCAAAACGTTGTTCCCATTTTCTGTGAATGTGTTAGTTTTTGGCTATTACGATAACTCAAGCTTCAAGTAACAATACACTTACCTCCAGTTCCAATTTCTTTAAAAATAAAGGTAGTCCTTGCAAATGTAAGAAACTTCATTCCCATTGTCACTTTCTCAGACTCACTTTGCCACATCATGGGCTAAAATAATATCATTGTTCCATTTATCATTTTGAAAAGTATAGATTACTATGCAATTTGTCTGCTTTATCAATAAGATTCCTCCTTGATTTTTGTTAATATTGACAAGTTCTGTTTATTCTCAGTGACAGTGTCTGTTGTTATCAGATCAATTACTTAGCTCAGCGTTGAAGATACTGCCATCCACAGGCAATTTCTTATATTAAAGGAAAGCAACATCAATTTTCCAACTAAAAATGTGCTCTCACCTATTGGCTGAGTAAGTTGTCCATTGGCAAATAGGGGAAACTAGACTTTGGGAAATTTTCAATTGAAAACATTTATATTCAGTTGCATATTTGTGCTTGAAAACCAAAAAAAAATCTACAGATGCTACAAAATCTGAAATGAGAACAGAAAATAATGGAAACATGCAGCACATAGGGTAGCATTTAGTGAAAAAGAATAGTTAACATTAAATGAAAAGGGTTAATATCGTAACCCTGATATCAGCTGGTGCTGTGGTGCTGTGGTGCTGTAAACTGAACTCCAGTTTACAAAAGCAAAGGTCTGATCCTATCCACATTCTCATACCTGGCTCTGAACCATGACTCCACAGTGGACCTCTGGCTGTTGTCACCCAGACAACCATGGATGTCAAAACATTGAGTTTATTGTTGTGTACACAAGTCCATGTATGCACAGCTGCAATAAAAAACTTACTTGCAGCAACATCACAAGCATATCATATGCGATTGGCAGTTTTCACAAGAAAAAAAACAAAAATTATACAGAACTTCTACAAGAAAGAACACAATTAGAACAAAAAGTATGCCTATTTCAGTTCAAGATGGTCAGAGCATCGCTGAACTGTAGTGAATAGGATTTTTCAGGTTGGCTCGAGAACCAAATGGTAGCTGTTCTTGAACTCTGTGGTTTGGGACTTCAGCCATTTTGTACCTTCAGCCGTTTTGTACCTCCTGCTCTATGGTAGCTGAAAAAAAATGACATGGATCAGATGGTGAGGATCCTTGATGATAGATGTTGCCCTCTTGAGGCATCACTTCCTATAGGTACTCCCAATGGCAGCAGAGTATGGGCCCATGATGAATTGGCAAAGTCCACTTCCCTTAGCAGCTCCTGCACATTGGAATTGCCGTAACAGACCAAGATGAAACCAGTCAGTCGACTTCCAACAGTACATGCGTAGAAATGTGTCAAGAGTGATGAGCCAAGACTTCTTAACCTGGTGTGCTTTCCTTATGATTGCATCGATGTGTTTGTCTAGGAAAAGCCATCTGATATGTTAACTGCTGACCCTCTCTTTTGGTGATTCCTCAAGGTAGACTGGTATACATTCGCCTTCCTGAAGTCAGCAATCACTTCTTTTGTTTTGCTAACGTTGAGCAAGAGCTTTCTGATGCGTACCTACGACTCAACCAGATGTCTTATCTCACTCCAGTAAGCTGACTCAGAGCCATCTGTAACTTGTTCAACAACAGTAGTGTCATCAGTGACATGGATCTAATTTTCTTGGGAGCTCTTCCATCCCCAACTGCCCCACATATCTTACTTCTTTCTTCTGACCAAGATCCACATGTGGGACTGTCCAAATAGACCCTTTGTTTCAGTCTGATCTTGCCCCGCCAACCTCCTCTCTTCCTGCGTTGACTACATCCTTTTCAACTAGTTCTGTCTTTTCCACTGTGGCAGCTCTGGTGCACTCTGCCACTCGACCGCTCCCATTCTCTGGTCACAAATGACTTACTTTTACCATGGACACATGCTTCCATCTGACTTCAGGATGGACTGGAGACCCTCTTCTCCTTCTTCAAATGGAGTTTCAGTCAGATCCCCTCCACCAGCACACTCACTTGCCTGGATGATCTTGTTCCAGAATTCCAAGTTTCTTACTGAATTTCAAAGTAAAGATATTGTCATTGTACGTTGATTACTGCGATGGTGTTATTTCCTTCCCTCACACAGAACTCAAACATTCAATCATTCTTGCTGCCTGCACTCACCTTCACAGGATCCACCTCTGAATTCTCCATCCCCTTTCTGGACCCCTCTATTTCCATTTCTGAAGATGAGCGGACCACGGACATCCACAAACAAGACTACAGATTCCTACAGTTATCTTAGCTTCTCATAGCTTCTTTCCACTCTGTCTCCTGTAAGGAGTCCCGTCCATTCTTCCAGATCCTGTCTCTGTTGTATTTGCTCTGGTAATGAAATTTTCTACACTCGTGCCTTTGACCACATTTGCCCATAATCCTCCAACCCCATCCTCTCCATATACCTAAGCAAATGCCTCTTAAATGTTGCAATTGTACCTGCCTTCCTGTGGCAGCTCATTCCAGGTGCTCCCTATCCTCTGTGTAAATAAGTTACCTCTCAGATCTCTTTTAATAGGTTGAGTGAACTTGACCTTTTCTCCTTGGAGCAACAGAGGATGAGAGGTGAACTGATAGAGATGTATAAGATGATGAGAGGCATTGATCGTGTGGATAGCCAGAGGCTTTTTTCCCAGGGCTGAAATGGCTAGCACGAGCGGGCACAGTTTTAAGGTGCTTGGGAGTAGGTACAGAGGAGATGTCAGGGGTAGGTTTTTTACGCAGAGAGCGGTGAGTGCGTGGAATGGGCTGCCGGTGAAGGTGGTGGAGACGGATACAATAGGGTCTTCTAAGAGATTCCCGGATAGGTACATGGAGCTTAGAAAGATAGAGGGCTATGGGTAACCCTAGGTAATTTCTAAGGTAAGGACATATTCGGCACAGCTTTGTGGGCCAAAGGGCCTGCATTGTGCTGTAGGCTTTCTATGTTAATCTTTCCCTTTTCATCCTGTATCTGTGGACTCCCCAATACTGGGGAAAAGACTCTGACCATCCGCATTAACCATACCCTTCAAGATTTTATCAGTATTTCTGAGGTCACCCTTCATTCTGCTGTGCTCCAGGGAATAAAGGTTTAGTGTGGCTAACTTCTCTGTATAGCTCAGGCCCTCAAATACAAGCAACACCCTTGCAAATCTCATCTGCAACCCCTCCAGCTTGATAATGCCTTTCCTTCTCAATTTAGCCTCCACTGGATTGGAGAAACAAACTGCGGATTGGGTGGCCTCTTGGCATAATATCTGCATCAGGGACTTAGAGCTTCCCCTATTGGTTGCCCCTTAATTCTCTATTCCTCTCCCATCCCAGCCCATCCGTCTGTGCCTCCAGAGTTATTAAAAGGCACAATGCAAGCTAAAGGAACAGCACACTATGTTCTGTCAGGGAATTGCTACTGCTTTCTGGATTCACTAGCAAAGGTGACTCACCTTCTCTGTCACAGAACTGGCATTACTGCTGTAAGCCATTCATCTGTGATACGAGTTCATTGTCTGCCTCTCCATTCCTGCCTGCCACGTCCCACAACCCTGCATTTTGCATCTTTTACATTCTCACTCACCAATCACCTTTGTTTCATTGTGTTTGGTTATTTTCTTTGTAAATGCTCCATACTGATGAAAGAAATTTACATCTTATTCCCCCAATAACTCTGAGTTCCACTCCATCAGAGATATTCCTTCTCTTTTCCACACCCCACCCCACCAAGCAGCTTAAAATCATTTTGCTTTTCCTCTTCCCCAGCAGTAACATGGTGTCTTTGACCTGAAACATGAAGTCTGTTTTGCTTTGACAGATGCTGCCAGAACTGTTGAGTGTTCCCAGCAATTTCTGTATATATTGCCTATTACTGCTTGATTTGTGTCCATAGTGCAAATTCGGCACATACTGCTCAGTTTTGCAACTTAAGCTGATTGGTATCTTATCATTCACTTCATGATTGATCAGGTTGATGAATGATTGTGGTAACAACAATGACTCACATTATTTCCATGGAATATATTAGCAATATGAATATTACAGCGCGACACCATTACTCCACAAATCAGCTTTATGCAGCAACTGATTGTCATACTTAATCAGGGAAAGAAAACCATGAGTCAATGCACATAAAATAAATGACAATGACAGGAAAACTGCAAAATATTTATTTGACAAACATGAGCATAATTCTAAATGTGGCTTTGATAATTGTAATAGTTATGTCATACTGCCCTCTGCTGTTCGGTGTGTATAACCAGATTTTTAAACAATGAGAAACTCCCCATTGACAGTACAAAATGCACTTCAAACAGTTGTTGCATTGCTGTGGACATGACAAAGCTGCTGAAAAAATAATACTGATTCCTTATTAATAAGAGTGATTTGCATCGTTCAGTGAATATATTTGTTTCTGGACCAACAACATAAACTGCAGAAACTAATTTTGTAGCTTTTAACAAAAAAAAATCTGCCAGGAGACTGTTGCTTCATTCTCCCAATGAGAACCATCATCGAGATTTGTCAGCGAGAAGGGTCAATGCTCAGCAGTGAAAGATTGAGAAGGGATTGGGTTGGTGACGGATGGTGTGGAGCTGCTTTACACCAAGGCTGGGGGAGACATTACCAAATAATTAGCTCAATCCATCCTCAAGAGCCATTCCCATTAACTCACTAACTAGCACAAACGAGCAGGGCAGATTGACTCCTGAAAATTCTACCATGATACCCATTGTGTAGATGCTGAGCCAGGCCTGCGCACCTGCATACGCAGCCCTTGCACAATCACTGTTGATTCTCTGTCCTCTGCTTTGAAAGGAAAGGAATGAAAGGCAAGTAAGAGTGTGACATCAAGATTTCAGGAGCATCATGCTCCTGGAGAGGTGAAGGATAAACCTGTCATGTTTAGGGAACCTTACTGATGAAAGATAGCCTATTTACTTTAGATATCATAATTTTTAATCCTCCACATTAATTCTCCCTCACACGGGATTCTTTTTTGAATCTGTTTTTCAAAGAAACAAAAGCATTATCAGTGTGCAAGGCCCACTGGGAAACAAGCATTACTACTGATAAAATGAGTCAAAGTCAGCATGGTTTCTGTGAAGAGAAATCTTGCCTGACAAATCTGTTGGAGATATTTGAGGAAGTAACAAGCAGGGTGGACAAAGGAGAGGCAGTGGATGTCACTAACTTGGATTTTCAGAAGGCATTTGATAAGGTGCCACATATGAGGCTGCTGAACAAGATAAAATCCTATGACATTACAGGAAAGATACTGGTAGAGATAGAGCAATAGCTGACAGTCAGGAGGCAGTGGGTAGGAATAATGGGGACCTTTCCTGGTAGTCTGCTGATGACTAGTGGTGTTCTTTAGGGATCAGTATTGGGTCCGCTACTTTTCATATTGTTTGTCAGTGAAATTGATGACTTTGAGGCAAAGTTTGTGGATGACACAAAGATAGGTGGAGGGGTAGGTAGTGCTGAGGAAGCAATGCAATTGTAGCAGAAAAATTGGAAGAATAGGCAAAAATATAGTGTTGGGAAATGTAAAAGCAAGGAGATAATGCTAAGCCTTTATAAGACACTAGTCAGACCATACTTGGAGTATGGTCAACAGTTTTGGGCCCCATTTCTCAGAAAGGATGTGTTGTCATTGGAGGGAGTCCGGAAGTGGTTCACAAGGATGATTCTGGGAATGAAGGGGTTCACATATGAGGACTGTTTGGCAACTTTGGGCCTGTTCTCACTGGAATTTAGAAGAATACATGGGGATCTCATTGAAACTGAGTGTTGAAAGGACCAGATAGGGTGGATATGGAGAGGATGTTTCCTACAGTGGAGGTATCCAGAACGAGAGAGCACAGTCTCAAAATTGAGGGGTGGGGGGGGGGGGGCGACCTTTTAGAACAGAGGTAAGGAGAATTTTAAAGCCAGAGTGTAAGTAGTAAATCTATGGAATGCTCTGCCATAGACTGTGGAGGAGGCCAAGTCCGTGCATATATTTAAGGCAGAAGTTGATAGTTTCCTGATCGGTCAGGTCTTCAAGGGATGTGGCAAGAAGGCAGGTTATGGGGTTGAGTGGGATCTGGAATCAGCCATGATGGAATGTCAGAGCAGACTTGATGGGCTGAATGGCCTAACTCTGCTCCTATGTTTGATGGTCTTACGATCTTAAGCCTAGTTGCTCTGTTTTAGTGTAATTTGTGTTGGGCATGTGGCCAAGTGGTTAACGCATTTCTCTAGTTATCTCAAGGTCGCTAGTTCGAGCCTCAGCTGTGCAACCATAGAAACCATAGAAAAACTACAGCACAGAAACAGGCCTTTTGGCCCTTCTTGGCTGTGCCGAACCATTTTCTGCCTAGTCCCACCGACCTACACATGGACCATATCCCTCCATACACCTCCCATCCATGTATCTGTCCAATTTATTCTTAAATGTTGAAAAAGAAACCGCGTTTACCACCTCGTCTGGCAGCTCATTCCATACTCCCACCACTCTCTGTGTGAAGAAGCCCCCCCCCAATGTTCCCTTTAAACTTTTCCCCCCTCACCCTTAACCCATGTCCTCTGGTTTTTTTCTCCCCTTGCCTCAGTGGAAAAAGCCTGCTTGCGTTCACTCTATCTATACCCATCATAATTTTATATACCTCTATCAAATCTCCCCTCATTCTTCTACGCTCCAGGGAATAAAGTCCTAACCTATTCAACCTTTCTCTGCAACTCACATTCTCAAGTCCCGGCAACATCCTTGTAAACCTTCTCTGCACTCTTTCAACCTTATTAATATCCTTCCTATAATTTGGTGATCAAAACTGAACACAATACTCCAGATTCGGCCTCACCAATGCCTTATACAACCTCATCATAACATTCCAGCTCTTACACTCAATACTTTGATTAATAAAGGCCAATGTACCAAAAGCTCTCTTTACGACCCTATCTACCTGTGATGCCACTTTTAGGGAATTTTGTATCTGTATTCCCAGATCTCTCTGTTCTACTGCATTCCTCAGTGCCTTACCATTTACCCTGTATGTTCTACCTTGGTTTGTCCTTCCAAAGTGCAATACCTCACACTTGTCTGTATTAAATTCCATCTGCCATTTTTCAGCCCGTTTTTCCAGCTGGTCCAAGTCCCTCTGCAGGCTTTGAAAACTTTCCTCACTGTCCACTAAACCTCCAATCTTTGTATCATCAGCAAATTTGCTGATCCAATTTACCACATTATCATCCAGATCATTGATATAGATGACAAATAACAATGGACCCAGCACTGATCCCTGTGGCACACCACTAGTCACAGGCCTCCATTCGGAGAAGCAATTCTCTACTACCACTCTTTGGCATCTTCCATTGAGCCAATGTCTAATCCAATTTACCACCCCTCCATGTATACCTAGCGACTGAATTTTCCTAACTAACCTCCCATGCGGGACCTTGTCAAAGGCCTTACTGAAGTCCATGTAGACAACATCCACTGCCTTCCCTTCATCCACTTTCCTGGTAACCTCCTCGAAAAACTCCAATAGATTGGTCAAACATGACCTATCGTGCACAAAGCCATGTTGACTCTCCCTAATAAGTCCCTGTCTAACCAAATGCTTGTAGATTCTGTCTCTTAGTACTCCCTCCAATAACTTACCCACTACCGATGTCAAACTTACTGGCCTATAGTTTCCCGGATTACTTTTCGATCCTTTTTTAAACAACGGAACAACATGAGCCACTCTCCAATCCTCCGGCACCTCACCCGTAGACACCGACATTTTAAATATTTCTGCCAGGGCCCCTGAAATTTCTCCTTCAAGGTCCGAGGAAATACCCTGTCAGGTCCTGGGGATTTAGGACAGTAGTCTCCTTCAAGGTCCGAGGAAATACCCTGTCAGGTCCTGGGGATTTATCCACTTTAATTTGCCTCAAAATAGCAAGCACCTCCTCCTTTTCAATCTGTACAGTTTCCATGATCTCACTACTTGTTTCCCTTAATTCCATAGACTTCATGTCAGTTTCCTTAGTAAATACAGACGCAAAAAACCCATTTAAGATCTCCCCCATTTCTTTTGGTTCTGCACATAGCCAACCACTCTGATCTTCAAGAGGACCAATTTTATCCCTTACAATCCTTTTACTCTTAATATACCTGTAAAACCTCTTTGGATTATCCTTCACTTTGACTGCCAAGGCAACCTCATTTCTTCTTTTAGCCCTCTTGATTTCCTTCTTAAGTATTTTCTTGCACTTCTTATACTCCTCAAGCACCTTATTTACTCCCTGTTTCCTATACATGTCATACAACTCTCTCTTCTTCTTTATCAGAGTTGCAATATCCCTTGAGAACCAAGGTTCCTTATTCCTATTCACTTTGCCTTTAATCCTGACAGGAACATACAAGCTTTGCACTCTCAAAATTTCTCCTTTGAAGGCTTCCCACTTACCGATCACATCCTTGCCAGAGAACAACCTGTCCCAATTCACGCTTTTTAGATCTTTTCTCGTTTCTTCAAATTTGGCCTTCTTCCAGTTCAGACCCTCAACCCTAGGACCAGATCTATCCTTGTCCATGATCAAGTTGAAACTAATGGTGTTATGATCACTGGAACCAAAGTGCTCCCCTACACACACTTCCGTCACTTGTCCTAACTTGTTTCCTAATAGGAGATCCAATATTGCATCCCCTCTAGTTGGTACCTCTATAAATTGATCTAGAAAACTTTCCTGAACACATTTTACAAACTCTAAACCATCTAGACCCCTAACAGTATGGGAGGCCCAATCAATATGTGGAAAATTAAAATCCCCTACCACCACAACTTTATGTTTCCTGCAGTTGCCTGCTATCTCTCTGCAGATTTGCTCCTCCAATTCTTGCTGACTATTGGGTAGTGTATAATACAACCCCACTCATGTGGCCATACCTTTCCTGTTTCTCAGCTCCACCCATAAGGACTCAGTAGACAAGCCCTCTAATCTGTCCTGCCTGAGCACTGCTGTAACATTTTCCCTGACAAGCAATGCTACCCAACCCGCCCCGCCCACCTTTCATTCCTCTGCCTCTATCACATCTGAAACATCAGAACCCTGGAATATTAAGCTGCCAGTCCTGCCCCTCCTGTATCCAAGTTTCACTAATTACTATAACATCATAATTCCACGTGTCAATCCACGCCCTCAATTCGTCTGCCTTCCCCGCAATACTCCTAGCATTGAAATAAATACACCTCAGAAGATTTTTACCACCACTCACAACCTTTCTATTTGTGACTTTGCTTGAACTTTTAACATCATTTATTTTCACCCCAGCCACACTGTCAGCTCTGGCACTCTGGTTCCCATCCCCCCGCAAATCTAGTTTAAAGCCTGCCCAATAGCACTAACAAACCTCCCTGAAAGGATATTGGTCCCCTTGTAGTTCAAGTGTAACCCATCTGTCTTGTACAAGTCCCACCTGCCCCAGAAGAGGTCCCAATGATCCTGAAATCTGAAACCCAGATGGCAGCGTGTTTGTGCCCTTGAGCAAGGCACTTAATCACACATTGCTCTAGTCTATGTGAGTTGTGGTGGCCCACACAGACTTTCAATCTGCGCCTTGTAAGCCATGAAAATGCCCAACGCAGTCCTTTCATGGTCTGAGTTGATGTCCCCGCTCCCCCATCCCCTCCCCCGCCTACAACCTTCTAGGTCATCACCAGACTTGAATGACGCCAACATTTACAGAATGCTGGACAAACTTAGTATATCAGGCAGAATCTACAGGGGGAAACGATCAGTCAATGTAACTGACCCATCAGGGCTAGAAAGGAAGAGGACAGAAGCTAGAATAAGGAGGTGGCAGAAGGGGTGGAGCACAGGCTGGAGAGTACAGGTGAGATGGGGGGGCATGGTTAGAGATGGGAAGGAGAACGAACGGAACTAAGGAGGTTATGTAGGGGGAAGAGGCAAAGGGCTGAGGAAGGAGGGATCCAACTGAAGAGTATAGTTGTCCATGGAATGAAGGGAAGTAATGGATGGGTTGTGAGGGCTAGAAGGAGAAGGAAAGGGTGAAAGCGTCGAGGGATTGAGTGAAAACGGGGGTGGAGGGGTGGAGTTAAAAGTCAAATAATGTAATAGAACTAGAAGTACAAGTCAGCCAAACCAGCTAAAAACTAGCATTATTCTACCTTATGGGAAATTACAGTCCCACAAATATTCTTGTAGGTTTTATTTATGTATTTCAGGGAGCAAATTTGAATTCAAATAATTTGTGTTTTCTTGCATAATTTAGTTTGTTTTCCTTGTGACTGTTGTGTATTTAATGCCATGTGTATGTGACTTTGCTGCATGTAAGTGTTTCATTTCACCTGTGCATTCATGTACCTGTGACAATAAAATCAACTTCGATTTTGATCCATTGCATCACTGTTGTTGCAGAATTACTTTAAACTTATTGTAATGTAGAGATGAATGCATTCTCTATGGATATGGCAGCCTCCTACTGCACTCAAGAAAATATATTTTCTGTCACTCTACAATAAACATAAAGCACAGATTCAGTTAAATATTCCTCATCCATTCCTTCAATTAAAACTGCACCCTGAGAATTCAGCTCATGCAGCGAAGACCATGAAATATTACAACAGTTGTACAAAGCTTTTCTTTCTTTCATGGGGCTACTGATTTTGCTGACGTTGGTACTGATGAAAAAACTAATAATTCTGCAGTTCTTCATCATCCAAATTTTTCTTTAAAATATTTAATGTGTCATATGTATCATAATAATTGGGACAATCTCTATATAAGGCCTTTGACAAAGTCCCACATGGCAGGTTAGATCACATGGGATCTATGGAGAGCTAGCTAATTGGATTCATAATTGGCTCAGTGGTGGGAAGCAGAGAGTGATGATTGAAGGTTGTTCCAGCCTGGATGCCTGAGATGAGTGGTGTGCCACAGGGGCTGGTGCTGAGACCTTTGTTCGTGATTTATATAAATGATTTGGATGCAAATATACAAGAAGTAATACTAAAATAGGTAGCATCCTAACAGTGAAAAGAATATAATCAAAAATTACATGGGGATTTATCAGCTGGGTCAGTGGCCGATGACTCGCAACTGTCTTTGAATTCTGATAAGTGTGAAGTGTTGCATTTTGGGAAGTCATTTCAGGGTAAGATTATTTGTCCATGCTCGGCCCGTATGTCTCTATACTTACCCAAATGTATTTTAAACGTTGTAATTGTACCTGCCTCAACCACTTCTCCGGCATTGCATTTCATACATACATCATGAAGATCCCCCTTTAAATCTTATATTTTCACTTCTCACCATAAATCTATAATCCACAGATTTTAGTTCCCCTTCCCTGGGAAAAAGACGATGTGCATTCGCCCTATCTATACCCTGTGTGATCATGTACTGTACATCTTTAAAAGGCCATCCCTCAATCTCTTACATTTCTAAGAATAAAGTCCTAACCAGTCAAACCTATCCCTATAAGTCAAGCCCTCAAGCTTGAAGCAAAGACATAAATTTTCTGGGCATTCTTTTCAGTTTAATGGTGAATTTCCTTTGACAGAGTGAATAAAACTGTACCCAATACTCTAAGTGTAGTCTCTCTAATACCTTATACAACTGCAAAATAATGTCTCAATTCCTGTAGGACACTGCGTTAAATGCCTTCATCACCACCCTATTTGCCTAAAACAAAAGGTACCTATGACACACCCTATTTACTTTGAACAAAAGATATACTTGTTATCCTAAGTCCACAGCAATTTGCAGGGTCTGACATTCATCCAGGAAAAGTCTTGCCCTAGTGTGACTTCCAAAAATGTGATACTTTGCACGTTTGACAATCATTGGCCCACGATGACTAAGGCTACGTCTACACTGGACCGGATAATTTTGAAAACGCTGGTTTCACCTAAAAACGATAGGCATCCACACCAGGCATTTTTGAAAATACCTCCGTCCTCATTAAAATGGATATTTGGGTGAATCTTCTCCTACTGAGCATGCGCAGGACACACAGAAAACAAGCGAAGAGGAAACGGTATACTTGGTGCACATTTGTCCAGTTACAGACTAGAAAAACTTAAAAGGGAATTGCCAAATGAAAGACTTGGTGCGTGTTTGTCCAGAAACGTTTCCTACAGCCATAGTCTCTTCACCGATGAAAGGGACGACAGCTACAACTAAATGCAATAAGGCTTGTTACTGGGCAAAAGTGAAATTTGCTGTTACCTCATTTGTTTGTCTTTACTTTTGCCATGTCTTTGTGTATTATTTTGCTGTATTTAACATGTGCGATAAAAGGAGTTACTGGGTAAAAGTGACAATGGCATCTATTGAATGTTTGCACAAGCAATACATTAATAAAGCACATTGCTAAATGTGTAAAACATGTCTGCATTGGTGTTATCTTGTATTTCTATACAATGTTACATTCGGATGTTACACACCTATTGTCAGATATTGTTGGAGGTTGAGTTCAAGAAAACAATAAAATTCCGCGCTGCCGCCACCATTTGTTCCGGCACGTCGTGACAGCGTTTTTAAGATTAGCAGGTTATCCTGTACATACTACAATGGCCCACCGGCGTTTTCAGATTTAAACACTCTGGACAGTGTTTTAGAAAAGCTCCATTTCTGGGGGAGGAAAACGCTGTTTCAGTGTGGACGGAGGGTCAAAACGAAGAGAAAAAGCTTCGGTTACGGATTTATCCGGTCTAGTGTGGACATAGCCTGAGATGCCGTTATAATTTTTGCTGTCTTTTCACTGTCTGATGCCAATTAAACAGAAAAAGCTGTAAAGTAATACATGACCGAATTTAGGCCTCCAAAGAAGAAAACAAATAAGGTGATATCCACATATTCTTGTAGACTTTATGATGTAAAAAAAAACAATTGGTAAATATGAATCCTTCTTCTTCTCTTCTCCGTCTTGTTTTACGGCGGTTGGCACCCAGCTTAATGGTGCCACCCCATCCATAGAAAATGTGAATCTCTGCTGTCTTTCACTGTATAGTCCCAATGAAGGGAACACAAGCAGGATGCTAAGCTTGTGACGTGTGTGAACATCAGTGCATGTAGAAATATCCAAATAACGACTGAAATATCCACAAAGGATTAGTTCCTCTACCCAATAAGAAACTGATGTAATTAGGTCAGCTGCTTCTAATACACGATGCCAGATTTTTTATTGACTGCAGGCAAGCTGTAAAATTGATTGCCAACCTGTTTTGAGTCACATTCCCAATAGCGGCTTGGGTTAAATTACCTCCAAATTCCTGTTTGTCTGAAAGTGAACGCCTAGACTCTTCCAATAGGAACGCATCCTTAACTAAGCTCAAATTGCCTACGGACAGGTCAAAGTCAAAGTTTAAAGACCTATAAAGCATACAATATCAGCAGGTGTGCTCAGTTGCTCATACAGTTAGGACTACAGTATACAGACTTAACCTTTGCATGAAAGAACCTGATGAATATCTTGTTTACATTAGGATTGGTAAGACTGAAAATAAATACAGACAGATTAATTGCAAATCATAAATATCTGTGAACCACTACTGTCCAGGAATGTTCTTGTTACTGAAGACATCTGCTGTAAGGTATGTGATGTAATAAACAACAGTGCATGAGGAATTTCCTTCAACGTCTTCACCTTCATTGAAAAAGATCATCCAAATGTGAAGTGTTTGCAGGTATCCATAACCAAAAATGCTGAGTGAATAATGGTGTTCAGTTGTCTCACAAGGTCTCCACTATCAAAGGTGGCAGGGTCTAATCAATTTCATTCACTCTAAGAAATAATAAGTGGCAATTGGATGCAACAGACACAGCCCCAGTGAATAGCTCCTGACAACAGCTTATCAGTACACAGAGCTTAGTATTAATATTATAGACCATTAGACCATAGATGAAGGAGAAGTAGGCCATTCAGCCCATCGAGTCTGCTCCGCAATTCAGTCATGGGCTGATCCAATTCTTCCAGTCATCCCCACTCCCCTGCCTTCTTCCCATATCTTTGATGCCCTGGTTAATCAAGAACCTATCTCTGCATTAAATGCACCCAATGACTTGGCCTCCACAGCCACTTGTGGCAACAAATTCCACAGATATACCACCCTCTGACTAATTTGTCTGCATCTCTGTTCTAAATGGACATCCTTCATAGAACATAGAACATAGAATAGTACAGCACAGTACAGGCCCTTCAGCCCACAATATTGTGCCAACCCTCAAACCCTGCCTGTTTTATAATACCTCAACTTAAGTTCCTCCATATACCTGTCTAGTAGTCTCTTAAATGTCACTAGTGTATCTGCCTCCACCACTGAATCAGGCAGTGCATTCCACGCACCAACCACTCTCTGAGTAAAAAACCTTCCTCTAATATCCCCCTTGAACTTCCCACCCCTTACCTTAAAGCCGTGTCCCCTTGTATTGAGCAGTGGTGCCCTGGGGAGGAGGCGCTGGCTGTCCATTCTATCTCTTCCTCTTAATATCTTGTACACCTCTATCATGTCTCCTCTCATCCTCCTTCTCTCCAAAGAGTAAAGCCCTAGCTCCCTTAATCTCTGATCATAATCCATACTCTCTAAACCAGGCAGCATCCTGGTAAATATCCTCTGTACCCTTTCCAATGCTTCCACATCCTTCCTATGGTGAGGCGACCAGAACTGGACACAGTACTCCAAGTGTGGCCTAACCAGAGTTTTATAGAGCTGCATCATTATCTCACGACTCGTAAACTCTATCCCTCGACTTATGAAAGCTGACACCCCATCAGCTTTTTAACTACCCTATCGACCTGTGAGGCAACTTTCAGGGATCTGTGGATATGTACCCCCAGATCCCTTTGCTCCTCCACACTACCAAGTATCCTACCATTTACTTTGTACTCTGCCTTGGAGTTTGTCCTTCCAAAGTGTACCACCTCACACTTCTCCGGGTTGAACTCCATCTGCCACTTCTCAGCCCACTTCTGCATCCTATCAATGTCTCTCTGCAATCTTCGACAATTCTCAACACTATCTACAACACCACCAACCTTTGTGTCATCTGCAAACTTGCCAACCCACCCTTCTACCCCCACATCCAGGTCGTTAATAAAGATCATGAAAAGTAGAGGTCCCAGAACCGATCCTTGTGGGACACCACTAGTCACAACCCTCCAATCAGAATGTACTCCCTCCACCACAACCCTCTGCCTTCTGCAGGCAAGCCAATTCTGAATCCACCTGGCCAAACTTCCCTGGATCCCATGTCTTCTGACTTTCTGAATAAGCCTACCATGTGGAACCTTGTCAAATGCCTTCCTAAAATCCATGTAGATCTGATCCACTGCACAACCCTCATCTATATGCCTGGTCACTTCCTCAAAGAACTCTATCAGGCTTGTTAGACACGATCTGCCCTTCACAAAGCCATGCTCACTGTCCCTGATCAGACCATGATTCACTAAATGCCCATAAATCCTATCTCTAAGAATCGTTTCCAACAGCTTTCCCACCACAGATGTAAGGCTCACTGGTCTATAATTACTACCCTACTACCTTTTTTGAACAAGGGGACAACATTTGCCTCCCTCCAATCCTCTGGTACCATTCCCATGGACAACGAGGACATAAAGATCCTAGCCAGAGACTCAGCAATTTCTTCCCTCGCCTCGTGGAGTAGCCTGGGGAATATTCCATCAGGCCCTGGGGACTTACCTGTCCTACTGTATTTTAACTCCAACACCTCCTCTCCCTTAATATCAACATGCTCCAGAACATCAACCTCACTCATATTGTCCTCACCGTCATCAAGTTCCCTCTCATTGGTGAATACCAAAGAGAAGTATTCATTGAGGACCTCGCTCACTTCCACAGCCTCCAGGCACATCTTCCCACCTTTATCTCCAATTGGTCCTACCTTCACTCCTGTCATCCTTTTGTTCTTCACATAATTGCAGAAAGCCTTGGGGTTTTCCTTTACCCTACTCTCCAAGGCCCTCTCATGTCCCCTTCTTGCTCTCCTCAGCCCCTTCTTAAGCTCCTTTCTTGCTACCCTATATTCCTCAATAGACCCATCTGATCCTTGCTTCCTAAACCTCATGCATGCTGCCTTCTTCCACCTGACTAGATTTTCCACCTCACTTGCCACCCATGGTTCCTTCACCCTACCATTCTTTATCTTCCTCACCAGGACAAATTTATCCCTAACATCCTGCAAGAGGTCCCTAAATAGCGACCACATATCCATAGTACATTTCCCTGCAAAAACAGCATCCCAATTCACACCTGCAAGTTCTGGCCTTATAGCCTCATAGTTTGCCCTTCCCCAATTAAAAATTTTCCTGTTCTCTCCGATTCTCTCCTTTTTCATGATAATGCTAAAGGCCAGGGAGCGGTGGTCACTGTCCCCCAGATGCTCACCCACTGAGAGATCTGTGACCTAACCCGGTTCATTACCTAATACTAGATCTAGTATGGCATTCCCCCTAGTCAGCCTGTCAACATACTGTTAGCTGTCCTGGACACACTTAACAAACTCTGCCCTGTCTAAACTCTTGGAACTAATCAGGTGCCAATCAATATTAGGGAAGTTAAAGTCACCCATGATAACAACCCTATTATTTTTGTACCTTTCCAAAATCTGCCTCCCAATGTGCTCCTGGGTATCTCTGCTGATACCAGGGGGCCTATAGAATACTTCCAATAGTGTAACTGCTCCCTTCCTCTTCCTGAATTCCACCCATACTGACTCAAAGGAGGATCCTGCTACATTACCCACCCTTTCTATAGCTGTAATAGTATCCCTGACCAGTAATGCCACCCTTCCTCCCCTTTTTCCGCCCTCTCTATCCCTGTTAAAGCACTGAAATCCCGGAATATTGAGAATCAATTCCTGCCCTGGTGCCAGCCAAGTCTCTGTAATGGTTACTACATCATAATTCCATGTATGTATCCAAGCTCTCAGTTCATCACCTTTATTCCTGATGCTTCTTGCATTGAAGTACACGCATTTTAGCCCTTCTACCTTACTACCTTTACACCGTTTATTCTGCTTCTCTTTCCTCAAAGCCTCTCTATATGTTAGATCTGACTTTACTCCATGCACTTCTTTCACTGCTCTATCGCTCTGGGTCCCATCCCCCTTGCAAATTATTTTAAACCCTCCCGAACCATGCTAGCAAACCTACCTGCAAGGATATTGCTCCCCCTTGAGTTCAGGTGCAACTCATCCAATCTGTACAGGTCCCACCTTCTCCCAGAAGAGATCTCAATGATCCAAAAATCTAAAACCCTGACCCCTGCACCAACTTCTCAGCCACGCATTCAACTGCCATCTACTCCAGTTCTTACCATCACTATCACGTAGCACTGGCAGCAATCCTGAGAA
Source organism: Mobula birostris (assembly GCF_030028105.1). Taxonomy (NCBI): domain Eukaryota; kingdom Metazoa; phylum Chordata; class Chondrichthyes; order Myliobatiformes; family Myliobatidae; genus Mobula; species Mobula birostris. The sequence goes on from NC_092372.1 coordinate 109,580,386, forward strand.
CGCCACCCTTGAGGTCCTGTTCTCCAGCCTCCTGCCTAGTTCCCAAAACTCACACTTCAGGACCTCATCCCTCTTCCTGCCTATGTCGTTGGTACCAACATGTATCACGACTTCTGATTGCTTTCGCTCTCATACCAGGATGTTGTGCACCTGGTCAGAGACATCCTGGACCCTGGCACCCGGGAGGCAACAAACCACGTGGGTGTCCTTCTCACGTCCACAAAATCTCCTGTCTGCTCCTCTGACTATAGAGTCTCCAATGACGACAGCTCTCCTCTTCTCCGTCCACCCTTCTGCACCACAGGGTCAGACTCAGTGCCAGAGGCCCTGCCACCGTGGCTCACATCTGGTCGGTTGTCCCCGTCGACAGTATCCAAGACGGTAAACTTATTATTCAGGGGAATGGCTACAGGGGTGCTCTGCACTACCTGTCTGCTCACCTTCGCTTTCCCCCCTCTGACTGTCACCCAACGACCTGCTTCCGATAGCCTAGGTGTGACTACCTCCCTGTAGCTCTCATCTATGACTGCCTCATTCTCTCTTATGAGTCGAAGGTCATCCAGCTGCTGCTCCAGATTCCTTACATGGTCTTCCAGATCACCCAGCCGCATGCACTTCTGGCAGATGAGTTCCCCCATGACTGCCACATCTCACATGAAAGGCACATCACCATCTCAGGAGGCATTGTAAAGACTAACTGGGAACAAGCTCATCCTCTGCCTCTTCTCGTTGAAATCTCTTGAGTCAAAGCCTCAAAGCTTCACTCCTTCACTGGCCCACTCACTAATTGGCCGCTCCGCTTGAGCTACCCCTCTATTTATTTGTTTAAGCTTTTCAAACTGCTTGGTCACCTGACCTCAATTGCCCAATCAGCTGCTTTCTGCCGAGTCTGAGCTATTCAAATCTTGATTGTCTAATCAACTGCTTTCTGCTGAGCTATTCAAATTTTGATTTACTTGATTGCACAGTCTGACCACCAAAACTGCCAGAATCTTCAATCCTAAGGTTGTGCCCTCTTGTCCGAGACTCCCCTACCATGGGAAACAACTCGGCCATATCTAATCTATTCAGGCCTTTTAATATTTGGAATGTTTCTATGAGATCACCCCTCATTCTCCTGAACTCCAGGGAATACAGACCAAGAGCTGCCAGATGTTCCTCATACAGTAACCCTTTCATTTCTGGAATCATTATCGTGAATCTTCTCTGAACCCTCTCCAATGTCAGTATATACTTTCTAAAATAAGGAGCCCACAACTACACACAATACTCCAAGTGTGGTCTCACGAGTGCCTTATAGAGCTTCAACATCACATCCCTGCTCTCGTATTCTATACCGCTAGAAATGAACAGCAACATTGCATTCGCCTTCTTCACCACTGACTCAACCTGGAGGTTAACCTTTAGGGTATTCTGAACAAGGACTCCCAAGTCCCTTTGCATCACTGCATTTTGAATTCTCTCCCCATCTAAATAATAGTCTACCTGTTTATTTCTTCCACCAAAGTGCATGACCATACACTTTCCAACATTGTATTTCATTTGTCACTTCTTAGCCCATTCCCCTAAACTACCTTAGTCTCTCTGCAGGCTCTCTGTTTCTTCAACACTACCCGCTCCTCCACCTATCTTTGTATCATTGGCAAATTTAGCCACAAATCCATTTATCCCATACTCCAAATCACTGACATACATTGTAAGAAGTAGTGGTCCCAACACCGACCCCTGTGGAACTCCACTGGTAACCGGCAGCCAGCCAGAATAGGATCCCTTTATTCCCACTCTCTGTTTTCTGTTGATCAGCTAGTGTTCCACACATGCTAGTAACTTCTCTGTAATTCCACGGGCTCTTATCTTGCTTAGCAGCCTCATGTGTGGCTCCTTGACAAAGGCCTGAAAATCCAAGTACATCACATCTACTGCATCTCTTTTGTCTACCCTGCTTGTAATTCCCTCAACAAATTGCAAAAGGTTAGACGATCAGGATTTTTCTTTCAGGAAACCATGCTGGTTTTGGCCTATCTTGTCAGGTACTTTTTAAAAGCTTCCCAATCCTCTATCTTCACCCAAGCTTTGGCTTCCTTGTATACCCTCTCTTTTGCTTTTACTTTGGCTCTGATTTCACTTGTCAGCCACAGTAGTGTCCTTCCTCCATTCAAAAATTTCTTCTTATTTGGAATATTTTTATCTTGCACTTCGCTCATTTTTCAGAGAAACTCCAACCATTGCTGCTTTGCTGTCCTTCCTGATAGTGTCCCTTTCCAGTCAACTTTGGCCAGTTCCCCTCTCATGCCATTGTAATTTCCTTTATTCCACTGAAATACCAACACATTGGAATTTAGTTTCTCCTTCCCAAATTTCAAAGTGAACGCAGTCATGTTGTGATCACTGTTCCCTAAGGGTTCCTTAAACTTAAACTCTCTTATCACCTCTGGATCATTGCACAACACCCAATTCAGCACCACCAATCCCCTAGTGAGCTCAACAACAAGCAATTCCAAAAAGCTATCCTGTAGATATTCTACAAATTCTCTCTCTTGAAGTCCAGTTCTGGTCTGGTTTTCCCAATCCACTTTCATGTTAAAATTCACAACAATTATCATGCCATTGCCCTTCTGACATGCTTTCTCTATCTCCTGTTGTAATTTGTAATCCACATCCTGGCTGCTGTTTGGAGGCCTGTATACAACTGCCATTAGGGTCTTTTTACCCTTGCCATTTCGTAACTCAACCCATAGAGTCTCTACACCTTCTGATCCTATGTCATCCCTTTTTAATGATTTAATATTATTTCTTATACACAGGGCCACACGATCCCCTCTTCTTAACCTATCTTTCCAATACACCATATATCCTTGGACATTCAGCTCCCAATGGCAGCCATCCTTTAGCCAAGTTTCAGAGATGGCCACAACATCATACTTGCCAATCTGTAGCTGAATTTCAAGATCATCCATTTTATTTCTTATACTGTGTGCATTCAAATATAACACTTTCAGTCCAGCAACACACATAAAAATTTCTTGTGAACGCAGCAATTTTTATATGTGTTGCTTGAAATTCCAGCATCTGCAGATTTCCTCATGTTTGCGTTTTTACTTTCAGTCCAGTATTTGTTGCTTTCTGTTTTAACTGCACCATGCCTCTATTGCCCTGTAACTCATCTCACTGGCTGTGACTATGCTTCATCTCCTGCCTGTCATTTCTATCATCTCCGTTGCATGCTATCTTTGATTTATTTCTGTTCTCCCCTTCCTCAGCTCTATCACTCCGGTTCCCATCCCCCTGCCAAATTAGCTTAAACCCTCTCTAATAGCTCTATTAAACCTGCCTGCTGGAATACTGGACCCCTTTGGGTTCAGGTATAACTGTTGTTTTTGTACAGATTGTAGCTCCCGCAGAAGAGGCCCCAATGATTCATGAACCCGAATCCCTGCCCCCTACACCAGTGTCTCAGCCACACATTAATATGCCAGATCATGCTATTCTTGCACTCGTTAGCACGTGGCACAGGCAGCAATGCCAAGATTACTACCCTGGAGGTCCTGCTTTTCAGCTTCCTACCCAGCTCCCTGAATTCTGTCTTCAGGCCACCTCCTCCCTTTTTCTACCTATGTCAATGGTACCAACGTGTACCAAGACTGTTCACCCTTTCCTTTCAGGATACTCTGCACCTGATCTGAGACATGCTGTACCCTGGCACTTGGGAGTCAACAAATCATGCGGGTATCTCTTTCAGGCTGACAGAACCTCCTGTCAGTTCTGGAGGTTAAGAATATTGTTCTTAACCATACTGCCTGTACAACTATCCTGTTGCATTTTCACAAAGTGTTGAAGATTACAAAGAAGATTTTACCCATTAAATAAGTGCAAAATGTAAAATATCCAATATCTGCTCAAAGGCCTTCCACAGTTATCAAGAAATCTTCATTTATATGTCAATACTTGCTCAATATCTCCACTTCGAACCACATTCACAGCATTGATTTGCTATCACCCCTCTCCTTTCTAAACGTAATCCTACATTGATCCAGTTATCACTCCACTCCAAATTGCATCACAGAATTGATCTGCTATTACTCCAGTCTAGGATTGAGAATGGTCTTATAATGGTAGCTGTCTACCACAGAGTCATAATTTCATCTTCCAACATTTGGCAGGTTCATCTAATTCAAGTGTAGCCCCCCGGCCAACCTCAGGGTCACTCGACTCGCTGTCATCTAGGGAAACAGCCCTCGGCCCTGCCAAACTGGGTAATTAGTTTGTGTGGATGTTGTGTGATGTACCCCACCCCGCCCAAATAACAGACAATACACCAGATACGATTAAATGACTTACAATTTATAGATATTACTGGAACTATATAATTAATAGAGAATAAAATATAACAGGAAAATAAAAGGCGCCACACTTCTCAAAGTTCAATTTCTTCATGCACAAATAGCTGGAGCTCGGGACCCTTTTTCTTCACCCTGCGATCCCTCGGACCACCTCGACCGGCTGCCTGGGACCAATAACAGTGGTCGACCAGACACTCCACACGAGTCCATCTCCATCTCCTCTCCTCACCCTGGACATCAGACTCCTGCTTGGGGTCCGACCCCATTAGTGGACTCACAGCACCTGGTCCATCCTCTGTCTCTCCCTCTCTTCCGCCTTCTCCCCCAAACCCCGCGCATACAATATCTTACAGACACACCAAAAGCATAACAACTATCCCAATTGGTTCGTAACACCTTCTTATCAGTAATGTGATCCAAGCAAACTGCTAGCGGGAGGACTTTCTCAGCAGTTAACATAACAAAGAAGCCCTTTCAATTATAACATAACAAAGAAGTCATTTTAATTAGACTACGCAGTGAAATTAAAAAGAAGAAACCCCTTACACAGGTATTCATCTAGGCACCTCTTAAGTATTGTCAGAAACCCTGCTTCCATCACTAAGAGAGTGATCAGCTATCTGGTGATGCTGTCAAGTTCTCCAATGCATAATTGTACCTTTTTGTTTATGTCACTTTAGGATTTCTTTTTGCACTTCTTTAGTTTGCATGAATATTCTTTTCTGTTCCATTCTGTTGTTTTAGATGTAATTATTTGCATTTATACTATTTACACGCTGAGTTTCACATGAGCAAGGAATTTCATTGCACCCTGGGAAACATGACAACAAGATAATTTGAAACCTGAAATCAAGCACTCACAACTCTAGGTGAAGAAGGTCGTTCTCAGATCCCCTTTAAATCTATGTCCTCTAATCTCTGAAAAGGGGAAAACATTCTTGAGGTCTACCCTATCTGTATCCTTATGTGCTTCAATCACATCTCTTTTTAACCTCCTCAACTTCAGGCAAATCTGACCTAACCTCTCCAGTCTCCGTTGGTAAAGAAAATACTCTATCATAGGCAATATCCTGTGAGTCTCCTCTGTACCTCCTCCAGTGCTGTCTCTTCCTTCTAATGGTGTGTAAACCAGAGCTACAGGTGAACATCTGAGATCTAGCCAGTGTGTTATAAATTTGCAACATAACCTCCTTGCTCTAGTATTTTATGCTCTGACTTCTGAAGGTCAGCATCCCATGTGACTTCTTAATCACATTATGCTTGTGCTGTCATCTCCAGGATCTTTGGACTTGCACAGTGAGGTTACTCTATTCTTCAATATTCCCCAAGACTTTTCCATTCATGTATACATCCTGGCTGAATTTGTACTCCGAAGATGTATCATTCACATTTATCAGAATTTAACTCCATCTGCCATTCTTCAGCCCATTTCATCAACACATTGATACAGTGCCTCTAATAAATGTTCACCCCCTTGGAAGTTTTAACGTTTTATTGTTTTGCAACATTGAATCACAGTGGATTTAATTTGTCTTTTTTTTGACACTGTGTCAAAGTAAAAACAGATACCTACAAAGTGATCTAAATTCATTACAAATATAAAACACAAAATAATTGATTGCATAAGTATTCACCTCCTTTAATATGATAGCCAATTGGTTTTAGAAGTCACATGATTAGTTCAATGGAGATCACCTGTGTACAGTCAAGGTGTTTCAATTGATTGTAGTAAAAATACACCTGTATCTGGTAGGTCCAACTGCTGCTGAGTCAGTATCCTGACAAAAACTACACCATGAAGACAAAAGAACACTTCAAGCAATTCCACAAATAGGGTACTGAAAAGCTTAAGGAGATGGATACAAGAAAATTTCCAGGTAACAGAATATCACTGGAATACAGTTAAGTCAATCATCAAGAAATGGAAAGAATATGGCACAGCAGGCCATCCTCAAAAACTGAGTGACCATGCAAGAAGGGGACTGGTAAGCGAGGGCATCAAGAGACCTCTGACAACTCTGGACGAGCTACAAACATCAATGGCTGAGATGGGACTGACTGTGCATACAACAATAGTTGCTCCGCTGTTTCACTAGTCATAGCTTTATGGGAGACTGGCAAAGAGAAAGCCACTGTGGAGAAAAACTCACATGAAACCTCAGCTAGGGTTTGCCAGAAGGCACATGGGAGACTCTGAAATCAGCTGGAAGAAGGTTCTATGGTCTGATGAAGCCAAAAGTGAGCTTTTAGGCCATCAGACTAAACGCTATGTTTGGCATAAGCCAAACACCGCACATCATCAAAAATACACCATTCCTACCATGAAGCATGGTGGTGGCTGTATCATGCTGTGGGGATGCTTCTCTGCAGTAGGCCCTGGAAGGCTTGAGAAGGTAGAGGGTAAAATGACTGCAGCAAAATACAGGGAAATTCTGGAGGAAACCCTGATGCAGTCTGCAAGAGAACTGAAACTTGGGACAAGATTTGTCTTCCAGGACACCAAGCATAAAGCCAAAGTTTAAAAACAACAAATTTAATGTCCTGGAATGGCTAAGTCAGAGTCCAGAACTCAATCCAACTGAGAAATTGTGTCTGGACTTGAAAAGGGCTGTTCACACATGATTTCTATGCAATCTGCCAAAGCTTGAGCAGGTTTGTAAAGAAGAATGGGGAATAATTGCAGTGTCCAGATGTGCAAAGCTGATAGAGACCTATCCACACAGACTCAAGACTGTAATTGCTACCAAAGGTGCACCTACTAATTACTGACTTGAAGGGGGTGAATACTTATGCCAAATTATTTTGTGTTTTATATTTGTAATTAATTTAGATCACTTTGTAGAGATCTGTTTTCACCTTGACACACGAGTCTTTTCCTGTTGATCAGTGTCAAAAAAGCCAAATTAAATCCACTGTGATTCAATATTGTAAAACAGTAAGATGTGAAAACTTCCAAGGGGAGTGAATACATTTTATAAGCATTGCACTATGTCATCCATACCATCATCATCTCCACTAGCTTTTGTGTTTCAGCTTACTGATCATGCCATCTACATCCACATCCAAGTCATTCCCACATATTACAAGCAGCAAGGATCCCAGCACAAAGCCTTGTGGAACATTACTAGTTGCAAGCATCCAATGACAACAACAACTGCTCTCATTCATTACTTCCGTAAAACTTCAATCAGATTGGTCCAGAAACTACGCTGATGAATTCTGATAAGCTGTTATTTTTACAAGCAATCATTAATCCTATTCTTCTGAAATTTCTCCAATAACTTCCCTGCTACTAATCTTAGGCTCACAGGTCTGTAATTGGTAAGCTTTTTCCTGCAGCCCTTCTTGAAAAGGAAGACCACATTGCTGTCCTTCAGATATCTGGTCCATCACTTCTGGCAAGTTTACATTCAATAAGGTCGGTGAAAGCCCCAGTAACATTTTTGCTTGCCTCCAGTAGTACTCTGGGATAAATCACATCTGGCCCTTGGCATTTCTCTACCTTTGATCTGCCAGGGCATCAAGTACCTCCTCTTTATTTGTGGAAACTTACTGAGTTTTTTACCACTCCAACAACAAAGTCCATTTCCTTTGTTAATACCAATGAAACCCTTCTCACTATCAAGGATATCTTCAACAGGCGATGCCTCAGGAAGGCAACATCCATCACCAGGGACATTCAGGACATACCCCTTCTCATAACTACCGTACAGGAAACTGAAGAACCACACTCAATGATTTTGGAGCATATTCAGATTTCTGAACGGTCCATGAATACTACCTGGTTACAGGTGTCCCCCGCTTTTCGAACGTTCACTTTACGAAACCTCATTGTTAAAAAAGACCTACATTAGTACCCTGTTTTCGCTTTCAGAAGGTGTCTTCACTGTTACGAAGAAAGGCAGCGTGCGATAAAAAATCAGCGCGCGATAAAAGGCAGTGCGCACCCCGAGCAGCCGCTCTGCCTGGATTTGGAACGGCATTGCTTTAACACGTTGCATTGAGCAGCCATTAGCAAGATGAGTTCTAAGGTGTCGGAAAAGCCTGAAAGAGTAAGGGTGTTACACTTAGCGTAAAACTAGACATAATTAAGCGTTTCGATCGTGGTGAACGAAACAAGGACAAAGTGAGTTTGGCTTGTGGAAGTTGACGAAGATGATGTTGGAGAGGTTTTGGCATTCCATGACCAAGAACTGATAGATGAAGAGCTGATGCAATTAGAAGAGGAAAGGATAACAATCGAAACCGAATGCAACCAAATGCAGAAAGTGAAGCAACTGCGTGAGATTTTCGCTGCAATGATAAAGTACAACATTAATTTTGAAAGGGTATGTAGGTTTAGGGGATATTTGCAGGATGGTTTGAGTGCTTACAAACAACTGTATGATAGAAAAATGCGCGAGGCTCAGCGGTCAAGCAAGCCTACCACATCAGCCACAGCAGACGACGAACCTCGACCTTTGACATCGAGGTGAGCAGTCATAGGAGAAGATGAGCTGCCTGCCCTGATCGGCGATGAGATAACACCCCCATGTCCCACCACCCCAACACCTGGGCCCCGGACAGATACTGTACTGATTTGCAGTAGCCGGGAGGCATACAGCACATCTTTAAGAAAAAAGCCGAAATAAACATGCTAATTAATTAGGTGCCACCTAGCATGTAATTGTCAGCCCAGATCAGAGGCGATGCAACCTGCCTGCCTATGATATATTGTGACCCTTCTTCGGCTTCCCAATTTCCCTATATTGCTAATGTTCTTCACAGGCTTCTTTTCTCTCCTTCCTGTTTCTGATGAAGAGTCTTTGATCTGAAATGTTAACTCTTCCTCCTACCACAGCTGCAGCCTGTCCTGCTAAGTACTTCCAGAATTTTCTGCATTATTTCAAATTTAACTTGTTTTCTATCATGGCCTTGCATCTACCATGGAATTTCACCTACTTGGAGAACCCTTTCACAAAGCTAACAGCAAATATATGCATCTTGTAACAATCTCACTGGCTCTCCACTAGGCCTTGGACAATAGCAATAACTGAGACAAGCTGCTGTTTGTTGACCTGGGCTAACATTTGCCTCATTTAGAGAATACAATATGCAACATCATTCACTTTCAGCTTGTAATAGCGTATCTCCATAACAGATTATACAAATTTACATCTCAGGTGTGCTGTAGGTTTGAGTATTGTGTTAATGATTGGCATATCGTATTACAGGAAATGTTGGCAAAATTTGATTGCGTGGCTTTTTAAAATTTCTTGGACACTTTGAATTATTAATAAGAAATTAGACTCAATATCATCACCAAGTACTAATCTATGATGTAAAGCAATGCATATTACATCACCCTGTTGCAGCAGCAGAAAGGGAAGCTTCATTCAAAAATTCAGAGTGGAGGCCTGTGACTAGAGTTGTGCCACAGGGATCAGTGCTGGGTCCATTGTTATTTGACATCTATATCAATGATCTGGATGATAATGTGGTAAATTGGATCAGCAAATTTGCTGATGATACAAAGATTGAAGATGCAGTGGACAGTGAGGAAGGTTTTCAAAGATTGCAGAGGGATTTGGACCAGCTGGAAAAATGGGCTGAAAAATGGCAGATGGAGTTTAATACAGACAAGTGTGAGGTATTGCACTTTGGAAGGACAAACCAAGGTTGAACATACAAGGTAAATGGTAGGGCACTGAGGAGTGCAGTAGAACAGAGGGATCTGGGAAGACAGATACAAAATTCCTTAAAAGTGGTGTCACAGGTAGATAGGGTCGTAAAGAGAGCTTTTGGTGCATTGGCCTTTATAAATCAAAGTATTGAGTATAAGAGTTGGAATGTTATGCTGAGGTTGAATAAGGCATTGGTGAGGCCGAATTTGGAGTATTGTGTGCAGTTTTGGTCACCAAATTACAGGAAGGATATCTGTGTACATACATCTATTGATGCTTCTGGACACATCTTCAGTGATGTTCCTGGAATCATCGGGTGTTTCGGGTCTTTCACCATCATACAACCTCCTCCAGGTGACCCAGCCGGAGCTGATCAGACCCCAGCTTGTGTCCAGATCGCTAGCTACTTATGACTCCATGTTAATAAGGTTGAAAGAGTGCAGAGAAGGTTTACAAGTGTGTTGCCGGGACTTGAGAAACTGAGTTACAGAGAAAGGTTGAATAGGTTAGGACTTTATTCCCTGGAGCATAGAAGAATGAGGGGAGATTTGATAGAGGTATATAAAATTATGATGGGTATAGACAGAGTGAATTCAAGCAGGCTTTTTCCACTGAGGCTAGGGGAGAAAAAAACCAGAGGACATGGGTTGGGGGTGAAAGGGGAAAAGTTTAAAGGGAAAATTGTGGGGGGGGGGGCTTCTTCACACAGAGAGTGGTGGGAGTATGGAATGAGCTGCCAGATGAAGTGGTAAATGCGGGCTCACTTTTAACATTGAAGAAAAACTTGGACAGGTACATGGATGAGAGGTGTATGGAGGGATATGGTCCAGGTGCAGGTCAGTGGGACTAGGCAGAAAAATAGTTCAGCACAGTCAAGAAGGGCCAAAAGGCCCATTTCTGTTCTGTAATATACTATGGTACCATGGTACTATGGTACTCTGTCTATCGGTCATCATCAGAACTGTAATAGATTCTGACAGACTGATTGCTTTCTCAGAATTATTAATGGTGTTAACATGGTCTGCAGCCTCTGAAGAGATGAATCTGACAAGATTTACAACTGTATCTGTGAGTGGAGATCAAAGATTAAAGATCAAAAGCTAGACCGGATACCAGTTTTAGCCAATGCAGAGTATTCAAACCACGTTAGAGAAAAAAATGATCAATATTAATAAAAGTACAATGATACCATTTTAGATATTGCTTTTTTAATCAAAATCAGATTTATTATGATATATGTTGTGGTTCCTTAAGGCTGTTACAGCCAGCGGGGAGGTGATAGTGGAGACAAGCTCCCACTACCTATTAAATGATCCCAATGGCATGCATCTCAAATAGCCCCTGACAACCAAGTCCAGCTCCTGACCTTCACATGTGGCTTGGCTGCTAAGCCCAGTGGAACCGTTTCTACTGTCAAGAGAAGGGACAAAAACAGCTTGCCAGCATCTTAAAACCAGTCGTTTCGGGCAGATAGGACTCGTCAGCTGTGGTTGGCAGCTCATCCAGAAGAAGCAAAACATTGATCTCAAACCTCTGCTACCTAGCTGCTCTACCCACTCATGGGAAAGGCTTCAGGTGTAAACCCTGAGGAAAAATCTGGAACTGGAGTCCCTAAGGCAGTCCTACGTTGAGTTCAATGCTGACTGGCAACTCCTGTGATGCCGCTGGTACCATATTGTATCATTCTTTGGATTCATCAGCTGTGTGGAGAGGGGGCCTGCTGCATGCCCCAGCTTGAGTATCACACAGACAGCTGCAACATTGACCCCAACCAACTGAGGGCTTCCTCCACATAAATATGTTGTGAAATTTGTTGCTTTGCAGGATCGGTATACTGCAAGACATAAAGAGAATTCTGTAAGTTACAAAGTTACAGAAGATGAATAACAAGGTAATATCCATGGGTTTATGGCTCATTCAGAAATCTAATGGCAGACAGGAGGACGCTGTCCTTAAAACATTGAGTGTGGGTCTTCAAGCTTCTGTACCTCCTCCCCAATGTTAGTAACACAAAGTGGGCATATCCCAAATGGTGAGGGTCTTCAATGATAAATGCTGCCTTCTTAAGCCACTTCTGCTTGAAAATGCCCTCAATGGCAGGGAAGGTTGTACTGTGAAAGGGCCTGATGGACGAATGAATGAATGAAAAATATACGTTCATTTTATTTACAATCAATCAGCAAAATCAGGTTTATTTCTTATTTCAAATCTCCCAGTTTAGGTTACATTTTTTAAGGTTCTGGCACATGGACATACAGGGTTTTGACCCAAAATATGAACCACTCCTCTATCTCCACAGGTACTGCTTGACCTACTGAGTTTCTGCAAGATTTTTGTTCTACATTACAACATCTGCAGTTTCCTGAGTGCTTAAGAAACAATTTTTATCTATATACGTATTTAATGATATAGTTTCTAACACCCAGCTAGACTTAAAAAGAAGAAATAAAACATAGTAGTGAGCCAGATTGAAACATTAGTTTATTCTCCTCTATATGATTATGTAAAATTTTGCTTTAGAATGAATTTAACAGTGAATCATTATTGGATGACAAATCAACTTGTCATAGAATTAGCAAAACAAAAACCATTATGATTTATGAGATGAAAGCGGATGAAGATATGCACCTAGTATAAGGGGCAAGAGAGATGGTTTCATTTGGAAGTATTCTATTAGAGATCCAGGACAGATATATATTCTGAGGCAGATGCCCTCCTTCCGAAATTCAAATTTTGTATTTTTTACAATGATATGGATGGAGGAAGGAGAAAATAATGAAAACCAGAATTTTCATACCTCTGTAACATTGACACTCTATATATATTTTTTCTGATCTCATGCAGATAATAAGATAACTTCTGGCTATTCCTACGGTTGACTCTGTGATCATTTCGGATTTCTCCAGGCATTTAGGTTCTAAACTGGGCAAAGCTAATTTTGATGGCATTAGGCAAAAATTATGCAAAGGTTAATTGGGAGCAGTGGAACAGGTGGGCAAGGTGATGAAAAAAATCATATTGAATCTAGGCTTCATTGGAAAGAGGTTTAAGTGCAAGAGTTGAGAAGCATTGTTACAGCAGTACAAGTTGTTGATTAGACTGCATCCAGAATATTTCATGCGGTTCAAATTGCTCAGCTATAGGAAGAATGTTATTAAACAAGAGAAAGTGCAGAAAGAATGGAGCAACACACATCAAAGTTGCTGGTGAACACGGCAGGTCAGGCTGAAAGAATGGAACTGGGATGCAAGGGCTTGGGTATAAGGGGGGACCACCCAGAGTTGTTCTGTATTCCCTGCAGTGACATGATAGAGGCTTATGAATTCATGAGGGGGTACAGATAAATAAACGGTTACAGCACTGACCGCGCGACACAGCTCACATCACCGGTAATCAGCAGGAGCTCAAGAAAACAGCTACGATCTGTGCAAGGCTATCAAGGCTGCCAAACTACAATACAGGGACAAAACTGAGTCAAGATCACAACAAATAGCAAACGCGACTTGCGGCGAGGGTTTCATTCCATTGCAAACTTCAAAGTCAAAGGTAGTGATGCCGCCAACATCGCGGCCTCCCTCCGTAAAAATTGCTTTTACATTTGATTCGATGTCACTAACTCTGAGCCTCCGAGGAAAGCCACCACTACAACCTGCAAACTGGTCAGCTCTGAGGCTGAGGTATGCAGATGTTTCCAATGAGTGGACAGTCACAAGGCTGCAGGACCGAACAGCATTCCAGGGCGAGTACTCAGCATGTGCGCAGCACAACAAGTAGGTGTCTTTACAGATATTTTTAATCTCTCCCTCTCCCGGTGTAGAGTGCCCTCCTGCTTCAAATTATCCACCATTGTCCCTGTACCAAAAAAGACCACGGTAACATGCCTGAATGACCGGTGTCCTGTCACACTCACCTCAATAATAAGCAACTGCTTTGAGAAGCTAGTCAAGGATTACATCTGCAGCTTGCTCCCACCCACACTGAACCCCCTACAGTTCACCTACCAACACAACCGATCGGCAAATGACACAATAGCCACTGCTCTACATACCATCCTTGCGCATCTGGAGAAGAAGGAAGCTTATGTGAGGATGCTGTTCTTGGACTACAGTTCAGCATTCAACACCATAATTCCATCCAGGCTCGACAGGAAGCTCAGAGACCTTGGCCTTCGCCTTGCCTTGTGCAACTGGATCCTGGACTTCCTGTCAGATCACTGACAGGTGGTAAGAGTGGGGTCCCTGTTTTCCACCCCTCTGACTCTCAACACAGGGGCTCCTCAGGGCTGTGTACCAAGTCCCCTTCTTTACTCCCTGTATACCCATGACTGTGTTTGTCACCCACAACTCCAATCTGCTAATTAAATTTGCCGATGACACTATATTGATTGGTCTTATCTCAAACAATAACAAGGAGGCCTACAGGGAAGAAGTCATCTCTCTGATACAGTGGTGTCAAGAAAACAACTTCTCCCTCAGTGTCACAAAAACAAAGGAGCTGCTTGTGGATTGCAGGAGGAATGGAGATGGGCTAACTCCTTTTGACATCAATGAATCTAGGGTTGAGAGGGTGAACAGCTTCAAGTTCCTTGGTATTCCCATCACTGAGGACCTCACGTGATCTGTACACACCAGCTGTGTGGTGAAAAAGGCATAACAGCACCTCTTTCACCTCAGACAGTTGAGGAAGTTTGGTATGGTCTCCCAAATCCTAAGAACTTTCTACAGGGACACAATTGAGAGCATCCTGACTGGCTGCATCACTGGCTGGTGTGGGAACTGTACCTCCCTTAATTGCAGGACTCTGCAGAGAGTGGTGCAGACGGCCCAACGCATCTGTAGCTTTGAACTTCCCATAATTCAGGACATTTAGAAAAACGTGTGAAAAAAGGGCCCAAAGGATCGTTGGGAACTCAAATCACCCCAACCACAAACTGTTCCAGCTGCTACCATCTGGGAAGCGGTACCGCAGCATAAAAGCCAGGACCAACAGGCTCCGGGACAGCTTCTTCCACCAGGCCATCAGACTGATTAACTCATGCTGATATGAGTGTATTTCTATGTTACATTGACTGTTCTATTTATTATAAATTACTATGATTGCACATTGCACATTTATACAGAGACATAACATAAATATTTTTGCTCCTCGTGTATGTGAAGGATGTAAGAAATAAAGTCAATTCAATTCAATTCTTTTCCCCAGGACAAGCAAGTCTAAAGCTAAAGAGTCATTTAAGATGAAAAAGGAAAGATTTAAAGGGGTTCTGAAGAGCAATTTTTTCATACAAAGTGTGGCTGGTATATGGTAGTAGCCAGAGGAAGTGGTAGACATGAATCCAATAATAATGTTTAAAAGATATTTTGACAGGTACATGAGCAACACAGACAAAATGCTGGAGGATCTCAGCAAGCTAGGCAGCATCTATATAGGAGAATAAGCAGTTAAGGTTTTGGGCCGAGGCCCTTCATCAGGAATGAAAAATTCCATATCCTTGTTTCTTAATTTTCTTCTCTTTTCCAGCCATGGTGAAGGAGCTCAGCTTGAGGTTTTGGCTGTTCCTTCCCGACAGCATGGCTTGCTGAGTTCCTCCAGCATTTTGTGCTGATTTCCAGCATCTGCAGATGGACAGGTAGACAAACAAGAACGGTTTAGAGTGATACAGTCAAACGCAGGGGAAGGAGACTAGTTCAGGTGGGTGTTTTACTCCCCATGAAGGGCCTGGTTCTGCCCACGTAACACTATGACATACAGTCTCTTTAAATATTGCTTCTCATATACCAGAAGCATTGGTACATTACTTGACAGCTAGTGTGCAAATGAGCAGTAGAATCTGTGTGGAATTGATGGAAATGTTGGTGGAGAAGGTTAGTGCTTAAGTGTTTGTTGGTTGGTGCATACCCAATGAACTGATGGGCCTGCATGCATACTCTGTGTTTCCATTACAATGCATTTGTTCCACTGCATCCTGTCACGTACCCCGTGAGGAGAATAAAGAACCACAGAGATGGAAAACACTTTTGAGTCCAGTATTGCTATAAACTAATAATATTTATTAGTAACTACACAATACAGTAATATAAATGTAGATAAATCAAACAGGTTAGCAATAATTATATGAAAGTAAGAATATCAGTAAGTGTGGAATATATGTATGAAAAACCAAGCCTCTTTAAGTCTAGGGGTAAAAAGATACAGTCTTACAATGATGAGTAAAGTTCAGTTCAGTTCAGTTCGTGGTATTTAGTTGAATAGTGATGGAGAGAGAGATAGGGAGAGATTTGAGTCTTCAGGTGAGCTGACGCCGTCGATCTTCTCGTTGTCCTTCGAAATCCTTTAGAAGTCACCGACTGTGACTTTAACAAAGGGGACGGGTTTTCTGTGGTGGAGCTATCCCCCAGGCGAGGGTGGACACATGGACAACTCCCCACCAGTCAACCCCTTTTCCTTCTTTCCACTGCAAGAGCGATGGATCGATCCGCCTGATCGATCCTCCAAAACCCACTTTTTCTGCGGGCACAACAATGCTCATTCAGTGTCCAGAACATGTGTCTGAAGTCTGTATCATCTGACCTCCTATTTATCTTCCCGTACTGAGCATCAACTGTCATTTAAATAATCCCTCCTTCCTCCCTTTGTGAAGAAATGCAAGCAGGCAAAAGATCCTTGAAGAAAGTGTCAACAACCTGCCGAAAATCATAACATCAAGTGTCCATTAAATAACACCACCTTCGGTCACCATAGCAACTTATGAGCTGCTCAATGCTGTCTCCAACTCCAAACTCCATAGAAATCCAAAGTTACTTCCCACGCCTTAAAGTAACAGTCCAACCGTTAATCTTCGTGTCTCTCTCTCTTTTACAAACAAGCTATCGACGCTAAGTAACTCTCTCTCTCTCTCTTTCCAAAAGCACAGTTAATAGGGGTACTTCAGGATCCCCTCACAATCCATATTCTGTGTCTCCGTTACAATGCATTTCATCGACTGCTTCCATACTCTGTGTCTCCATTACAATGCACTTGTTCCACTGCATCCATACTCTGTATCTCCATTACAATGCATTTGTTCCACTGCATCCATGCTCTGTGTCTCCATTACAATGCATTTGTTCCACAGCTTTCATGTAGAAGACATCCCAATGTGCTTCACAGAAACATGAGAAAATAATAGATGCTGAGACATAAACATTTATAAACTTTTTCAAAATAGTGGGGTTGAGGAAGGATCAACAGGAAGATAAAGCAGTAGAAGAGCCTCAGTTATGAGCTTCAGAAAGGGAGTAAATGGGGACTGAAAGCGCAGTTGCCATTGGCCAAATAAGAGGCTGAAAGTAACGTCAGAGTTTAGTTAGGGATATAGCCATTGGGAGGAGAGTTAGCACAAATGGATTCAGCTGAAAAGGTAAAAGTTGAGGCACTGGAAAAAAAACACTGCAGTCTAAGGTAGCGAGGCAGATATGGTGGCCATTGGGGATCTGTGTAATAATGGGCAGCAGACCTTGAATGAGATGCCGTCCAATGCTGAAGAACAAAGAAGGAATAAAGTCTGGAGATAATAAAGGCAGGGAAAGTTTCAATGGCAGATGTGAGCATGGAAATGAGTGACATATGAGAAAGTGATCTTTGTAATAGAGAAGCGTCTTATTCAAGGTCAGGAAAGTCACTGGGTTTATAAATAATCTTCTTAATCTTGAGAAAGTGCTAACTGCAGGAAGTTACTGTAGGTCCCTTACTGAATGTCAGACGTGGAACCCTGTAGTACTTCTGTACTGAAAACATTGAGGAAAAGTTTTAGTCTATCAGATGTCATCAAAAAGAAGCATGTAGAGGAAGGGAGGATCAAGAATAACTAACCCTTAATACTTCCTCTATCTGTGCTAAACACTCCCTAATTCAATTTAAAGTTGTTCATAGAGCACATATGTCCAAAGATAAATTAGCTCGCTTTTATTCTCATATTAATCCTTTTTGTGATAGATGTCCGGGGCAGATAGCCTCTTTAACTCATATGTTTTGGTCTTGTCCTACTCTGGAAACTTTTTGGAGAGACATTTTTAATATTATCTCAAAGGTATTGAATATAGATATCTCTCCTCACCCTATTACTGCTATCTTTGGACTACCTAAAATTTCCAGTAATCTTTCTCCTTCAGCCCGTAGAATGATTGCATTTCTTACTTTAATGGCGAAAAGATGTATTTTGCAACTTTGGAAAGAGCTTAGTGCTCCAACTACCTTTTTTTGGTCTTCTCAGACGATATTATGCTTGAATTTGGAGAAAATTAGAAGCAATCTTTATGATTCCTCACTTAAATTTGAACAGACCTGGAGATCTTTTATTCAATATTTTCATTTAATGTAATTTTTTTTCTTCTCTTTTTTGCTCCATATTTATATACCCTTCTTGTTTTTTTTTACTGTTTTTAATGGAGGTCGGGTTTGAGGACGTGATTTTAAGTTCTTTAACTCTGCTTGGTTCCAAGTTAGCCCATTGCTTTGCTTTTAGTTTAGTTGCACGGTGGGTTTATTTTGGTTTTTTTTTCCTTTTCTCTATTGATATATATAAATATATAAATTAGTATACTATTATGTTACCTTAGTATGTTATGTTTAAATTACATTGTTTGTATCATTTTTTTTCTGTATTAATATCTCCTGTAATTTTATTATATTCTAAGAGTGTATTAGTGCCTATATGGCTTACCTTTTTGTATACTTATTCAATAAAAAGATTTAAAAAGAAAGAAAAACTAACCCTTGGGGAACTCTAGAGCTAATGTAATATAAGAGAAGGATAGATTGGAGGAAAGAAACTAGTCTTACAAATGGACAGCTAAGGACTGAGCCAAGCAAGAACGGTGAACTTTGTGGCTTGTGACGAGAATACACATAAATTAAGATGTTTGCTGGCCTGGGCTAGCACCAGTGGCATCAGCAGTTGGTCTGCCACCTGTCCTCAGGGGAGGGAGAGATAAGGAACAATGAAGCAGCATGTGGAGATGTTAATGAAGGAGCCATCAGTCTGGGTATTGCCAAGATCGGCTCCCCCTTTGAACCCTGAACTGTTTGAAGTGATGGACAGGCGATACCCCAGCAGGGGGATAAAAAGGGACAGGTTCGCTAAGGCAACAGACACACGACACCCGAGGTAACGAGACCCTGGAAGCGGTGCGCCTCTCACGAGTCGGTGGGAAGTACCGGACAATGCACAGGGTGGAAAGGTACAATCAGCGGGAACCCGGTGTGTGTCCGCCCTTGCTTGGGTGCCGAGTTCACTGCAGAGGATTGACCGCATCTGGAGGAGGGGTCACAGTCGGTGACCTCAGGTGACATCACCAAGGACCTGCCCAAAAGCTGCTTGTGAGCAATTATCGCTGGTCTGTGAGTGGAAGCCATTTCTGAATGATCAGTCGTTCCCGTTCTCTCTCTCTCTCCCCCCCCCCACGTTGTCCATTGCCATGGCAACGATTACTGCGAACTGAACTACTAAATTGGACTGAACTTTGTGTCACTTTGAAATTGGTCATTTATCCCTAGACAACGATAGAGCTTGATTGATGCTGTTATCTTAATTCTGTGCACATGTGTGGTTATCATTGCTGAACTGTTGCATTTATTATCCTTTCGATTACTGTGTTGCTTGTTTCTTTAATAAAACTTTCTTAGTTCTAGTAATCCAGACTCCAACTGAGTGGTCCATTTCTGCTGGTTTGGCAACCCAGTTACGGGGTACGTAACAGGCTTCATAACTTAAGGTCAACAGACAGCATTGTGCCTTGGTTTTCTACACCAAGTGGTTATTATTAAAGTCTGAAATACTTAGACCTAGTCTATAGTTTACAGAATTTAAGATTATTGTATCAGTTAAAACCATAAAATATCAGGGTTACATTTTCTGTCTCATTAGTGGTAGCAAAACAAATATAATGTCACTGGTTTGTTCACAGGCACAAGTACCTTCAGATTTTGAATAATAGGATGTATTATTGTGCTAGATTGGAAATTTTTGCAGAAGAACAATTCTTTACCTTAATATGAGGCACTTAAATATATACTATTTGTTGCTATCTTTGCTTAAACTTAAATATTGATAGAATCACCAATTATTAAAGTTTTTAACATCATGAAATATTTGAGACTAATTTTCCCTCAATTAAATCAAAACATTCCACAAGCAGCAATTGATCCACTTCAATGATTAACCAACCAGGCAGTAAATATAAATAGCAAACTCCATAAATTACTGACCTAATAACTTAATGTGGTATTTGATTAATACAATTTATACAGCAATTTTGAAATAAGCAGTGAATTATTAGAAATGTTCACCTGAGTAATATATATGTGCTTCCAGATGGTAGACGAGACAATTATTACTCTCTATACTCATTTACAATCTGCTTACTCTTCTATATTTGTTATCAGATTTTATACTACAGTATATATATTGTAGATTATACCCATACAGAAAAGAATTTTCTTGTATTATGTTTTCAAAGGATGAGATAAAAAGCCAAATTCATAAATAAGTATGTAACCGGCTTGTATGCTACAGTAAGGTACTACAAATGGAAATTTTCAGGAGGTGAAGAGTAGATAGCATTATCCCATGCGTTCCTCATAATCAACCCAACAGTGACATTATGTGACATTAGACAAGTTCAATAACCTACAAAATCCAGGTAGAAAATTCTATAAGCCAACAATAATTAAGGAAAATAAAAGGTTATATTTATATATAGTGAAAATATCATGTTCAATAGTTACCTCAAAAATAGATATGCTTATGACAATTTCTGGATTTAATCATGCCACTCTTGGAAACTTAACCAGACATAGCCAATCGCAAATCATTGTACAAAATATTAGTTTCCTTCAGAACATGGGTCAGAAATTAGCTCATGTTGTTCTTGCACTTTAACATAGTCAGAACAGCTATCGTTTCAGCGTGCTACTCACTAACTTGGTTCCAGCTCAGTGTTGGCATCTTAATCAGGTAAAGTTGCTTATGACCTCCTCAATTTCAGGCCTCTTCCTCCTTCACCTATCTCTGACCCAATCTTCAACAAAGATACCTCCCATCTGAACTGTAAACCAGAATCAACCACACACCTTTACCATTGGTCCTCTCTTGTCACTAAAACCCCTGGTCCAAAACCCATCCTGGTCCTAGAGTTACATATTTCTTATAGTGCAGTACAAGAGAAATCACACCAGATTATGAATGCTTTACTGCTAGCTCAGTATACATATTGTCAGCTTGCTTATTATGTTCTTCTCCAGTGAAAAATTCACACAATTTTCTGGTTCTATTGTGGACTGTGAGCTTACTCAGTTTTCTGCAGATTCTGTTGAAAGTTTAACTAAATCAAAAGCAGGAGACGATTCTAGGCAAAGAAAATTGTTAACCTCATATTCATCATGTGTATTAGTGATCCATTAATGACATTCTCCACAGTAAAAACCACAACTGATTGCTCCAGCCCTCCAGATCCTGTTATTAGTAAAGCTGGCTATGCAGTCATCAACAAGTGCACTGAAGTGATTCGAATCTGTGTTGGGGTACACAGCCTGCCTCATCAGATCCCTTCACTTTCAATGTCCTATCATCAAATCCAATTATCCCCAATGGACCATCTTTGCCTCCTTTTTTTGAGTGGATCCAAAATTAACCAGTGCCAGCTGAGTAACATTGGTGTAAGCAATGATGGTCAGACATTGATCATGAACAGGACATTTCATCAGCAGATTGCGTTCACGGACATTTGGGCAGATCACATATTGGGTGCAACAATCTGGAGAGCAGTAGTCTCCACATAATTCTTTGCACCTATTTAAGGTTGGCACCATCCCAGTTTAAATATGATAATGTCTCCACTTCACTCTGGGATCGGTCAGATCAATTAATGAACTTGCGACTTGTGGAGATTTTCCAGAGTCTCGTTAAGAATTTTATTATTGTTTCTTCCAATCCATTATTACATTATTACGGACTCTCCAGTATAGTATGTATGAAGTGCTTCTGTATGCCTTCTGCCAGATTCAATCAGTTCATACAAAGAATTCCCAATGAGTTGTTCTTGTTAAATTCTTAAAGAGAATTCCCAATGAGCTGTTCCAGATAAATTTTTAGAGAATTCTTAGAGAATTGTCTTAGATAAATGAGTTGTTTGGATAAAATTTTGCAGAGAATTCCCAATGAGTTGTATGGATAAATTTGTGCAGAGAATTCCCAATGAATTGTATGGATAAATTTGTGCAGAGAATTCCCAATGAATTGTTCCAGATAAATTCATACAGAACATTCCCAATGATTTGTTCCAGATTTGTTTCTGATGTAGTGGTTTGGTGAAAAGACACACAAGTCATCATTCTTAAATCTCCTGAGTTATTAGGAATTCCATAAAGGCTGCTCCATTTTTGTCTTTATACTTATATTGAGTTTATCTTGTGTAACCCTAGCAGAGTTGATATGATGCTGAATGAGCTAATGTGTAGAAATTTAAGGTCAGGACGTGTGTTGATTCATTTACAGCATGGAACAGGCACTTCTGGACCAACGAGCTGCACCTCCCAGCAACACACTTATTGAACCTTAGCCCAATCACAGGACAATTTCCAAAGACCAATTAACCTACTAACCCATACATCCTTGGACCACGAGAGCAACTGAAGGACCAAGGGGAAACCGGGCAGTCATGGGGAGCAAATGCAAACTCCTTAGAGACGGTGCTGGAATTGACCTCCAATCTCCAATGCCCCGAGCTGTAATAGCGTCACGCTAACTGCTGCGCTACACTGGCACCAAGGTTTGTGTTCTTGATCTTCTTTTACCAAAACATTGAACATAGAAACCTACAGCACTCTGGACCATAATACTGTGCCGACCATGTAATCTACTCTAGAAACTGCCTAGAATTTCTCTACTGCATAGCCCTCTATTTTCTAAGCTCCATGTACCTATCTAAAAGTCTCTTAAAAGACCTTACTGTATCTGCCTCCACCACCTCTGCTGGCAGTGCAGTCCACGCACCCACCACTCTCTGTGGAAAAACTTACCTCTGACATCTCCCTTGTACTTACTTCTATGCACCTTAAAACTGTGTCCCCTCATGTTAGCCATTTCAGCCAATCACAGGACAATTTCCAAAGACCAATTAACCTACTAACCCATACATCCTTGGACCACGAGAGCAACTGAAGGACCAAGGGGAAACCGGGCAGTCATGGGGAGCAAATACAAACTCCTTAGAGACGGTGCTGGAATTGACCTCCAATCTCCAATGCCCCGAGCTGTAATAGCGTCACGCTAACTGCTGCGCTACACTGGCACCAAGTGTAAAATCTATGCTGGGAAAAATCCATATGATCAATGCCCCTCATCATCTTATACTCCTCTATCAAGTCACCTCTCATCCTCCATGGCTCCAAGGAGAAAAGGCCAAGTTCACTCAACCTATTCTCATAAAGCATGCTCCCCAATCCAGGCAACATCCTTGTAAATTTTCTCTGCACTCTCTCTATAGTATCCACATGCTTCCTGTCGTGAGGTGACCAGAATATGAACGCAGTACTCCAAGTGGGGTCTGACCAAGGTCTTGTATAGCTGTAACATTATCTTCCAGCTCTTGAACTCAGTCCCATGGTTGATGAATGCCAACACATCATACGCCTTCTTATCAACAGTGTTAATCTGTGCAGCAGCTTTGAGTGTCCTATGGACATGCACCCCAAGATCTCTCTGATCATCTTCACTGCCAAGAGGCTTACTATTAATACTATATTCTGTCTTCAAATTTCACCTACCAAAATGAACCACTTCACACTTATCTGGGTTGAACTCTATCTGCCACTTCTCAGCCCAGTTCTGCATTCTATTGATGTCTAGCTGTAACCTCTGACAGCCCTCCACACTATCCACAACACCCCCAACTTTTGTGTCATCAACAAACTTACTAACTCACTCCTCTACTTCGTCACCCGGGTCATTCATAAAAATCCCAAAGAAGAGGAGTCCCAGAACAGATCCCTGCAGAACACTACTGGTTTCTGACCTCCATGCAAAATAAGAACCATCTACAACCACCCTTTGCCTTCTGTGGGCAAGCCAATTCTGGATCCACAAAGCAAGGTCTCCTTGGATTCCATGTCTTCTTACTTTCTGAATGAGCCTGGCATGGGGAACCTTATCAAATGCCTTACTGAAATCCATATACACTACATCCACTGATCTACCTTCATCAATGTGTTTTGTTACATTCACTCAGGCTGATAAGGCATGACCAGCCCTTGACAAAGCCATACTGACTATCCCCAATCAAATTATGTCTCTGCAAATGCTCATAAATCCAACCTCTCAGGATAATCTCCAACAATTTGCCCACCACTGAATTAAGACTCGCTGGTCTATAATTTCCTGGGTTATCTCTACTCCCTTTCTTGAACAAGGGAAAAACATTTGTAACCCTCCAACTCTCTAGTACTTCTCCCATTCCTATTAATGATGCAAAGATCATCAGAGTCTCAGCAATCTTCTCCTTCACTTCCCACAGAAGCCTGGAGTATACCTCATCTGGTCCCGGCAACTTATCTAACTTAGTGCTTTTCAAAAACTCCAGTGCATCCTCTTTCTTAATGTCTATACACTCAAGCGTTTCAGTCCACTGTAAGTCTGTCACGGCCCGGCTCCGAGTCCAAGTTCAAGTCCTGGCTCCGAGTCCAAGTTTGAGTCCAGTTTCCGTGTCTGTGTCCAAGTCCGAGTCCAGTCCAGGCTCTGTGCTTGAGTCAAGTCTGGGCTCTATACCTGGGTCCAGGTCCAGGCTCCGTGTCCAAGCTCCTCCTGTTTGTTGTCCAACGTTCAGGTCCACGTAAGCATCTAATCCTCACTCCCCGGCTTTCCTTGCAATGATAAATAAACACACTTTGGTTAATGCTACTTACATGTCTGTGTCCTGCACTTGGGTCCACTTCAGTCACACATTGCAACAGAACGGACCAGTCAAACCTGGACCCAGCAGACACAAACACTGTCTTACAGAGCCTTGCTAATCAGAGTCCCCTACTGGAATCCTGCCAAGAGAGCAACTTGTAGGTTTTAAGGAAGTGATTCAGGGCTCCCAGGTATTAAATGAGAAAATTGTGTCTGTCAGCCGTTGTGCCCTCCTGCCAACTGCCCCCCTCACCCGCCCTTGTCGTTGACAATCCAGGCAAGCCTGTTGGATCACCTGGAGGCTCCCATTGGCGGGGGGGGGGGATACTTTCATGGCCCGGCTCCGGGTCCAAGTTTGAATCCAGGTTCCATGTCTGTGTCCAAGTCCGAGTCCAAGTCCAGGCTGTTGTGGTATAGGTGAAATCACCAGAGAGACAGAGTTACTGGTAGATACAAAGCAGTTTCTTTATTCAACACAACAAGGTACAGCAGGCATCATACGGATGGAGATGCTTTTGGTAGAAAGGCCTGCTAGCCCAATGTGGGCTCAATATTTATTTGCTAAACACCAAGGACAATTTTACAAGTATAGATAATGCTTCCTTTTGTATGTAGCTTCAAAATTTAATACCTGATTACATTCATCCCACAGACGTCAGCAGGTCTGGGCTGGTATTCACAGTTTTTGAGAAATGCATTGTTACAGAAGACTGGTGGCCCAAAGCCATTTGCTAAGAGTGAATGACCTAAACCCAAAAATTACCCTAACAGTCCCTCCTCTTGGCCCTCCTGGACAAAAATAAATTTGAACCAGGAAAGGCCAACCTAGGAGGATCTGCTCAAATCGGAAAGCAAAAACACCCTGTCTTGAAATTCCACCCCTCCCCTCCAATTTTATGTACCTCGATATCTATCCTAGCATTCTCTAATCGCTACCTACCAAATGTTCAGCAGAGAGGCTGTTCCAGGTCTATAGTAAATGTGGCTCCTTTCATGTGCCTGTCGGCTCTTTCCCTGCAGGCTGACTGCAGCTTAATCACATTCCTTTGTCTTCAGCCCTTCATCCTCTGGTTGCTGAAACTCTCCTTCCAGGAGTACCCACGGGCTCTCTCATTGATGTACAGGAAGGGGTTGGGGTGGCCTCTATGTAAATGTTTGCAAGGACCTCTCCCCAGTGGCATCCCCTTCCGAACTGTCCGGTTGATCACTGGCCCAACTGCTGAAAAGGGCCCAGCTCCTCAGACTGGGGGTTTAAAAACACAAACAGGAGAAAATCTGCAGATGCTGGAAATTCAAGCAACACACACAAAAAATGCTAGTGAACGCAGCAGGCCAGGTAGAGATCTCTTACTATCTCTTCTTTCAGTTGGTCCTGACGAAGGGTCTTGGCCCAAAACGTCGACTGTACCCCTTCCTATAGATGCTACCTGACGAGACTGGGGGTGACTGCTTTCAGATGCCGTGTGCAGCCTGAAATGCCATCAAAGTGGTGGAACTTGCCGTCTCTGCTTTAACTCAAAAATCTCTCCCTGTCTATTTCCCAATAAATTTTTATACTATACTACAAAATTAATCATTTACCTTCAGCAACCCAGCCTTCTTTACAGAGTACCACACTTTAGCAGGCTATTCATGGTTTTCCAACACACTCTCAGTGTCTTCTGTCACGCTCTTGGCGTTATCTGCATTTGCGTTTTCTCCGGGTATGTTTTCATCAGCTGTGGTCAGGTCTGGCATGGCCGGCTGGTGTTCGTCTCTTAGGTTCTCTGTAATCACATGGTTACTGGGTACACTTGGCTCGTTGCTCTGTCTGTGGGAGCAACAAGAGGGTGAGCCGTATGCTTTAACCTGGGTCCAGTGTTTCCACTGGCTGCCTCACCGAGTCTGTACACAGACACACATATCATTGGTTGAGAGTACCATCTGTGGTCCTATCCGGCCTTTCCGGCAGCACCCTCACCATAATTTGGTCGCCAGGCTGTGGAAGGACTATCCCCTTTCCCTCTGTCTCTCTCTGATCAGAGATTCGCTGCTGTCGTTTCACTCGGTCCTTCAACACTTTAAGTTGGTTACAAAGGTCTTTCACATATTGGGTCATTCTATCTCTGTAAGCCCCAGACTCCCTGCAATCCATAATTACCCCATAAGGGAGTCGCATTTCTCGCCCCATCAATAACTCGTAGGGGCTGAGACCCAATGTGCGGTTCGGGGTTGCGCGCAATCTCATCAGGATTCCTGGTAATACATCAACCCATGTCTTTCCTGTCTCAGCTATAGCTTTGGCTAATGCATTCTTGATTGTTTGGTTCATCCTTTCTACCACCCCTGAACTCTGGGGGTGGTAGGGTACGTGGAACCGTTGTCGAATCCCTAGCAGTCAGCACATTTCCTTCATCACTTTCTCCGTGAAATGTGCTCCCTGATCTGAATCCAACTGAACTGGGGTTCCCCACCTCGGGAGGATTTCCTGAACTAGGATCCATGCAGCGGTGCGGGCGGTGCAGTCCCTTGTTGGGAAAGCCTCTATCCACCGAGTGAAGTGATCCATGATTACTAGACAGTAACTTTTCCCCCTGCTTTTTGGCAGGGGACTGTGAAGTCTACCTGGATGTTTTCCCAGGGTCCCCTCGGCCGTGGCTGATTTGCCAGCTGTAGCTTTCTGCCCTTACCAGGGTTATGCTGGGCACAAATGATACAATGGTGGCAGAATTTCTCAACATCCCCAGCCATCCCTGGCCACCACCAATCCTGCCAGAGGGTTGTGATCATGCTCTGCCCTCCCTGATGCATCACCCCATGATATAACTTTAGTAGTATCTGTCTAATACAGGGTGGGGCCACCGTGACTTTTTCCTCCCCATGTGTCCAGCACCCATCTGGTCCCTCCTTTGCTCCTTTTCTCCTCCATTTTTCCTTCTCTTCTGCCTCTACCTCTTCATATAATTTTACTAAGCTGGCTTCTGTCGTTTCCTCCTGCACACTTGCAATTTCAATTGCCTCTTGTTCCCCTGCTGCCTAATTCGCAGTAATGTCTGCCCTCGGAGGGACTGGGAAAACTTACGTTCTGGAGTTCTTTATGCACTTTAGTGTCATTCACACTTAGCAAATGGCTTTGGGCCACCAGTCTTCTATAACAATGCATTTCCCAAAAACTGAATGCCAGCCCAGACTTGTTGACGTCTGTGGGAACTGCTGACAAGGTAATCCATAGACCCCATCCAGGCTGCAGTCTCTGGTGATCGGGGCAGCTGCGACTATGCTGGGCAGGTTGTGTATTCTGTTGGTTGTATGCGTTCGCTGCCCCTGACTCGTCCATATTATTTCTCCCTTTCCCAAATCTATAACAGCTCCTGCTTCCTTTAGGATGTCTTTTCCAAGGATTGTGCCCTCATTATTTGGGCATACCCAGAAATACACCGGAAGCTGCACTCCCCCAATTTCTAGTATTTGCGACTCACTTCTTTCTGCTTTTACTGTTTTCCCTCCTACACCCCTGATATAAATGCCCTGTCCAGTTGTTGGTAAGGGTAAGTCAGTTATCGATACTGATGCTCCTGTATCCACTAACATATTGCATTGCCATCCCCCTAACAATGCCGTTGTGTACATCCGTGGGTCACCAGCGCTGCCACATCTTTTTCAGCCCTAAGAGGCGCCGTTACTAACTCTTTTATCTGATCAACAGTCAGACTGGTTGCTGATGGGGTGAGTGACTGGGTGTCTGCCATGACCTTTGCCTGGGTTTTCCCCCTCCCTTTTGGACACTGTCTCCAGCCATGTCCCAGTAGGCCACAGCTGTATCATATCAACTCCTTCACTGTCTTATACCTGGTCTGGCAGTCCTTTGCTAGGTGCCCTGGCTGCCGGCAAGCAAAACAAACTCTCCTGGACATCACAGCAGCTGCTTCCACTATACCCACTTTACGATTCCTCTTGCCTTTTCTTTGGTCTATCTCACTGGCCCACGAAACTATTGCAGAGTAGTTGTCCCCACCGTTATGCCTAAATCTAATACTTCCTGGTGGGCTGAGCTCAAGCCTTCCTTCAGCATTTTTAGGAAGACTAGGTCGTCCCTCCCTGGATTATCCAACCCTGAATACTCCTCATATGCTGGATATTTACATTCTGCATAATCTATGGCTGTCTCGTCAGCTTTTTGAATCACCGCCATTATCGTTCCCCAGTTACTCTCACTTCCCCCCCAGTTGCTGCCTCACTTCCCCTTTAAAAGGGCAATATCTTTCTTCATTACTGGCGCTCCCGGTAGTTGCCCATGTACCATCCCGCACCCACTGGGCCATCCTGTCCCACATATTCCTCGGGCACTTCGCTTTTACCAACGCATGTATATCTTTAGGGTGCATCTGGTGAATTTCAATCATTTCCTCGAGCTTGTGCCAGATTTCTGAATTCCCACAGGCAACTTTAAGTGAGGGCAACTCAGTCAAGATGCTCTGTTTCTCCTCGGGGGTGAAGGGTTTATGAATAGTCATAATCAATGTCAAGGGCTGGTTCGGATAATCAGGGTTCTCAACCTGACGTTGCCTGACCTCAATAGGTGCCATTCTGGTATGTCTACCTGGGTAAAACCTCTCCCTGAGATATCTCCATACCTTATCCCACACTACGCAAAATATCAAAGACGGGTAGCAGTTAAACAACAAATAGTTAAAACCGCAGAGTATGTATTCCACAATCTGTCAATTCCACAATTCCACAATCAATTTTGAGTACCTGAACTCATGATGCCTGCTGTATTACTTTGCATCACACTTGCAAACACGTGCACTAAAATGCGGCTTCCCGAACAAGTATACATGCCCCTACTCTGGCGTCTCGAACCATACTGTTGGTTACCGCCCTTCGCAACTGGTGGTCCAAGTTAACCAAGTTAACCAAATTAACACTCAAAATTTCCTCACTTACGTAAACACACATGCAGACGCACACATTACTTTAATATCTACCACTTCAGCTCTCCACGTTCATGATACCTCGTGTTCCAAGGACAATTTTACAAGTATAGACAATGCTTCCTCTTGTATGTAGCTTCTAAACTTAACACCTGATTACATTCATCCCACAGACCTCAGCAGGTCTGGGCTGGTATTCACAGCTTTTAGGAAATGCATTGTTACAGAAAACTGGTAGCCCAAAGCCATTTGCTAAGTGTGAAAGTGCACCTGTTTGTTGTCCAAAAATTGCTCTAACACAGGCTCTGTGTCCAAGTCCAAGTCCAAGTTCAGGCTCCGTGTCCAAGTCCAAGTCCAAACTTCATGTCCAAGTCCAGGTCCGTGCTCCGTGTCCAAGCTCCTCCTGTTTGTTGTCCAATGTTCACATCCATGTAAGCATCTAATCCTCACTCCCCAGCTTTCCTTGCAACTATAGATAAACACACTTCAGTTAATGCTACTTACGTGTCTGTGTCCTGCTCTTGGGTCCACTTCAGTCGCACGTTGCAACAAAGTCATCCACACGCTCACCAAAGTCTTTTTCCCTGGTGAATACTGAAGCAAAGTATTCATTAAATACCTCTGCTACCTCCTCTGACTCCATGCACACATTTCGACTATCACACCTGATTCGTCCTATTCTCACAAGTCTCATCCTCTTACTCTTCACGTACTTGTAGAATGCCTTGGGGCTTTCCTTAATCCTGCTCGCCAAGGCCTTCTCATGGTCCCTTCTAGCTCTCCTAATTTCATTCTTAAACACCTTCCTGGCAACCTTGTAATTTTCTAGAACTCTATCGGTACCTAGTTTCTTCTACCTTTTGTAAGCTTTTCTGTTCTTCTTAAGGATCTTCCACATCCTTTGTACACCATGGTTCCTTTCCCTTCCTCAATGGAACGTACCTATGCAGAACACCATGCAAATGTTCCCTGAACAGTTGCCACATTTCTGCCGTGCATTTCTCTGAGAACATCTGCTCCCAATTTCCTGCCTAATGGCATTATATTTCTCCCAATCTCAATTA
Organism: Mobula birostris; assembly: GCF_030028105.1. NCBI lineage: Eukaryota > Metazoa > Chordata > Chondrichthyes > Myliobatiformes > Myliobatidae > Mobula > Mobula birostris. The sequence continues at coordinate 109,611,292 of NC_092372.1, forward strand.
AATGTTTCCCAGATTGTCTGCTCCGATCCCCCTCCAGTGTTATGGTAAAGGAGATAGAGTTGTAATCACTATCTCCAAAATGCTCTCCCACTGAGAGACCTGACACCTGACCAGGTTCATTTCTCAATAACAGATCAAGTACAACCTCTCCTCTAGTTAGCTTATCTTTCATATTATGTCAGGAAAACCTTCCTGAACACACCTAACAAACTCCACCCCATCTAAATCTCTTGCTCTAGGGAGGTACCAGTCAATATTAGGAAAACAGAAAATGCTTTACGATGTAGTCTTTGAATTAATCATTTTCACACAGTGGGAAAAGTTATGGCATATGGATTTCAGTAGTGCTAAGCATAAGCTCATCCATTTTAAATTAAAGACTCCCTTCATGATTCCCTTGTTCCTTTGTCACTCCTAGCACTAACCCTGCAAGCAGCCTAGATGCTACACCTGCCCATTCACCTCCATTCAAGGCCCCAAAGAGTCCTTCCACTTCAGCTGCATATCTGCTGGGTCGTCTACTGTATCTGGTGCTCCCGATGTGGCCTCCTCTACATTGGTGGGACCCACCATAAATTAGGGGACTGCTTTATTGATCACCTCTGCCCCATCTGAAAAGCAGAACCTTCCAGTAGCCAAACATTCTAATTCTGATTCCCATTCGTATTCCAACGTTTCAGTCCATGGCCTCCTCTTGTGCTAAGATGAGGCCACCCTCATGGTGGAGGAGCAACACTTTATATTCTGTCTGGGTAGTAGTCTCCAATCTGAAGGCATGAGTATAGATTTCTCCTTCCAGTAATAAAAAATCTCCTCCCCTCCCCCCATCCTCTATTCCCCACTCTGGCCTTTTGTCTTTTTTCTCCTGCCTGTCACCTCCCCCTGCTTGCCCTCCTTCTTCCCTTTCTCCTGTGGTCTCTTCTCCTGTCCTATCAGATTCCTTCTTCTCCAGCCTTTACCTTTCCCACCCACCTGTCTTCATCTATCACCTTCCAGCTATCAGCTATCTACCCCCCACCTCCTTTCCAGTCCTGAAGAAGAATCTTGGCCAAAAACATCGACTGTTTATTCATTTCTATAGATGCTGCCTGGCCTGCTGAGTTCCTCCAGCACTTTGTGTGTACTGCTTTGGGTTGCAGCATCTGCAGACTTTGTGCTTGAGACTTACAAAAGGTTTTTTAATTGATCATGCAAATCTAGAAACAGTTGTCCAGAAAGTTATGTGGAAATGTACACAGATTATTATGGAAATGTGCTTCTATTATTATGGAAATATACACAGATTATTATGGAAATGTGGACAGAATTTTATGGAAATGTACACAGAATAGTTTGGAAATGTACACAGATTGTAAATCAGAATTTAAAAACCACTTAATGAAAATAGCTCCAGGACAAAAGTCAGCACGGGGTGAAAATAACCATAATGACAGCATTATGACAGAGCAACAAGCACAGCTACTCCTGGCAATTAGGCTCATTCCTGACTTCTGGGTGAAGTTTTCATGTTCTCCCTGTGATCACTTGGGTTTTGAAGTTTCAGAGTATACTTATTATCAAGGAATGTATAAATTATACAACTTTGAGATTTTGTTTGCTTAAGGCAGCCACAAAGCAAGAAAACCCAAAAAGAACCCAACTTAAAAAAATAAAACCCAACACCTGATGTGCAGAGAAAGTAAAACAAACATAAACCATGCAAACAATAGAAGCAAGCAACATCATTCTGAGCCAAACGGAGTCCTGAAGCCCAGAGTAGGCCCAAAGCCTCAGTACATCATATTAGCGGGTACAGAGCGCAGCTGGAGCAATCTTCATAGTCTCAGTGCATTGGAGAGCGAGTGAAATTGGCTCTCACCTCCAAATCCGACATTCTGTCTTTTCAGTCTATTTGGGTTGGTGTTTTAAATTGTCCAGACTGTGTATTGTACCTCTCACTAGAACCCGGGCTCCACTGCAGCAAAAGGCTGCAAGCCAAGACCACGCTGCCTAGCAACTCGCTCCAGGCCCAGGTTTCTCCAGCTAGCCCAGAGCCACTCTCAATTTTTCCACATCAGCTCGGTACCCAAAGCGATCCAACCTCACACCGAAACCAGCTGGACAGGCATGGAAACTTCACTGCCTTGACTTCTCCTCTCCGAATGGCTCATTCCATCTACATCAATTCTGCAATGTGCCAGCACAGTTCATCCCTTGAATTCACTCACCTCTTCATTGTCTGTGGTGATAACTTGGCAGAGTCAGGAATGAGTTGGCTGACGTGGGAAGAAAAAAGTAAAATCAAAAACAAAGTATTTAAAATAGTTTATTAATAAATTAGAGTACATGGGTGCTTAAAGGTCAGCACAGATTTGATCAGCCAAATGGCCTGTTACACAATGTTACACATTGTATCACAGTGCAGCACAGTTCAGATTCATTTGTTTGACCTGGGCTTAAAAGTTAATACATAAATCACGATGAGCACATCTAGGTTTCTTTTTCTTTAATATCAACTCACTACATTGAGGTTTCTAAGAGTTTAATAGGAATTGATAATTTAGATAAGCACAATCTTTTTCCAGAAGTGGAGAGTTACAAGGTAAAATTCAGAGACATGCTGTTCAGCACAGTTCTTCCTGCAGGAGTGAGAAAAATGTGGAACTTTTTCCAAGTTATTGATGTATTCCAGTCTATTGATGTTCTATTAATTCAATCAATGAAATAAATACTTTTTCTGAGTTCTTATACAAAAATGTGTGGGCAATAAACGAACATTAATCATGAGCTCATTAGAGGAGTTCTCAGGCTTCAGGTGCTGAAAGTCCTATTTCAATGCTATACCTAATTTCCCACGCAGCAATGCTACAGGTATACAGAGCATAAAACATCCTGCTTTATTAATGTTACATGTGTGATTTATGAGAAGGAAACTACAGTTTTTTTTGGATAAACTACCTAATAAATCAAGACCTGAAAAAAACTTCATGGTTTGGTGCACATCAGCCTGGTGTTATTGTGGTTTATGTCCTATGAAACCATTCTTCTCCCATGTACACACTTCACCCTGGCAGTAGAGCTGTTATAAATCCAAATCACTTGTTCACTGAATAAAACATCTCCTGTGGAGTCAGAGGACTGGATTACAGCTTTCTTGCCAAATAAAAATCAATATTTTATGAGAAATGCGGCATTTTTGTTAATCCCGTTGCTGGAACAGAAAGACAATTTTTGGAAGCTCTGGAGAACTTTAAAGAAATTAAGGTGATTTTTGTCTTAAACTGACTCCCTGCCTTAGTCTGTGTTTTTTTTTATGTCATAGAAAGCACCAGCAGCTCAAGAACCCTGTGTCAATTAATTTTCCTTCTGAAGGTAGATCAGGGTGCCTACTCAAAGGCATGAATTAAGAATTAGAATCAGGAACCTTCTCGCCCTCATAGAGATTAGGGGAAACTAATAGTTGCCCTCACAGGTTTCTCTGGCATATAATAGGATTCAGTTGTTGCTGAAAAATGTCTCTCAGACTTCTGTAAGAAATATGCATTATATCAAGAAAATCATTTACTGTATCAGTCTTAGTAGATCACTAAACAACGGGGTGACCTGTTGGGGCACCGTTTGAGAGAAAGGTAGAGCAGTCTGATGTGACCAGAGACCTACTTGTCTGCAGAGGTGCATTGAAAATCTAGTTGCAGCAGCAACACAGCCACAGAGCAACAATCAAGTTCAAGTTTATTGCTGTCTGATTGTACACATATAAAGAACCAAACGAAACTACCTTCTTTCGCAGCAAGGTACACTCACAAAACACATATGTCACACACATCTCATAAAACATTATAATACCAAAAATTAAATAATAAAGTACAATTCAGAATGCATGTAGTTCCCAGCACAGGTAAACATTAAACAGTTCGCTGTCCTATCTTTGTATAACGCAGGGTTCACTGTGGAATTCCTTCTCAAACGCACCAGCTCAGGCTGCTGAACACTTTCAGTACAGTAAGTATTTACACTGAAGTCTTGAAGATGTTTTGGATACTACAGAAGCTGGTCCCCATGAGGGAGTTGACTAATTTTACAACTCTGTATCTTTGAGGAAGAAGTTCAATATTAAAAGAAAAGTATTATGATGCAAAGGCAGAGCAGAAAAGCTTGCAAAGCTGTCACCATGATTTGAACAAAGATCTAATTCAAATAAAACCCCTTTTTATTGTGCGTCTATAGACACACAGCTCATTAGCCCCTCGTTAACAGCCACTGGACTCAGCCGTGCGAGAACCACTTTTTTTTCAAACTCTGTGCATCTAGGATGAGTATGATCTGATCCTGCCAAAACCGGGAAGTTGGGATGTTTCGACCCCACCCCCCCCACCCACCCACCCCCGAATGCCATCTGAGCGAATACTGCCCCATTGCAATTATCCGTTGGCAAGAAATAGCAGATCGTACACTGCATACAATTATAAAGAACCTTCAACAGGACCCCACCACTAAGCACATCTTTCCCTCTCCACCCCTCTCCGCCTTCCACAGGGATCGGTCCCTCCGCGACTCCCTGGTCCACACGTCCCTCCCCACGGATTTCCCACCTGGCACTTATCCCTGTAAGAGCAAGTGCTACACCTGTCCCTACATCTCCTCTCTTGCCACCATTCAGGGCCCCAAACAGTTCTTCCAGGTGAGGCAACACTTCACTTGTGAGTCTGTTGGGGTCATCTATTGCATCCGGTGCTCCCGGTGCGGCCTCCTCTACATCGGCGAAACCCGACGCAGATTGGGGGACCGCTTCGTCGAGCACCTCCGCTCCGTCCGCCAAAACAGACAGGATCACCCAGTAGCCACCCACTTCAACTCTGCTTCCCACTCCCATTCAGATATGTCCATACATGGCCTCCTCTACTGCCATGATGAGGCTAAACCCAGGTTGGAGGAGCAACACCTCATACACCGTCTAGGTAGTCTCCTGCCCCTTGGTATGAACATAGAATTCTCCAACTTCCGGTAATTCCTTCCCCCTCCCTTCCCCTATCCCTATGTCACTCTGCCCCCTCCCCCAGCTGCCTAACACCTCCCTCTTGGTTCCGCCTCCTTCTACTACCCATTGTGTTTTCCCCTATTCTTTCTTCACCTTTCCTGCCTATCACCTCCCTGCCTCTCTTCCCCCACCCCTTTATCTTTCCCCTTACTGGTTTTTCACCTGGTACCTACCAGCCTTCTCCTTCCCACCCTCCCCCACCTTCTTTATAGGGCCTCTGCCCCTTCCCTCTTCAGTCCTGATGAAGGGTTCCGGCCCGAAACGTCGACCGATCTTTTCCACAGGTGCTGCCGGATCTGCTGAGTTCCTCCAGCGTGTTGTGAGTGTTGCTAAAGAATCTGTATTTATGAATGTCAGCTGAATCAAACAGTTATTAAAGAAAAAAATATATAATTATATAAAAATATAATTGAAACAGTCAAATGTGCACAGGGTTGGAGCGCAGATCTTCCTGTGCCCTTTTACTCATGGCACCAACTCCTATCCTGATCACCGGCAGGATTTCCCATCTTGGACTGTATCAAGTTGCGCATTCCCACTGGATCGAAAGCCTACGGCCGGTTCTCTCGATCTCCTTCTCTCAACATCTCCCACTGAAAAGACCTCGACCCACCCAGGTGTCCATCACAAAGCCTCTCCACCCAGCTTTCTCTAGAACCTTCTCCCAATTTCACCACTTTAATTGGCTGACTGGACATTCCTAAGCTGAACATCACAACCCCTTGTCTTTAGCGGTAACCCAAACACTACCAGCAGAACACAATGCTTCTACAGAAAGCTATTAAATGAACTACCTTACTCATTTGTGAGGTTTTCTAACATAAAATGTTAATTTATTTCCAGGAAGAATTAAACAAGTGTAATCTTGTGAAAACATACTTTTTCTTTATTCCACAGGTCAAGTTTTGACAAAAAGCAATTGCTGAAAAGGCTGATGACAACTGGTGCTCTGCAGGAGTCTGTGTTTGGAGCTCTACTTTTCACATTAAATATCAATGATCTGGATGATGAAATTAACAGTTTTGTGATGAAGTTTGTGGGTGAAACAGATAGAGGGACAGGAAATGTTGAGGAAGCAGGGTCTCTACAGAAGGATGGACTGATTTGGAGAATGGGTGAAGAAGTGGAGGATGGAATACAGTGTCGGGAAGAGTGTGATCATGCACTTAGAAGGAATAAAGGTATACACTATATTCTAAATGGAGAAAATTCTGAAATCAGAGATGCAAAGGGTCTTGGGATCCAGAGGAGGTTCATGAGAATGACGTCAGGAATGAAAGTGTTAACATATGAGGAACATTTCTGGGCCTGTATTTGCTGAAGTTTAGAATAGACAATAGGTGCAAGAGTGGGCCATTCGGCCCTTCGAGCCAGCATCACCATTCACTGTGATCATGGCTGATCATCCATAATCAGTATCCAGTTCCTGCCTTATCCCCATAACCTTTGATTCCACTATCTCTATCCATCTCTTTCTTGAAAGCATCAGGAGACTTGGCCTCCACAGCCTTCTGGAGCAGAGCATTCCATATATTCCACCACTTGAGGAAGTTTTTCCTCAACTCCGTTCTAAATGGCCTACCCCATATTCTTAAACTGTGGCCTCTGGTTCTGGACTCACCCATCAGCAGGAACATGCTTCCTGCCTGCAGCGTGTCCAATCCCTTAATAATCTTATATGTTTCAATAAGATCCCCTCTCAGCCTTCTAAGTTCCAGAGTATACAAGCCGAGTCGCTCCAATCGTTCAACATATGACAGTCCCGCCATACCGGGAATTAACCTTGTGAACCTACGCTGCACTCCCTCAATAGCAAGAATGTCCTTCCTCAAATTTGGAGACCAAAACTGCACACAGTACTCCAGGTGTGGTCTCACTAGGGCCCTGTACAACTGCAGAAGGACCTCTATGCTCTTATACTCAATTCCCCTTGTTATGAAGGCCAGCATGCCATTAGCTTTCTTCACTGCCTGCTGTACTTGCATGCTTGCTTTCAGTGACTGATGTACAAGAACACCTAGATCTCATTGTACTTACCCTTTTCCTAACTTGACTCCATTTAGATAATCTGCCTTCCTGTTCTTACCACCAAAGTGAATAACCTCACATTTATCCACATTAAACTGCATCTGCCATGCATCTGCCCACTCACCCAGCCTGTCCAAGTCACCTTGCATTCTCATAACATCCTCCTCACATTTCACACTGACAACCAGATTCGTGTCATCAGCAAATTTGCTAATCACTGAACCCTGCGGTACCCCACTGGCCACTGCCTGCCATTCCGAAAGGGACCCGTTAATCGCTACTCTTTGTTTTCTGTCAGCCAGCCAATTTTCAATCCATGTCAGTACTCTGCCCCCAATACCATGTGCCCTAATTTTGCCCACTAATCTCCTATGTGGGACTTTATCAAAGGCTTTCTGAAAGTCCAGGTACACTACATCCACTGGCTGTCCCTTGTCCATTTTCAAAGTTACATCCTCAAAAAATCCCAGAAGATTAGTCAAGCACGATTTCCCCTTCGTAAATCCATGCTGACTTGGACCGATCCTGTTACTACTATCCAGATGTGCTGTAATTTCATCTTTTATAATTGACTCCAGCGTCTTTCCCACCAATGACGTCAGGCTAACCGGTCTATAATTCCCTGCTTTCTCTCTTCCTCCCTTCTTGATGAGAGGGACAACATTAGCCACTCTCCAATCCACAGGGACTGATCCTGAATCTATAGAACATTGGAAAATGATTACCAATGCGTCCACGATTTCTAAAGCCACCTCCTTGTACCCTGGGATGCAGACCATCAGGTCCCGGGGACCTATCAGCCTTCAGACCCAACAGTCTATTCAACATCATTTCCTGCCTAATATAAATTTCCTTCAGTTCATCCATTACCCTAGGTCCTTTGGCCAGTATTATATCTGGGAGATTGTTTGTGTCTTCCCTAGTGAAGACAGATCCAAAGTACCTGTTCAACTCGTCTGCCATTTCCTTGTTCCCCATAATAAGTTCACCTGTTTCTGTCTTCAAGGGCCCAATTTTAGTCTTAAATATTTTTTTCCTTTTCACATACCTAAAGAAGCTTTTACTATCCTCCTTTATATTCTTGGCTAGTTTACCTTCGTACCTCATTTTTCTCCGCATATTGCCTTTTTAGTTACCTTCTGTTGCTCTTTAAAAGTTTTCCAATCCTCCGGCTTCCCACTCATCTTTGCTGTGTTATAATTCTTCTCTTTTATTTTTATACTGTCCATTACTTCCCTCGTCAGCCACGGCCTCTCCTTACTCCCCTTAGGATCTTTCTTCCTCTTTGGAATGAACTGATCCTGCATCTTCCACATTATTCCCAGAAACACTTGCCATTGCTGTTCCACTGTCATCCCTGCTAGGGTATTGTTCCATTGAACTTTGGCCAGCTCCTCCCTCATGGCACCATAGTTCCTTTTGTTCAACTGTAATACTGACACTTCCGAGTTTCCCTTCTCCCTCTCAAATTGTAGATTAAAACTTATCATATTATGGTCACTACCTCCTAGTGGCTCCTTTACCTCGAGGTCCCTGATCAAATCCGGTTCATTGCACAACACTAAATCTAGAATTGAATAACAAAAGGCCAAGATAGAGTGGGCATGGAGAGGATGTTTCCTAGAGTGATGAGACTAGGACCAAAGGGCACATCCTCAGACTATAAGGATGTTCCTTTAGAACAGAAATCTGTGAACCTGTGGAATTCATTGCTACAGAAGGCTGTGGAGGTGTTAAGGACATATTTAAAACATATGTTGATAGATTCTTGATTAGTAAGAGCAAAGTTATGGGAAACAGGCATGAGAATGGGGTTGAGGGAGATAATGAATCAGTCATGATGGAATGGCAGAGCAGGCTTGAAGAGACAGTGTCTAAATTTTGTTCTTATATCTTATGGTCTTACGCTTGAATCCTCAGAAGCATGTTGCTTTCTCTAACAAAACATGTAAAAACTAACATTCATGCAAATTACTGAGTAGTGCCAAGTCAAAGGTGGTGAAGAATCAGCATACTGGAGGGAGATTGAAAATTTGGCTGACTGGTGTCATTACTCTTAATGTCAGCAAGAGCAAAGAACTGATTGCAGAAAGGGAAATCAGAGGTCCATGAGTCAGTCCTCAGAGGTGGAGAGGGTTAGCAACTTTAAATTCCTGGGGGTAACTATTTCAGAGATCCAGTCCTGGACCCAGCACGCAGATGCAATTGTGACGAAAGCACAGTAGCACCTCTACTTCCCTAAGAATCTGCAGAGATTTGGCATGACATCTAAAGCCTTGACAAACTTCTATAGATATGTAGTGGAGGGCATATTGACTGGCTGCATCACGGTCTGCTCTGGAAACACCAAAGCCTTTCAATAAAAATCCTACAAAAGGTGGTAGATTCTGCCCAGTAAATCACAGGTAAAACCCTCCCAATCATTGAGCACATCCACATGAAACACTACGCACACAAAATCCTGGAGGAACTCAGCAGACAAAGCAGCATATATGGAAAGGAATAAACAGTCGGCATTTCGGGCCAAGACCATTCATCCGGACTTCATTAGCAGCATTCATCATCAAAGACCCCACCATCCAGGCCATGCTCTCTTCTCGCTGCTGCCATCAGGTAGAAGGTACAAGAGCCTCAGGACTCACGTCACCAGGATCAAGAACAGGTACTACCCCTCAACCATCAGGCTCTTGAATAAAAGGGGGTAACTACAATCATTTGCTCCCATTGAAATATTCCCACGACTAATGATCTTACTTTAAGGACTTAACCTCATTATCTCATGTTCTCGTTATTTATTGCTATTTTTTTCAAATTGCATTTGCACAGTTCATTGTCTTCTGCACTTTGGTTGATCTTTCATCGATCCTGTTATAGGTACTATCCTATAGATGTGCTGAGTATGCCCACAGGAAAATACATTTCAGGATTCTATATGGTGACGTACATGTATTTGATAGTAAAATTCACTTTGAACTTTGAACATAAACGTTTTCAGAGTCAATTCCTGAACCAGTTCCAATTTGGTTTACATTGTGTTAAGACCCACCCAGTTATCAAGTGTTCATTTTATTCATTAGTCACAATTGCTTGTATTTTTGAGGAGAGTTTAAAATTATCAGGCAGAGGAGGGGAACCAGAAGGAAGAATATAATCATATAAACATAATAACAATTACAGCATGGAAACAGCCCATCTCGGCCCTTCTACTCCATGCCGAACGCTTACTCTCACCTAGTCCCACCGACCTGCACTCAGCCCATAACCCTCCATTCCTTTCCTGTCCACATTGCTATCCAATTTTACTTTAAATGACAATATTGAACCTGCCTCTACCACTTCTGCTGGAAGCTCGTTCCACACAGTTACCACTCTCTGAGTGAAGAAGTTCCCTCTCATGTTACCCCTAAACTTTTGCCCCTTAACTCTCAACTTATGTCCTCTTGTTTGAATCTCCTCCATTCTCAATGGAAAAAGCCTATCCACGTCAACTCTATCTATCCCCCTCATAATTTTAAATACCTCTATTAAGTCCCCCCTCAACCTTCTTTGCTCCAAAGAATAAAGACCCAACTTGTTCAACCTTTCTCTGTAACTTAGGTGCTGAAACCCAAGTAACATTCTAGTAAATCTTCTCTGTACTCTCTCTATTTTGTTGACATCTTTCCTATAATTCGGTGACCAGAACTGTACACAATACTCCAAATTTGGCCTTACCAATACCTTGTACAATTTCAACATTACATCCCCACTCCTATACTCAATGTTCTGATTTATAAAGGCCAGCAGACCAAAAGCTTTCTTCACCACCCTATCCACATGAGATTCCACCTTCAGGGAACTATGCACTATTATTCCTAGATCCCACTGTTCTACTGCATTCTTCAATGTCCTACCACTTACCATGTATGTCCTATTTTGAGTAGTCCTACCAAAATGTAGCACCTCACACTTATCAGCATTAAACTCCATCTGCCATCTTTCAGCCCACTCTTCTAACTGGCCTAAATCTCTCTGCAAACTTTGAAAAACTACCTCATTATCCACAACACCACCTATCTTAGTATCATCTGAATACTTACTAATCCAATTTACCACCCCATCATCCAGAGCATTAATGTATATGACAAACAACACTGGACCCAGTACAGATCCCTGAGGCACACCACTAGTCACCGGCCTCCAATCTGACAAGCAGTTATCCACCACCACTCTCTGGCGTCTCCCATCCAGCCACTGCTGAATTCATTTTACTACTTCAATATTATTACCTAACGATTGAACCTTCCTAACTAACCTTCCATGGAACCTTGTCAAAGGCCTTACTGAAGTCTATATAGACAACATCCACCGCCTTAACCTCGTCAACTTTCCTAGTAACCTCTTCAAAAAATTCAATAAGATTTATCAAACATGACCTTCCACGCACAAATCCATGTTGACTGTTTCTAATCAGACCCTGTCTATCCAGATAATTATATATACCATCTCTAAGCATACCCACCACTGATGTCAAACTCACAGGCTGATAATTGCTAGGTCTACTCTTAGAACCCTTTTTAAACAATGGAACAACGTGAGCAATATGCCAATCCTCCGGCACCAACTCCATGTCTAATGACATTTGAAATATTTCTGTCAAAGCCCCTGCTATTTCTACACTAACTTCCCTCAAGGTCCTAGGGAATATCCTGTCAGGACCCGGAGACTTATCCACTTTTATATTCCTTAAAAGCGCCAGTACTTCCTCTTCTTTAATCATCATAGGTTCCATAACTTCCCTACCTGTTTCCCTTACCTTACACAATTCAATATCCTTCTCCTTGGTGAATACCGAAGAAAAGAAATTGTTCAAGATCTCCCCCATCTCTTTTGGCTCCACACATAGCTGTCCACTGTGATTCTCTAAGGGACCAATTTTATCCCTCACTATCCTTTTGCTATTAATATACCTGTAGAAACCCTTTGGATTTATTTTCACCTTACTTGCCAAAGCAACCTTGTATCTTCTTTTAGCTTTTCTAATTTCTTTCTTAAGATCATTTTTACATTCTTTATATTCCTCGAGCACCTCATTTACTCCATGCTGCCTATAATTATTGCATATATCTCTCTTTTTCCGAACCAAGTTTCCAATATCCCTTAAAAACCATGGCTCTCTCAAACTTTTAACCTTTCCTTTCAACCTAACAGGAACATAATGATTCTGTACCCTCAAAATTTCACCTTTAAATGACCTCCATTTCTCTATTACATCCTCTCCCAGGAAACAAATTGTCCCAATCTACTCCTTCTAAATCCTTTTGCATCTCTTCAAAGTTAGCCTTTCTCCAATCAAAAATCTCAACTTTGAGTCCACACCTATCCTTCTCCATAATTATATTCATACTAATGGCATTGTGATCACTGGACTCAAATTGCTCCCCAACACCGACCTCTGTCACCTGACCTATCTCATTCCCGATCAGGAGATCCAACACTGCCCCTTCTCTAGTTGGTACCTCTATGTATTGCTACATAAAGCTATCCTGCACACATTTTACAAACTCCAAACCATCTAGCCCTTTTACAGTATGGGCTTCCCAGCCTATGTGTGGAAAACTAAAATCTCCCACAATCACATCCTCGTGCTTACTACAAATATCTGCTATCTTCTTACATATTTGCTCTCTAATTCTTGCTCCCCATTAGGTGGTCTACTACACCTTTCCCATTCCGCAATTCCACCCAAATAGCCTCCCTAGACAAGCCCTCTGATCTATTCTGCCAGAGCACTGCTGTAATATTTTCTCTGGCAAGCAATGCAACACCTCCCCCTCTTGTCCCTCTGATTCTATCACACCTGAAGCAACGAAATCCAGGGATATTTAGTTGCCAATCACACCCCGCCTGCAGCCATGTTTCACTAATAGCTACCACATCATACTTCCTGGTATCAAACCATGCTTTAAGCTGATCCATCTTTCTTATAATGCTCGTAGCATTAAAATAAATGCATTTAAGAAATTTTCCACCTCTTTCTCTGTTTATCACTAATGGTGCATACAACTTTACTATTTTCTTTTTCTTCTTTCTCCCCTACATCTGATTCTACACTTTGGTTCCCCTCCCCCCTTGTATCTAGTTTAAATCCACTGGAGCCTCTCTAGAAAACCTACCTGTAAGAATATTTGTTCCTCTTCAATTCAGACATAAAACGTCCCGCCGGAACAGGTCCTACCTTCCCCGGAAAACTGCCTAATTATCTATAAATCTGAAGCCCTCCCTCCTGCACCATGTCTTCAGCAACATGTTGATCTGCGCTATCTTACTATTTCTAAACTTGCCTGCATGTGGCACTGGGAGCAATCCTGAGATTGCTATCCTGGAGGTCCTGTCCTTTAACTTGGCGCCTAGCTGCCTAAACTCACCTTTCAGGACCTCCTCACACTTCCTACCCATGTCATTAGTTCCTACATGGACCACGACATCTGGCTGCTCATCCTCCCTCTTGAGAATACTGAGAACTCGATCTGAGATATCGTGGACCTTGGCACCAGGGAGGCAACACACCATCTGGGATTCTCGATCTCTTCCACAGAACCTTTTATCTATCCCCCTAACTATCGAATCCCTTATCACTACTGCTCTCCTCTTTTCCCTCCTTCCTCTCTGAGCTGAGAGTCCCGTCTCGGTGCCAGAGACGCAACCACTGCAACTTGTCCCTGGTAAGTCGTCCCCACCAACAGTATCCAAAATGATATACTTATTATTGGTGGGATCGGCCATAGGGGTGCTCTGCTCATTCTGTCTATTCCCCTTCCCTCTCCTAACAGTCACCCAGCTACCTGTCTCCTGACTCTTAGGGGTGACTATCTCCCTGTAACTCCTGTTTACTTCTGCCTCTGCCTCCCGAATGATCCAAGGTTCATCCAGCTCCAGCTCCAGCTCCAGCTCCAGTTCCCTAACTCAGTTTGTCAGGAGCTGCAGCTGGATGCACCTTTTACAGGTGTAGTCACCAGGGACAACTGCGCTCTCCCTGATTTCCCACATCCTGCAAACGGAGCACTCGACTGCCCTAACTGCTGACTTGGATGAGGGAATTAAATGCAGCATCTCCAAGTTTGCGGATGACACGAAGCTGGGCGGCAGTGTTAGCTGTGAGGAGGATGCTAAGAGGATGCAGGGTGACTTGGATAGGTTGGGTGAGTGGGCAAATTCATGGCAGATGCAATTTAATGTGGATAAATGTGAAGTTATCCTCTTTGGTGGCAAAAATAGGAAAACAGATTATTATCTGAATAGTGGCCGATTAGGAAAAGGGGAGGTGCAACGAGACCTGGGTGTCATTATACACCAGTCATTGAAAGTGGGCATGCAGGTACAGCAGGCGGTGAAAAAGGCGAATGGTATGCTGGCATTTATAGCGAGAGGATTCGAGTACAGGAGCAGGGAGGTACTACTGCAGTTGTACAAGGCCTTGGTGAGACCGCACCTGGAGTATTGTGTGCAGTTTTGGTCTCCTAATCTGAGGAAACACATCCTTGCCATAGAGGGAGTACAAAGAATGTTCACCAGATTGATTCCTGGGATGGCAGGACTTTCATATGAAGAAAGACTGGATGAACTAGGCTTGTACTCGTTGGAATTTAGAAGATTGAGGGAGGATGTGATTGAAACGTATAAAATCCTAAAGGGATTGGACAGGCTAGATGCAGGAAGATTGTTCCCGATGTTGGGGAAGTCCAGAACGAGGGGCCACAGTTTGAGGATAAAGGGGAAGCCTTTTAGGACAGAGATTAGGAAAAACTTCTTCACACAGAGAGTGGTGAATCTGTGGAATTCTCTGCCACAGGAAACAGTTGAGGCCGGTTCATTGGCTATATTTAAGAGGGAGTTAGATATGGCCCTTGTGGCTAAAGGGATCAGGGGGTATGGAGGGAAGGCTGGTACAGGGTTCTGAGTTGGATGATCAGCCATGATCATAATAAATGGCGGTGCAGGCTCGAAGGGCCGAATGGCCTACTCCTGCACCTATTTTCTATGTTTCTATGTTTTTCCATTACCTACTCTTAAGGTAATTAAATTAATTAAGGGAACTTACCCAGCCTTACCTCACTTGGAGTGAAGCTTGTCCTCAGCCTCTGCTCGCCGAAGCCTCTCGAGCCAAAGTCTTCCTATTCTGTCTCTCACTACTCTGTCACCTGCTACAACGTTGCCCGCTCCATTAATCTGCTCGCATTTAAACTCTCCCGCTGCCTCACGGTCTGACTTTCACAGGCTTGCGCAGTTGTGCCCCGTTCAACGGCTGAAGAAATGAGGAGAGAAAATAAAACAAAGCAGGGCAGGAAGTTAGAAAAACAGTACACAACATAAATACACAGCAGAAACAGGTACATTATGTACAGAGTATAGAAAAATGTCTAAATTTAAATGTCTAAACACATTCATCCACCCATAACAAAGTGGATATATTTACTAAAACGGATAACCAGGAATAGTTAAAATCTGGTCATCATTCTTCTGAAGTGTGGTTGCCAAGTAAATATTGCAGGAACATTTAGGAAGGACGGGCGTAAAGGAAAAAGAGGTATGTCAATGCACTTAACAATAAATGACATCAGTACCCAGTACATTAGTTAGGACCTTAGCTCAGCAGATCATGGGAAGGTATTAAATCAGTTTGGGTGTGCCAGAGAACATTGATTTAAATTGCTTATGGGTCTTTAAATCTTGGTTGTAATGGAGGATATGTTATAAATAATATAACAAGAAATGAATGTGGAAATGGTGTTTCTGTATTTATGGGAGTACATATAGACTTGGTGAATCAAATGTACATAATGCACTCCTGGAATGCGCATGCAACAAATTTATAGAAAAGTATCTTGAAAAAGTGACTAGTGTTATTGAATTATGCATTTATGAAGAGTGAGTTTATCATCTTGGTGTAACTGGGCCCTTCGGAAAGGAAAAGCAAATATGATAGAATTTTACATTATTCGGAAATAACATCTGAAAGCTGGGGTTTCAATATAATCAAATGAGTCAATGCAGAAATGAAGGACAAATTGGCTGTGGTGGATTATAAAACTACGCGAAAAGGTATATTAGTATATTAAGTTATAAAAGATATATTAACAGTCAATAACTAGCATTTAGAGAAATAATTTCGAGATTAGACGTTTATAGGGAGGGGATGAACAAAAGAGGAGAGAAATTGGAAAAAGATTGAATAAACCATCCAGAAATACTGAAGGAACAAAGATGTGACTGAGGAATAAAAGGAATGCTAAAGATAAATTACTACTAGATAACGTAGTGAGCCTAAAATAACAAATCACTGGAGCCTGATGATCCAAATGCCAGAGTTTTGAAGAAGATGGCAATGGTGATAATGTAGAGGATGAATTCCTTGAATGTGCTGTATGAGGTGAATTTCTAGAACAGTGTTTTGTAGAAGTGACTAGGCTTTTGAGTTATACACAAAGAAGAGATCATTTATAATCTTGGTGTAAAGGGACCTTGAGGAAAGTATAAGGACAGATTTCAGAATGTAATAGTTTCTAGAGTGGGTCCTTCGGTCTGGATGTGAGTAAATGTGACCCCACTCTTTAATCAAGGAATAAGGGAAAACTTCAAATCACCTGTTAGCTTGACATTGATGGTTTGGAAAATCACAAGAATGAGAGGGTTAACATATGAGGAACGTTTTTCTGCTCTTGGACGGTATCCCTTGGAGTTCAGAAGAATGAGGGGAGACTTCATAGAAACATTTTGAATGTTGAAAGGCATGGACAGAGTGGATGTGGCAAAGTTGTTTCCCATGATGGGGGAGTCTAGTACGAGAGGGCATGACTTAAGGATTGAAGGGCGCCCATTCAGAACAGAAGTGTGAAGAAATTTTTTTAGTCAGAGGGTGGTGAATCTATGGAATTTGTTGCCACGGGCAGCAGTGGAGACCAAGTCATTGGGTGTATTTAACGCAGAGATTGATAGGTATCTGAGTAGCCAGGGCATCAAAGGTTATGGTGAGAAGGCGGGGGAGTGGGACTAAATGGGAGAATGGATCAGCTCATGATAAAATGGTGGAGCAGACTCGATGGGCCAAATAGCCGACTTCTGCTCCTTTGTCTTATGGTCTAAGAATCTCTAATAAAAGATGTAATTCCTACACAATAGAAGATAACATGGTAGAGCAGAGGCAGCATGGATTTATGAAAGGATAATCATATTTGAATAATCTATTGAAATTTTTGAGCATGTATCTAGTAGAGTAGATGAGGAAGGGTCAGAGAATGTCACATAATTTTGCTTTTCAAGGTTCTTTTGAAGACCATAACCTGGAGATACACTCTGACTTCAGTTCTTTACTGGAATGGCACCCACTCTCAAGGCCTCATGCCCAGCCGCTTTTCGATATCCTAAAGATGCGGCCTGGAAGACCAGCACACCTTTTTGTGCTGGATTTTTGTGGCTCTGGAGTTGGGATAATTCTAGGCCGGTGCCCCTGACTGAGGCGTCGTGGGAGAACACGGAACATCGGGAGTAGCAGGTTAGCTGTCGACTGTGTGTCCAAAGACCTGAGCCTTTCCATAGCCGATTCTCTGGGCACAGAGCTCAGAAAAAGCAACGCAACAGACTTTTAACATCGTAATCAGTGACTTGTTTGTTATGTCTCCCCTCTTGCTGTGAAATGGGGACACCTCTTTTCCCTTATTAGGGAGAGAGAGAGCTTGTGGTATGTCGAATTACCAGGTGAACGAATAGTCTTTGGTGCACTGCAAGTCCATGTCTTTATTGATGCTTTGCTGCATGCTTGAGTGCTCGGTGGAGGGTGCTGATGTTTTTTTGCTGTTGGGTGTTGGGGGCAGGAAGTGGTCATTGCCTTGCAGATGCTTATGTGTGGGAGGGGGGAGGTGGTGGTGGGGCTTTGGGGTTCCAATGTTTAACTATCATTCATTCTTTGGGGCACTCATCTGTTTTTGTGGATGTTTGCGAAGAAAAAGAATTTCAGGATGTATAGAATATAGAACATAGAAAACCTACAGCACAATACAGGCCCTTTGGCCCACAAAGTTGTGCCAAACATGTACCTACCTTAGAAATTACCAGGCTTACCTATAGCCCTCGATTTTACTAAGCTGTGTATTTTACTAAGATGTATATTGTCTATGTTTCTTTGATATTGAATGAACCTACTAATAATCACAAACAAGCAAAAATCTGCAGATGCTGGAAATCTAAGCAACAAAATGCTGGAGGAACTCAGTGAGCCAAGGGTCTGCCGAAGGGTTTTGGCCTGAAATGTCAACACTCTTTTCCATAGATGCTGCCTGACCTGCTGAGTTCCTCCAGCATTATGTGTGTGCTGCACAGAATGTAGCACAGTTGGATTTACAGAACTCTTGATGAAGTCCCACAATTGTGGAACAGAGTTACATCAGATAGAATTGAAGATAATACATTAAAATGCATTAGGGGCTGATTAAGAGGTATGAGATAGGAGCTTGAGAGGCATGAGAGAGGAGCTTGCCCAGCTGGACTGGAGGAGGGTACTGGGGGATGACGGCAGAGCAGAGGTGGCTGAAGTTTCTGGGAATAGTTCACAAAGCGCAGGATAGACATGTCCCACAGAGGAAGAAGTTCTCAAGTGGCAGGGGTAGGCAACCGTGGCTCACAAGGGAAGTTAAGGACTGAAAAAAGCCACGGTAAGGGCATATAAGGTAGCAAAAGTGAGAAGTTGGATGATTGGGAAGCTTTTAAAATCCAACAAAAAGCAACTAAAAAAGCTGTAAGAAGGAAAAAGATGAAACATGAGGGCTGACTTGCCAGTGGTATAAAGAGGGATACCAAAAGTATTTTCATTTATATAAAAAGTAAAAGGGAGGTGAGAGTTGATATTGGACCACTGGAAAATGATGCTGGTGAGATAGTAATGGAGGACAAAGAAATAGCCCATTACTGGGTACTTGGCATCTGTCTTCACTGTAGAAGACACTAGCAGTGTTCCAGACATCTGTGCGTGTCAGGGAGCAGGAGTGAGAGCCATTGCTATTACAAAGGAAAAAGTGCTAGACAAACTCAAAGGTCTTAAGGTGGATAACTCACATGAACCAGATGGACTACATCCCATAGAGGTTGCTGAAGAGATAATGGAGGTCATGATCTTTGATTATAGCATGGTCCTTTTTGGACTGGAAAATTGCAAATGTCACTCCACTCTTTAAGAAGGGAGGAAGGCAAAAGAAAGGAAATTAATGGCCAATTAGTTTAACCTCAGTAGTTGGGAAAGTGTTGGAGTTTATTATTAAGACCTTAAGACAAAGGAGCAGAAGTCAGCCATTTGGCCCATCGAGTCTGCTCCAGCATTTTATCATGAGCTGATCCATTCTCCCATTTAGTCCCACTCCCCCGCCTTCTCACCATAACCTTTGATGCCCTGGCTACTCAGATACCTATCAATCTCTGCCTTAAATACACCCAATGACTTGGCCTCCACTGCTGCCCATGGCGACAAATTCAATAGATTCACAACTCTCTGGTTAAAAGATTTTTTTCACATCTCTGTTCTGAAAGGGCGCCCTTCAACCCTTAAGTCATGCCCTCTCGTACTAGACCCCCCCATCATGGGAAACAACTTCGCCACATCCACTCTGTCCATGTCTTTCAACATTCGAAATATTTCTATGAGGCCCCCCTCATTCTTCTAAACTCCAAGGAATACAGTCCAAGACCAGTCAAACATTCCTCATATGTTAACCCTCTCATTCCCAGAATCATTCTAGTGAATCTTCTCTATACCCTCTCCAATGTCAGCGTATCCTTTGTTAAATAAGGAGCCCAAAATTGTCCACAGTACTCCAAGTGAAGCCTTACCAGTTCCTTACAGAGCCTCAACATCACATCCCTGCTCATATACTCTATTCCTCTAGAAATGAATGCCAACATTGCATTCGTCTTCTTCACTATCGACTCAACCTGGAGGTTAACTTTAAGGGTATCCTGCACGAGGACTCCCAAGTCCTGTTGCATCTCAGAACTTTGAATTCTCTCCCATTTTAAATAATAGTCTGCCCGTTTACCTCTTCTACCAAAGTGCAAAACCATACACCCAATCTATCCAAGTCTCTCTGCAGACTCTCTGTTTCCTTAGCACTACCGGCCCCTCCACCTATCCTTGTATTATCGGCAAACTTAGCCACAAAGCCATCTATTCCATAATCCAAATTGTTGATGTACAACGTAAAAAGAAGCGGCCCCAACATGGACCCCTGTGGAACACCATTGGTAACCGGCAGCCAACCAGAATAGGATCCCTTTATTCCCACTCTTCTAGATCACTATCATTACCTAGTTTTTTTGAACATAAGCTCTTCTTTTTGACTAGACTTTCAACAGCCTTTGTATACCATGGTTCCTGTACCCTACCATCCTTTCCCTGTCTCATTGGAACTTACCTATGCAGGATGTCACACAAATATCCCTTGAACATTTGCCACATTTCTGCCATGCATTTCTCCGTTTCCAATTTATGCTTCCAAGTTCCTGCCTGGCAACTTCTTATTTCCCCTTACTCCAATTAAGTGCTTTTCTAACTTGTCTGTTCCTATCCCTCTCCAATGCTATGGTAAAGGAGATAGAATTGTGATCACTACCTCCAAAATTCTCTCCCACTGAGAGATATGACACTTGACCAGGTTCATTTCCCAATACCAGATCAAGTACAGCCTCTCCTCTTGTAGGCTTATCTACATATTGTGTCAGGAAACCTTCCTGAACTCACCTAACAAACTCTACCCCATCTAAACTCCTCACCCTAGGGAGATGCCAATCAAAACAGGTTGAGTGAACTCTGCCTTTCCTCCTTGGAGCGACGGAGGACGAGGGGTGACCTGACAGAGGTATATAAGATGATGAGAGACATTGATCGTGTGGATAGTCAGAGGCTTTTTCCCAGGGCTGAAATGGCTGCCACAAGAGGGCACAGGTTTAAGGTGCTTGGAAGTAGGAGTACAGAGGAGATGTCAGGGGTACGCAGAGAGTGGTGAGTGCGTGGAATGGGCTGCCGGCAATGGTGGTTGAGGTGGATACGATAGGGTCTTTTAAGAGACTTTTGGATAGGTACATGGAGCTCAAAAAAATAGAGGGCTATGGGTAACCCTAATAATTTCTAAGGTAGGGACATGTTCTGCACAACTTTGTGGGTCGAAGGGCCTGTATTGTGCTGTAGGTTTTCTGTGTTTCTAATACTTGGGAAGTTAAAATGTCCCACCACAACAACCCTGTTATTATTATACTTTTCCAGAATCTGTCTCCCTATCTGCTCCTCAATGTCCCTGTTACCATTGGGTGGTCTATTACGAACACCCAGTAGAGTTATTGACCCTTTCGTGCTCCTAACTTCCACCCACAGAGACTCCGTAGACAATCCCTCCATGACTTCCTCCTTTTCTGCAGCTGTCACATTATCTCTGATCAACAGTGCCACACCCCCACCTCTTTTGCCTCCCTCCCTGTCCTTTCTGAAACATGTAAAGCCTGGCCCTTGAAGTAGCCATTCCCGCCCCTGCACCATCCAAATCTCTGTAATGGCCACAACATCATAGTTCCAAGTACTGATCCAGGCTCAAAGCTCATCCACTTTGTTCATGATGCTTCTTGCATTAAAGTAGACACATCTCAAACCATCAGTCTGAGCGCATCCCTTCTCTATCAACTGCCTATCCTCCCTCTCGCACTGTCTCCAAGCTTTCTGTATTTGTAAACCAAGCACCTCTTCCTCCATCTCTTCAGTTCAGTTCCCACCCCCTCCCCCAGCAATCCTAGTTTAAACTCTCTCCAATAGCCTTAGCAAACCTCAGATTCAAGTGCAACCCGTCCTTTTTGTACAGGTCTCACCTGCCCCAAAAGAAGTCCCAATGATCCAGAAATCTGAATCCCTATGCCGCCCCCCCCCCCTCCAATCCCTCAGCCATGCATTTGTCCTCCACCTCACTCTATTCCTATACTCACTGTTGCTTGGCACAGGCAGTAATTCCGAGATGACTACCTTTAAGGTCCAGCTTCTCAACTTCCTTTCTAAATCCCCGTAGTTTGTTTTCGGGACCTCCTCTCTTTTCCTACCTATGTCGTTGGTAGGAATATGTACCACGACCTCTGGCTGTTCACCTTCCCATTTCAGGCTATCGTGGATGTGATCAGAAACATCCCGAATCCTGACACCTGGGAGGCAATCTACCATCCGTGTTTTTTTCCTGCATCCACAGAATCGCCTGTCTGACCTCCTAACTATAGAGACCCTATCACTGCTGCCATCCTCTTCCTTTCCCTACCCTTCTGAGCCACAGGGCCAGACTCTGTGTCAGAGGCGCAACCACTGTTGTTTCCCCCGGTTAGGCTGTCTCCACCAACAGTACGCAAACAGGAGTACTTATTGTTAAGGGATACAGCCACAGGGGTACTCTCTAGTATCTGACTCTTGCCCTCCCCCTCTATAAACCTGCCTCCTTTTAAACTCTTTGCGCTGGTCTAACTCGCTTACGTCCACGCGCTTGTGCAGTCGCCTCTTGATATATTCATCCCTTTTTATATTCTAATCCTCTTGAAATGAATGCTAACATTGCATTTGCCTTCCTCACCACTGATTCAACCTGCAAATTAACCTTTATGGAATCTTGCATAAGGATTCCCAAGTCCCTATGCACCTCAGATTTTTGTATTTTCTCTCCATTTAGAATATAAACTAAGTATTTTATTCTTTCTCCCAAAGAGCATGACAATGTACCTCCTGACACTCTAGTCCACCTGCACCTTCTTGCCCCTTTCCTCATCTGTCTAAATCCTTCTGCAGTTTCTCTCTGCTTTCTCAGCACTACCTGTCCCTCTAAGGATCTGCATATCATCCACAAACTTGGCCACAAAACCATCAATATCATCAAAATCATTGACCTACAACATAAAAAAAGCAATGCCAACACAGACCCCTGTGGAACACTACTAGTCACCAGTAGCCGATCTGGAAAGGATTCCTTTATTCCCACTCTTTGCCTCCTGCCAGTCAGTCAATGTTCTATCCATGCTTGACTCTTTCCTGTAATATCCTGGATTCTCATCTTATTTAGCAGCCTCATGTCCGGCTCCTTTTCAAAGGCCTCCTGAAAATCAAAGTGCACAACATCCCCCGATTCTTCTTTGTCTACTCTGCTTCTTATTTCTTTAAAGAATTCTAACAGTTTTATCATGTGAGATTTGCCCTTGAGGGAACTATGCTGAATTTGGCCTATTTTATCATGTGCCTCCAAGTCCTCCGAAACCACATCTTTAACATTCAACTCCAACATCTTCCCAACTACTACGGCCTATACTTACTAATTGGCCTATACCTTTCTGCCTCACTCCCATCTTGAAGAGCAGAGTGACTTTTGCACTTTTCCAGCCCTCTGGCACTATACCAGACTATTGATTAACCATAGAACCATAGAATATTACAGCACAGAAACAGGCCTTTTGGCCCTTCTTGGCTGTGCCAAACCATTTTTCTGCCTAGTCCCATTGACCTGCACCTGGACCAAACCCTCCATACACCTCTCATCCACATACCTGTCCAAGTTTTTCTTAGATGTTAAAAGTGAGCCCGCATTTACCACTTCATCTGGCAGCTCATTCCACACTCCCACCACTCTCTGTGTGAAGAAGGCCCCCCCCCAATGTTCCCTTTAAACTTTTCCCCCTTCACCCTTAACCCATGTCCTCTGTTTTTTTCTCCCCTTGCCTCAACGGAAAAAGCCTGCTTGCATTCACTCTATCCATACCCATCATAATTTTATATACCTCTATCAAATCTCCCCTCATTATTTTAGGCCCCAGGAAATAAAGTCCTAACCTATTCAACCTTTCTCTGTAACTTAGTTTCTCAAGTCCTGGCATCTGCAGTGATGTGGACTACAAATTACAACAGGAAATAGAAAAGGCTTGTCAGAAGGGCAGTGTTATGATAATTATGGGGGATTTTACCTCGCGAGTGGATTGGGAAAATCAGGTCAGCACTAGATCTCAAGAGAGAGAATTTACAGAATGTCTGCGAGATGGCTTTTTAGAACAGCTTGTTGTTGAGCCCACTAGGGGATTGGCTGTACTGGATTGGGTGTTGTGTAACGAACCGGAGGTGATTAGAGAGATTGAGGTGAAGGAACCCTTAGGAGGCAGTGATCATAACATGATTGAGTTCACTGTGAAATTTGAAAAAGAGAAGCTGAAATCCGACATGTCGGTATTTCAGTGGAGTAAAGGAAATTACAGTGGCATGAGAGAGGAACTGGCCAAAGTTGATTGGAAAGGGACACTAGCGGGAAGGATGGCAGAGCAGCAGTGGCTGGAGTTTATGAGAGAAGTGAGGAAGGTGCAAGACAGATATAGTCCAAAAAAGAAGAAATTTTCGAATGGAAAAAGGATGCAACCGTGTCTGACAAGAGAAGGCTAGGCCAAACTGGGCCGTTAACTAAAACTCTCAAATGGAAAACGAAGCCTACACTGCAGCTGAAAAAGAACTACTAAGAATAAAACAAATACCACTAGCCTTCAGTCAGTTTATTCAACAGTCGATTATGACGCGATAGGCAGAACTCAGCGTGGTTTCCTTAAAGGAAGATCCTGCCTGACAAACTTGTTGCATTTTTTTGAGGAAATTACAAGTAGGCTAGACAAGAGAGCTGCAGTGGATGTTATATATTTGGATTTTCAGAAGGCCTTTGACAAGGTGCCACACATGAGGCTGCTTAACAAGATAGGAGCCCATGGAATTACGGGGAAGTTACATACGTGGATAGAGCGTTGGCTGATTGGCAGGAAACAGAGAATGGGAATAAAGGGATCCTATTCTGGTTGGCTGCTGGTTACCAGTGGTGTTCCACAGGGGTCCGTGTTGAGGCCGCTTCTTTTTACGTTGTACATCAACGATTTGGATTATGGAATAGATGGCTTTGTGGCTAAGTTTGCTGATGATACAAATATAGGTGGAGGGGCCAGTACTGCTGAGGAAACAGAGAGTCTTCAGAGAGACTTGAATAGATTGGAAGAATGGGCAAAGAAGTGGCAAATGAAATACAATGTTGGAAAGTATATGGTTATGCACTTTGGCAGAAGAAATAAATGGGCAGACTATTATTTAAATGGGGAGAGAATTCAAAGTTCTGAGATGCAACGGGACTTGGAAGTCCTCGTGCAGGTTTACCCTTAAGGTTAACCTCCAGGTTGAGTCGGTGGTGAAGAAGACGAATGCAATGTTGGCATTCATTTCTAGAGGGATAGAGTATAGGAGCAGGAATGTGATGTTGAGGCTCTATAAGGCACTGGTAAGACCTCACTAAGACCTCACTTGGAGTACTGTGGGCAGTTTTGGTCTCCTTATTTAAGAAAGGATGTGCAACATTGGAGAGGGTTCAGAGACGATTCACTAGAACGATTCCAGGAATGAGAAGGTTAACATATGCGGAACGTTTGTCTGCTCTTGGACTGTATTCCTTGGAGCTTAGAAGAATGTGGGGGGACCTCATAGAAACATTTCGAATGTTGAAAGGCGTGGACAGAATGGATGTGGCAAAGTTGTTTCCCATGATGAGGGAGTCTGGTACTAGAGGACATGACTTAAGGATTGAAGGGTGCCCATCAGAACAGAGATGCGAAGAAATTTTTTTAGCAAGAGGGTGATAGATCTATGGAATTTGTTGCCATGGGCGGCAGTGGAGGCCAAGTCATTGGGTGTATTTAAGGCAGGGATTGATAGGTATCTGAGTAGCCAGGGCATCAAAGGTTATGGTGAGAAGGCGGGGGAGTGGGACTAAATGGGAGAGTGGATCAGCTCATGATAAAATGGTGGAGCAGACTCAATGGGCCGAATGGCCGACTTCTGCTCCTTTGTCTTATGGTCTTATGGTCTTCAAGCAAGCTTATCAATTGATTCAACAAATCATCATTGAAGTCAATGGTGTAAATTCTGGAAGAGCCCTACTCCAAAAGTTGATTCCTGGCTGGTGTGTGCAAATACACAAGTAAAGTAACCCTATCAAGGGTATTTTTAACCTCTTGATGAAAGTCAAGGTACAGACTGGGAAAATTGTGCTTTCATGTAACAAGTTAAAAAGATCTACAGGGAACCAGCTAGCTTAGTGATGGAAGAAACCTGTCTGTCTATGCTGCCTTGATCTGAAATCCTTATTGCCTCTGGAAAAATTTTGCAAGATTTGAAAAGGTTACTTCTCCAGGTTTCAAGTTTCATGTTTTTAAGGTTTCCCAAGGATTTTTCTCTTTTACCAAGGTTTTTTTTCCCGATTGTTTCCAAGGCTTATTCAGGATTTCTCAATGTGTTCCTCATCTCAAGGAATCCGAAGCCTCCCCTTCAGCCCTGCCTGGGGTTTCTTGATCTGAGAATGTTGGGGTTCTCGGGTCTCTCTCTCTGGATCCCCGAGTCCCACTGCCTCTTGAGTTCCCCATGCCTCCCTCTCAAATTCCCCAGGTGTCTTGAGTCTTCCCTGGATCTCGAATTTTCAGGTCTTCTTGGGCCATCAGGTGCCAGCTACAGGGAGGGAGGTCATGTAGTGACTTCTTCAGGCCTGTGCAGGGCATCAGAGCATTGGGCTCTGAGGTCTTTCGAGCACCTGAACTGGTTAATTGTTGCTTAACAAGTTATTAATGGTTTAAGAGTTCTTCGTGTTTTTCTCGAGCGACTCGTTCTTTGCAATGCGGTTTCCTGGTGCTTTCTGTTTAACACAGAATACCTGAGTCTATCTAAATAAACTTAAACTTAGTTTTATTGTTGAAGCAGATGCCCAATTAACTCCATTTGGAGGGTACTCTCTTTGAGAATGATCAGTCTCACAGTGTCACTTGATCGAACTACATCTGTAAAAGTTCTTGTTTCTGTCTCTATGTGGAAGTCTTGGGCTTCGATATTGGCAGTGCACACCATGACACTTGTCTACCAGCATCTACCAGCATCACCGGGACTTCCAGCAGACAGGTCTGAGGTGACTCAGGCTGTGCCCAGAGAGGGGGCCCTGTCACAACCATGGATTGGGCAGCACAGTAGATACGGCAATTGCGCATGCGAATATGCACGTGTCAGCTAATATTTCATTGTGATAGTATTGGACTCAGTTCATTCCGTCGTAATATTGGTCGAGAATTGGACACAGATAGCCTCCGCTGCCTTGCATTTCACCTTGCCTGAGAAACTGGACGGTCGAGACAACTGACCCTGAAGATTAGCGATATTTGTTTTATTCTTAGTTGTTCTTTTCAGCCGTAGTGTAGGCTTCATTTTCCATTTGAGAGTTTTAGCTACCGGCCCTGTTTGGCCTAGCATTTATTGTTTTCTTTTCTCCTTAACACTGTTCGCGTTAAAGTCTGAACTATCGACCTGCTTCAGTGTCTCTCACTCCACACTTGGGCCATATCCAAACTGGGTGACACCTTCTGAATTGCTCCCAGAAACTCCAACTATTGCTGCTGCCATCCCTTACAATCAACTTTGGCCAGCGCTTCTACACTTATGCAATTCCCTTTTCTCCATTGCAATACTGATACATTTGATTTTAGTTCTCCCTCTCAAATTGCAGGGTGAATTCTGTCATATTATGATCACTGGTTCTTATGGGTGCCATTATGTTAATCTCTTTAATCATATCCAGTTCATTACACCACACCCAATCCAGATTAGCTGATCCCCAAGTGGGCTCAACCACAAGCTGCTCCTGAAAGCCATTTTGGAGCATTCCCACAAATTGTCTCTTTGGACACAGCATCATCTTGATTTTCCCAATCTGTCTGCATATTGAAATCCCCTGTGATTATCGGAACATCAGCTTTTTGACATGTTTTTTTTTCCAAAGGGTTTTGGCCCAAAACATTGACTGTTTATTAATTTCCATTGATGCTGCCTGGCCGGCTGAGTACCTCTAACATTTTGTGTGTTGCTCTTCTTACCCTTGCAGTTTCTTAACCCTATCGACAAGAATTTGACATCTTCAGATCCTATATCACTTCTTTCTAAAGATTTGATTTTATTTTTATCAGCAGAGCCCCTCCTCCTCCTCTGCCTTCCTATCTGCCTATCCTTTCTATAGATGGTGTATCATTGAAAATTAAGCTCCCAACTACAATCACCTTTCAGCCATGACTCTGTGCTACCCACATCATCAAACCTGCCAATCTCTAACTGTGCTACAGGATCATCTACCTATTTTATACTTTATAGTTTATACTTTATTGTCGCCAAGCAATTGGTACTAGAACGTACAATCATCACAGCGATATTTGATTCTGCTCTTCCCAGTCCCTGGATTACAAATATTAAATATTAAAAATAGTAAAATTAGTAAATATTAAAAATTTAAATTATAAATCATAAATAGAAAATAGAAAAATAGAAAGTAAGGTAGTGCAAAAAAACCGAGAGGCAGGTCCGGATATTTAGAGGGTACGGCCCAGATCCGGGTCAGGATCCATTCAGCAGTCTTATCACAGTTGGAAAGAAGAAATTTCATATTCTGTGTGCATTCAATTAGAACACTTTCAGTCCTGCATTTGTCACCCTTTTCAATTCTGTTTCCGTTACACTGTAACTCACACCAGAGACTGTCGTTTTGTCCAATTATTTGCCTGTACTTCTTGACAGTCCT
This sequence comes from Mobula birostris, assembly GCF_030028105.1. Classification (NCBI taxonomy): domain Eukaryota; kingdom Metazoa; phylum Chordata; class Chondrichthyes; order Myliobatiformes; family Myliobatidae; genus Mobula; species Mobula birostris. The sequence continues at coordinate 109,639,990 of NC_092372.1, forward strand.
ACTGCACACTGCATCTAATTGTCTACCAACATCCTTGTCCTCAGCCCTATACTCCGGTTCCCGTCTCCCTGCCAAATTAACTTCACCTGGCTGCAAGGATATTGGTGCCTCTCAGGTTCAGGTGTAGCCTGTCACTTTTGTACAAGTCATACCGTCCCCAGAAGTGATCCCAATGACACAAATCTGAAACCCTGACCCCAACATCAATTCCTCAGATACACATTCATCTGCCAAGCTATTCTATTCCTGCCCTCACCAGCGTGTGGCATGGACAACAATCCAAAGATCACTACCCTGGATGTCCTACTTTTCAGCTTTCTAAATTCTCTTCTTGGGACCTGCTGTCTTTTGCAACATGAACTATATAGTCAGTCAAACTCCATTCAAAAATGACATGGGAGTCAGAATATAGCATTCTAGCTCCTTGATTTTATTGCAGACTCAATGGCCTGACATAGTGAATAAGGAGTGAAACTGAAAAGCCACAATCACCATGCTGTTCCATTCACACAAGTACATAAGAACTTCGCTAGTTTTCCTGCAGGTAAATATTATAAGGTTTCCACAAGTAAATACTCCAGATAAATAGTTTGGGTAAAACCTTAGCATTAGGTTAGTGTAAAATAAACTCAAAAATAAGATTCTATTTAATAGAGCTGTTAGGGAGGGTTTAAACTAATTTGGCAGGGGGATGGGAACTGGAATGATAGAGTGGAGGAAGGGGAAAACAGAAATAAATCTAAGATAGTGAGCAGTAAAGATGTCAGGAAAGACAGGCAGGTGATGGGGCAAATTTGTAGCCATTAGGATGAGTTGCAGTGAAATCAAAGCGAGAAGTACCAAATTCTGGTCTTAAGATGTTATACTTAAATGCACGCAGCATAAGGAATAAGGTGAATGATCTTGTCGTACAGCTACAGAGTGGCAGGTATGATATTGTGGCCATCACTGAGACGTCGCTAAAGGATGCATGTTTCTGGGAGTTGAACATCCAAGGATACACTGTGTATCGGAAGGATAGGCAGGTAGGCAGAGGGGGCGGTGTGGCTTTATTGGTAAGAAATTATATTAAATCATTAGAAAGAGGTGACACAGGATCAGAAGGTGAAGAATCTTTATGGGTTAAACTAAGAAATCGCCCGGGTAAAAGGACCCTGATGGAGTTATATACAGGCCTCCTAACAGCTGCAGGGATGTGGACTACAAATTACAACGGGAAATAGAAAAGGCTTGTCAGAAGGGCAGTGTTATGACAATTGTGGGGTATTTTAACATGCAAGTTGACTGGGAAAATTAGGTCGGCACTGGATCTCAAGAGAGAGAATTTGTAGAATGTCTACGAGATGGCTTTTTAGCACAGCTTGTTGTTGAGCCCACTAGGGGATCGGCTGTACTGGGTTGGGTATTGTGTAATGAACCAGAGGTGATTAGAGAGATTGAGGTGAAGGAACCCTTAGGAGGCAGTGATCATAACATGATTGAGTTCACTGTGAAACTTGAGAAAGAGAAGCCGAAATCCGATGTGTTGGTATTTCAGTGGAGTAAAGGAAATTACAGTGGCATGAGAGAGGGACTGGCCAAATTTGACTGGAAAGGGACACTAGCGGGAAAGACTGCAGAGCAGCAGTGGCTGGAGTTTATGAGAGAAGTGAGGAAGGTGCAAGACAGAAATATTCCAAAAAAGAAGAAATTTTCTAATGGAAAAAGGATGCAACCGTGGCTAACAAGAGAAGTTAAAGCAAAGGAGAGAGAATACAAGGAAGCAAAAATTAGTGGGAAGACAGAGGATTGGGAAGTTTTTAAAAGCTTACAAAAGGAAACTAAGAAGGTCATTAAGAGGGAAAATATGAACTATGAAAGGAAGCTAGCAAGTAATATCAAAGAGGATACTAAAAGCTTTTTCAAGTATATAAAGAGTAAAAGACAGTTGAGAGTAGATTATAGGGCCGATAGAAAATGAGGCTGGAGAAATTGTAATGGGAGATAAGGAGATGGCAGAGGAACTGAACGAGTATTTTGCATCAGTCTTCACTGAGGAAGACATCAGCAGTATACCGGACACTCAAGGGTGGCAGGGAAGAGAAGTGTGCGCAGTCACAATTATGACAGAGAAAGTACTCAGGAAGCTGAATAGTCTAAAGGTCGATAAATCTCCCGGACCAGATGGAATACACCCTCGTGTTTTGAAGGAAGTAGCTGTGGAGATTGCGGAGGCATTAGCGATGATCTTTCAAAAGTCGATAGATTCTGGCATGGTTCCGGAGGACTGGAAAATTGCGAATGTCACTCCGCTATTTAAGATGAGGGCAAGGAAGCAAAAAGGAAATTATAGATCTGTTAGCTTGACATCGGTGGTTGGGAAGCTGTTGGAGTCGATTGTCAAGGATGATGTTACGGAGTACCTGGAGGCATATGACAAGATAGGCAGAACTCAGCATGGATTCCTTAAAGGAAAATCCTACCTGACAAACCTATTGCAATTTTTTGAGGAAATTACCAGTAGGCTAGACAAGGGAGATGCAGTGGATGTTGTATATTTGGATTTTCAGAAGGCCTTTAACAAGGTGCCACACATGAGGCTGTTAAACAAGCTAAGAGGCCATGGAATTACGGGAAAGTTACATACGTGGATAGAGCGTTGGCTAATTGGCAGGAAACAGAGAGTGGGAATAAAGGGATCCCATTCTAGTTGGCTGCCAGTTACCAGTGGTGTTCCACAGGGGTCCGTGTTGGGGCCGCTTCTTTTTACATTGTACATCAATGATTTGGATGGAAAGATAGCAGCATTGGTAAAGTATTAGCTGATTGGCAGGAGGCAAAGAGTGGGGATAAAGGGAGCTTTATCTTTTCTGATTGATTGCCCATGACAAGGGGTGTTCTGCAGGGGTCGGTGTTGTAGATCAATGATTTGGATGTTGGAATTGGTGGTTTCGTGGCCAAGTTTGTGGATGATATGTTGATAGGGGAAGGGGCAAGTAGTGTTGAGGAAGCAGGGAGTCTGCAGAAGTACATGGACAGATTAGGAGAATGGGAAAAGAAGTCGCAGATGGAATACCATGTCAGGAACTGTATGATCATGCACTTTGCACAGACCATTTTCTAAATGGGGAGAAAATTCAAAATTCCAAGCTGCAAAAGGACATGGGAGTCCTTGTGCAGGATTCCCTAAAGGTTAACTTGTAGGTTGAGTCAGTAACGAGGGAGGCAAATGCAATGTTAGCATTTGTTTTGAGAGGACTAGAATATAAAAGCAAAGATGTAATGTTGAGACTTTATAAAGCACTGGTGAGGCCACACTTGGAGTATTGTGAGCAGTTTTGGGGCCGTTATCTAAGAAAGATATTTCACAAAAATAATTCTGGGAATGAAAGGTGTATTATATGTGTAGTGTTTGATGGCCCTGGGCCTGTACTCGCTGGAATTTAGAAGAACGAGGGGGATCACATTGGAATCTATTGAACGATGTAAGACCTAGAGAGTCAATGTGGAGAGGATGTTTTCTATTGTCGGCGAGTTTAGAATCAGAGTGCACAACCTTGGAATAGAGTGGCAAAAATTTAAGATGGAGATGAGGAGGAATTTCTTTAGCCAAAGTGTGGTGAACTTTGAAATTTGTTGCCACAGGTGGCTGAGGAGACGTTGGATGTATTTAAGGCAGAGACCTTAAATAGATACGTCGTGATCAAATGGCAGAGTAGATTTGATTGGCTGAATGGCCTATTTATGCATTTGTTTTATGTTTAATCAAACAATATATTTACAATATTACTCAAATACTACTCAATTAAATACACACTACTCCCTACTTAGCTATAAACTCCAACTCAATGTAGAATGCATCTCAACATATATATAATACTATATAATACAATATATAGAATTACACAACATAGTAAATTTTAAATTGTCCTATTCAGGCCAAATATTTAATCGGAGAATTTTACTCCTGTGGGATAATATCTTTCCTGACAAGGAAAGTAACTCCACTTGGCAGCTGTGACTTGTGGCTGTGAGACAATCACAACTAAGAGACAATCTGCAGATGCTGGAAACCCGAGCAATACACACAAAATGCTGGAGGAACTCAGAAGGCCAGATAGCATCTATGGGAAAGAGTACAGTCGACATTTCAGGCCGGGACCCTTCAGCAGGTCTGGCCTGCTGAGTTCCTGCACCATTTTGTGGCTGTGAAATAATTTCAGGTTCTGGGGCCTCTTCTATGGTGGTTGTAGGAGTTGACTTTGGGACTGCGGGAAGGGGTTCAGACAACCCTGAATACCTTTCTTCTGGACTTTCTTGGAAACACTGTTTTTAATAATAATTTTTTTAATATAAGATTTGTACTTTTTCACAAGCACAGGCATTGTTCACAGTATGTGGTGGCTCATCCCCACTCACTGGCAGGAACTGGTACAGCAGCTAATTTAATAATTTATCACCTTTCTCATTTTACATTGGCTAAATATTAGCACATTACCCATGTGATGTGATTGTTTTAATTATGTAGCCTATTAGAAAGTTTATTCTTGTATAAGGAGTTTTCCTTATCTTGTTATAAAAGTAATGGATTTTTCAGAGGCATGATTCTTGGCTTCTGCTTTCTTCTTTTGTCGCCCACCTCTTTGCATTGTTTCTCAGCTCTTGTATGTTTGTTTATACGCTAAAATAAAATAAAAACTTGGAATGAAGACTGCTTGTAATTCTTGACTCCCAGAAGATCCTTAAGGATCAGAAAACAAATGCAGAAGAGATTACTTTAAGAAAAGAAATGTTCTACGGAAGGAAGTTTTAAGCATAGGACATAGGAGCAGACTTAGACGATGGAGCCAATCTGCCCCGCCCCGCCCCGCCATTCTATGAGAATAGGTTGAGTGAACTTGGCCTTTTCTCCTTGGAGCGACGGAGGATGAGAGGTGACCTGATCGAGGTGTATAAGCTGATGAGAGGCATTGATTGTGTGGATAGTCAGAGGCTTTTTCCCAGGGCTGAAATGGCTAACATGATGGGGCATAGTCTTAAGGTGCTTGGGTGCTTGGAAGTAGGTACAAGGGCGGTGTCAGAGGTAAGTGTTTTTACTCCGTGGTGGGTGCATGGAATGCACTGCCAGTGACGATGGTGGAGGTGGATACAATTGGGTTTTTTAAAGAGATTTTTGGATAGGTATATGGAGCTTAGAAAAATAAAGGACTATGAGGTAGGGAAATTCTTGGTAGTTTCTAGAGTAGGTTACATTGTCGGCACAATTCTGGACTGAAGGGCCTGTAATGTGCTATAGATTTCTATGTTCCATTATGGTTGATCCCAGGTCCCTCTCAACCCCATACACCTGCCTTCTTGCCATATCCTTGACTGATCAGGAAAAGATCAACTTCTGCCTTAAGTATCTCAACGGACTTGGTCTCCACCGCAGTCTGTGGCAGAGCATTCCACAGATTCACTACGCTCTAGTTAAAAACAAAATCCTCCTTACCTCTATCCTAAAAGGTCACCCCTCAATTTTGAGGCTGTGCCCTCTAGTTCTGGATAGCCCCACCACAGGAAACATGCTCTCCACATCCACCCTATCTAGTCCTTTCAACATCTGGTAGTTTTCAATGAGATCCCCTCCGGCATTCTTCTAAATTCCAGTGAGTACAGGCTCAAAGCAGCCAAATGCTCTTCATATGTTAACCCCCTCATTCCCAGAAACATCCTCGTGAACCTCCTTTGGACTCTGAAATTACAACACATACTTTCTAAGATACAGGGCCCAAAACTGTTGACAATACTCCAGGTGCAGCCTGACTAGTGTCTTATAAAGCTTCACGATTAAATCCTTGCTTTTACATTTGACTTCTCTTTAAATAAATGCATTTGCCTTCTTTACCACAAACTTAACCCGTAAATTAACCTTCTGGAAGTCTTGCACGAGGATTCCTAAGTCCCTCTGCACCTCTGGTGTTTGAACCTTCTCCCTATTTTGATAATCCTTTTACCAAGATGCATTATCATACATCTCCCAACACTGTATTCCATCTGCCACTTTTTTGCCCATTCTTGTCTAAGTCCTGCTGCGACCGATCACATTGCTTCCTCAGCACTACCTACCCCTCCACCTCCTTTGAATATTTGCAAACTTTGCCACAAAACCATCAGTTCCATTATCTAAATCATTGACAAACAATGTGAAAAGTAGCAGTCCTAATACTGACCCCTGAGGAACTCCACTAGTCATTGGCAGCCAACCAGAAAAGGGCCCTTTTATTCCCACTCACTGCCTCCTGCCTGTCAGCTATTCCTCTATCCATGCCAGTATCTTTCCTGTAACATCATAGGATTTTATCTTGTTAAGCAGCCTCATGTGTGGCACCTCATCAAATGCCTTCTGAAAATCCAAATAAATGACATCCACTGTCTCTCCTGCTGGTTACTTCTTGAACTGTAACAGATTTATCAGGCAAGATTTCCCTTTTTACAGAAACCCTGCTGACTTTGACCTATTTTATTATTAATCTCCAAATGCCCCAAAACCTCATCCTTAACAGTTGACTTCAACACTTGCCCAACCACTGAGGTTAGGCTAACTGGCCTATAATTTCCTTTCTTTTGCCTTCCTCCCTTCTTAAAGAGTGGAGTGACATTTGCAATCTTCCAGTCCTCTTGGACCTTGTCAGAATCAAGTGATTCTTGAAAGATCATGACCAATGCACCTGTTAGCTCTTCAGCAACCTCTCTCAGGACTCTGGGATGTAGTCCACTAGTCCAGGTGACTTGTCCACCTTAAGACCTTCAGTTTGCCTAGCACTTTTTCTTTTGAAATAGCAATGGCACTCACTCCTGCTCCCTGACACTCACAGACCTCTGGCACACTGCTAGTGTCTTCCACAGTGAAGACAGTTGCAAAGTACCCATTAAGCTCATCTGCCATTTCTTTGTCCCCCATTACTACCTTGCCAACAGCATTTTCCAGTGGCTGAATATCAACTGTCACCTCCTTTTTCCTCTTTATATAAATGAAAAAAAACGTTTAGTATCCTTCTTTATATTTTTGGCTAGTTTGCCCTTCTTGTAGCTTTTTTAGTTGCCTTTTGTTGGATATCAAAAGCTTCCCAATCATCCAACTTCCTACTTACTTCTGCTACCTTATGTGCCCTTTCCTTGGCTTTTATGTAGTCCTTAACTTCCCTTGTCAACCACAGTTGCCTAGCCCTACCATTTGAGAACTTCTTCCTCTGTGGGACATATCTATCCTGTGCCGTATGAACTACATGAACTATCCCAGAAACTTCAGCCATCTCGCCTCTGCCATCATCCCTGCCAGATTCCCCCTCCAATCCACTTGGGCAAGCTACTCTTTCATTCCTCTGTAACCTCCTTTATTCCATTGCGATACTGATACATCTGACTTCTGCTTCTCCCTCTGAAATTGCAGTGTGAGGAGGACTTCCGGGTCAACAAGGGAATGGCGGCGTAAGGAAAAGGTCTCTTGACAAAAAAGAAGGTAAACTGCCCCAAAATCGAATTTAGACAAATACTTAATATTGCATAACTATATTAATAAAAGGGGCAAGGATGATGTCTAAGAACAAGATTAAAAAGTCCGCTCCGAAGGCTGATAAACATAAAGAGACGCAGCAAGGCGACGGGCCTAGCTCCCCCACGGCAAGCCAGGACGGAGATAATAAGGGGGAATCGGTGACTCTGTCTTTGATTCTCGGAGAGATTCGTGAGTTCCGACAAGATAACAGCAAACAGCTGGAAGATATTAAAGGAGAAATAGTAAAAACTAACTCGCGGACAGATGAAGCCGAAGCGAGGATTGTTGGAATTGAAGAGAAGCTACAAAACGCAGAGGAAGTAATAGCAGAAATGCTGAAGCTGCAAGACCAGCTCCAGTGGAAACTAATAGATCAAGAAGGCCGCTCAAGAAGGGAAAATGTGAGGATTTACAGAGTTCCCGAAGGAACCGAAGGTAAACCCGGGTTGATGATTCCCTTCGTGGAGAAGCTGCTTAGAGAGAACCTTGATATACCGGCCGCAAAAGACCTACAGATAGAAAGGGCTCACCGCGCGTTGGCACCACAGCCTCCAGCAGGCGCCCAGCCCAGATCGATTCTGGTCAGATTTCTCAGTTACAGAACGAAGGAAGGGATGCTTAAAAGGGCATGGCAAAAGAAAGGTTTCATGTGGAACAACTGTAAAATCAGTTTAGACCATGACTACGCACCGGGGATTCTTGCCAGACGGAAGGAATATACGGAAACACAGAGAGTCCTGAAGGAAAACAACATCAGATTCCAGACCCTGTATCCAGCTCGGCTGAGAGTCTTTTACGACGAAGGGACAAAAACTTACGCTACGGTGGAGGAGGCAACGTCGGACCTGGCGGACCGGGGACTACCTATTAAAGTTATCACCCAACCGGAGTCGCTACTGGAGAGGATTTGGCAGAAGTCGTGGCAGTCAGTGGGGCGAGGACGCTCCACACGAACCAGAGTGTCAAACTACAAGGAAAAGCTGCAAATATTCAGACGCGAATGTACAGAGAATACAGATTAATTAAGAGAAATGACTGAAAAGAGTAAATCGGACTTAAAGGTAAAATGAAAACTGGTAACTGAAAATAAACTAGGCGGAATAACTTGAATGACAGCAATTTGGTCGAGACATAAATAGGAGAAAATTCTCTATGATTATTCAAACTGCTGAGGGCCCTCTAACACAGGGTGAAGATAGAGGTTATCCCTCTGAACTGAGGCGGGTCGGTGCTCGGGCCTCACTGTGGGAAGTCGGGAAAAATTTTCAAATGTTACACGTTCAAAAATGTCCAGGGTGTGGTTATATGTCTCGGTTTACTGTTGAGAAGGGATTGCTTACTGTTTGGTTAGAAAAGGAGAGTGTTTTTTTTTCTACTAGAGAAAAATGCAAACTGAATTGGTAAAAATAATTTCCTATAATGTTAATGGGGTTTTGAATCCAATTAAAAGAAATAAGATTATGTCTAAATTGAAAAAAGAGAGGGCACAAATAGCTTTCCTCCAGGAAACACATATGAGCCAATCTGAACATGGAAAATTAAAAAGAATGGGCTTTAAGCACGTATTTTATTCATCATATAAATTGAGTCACAAAAGAGGGGTAGCTACTTTAATATCAAGTACTCTTAATTATGAACATATTTCAGAGACTAAAGACAAAGAAGGATGGTTCGTAAAAATCACAGGAAGAATAGAAGGTACAGAAATAACATTGCTGAATGTTTATGCTCCTCCAGGTTGTGAATGGTCATTTTATAGACACATTTTTGACCTAATGGTCAGTTCTCAAGGGGTAGTAATTTGTGGAGGGGATTTTAATATTAGATTAAATCCTATATTAGATTCTTCAAGAATAGTTACTCAGAATAAACCTCTGACTCAGAAAGTGAATTCATTGATGGAGGAGTTGGGAATTATAGATGTCTGGAGGGAATTACACCCTACTAGTAAAGATTATACATATTACTCTTTCCCTCATTCAGCCTATTCAAGGATAGACTATTTCTTTATCTTTAATACAGATAGACTCAGGATAAAAAACTGTAATATTGCAACAATTGATCTGTCGGATCATAGCCCAGTCTCTATGTCTCTAATCCTGGAAAGGAAAATGAGGAAAACACTATGGAGGCTAAACTCACATATACTCAATAACCCGAAAGTAATGGAGAGATTAAGGGGAGAAATCAAAGAATATCTAGACCTTAATGACACGGGAGAAACATCACCAGTGATCTTATGGGATGCATTGAAAGCTGTACTGAGAGGGAAAATTATTTCCACTACCACTCACATGAAAAAAATCAATGCACAAAAATTAGCAGACCTTCAAGGAAAATTAAAACAACTTCAAGTTGTAGATAGCAACAAAAGTAATTCAAATCGAAAACAGGAAATTAGGAAATTGCAAAGTGAAATTGGCGATATTTATACGTTGGAAACTCAAAGAAATTTTCTTTACTTGAGACAAAAGAATTGTGAAGTAGGAGGTAAATCAGCTAGATTATTAGCATATAAATTATGAAAACAACAAGCAGACAATACAATTCATAAAATAAAGAATCCAAAGACAAAGCTTGTGGAGAGTACAAAAGGGAAAATTCAAGAGAGTTTTGAAACATATTATCGAGAGCTGTACTCCCAACCCCGGGCCCCCATTGAGCCCTATATAGACAGTGTATTGAATTTTTTAGATCTACCTAAACTTACAGATTTACAAAATGAAAGTTTATTAGAACCAATAACTGTCAAAGAACTGAACATGGCCATCTCTCGGTTAAAGGCTGGAAAGTCCCCGGGTTCTGATGGGTTTACCTCAGAGTGGTACAAGTCCCTGAAGACACAGTTAGCCCCATTACTACTTAACACCTTTAATTGGATCTTGCAGAGAGGAGAAACTCCATCTTCCTGGAGAGAAGTGATTATTTCAGTTATTCCTAAAGAGGGTAAAGATAAACTAGAATGTGGCAATTATCGGCCAATTAGTGTTCTTAATTTAGATTATAAACTATTTACATCTATATTAGCGCGCAGATTGGAAAAGCTTTTACCTGGCCTAATCCACTTAGACCAGACTGGATTTATTCAACAAAGACAAACACTGGACAACATAAGGAGAACTCTGCACATATTAGAACAGGTTAATAAGAACGAGACAGAGACAATGGTAGTAGGATTGGACGCTGAGAAAGCTTTTGATTCGGTTAGTTGGGCATTCCTATACAGAGTGTTAGGAAGATTTGGCTTTCAAGAAAAGTTTATTAAAGTAATTCAGACTCTATATGACAGCCCTACAGCCCGAATTAAGATAAATGGGGACCTCTCTGACTCCTTCATCTTAGAGAGAGGCACTAGACAGGGATGCCCAATTTCTCCTCTCCTTTTTGCACTATATATTGAACCGCTTGCCCAACTAATAAGACAGAGCTAAATCGTAAAAGGTATCAAGGTGGCAGGGATTAAACAGAAAGTGGCGTTATTCGCAGATGATGTTTTGGTCTATCTGAGTAAACCAGAAAAATCATTTATAGGATTGTTTACACTGTTGGATGACTTTGGGAAAATATCAGGTTATAAAATAAATGTAAAGAAAACGCAGGTTATGTCCCTAAATTATACACCATCCAAAAAATTGCAGGATACATACGATCTTAAGTGGGAAGCTAAATCATTAAAATATTTAGGAATAACCCTGACGAAGGATCTTTCAACACTGTCACAGGTAAATTATGGGCCATTAATCTTAGAGATAAAAGCAGATATGCATAGATGGAATCTTATCCCCTTTTTAAGTTTAAATTCAAGGATAAATACTATAAAAATGAATATTCTTCCTCGGTTATTGTATCTTTTCCGTACTTTACCGGTGGAGGTGGATGATAATCAATTCAGGGAATGGGACAAATGGATTTCCCACTTCATTTGGCAAGGAAAGAAACCTAGAATTCGATATAACAACTTACAGTTAGGGAAGGAAGGAGGAGGTATGGTGCTTCCTTGCCTGAGAAATTATTTTTATGCCTCACAGATAACCCCTCTGTTATATTGGTGTAATAGGGAATATAAGGCTAGATGGAAGGAAATAGAATTTGGATTAGTTGACAGTTTTCCTCTACAGGCCTCAATAGCTGACAAAGGATTGATGGCCCAGTTGGAAAAATTTAAAAACAGTTGGATAAATTTTACATTAAAAGTATGGCAGAAGGTGGTTAATTCATGTGGAATTAAGAACATGTTAAAACTCTTTAGATGGTGTGTATATGATACCGAATTCCTTCCCAACAGAGGAGATAAAAGATTTGAGCTATGGATAAAGAAAGGTCTTACAACCTACCTCTCATTTATAGATAAAAAAGTATTACAAAGTTTCAAAATCCTGCAGGACAAACATGGCCTAGAACATAATGACTTTTTTAGGTACCTTCAAGTACGAAACTATGTTAACCAGAGTTGTAGATATACAGACCTATCAACAGTAGAATTAGAATTTTTCAAGATTCTGAATTCGGCTGGCAGTTCAATACCTAGTAAATCAGTTTCTCGATTATATAATGCACTCTCCCATGCTAAAAATGTAAATACACTGTATATTAAAGAGAAGTGGGAGAAAGAAGCGGGGTTGGTACTTTCAGAGGAGGCTTGGGGGAAAATCTGCAGCTTTCAATGGTCCTCGACTAATTCTTTGACTTGGAGAGAACATTGTTGGAAAAACATTGTAAGATACTTCAAGACCCCATATCAGGAAAAATATAAAGATACAAATGTGATGTGTTGGAGAAGGTGCGTCTCCAAGGAGGCAAATCATTTTCATATTTTCTGGGATTGCCCTAAATTAAGTCTATATTAGGAAGGTATTCATAGAACATTAGTTAAGGTACTTAGGTCCCAGAAACCTCTGAACTTTGAGACGCTCTATTTGGGGCATGTAATGTTTCTTGAACAGAAGGAAGATATAAAGTTGCTGCAGGCCCTCTTAGCGGCAAGTAAGAAATCAATCACTAGAAAATGGCTAAATCCAATACCACCTACATTAGAAGATTGGTACGAAATTATCTTGGAAATATTTAAAATGGAAAAGTTGACTTACTCCCTGAGAATTCAAAAAGAAAAATTTTATCAAATCTGGAATAAATGGATTGAATATATAACCCCAATGCGAGCAGACTTTAGATGACTCTCCTAATGATTTAAACTGCTCTTCTCATCAACACAGTAATATTGCTAACGTAAGCACCCCTAGTCTAAATGTCTTTTTTTTTTGTTTTCTTTTGGAAAATAGAGAATTAACACTAGTAAAGGGAAAGATTTGGGAAAGGGATAAAAAAATGAAAAAATTAAGTAAATAAGTACATAGGGATTGGATAATTATGTCTGCGGGCAGGAGCAAGCATGAACAAATTAGGATATAAACACCTACAATGGTTGTTACATAGGCTTACATACAACATTTTGGACCAGTGGAAATGGTCCAGAAGGGTTATATGGAAACTATTATTACCATTTTTCTTAACAACTAATACCATTACCTAGCCTAATAGGTTAGATTTACCACAGTACATAATTATCTATTTAAGTGTTTATTTTCCTTTTATATCATCTCAATGTGTACTTAAGAACATATAAATAATTGTAGTTTTATACATATAAAAAAATGGAAAAGGTTATATGTGTGAAAAAAGTACATGATATTTGTGAATTCCTTATCCAAATAAAAACAAAATTATAAAAAAAGAAATTGCAGTATGAATTCAATCGTACTATGATCCCTGCCTCCTTTATGCTAAGCTCCCTAATAATACCCAATCTAAGATCGCTTTTCCCTGAGTAGGCTCAAGCACAAGCTGCTCTAAAAAGCCACCTTGTAGGCATTCAACAAATTCCCTCTTTTACAATCCAATGCCAATATGATTTTCCCAATCCCCTTGCATATTGAAGTCTCCCATTACAATTGTGACATTACCCTTATTACGTGCCCTTTCCAGCTCCCTTCACAATCTCAACCTCAGTTCTTGGCTACTATTTGGAGGCCTATAGATGATTTTCAGAATGTCTTTTTTTTTAACCCTGTGACAAAAAAAAGCCAGTTATCAGAAGGTTGATGCCAATAAGAGGACAATGGGGGGACCTTCAGAGATGTTAATGAGAGACGAGAGGGATTAACGGAAAGGAGACACAGTTCCGAGTATTGTCAGAGACAGGGGGCTTTGAACCCTGAACTGTTTGAAGTGTGATGGACAGGCGATACCCCAGCAGGGGGATAAAAAGGGACAGGTTCGCTAAGGTAACAGACACACGACTCCACGAGGTAACGAGACCCTAAAAGCGGTGTGCCCCCCACTAGTTGGTGGGAGTTTTTGGAGGTCTGTTCGCGGGACCAGCCATAGACGCACAGGGTGGAAAGGTACGGATCGGCGGGAACCTGGTGTGTGTGTCCGCCCTTGCCTGGGTGCCGGGTTCACCGCAGAAGAACAATCGTATCTGGAACGGAGGGGTCACAGTCGGTGACCTCAGAAGACATTACAAAGGGCTCGTCCGAAAGCTGACTGCGAGGAATATCGAAGGTCTGTTTGGAATCCGATTTGAATATTCATTCGTTCTCTCTCTCCCCCCCCCACCCCCAACAGCACAACAGTGATTACTGTGAACTGAACTGAACTCAATTGAACTGAACTTTGCGTCACTTGAAACTCGTCATTTACCCCTAGACAGCGATAGAGCTTGATTGATCCTATTATCCTAGTTCTGTGTACATGCGTGTTTATCATTGCTGAACTGTTGCATTTATTATCCTTTTGTTTAGAGTACTGTGTTGCTTATTTCTTTAATAAAACTTTCATAGTTCCAGTAATCCAGACTCCAACTAAGTGGTCCATTTCTGCTGGTTTGGCAACCCAGTTACGGGGTACGTAACATAAGTGGGGTTCTCGTCCGGGATTTTGAACGGTAAATTTGGGACAGGGTAAATTGATTGGGTTAAAATTCTCGAAAGAAAGAAAAGGCAAACAGCAGAAATGGAGATTGAGGAATTTCTAAAGGCGCTGACCTTGGAGGCATTAGAGGATGCCAGGAAAGCGGAATTGGCAGCTGTGGCCAAACGGTTGAATCTTTTTAAAGGGAAGTGGACAATGAGGAGAGAGGAGATACACAGAGCTATCGTAGAGCACTATGTATCTAAAAGTGTGTTTCCCCAAGGGGAGCTGGAGGTTGTATCTATGGGAAAACCTGGTGGAGACGCAGTACAGGTGCAGATTGAAAAACTGAGACTCGAGCACGAGTTCCAGGTACGGCAGCTAGAACATGAAGAGAAACAGTTAGAACGGCAAGAGAGAGAGAGACAGTTAGAACGGCGAGAGAGAGAGACAGTTAGAGCGGCAAGAGAGAGAGAGGCACAAACAGTTGGAGCGAGAAGAGAAGCAGTTGGAGCGAGAAGAGAAACAGAGGGAAAGGGAATTCGAGCTGGAGAGGTTAAAGATAAGGGCAGAGCAGGGGCCCATGCCAAACCAAGGTGGAGGGTTCAGGGCGACCCAGGAGGTTAGGTTGGTTCCCCCATTTGATGATACCAATGTGGATCGGTACTTTCTCCATTTCGAAAAAGTTGCTGCAAGTCAGGACTGGCCGAGGGATAAGTGGGCTGTTTTGCTTCAGAGTGTACTTAAAGGGAAAGCCCAACAAGCTTACTCGGCTTTGTCTGCGGAAGATGCCCAGAGGTATGAGGTGGTGAAAGAGGCCATCCTCAGGATTTATGAGTTGGTCCCGGAGGCATACCGACAGAGGTTCCGGAATGTGAGGAAGCAGTGGGACTGCACATATTTAGAGTTTGCCCGTGAGATGCAGACATATTGTGAGCGTTGGTGCGCCTTGAAAGGGGTAAATGGGGATCGGCGGGAACCTGGTGTGTGTGTCCACCCTTGCCTGGGTGCTGGGTTCACCACAGAAGAACGATCGTATCTGGAACGGAGGGGTCACAGTCGGTGACCTCAGAAGACATTACAAAGGGCTCGCCCGACAGCTGACTGTGAGGAATATCGAAGGTCTGTTTGGAATCCGATTTGAATATTCATTCGTTCTCTCTCTCTCCCCCCCCACCCCCCACAGCACAACAGTGATTACTGTGGACTGAACTGAACTCAATTGAACTGAACTTTGCGTCACTTGAAACTGGTCATTTACCCCTAGACAACGATAGAGCTTGATTGATCCTGTTATCCTAGTTCTGTGTACATGTGTGTTTATCATTGCTGAACTGTTGCATTTATTATCCTTTTGTTTAGAGTACTGTGTTGCTTATTTCTTTAATAAAACTTTCATACTTCCAGTAATCCAGACTCCATCTAAGTGGTCCATTTCTGCTGGTTTGGCAACCCAGTTACGGGGTACGTAACAACCCTTATAATTTCTTAACTCCACCCAAAGATTCAGCATTCTCTGACCCTATGTCACCTCTTTTTAAGGAGGTATTTCCATCTCTTACCAACAGAGTCACACCACTGCCTGTGCCTTCCTGCCTGTCCTTTCAATCCAAACTACAGTATGTCCTTTGATGTTAAGCTCCCAACTATGATCTTCTTTCAGCCACAACTCAGTGATGCCCACAATGTCATACCCATCAATCTCTCATTGCACTACGAGTTCGTCCACCTCATTCCGAATGCTATGTGCATTTAAATACAGCACCTTCAGTCCTGCATTCTTCGCACTTTTGAATTTTGTGTCTGTGGTACAATTTAACTCTTTGCTCTGTCTGCATTTGTATCTAATCATTGGCTTGTCCTTCCTTACATTCATGTTACACCCTTCATCTACTTGTAAACTGCTGGCTCATCCTCATCTCTATCATACTGGTTCCCATCCCCCTGCCATATTAATTCAAACCACTCCCAACAGCTCTAGTAAACCTGCCCACAAGGATATTGGTCCCCCTCAGATTCAAGTGTGACTCGTCCCTCTTGTACAGGTCACACCTGCCCCAGAAGCGGTCCCAATTATTCTGAAATCTGAATCCCTGACCCCTGTTCCAATTTTTCTGCCACGTCATTTTATTCCTGTCTTCACAACCATGTAGGACAGGCAGGAATCCTGGTATTACTATACTTGAGGTCCTGCTTCTTAGCTTCCTTCCTAACTCCCTGTATTCTGCTTTCAGGACCCTCTCCCTTTTTCTACCTACATCGTTGGTACCAATATGTACCACGACTTCTGTCTGCTCACCCTCCCTTTTCAGGATATTGTGGACATGTTTAGAAGCATAGCGGATCCTGGCACCAGGGAGGCAAACTACCATCTGTGTTTCTTTTTCACATCCACAGAATCGTCTAAATATAGGGTCCCCTATTAGTCATAGTCATACTTTATTGATCCCAGGGGAAATTGGTTTTCATTACAGTTGCACCAAAACTGTTGCCATCATCCTATGATTCCTATGCTTCTGAGCCACAGGGCCAGACTCACTGCTGTTACTGCCCCCAGGTAAATCCCACCCCCCACCCCCCAGCAGTACTCAAAATGGAGTCCTTATTGTTGAAGGGGTTGGCCACAGTGGATGCTCTCCACTATCTGATGTTCTCCCTTCCCTCTCCTGTCAGTCACCCATTTATCTGTCTCCTGTAGCCTTGTGGCGACTACCTCCCTATAGCTCCTGTCTATCACCTCTTCATTTTGCCTAAAAAGCTGAAGGTCATCAAGCTGTAGCTCCAGTTCCTTAACATGGTCTCTAAGGAGCTGCATCTTGATGCACCTGCATCAGATGTGGCCATCAAGGAAGCTGGTAGTCTCTGACACCCACAACAGAGCACTGCTCTGTAGACCTACCCCCATTCTCCCAAGAGTTAAATAAGAAATAAGAAATTATAGATGAACTTACCTACTTTCCTTGCCTCCACCTGTTCTCACTGAAGCCCTGTTGAGCCAAAGCCTTACCACTCTGACTCAGACCACTCCAATGAGAACCGTTCCTATGATGACCGCTCCGCTAGACAGCACCCCTCTTTTATGGAATGCAGCAGGCCATGCAGCATCTCTAGGAAGAGGTACAGTCAATGCTTCGGGCCGAGACCCTTCGTCAGGACTAACTGAAGGAAGAGCTAGCAAGAGATTTGAAAGTGGGAGGGGGAGGGGGAGATCCAGAATGATAGGAGAAGACAGGAGGGAGAGGGATGGAGCCAAGAGCTGGACAGGTGATTGGCAAAAGGGATATGAGAGGATCATGGGACAGGAGGCCCAGGGAGAAGGAAAAGGGGGAGGGGTGGGGAACCCAGAGGACTGGCAAGGGGTATAGTCAAAGGAGAGAGAGAGAGAGAATGTGTGTATATAAATAAATAACGGATGGGGTATGAGGGGGAGGTGGGGCATTTGCAGAAGTTAGAGAAGTCAATGTTCATGCCATCAGTTTCCGCAGGCCAGACAGCATCCATAGAAAGAAGCACAGTCGACGTTTCGGGCCGAGACCCTTAGTTGCTGTCTTGCTTTCTTTATAACTGCATGAATATGTTGGGACCAGGTTAGATCCTCAGAGATCTTGACATGCAGGAACTTGAAGCTGCTCACTCTCTCCACTTCTGATCCCTCTATGAGGATTGGTATGTGTTCCTTCGTCTTAACCTTCCTGAAGTCCACAATCAGCTCTTTCATTTTACTGCTGTTGAGTGCCAGGTTGTTGCTGAGACACCACTCCACTAGTTGGCATATCTCACTCCTGTACACCTGCTCGTCACCATCTGAGATGCCACCAACATTGGTTGTATCGTCAGCAAGTTTATAAATGGTACTTGAACACAGTCCTGGGTATATAGAGAGTAGAGCAGTGGGCTAAGCACATACCCCTGAGATGCCCCAGTGTTGATTATCAGCTAAAAGGAGATGTTATCACCAATCCACACAGAATGTTGTCTTCAATTAGGACATTGAGGATCCAATTGCAGAGGGAGGTACAGAGTCCCAGATTCTGTAACTTCTCAATCAGGACTGTGGGAATAATGGTATTAAATGTTAAGGTATAGTCAATGAACAGCATCCTGACTTAGGTGTTTGTGTTGTCCAGGTGGTCTAAGGCCGTGTGAAGAGCCATTGAGATTGCATCTGGCGTCGACATATTGTGGCGATAGGCAAATTGCAATGGGTCCAAATCCTTGCTGAGGCAGGAGTCCAATCTAATCATGACCAACCTCTCAAAGCATTTCATCACTGTAGATGTGAGTGATACTGGGCAATGGTCATTAAAGCAACTCATATTATTCTTTTTAGGCAATGGTATTATTGTCGCTTTTTTGAAGCAAGTGGGAACTTCTGCCTGTAGCACTGAGAGGTTGACAATGTCCAGCTGGTTGGCTCAGGTTTCCAGAGACTTACCAGGTACTCCGCTGGGACCTTCCGCCTTGTGAGGATTCACTCTCTTTAAAGACAGCCCAACATTGGCAGAGATCACAGGGTCATCTTATTCTCAGTTGACTTCAGTTTTTGGCTTCCTGCATTTCCCAGTGAATAGTTAGCCATGCAAGCACACAAAGTCAACTTCCATCACTAAGGACACAAATCATCTGGGATTTTCCCTCTTCTCATTACTATCACTGGGGAGGTGGTACAGGAGCCTGAAGACCCATATGCAATCAACTAACTCTTCTCCATAGATGGTGCCTGGCCTGCTGAGTTCCTCCAGCATTCTGCGTGTGTTGCTCAATTATTTAGGAACAGCTTCTTCCCCAATCAGAGAGAGCCAAACCACATCTCCAGTCAGAGAAAGCCAAGCCACATCTCCAATGAGAGAGAGCCTAAGGACATCTCCAGCAGAGAGAGCATAACTACATCTCCAATCAGAGAGAGCAAAACTACATCTCCAGTAAGAGAGAGCCCAAACACATCTCCATTCAGAGAAAACTGAACCACATCTCCGATCAAAGAGAGACTAACCACATCTCCGATCAAAGAGAGACTAACCACATCTCCAATCAGAGAGAGACTAACCACATCTACAATCAGAGAGAGCTTGACCACATCTCAGTGAGAGACACTCTAACCACATCTCCAATCAGAGAGAGACTAAACACATCTCCAGTCAGACAGAGCAAATACCTCTCCAATCAGAGAGATCCTAAACACATCTGCAATCTGAGAGCACCTCACCACATCTCCAGTAACAGAGAGTCTAAACACATCTGCAGTCTGAGAGAGCCTAACCACATCTCCACTCAGAAAGAGACTAGTCACATCTCCTGTCAGAGAGAGTCTCCAACCACATCTCCAGCAGAGAGAGACTAACCCCATCTCCAATCAGAGAGCATAACCACATCTCCAATCAGAGAGAGTCTAACCACATCTCCAATCAAGGAGATCCTAACCATATCTCCAGTCAGAGGGAGACTAACCACATCTCCTGTCAGAGTCTAACCACATCTCCAGCAGAGACAGACAAACCACATCTCCAATCAGGGAGAGCATAAACACATCTTCAATCACTGACAGCCTAATCATATCTTCAATCAGACAGGGCCAAACAACATCTCCAATTAGGAAGAGCCTAACCACATCTCCAGTCAGATAGAGCCTAACCACTTCTCCAATCAGAGAGAAACTAACTATATCTCAACTGAGAGAGAGCCTAACCACATCTCCAATCAGAGAAAGCCAAACCACATCTCCAATCAGAGAGAGACAAACCACATTTCTAATCTGGGAGAGCATAACCACATCTGCAATCATTAAGAGCCTAATCATATCTCCAAACAGAGAGAGCCGAACAGCATCTCCAATCAGAGAGAGCCTGACCACATCTCAGTGAGAGAGACTCTAACCACATCTCCAATCAGAGAGAGACTAAATACATCTCCAGTCAGACAGAGCAAATACATCACTAATCAGAGAGAAACTAAACACATCGCAATCTGAGAGCACCTCACCACATCTCCGGTCAGACAGATCAAACACCTCTCCAATCAGAGAGATCCTAAACACATCTGCAATCCAAGAGCACCTCACCACATCTCCAGTAACAGAGAGTCTAAACACATCTGCAGTCTGAGAGAGCCTAACCACATCTCCACTCAGAAAGAGACTAATCACATCTCCTGTCAGAGAGAGTCTCCAACCACATCTCCAGCAGAGAAAGACTAACCCCATCTCCAATCAGAGAGCATAACCACATCTCCAATCAGAGAGAGTCAAAAAACATCTCCAGTCAGAGAGAGCCGAACAACATCTCCAATCAGAAAAAGCCCAACCACATCTCCAATCAGAGATAGACTAACCACATCTCCAGTCAGCGAGATCAAACCACATCTCCAAGGAGCGCAAGGCAAACCATATCTCCAGTCAGACAGACCAAAGAACATCACCAAACAGAGAGAGCCAAAGCAAATGTCCAGTCAGGGAGAAACTAACCACACCTCCGATCAGAGAGAAACTAACCACATCTGTGATCAGAAAACACCTCACTACATCTGCAGTGAGTGAGAGTCGAAACATATCTCCAGTCACAGAGAACAAACACATCTCCAATAAGAGAGAAAGTAACCACATCTGCAATCAGCGAGCGCCTCAACACATCTCCAGTAACAGAGAGTCTAACCACATCTCAAGTCAGAGTGAGACTACCCACATATCCAGTTAGATCGAGTCTAACCACATCACAAATCAGAGAGGCATAACCACATCTCCAATCAGAGAGAGTCGATGCACATCTCCAGTCAAAGAGAACAAATACATCACCAATAAGAGAGAAAGTAGCACATCTGGAATCAGAGAGCGCCTCACCACATCTCCAGTAACAGAGAGTCCAATCACATCTCCAATCAGAGAGAGCTGAACCACATCTCCAATAAGAGAGAGCATAACCACATCACCATTCAGAGACAGCCTCAGCACATCTCCAGTCAGAGGGAGACCAACCACATCTCCAGTCAGAGAGAGACTAATCATATCTCCAATCAGAGAGAGCATAACAACATCTACAATCAGAGAGGGCATAACCACATCTCCAATCAGAGAGAGTCGAAACACATCAACAGTCAGAGAGAACAAATACTTCTCCAATCAGGGAGAAAGTAACCACATCTGCAATCAGATAGCACCTCACCAATTTCCCAATAAGAAAGAGTCTAACCACATCTCCTGTCAGAGAGAGAGAGAGAGACAAATCACATCTCCAATCAGAGAGAGCCTAAAATATCTCCAGCAGAGAGAACTGAAGCACATCTCCAGTCAGAGAGAGTCTAATCACATCTCCAATCAGTGAGAGCATAACCACATCTACAATCAGAAAGAGTCTAAGCACATCTGCAGCAGAGAGAGCATAACTACATCTCCAATCAGAGAGAGCATAACTATATCTCCAATCAGAGAGAGCCTAACCACTTCTGCAGCAGAGAGAGCCTAACCACATCCCCAATCAGAGAGAGCCTAACTACATCTCCAATCAGAGAGAGCATAACCACATCTCCAATCAGAGAGAGCCTAAGCACATCTGCAGCAGAGAGAGCATAACTACATCTCCAATCAGAGAGTGCAAAACTACATCTCCAGTAAGAGAGAGCCCAAACACATCTCCATTCAGAGAGAGCCAAACCACATCTCCACTCAGAGAGAGCCAAATCACATCTCCAGTAAGAGAGAGCCCAAACACATCTCCAATCAGAGAGAGCATAACTACATCTCCAATCAGGGAGAGCCTAACCACATCTCCAATCAGAGAGAGCCTAACCACATCTACAATCAGAGAGAGCCTAACTACATCTCCAATCAGGGAGAGCTTAACCACATCTCCAATCAGATAACCCTAACCACATCTCGAATCAGAGACAGCCTAACCCGATCACCAGTCAGCGAGAGACTAACCACATTTCCAAGGAGCATGACCCTAACCACATTTCCAATGAGGGAGAGACTAAACACATCTCCAGTCAGTCAGACCAAACAACATCACCAAACAGCGAGATGCTAAGTACATGTCTAGTCAGGGAGAACCTACCCACACCTCCAGTCAGAGAGAAACTAACCAATCTGCAATCAGAGAGAGCCTAACTACATCTCCAATCAGAGAGAGCATAACCACATCTGCAATCAGAGAGAGCCTAAGCACATCTCCAGTCAGAGAAAGCCAAGCCACATCTTTAATGAAAGAGAGCCTAAGGACATCCCCAGCAGAGAGAGCATAACTACATCTCCAATCAGAGAGAGCAAAACTACATCTCCAGTCAGAGAGAGCTGAACCACATCTCCGATCAGAGAGAGACTAACCACATCTACAATCAGAGAGAGACTAACCACGTCTACAATCAGGGAGAGCTTAACCACATCTCCAATCAGATAACCCTAACCACATCTCGAATCAGAGACAGCCTAACCCGATCACCAGTCAGCGAGAGACTAAACACATTTCCAAGGAGCGCGGCCCTAACAACATTTCCAATGAGAGAGAGACTAAATGTGTCTCCAGTCAGTCAGACTAAATAACATCACCAAACAGAGAGATCCTAAGTACACGTCCAGTCAGGGAGAACCTAACCACACCTCCAATCAAACAGAAACTAACCACACCTGCAATAAGAGAACGCCTCACTACATGTCCAGTGCATGCGAGTCTAACAAATCTCCAGTCATAGAGATCCCCACATCTTCAGTCACAGAGACTAACCACTTCTCCAGTCTGGGAGAGAATAACCACATCTCCAATCTTAGAGAAACTAATGTGACGAAAGAGGGTTACAAAAGTACACATAGACTAAGATGTTAACTGTCCTGTGTAGCACCAGTGGGATCAGCAGTTGATCTGCCACCTGTCTTCAGGAGAGAGAGATAAGTAAGACAATGGAGCAGCATTTGGAAATGTTAATGAAGAGACGAGAGAGTTTAACGGAAGGAGACACCAGTCTGAGTATTGTCAAGACCGGCTCCTTTTGAACCCTGAACTGTTTGAAGTGTGATGGACAGGCGATACCCCAGCAGGGGGATAAAAAGGGACAGGTTCGGTAAGACACAACACATGACACCACGAGGTAACGAGACCCTGGAAGCGGTGTGCCCCCACAAGTCGGTGGGAGTTTTGGAGGTCTGGTCGCGGGACCGGCCATAGACGCACAGGGTGGAAAGATACGGTTGGCGGGAACCTGGTGTGTGTCCGCCCTTGCTTGGGTGCCGGGTTCACCGCTGAAGAACAATCGTGTCTGGAACGGAGGGGTCACAGTCGGTGACCTCAGAAGACATTACAAAGGGCTCGCCTGAAAGCTAACTGCGAGGAATATCAAAGGTCTATTGAATCCGATTTGAATATCAGCATTGGCTCTCTCTCTCCCCAACGGCACAACGGCGATTACTGCGAACTGAACTAAACTGAACTCTGTTACTTGTGATTGAACATTTTACCTCTAGACTGCGATAGAGCTGATTGACCCTATTATCCTAGTTCTGTGTACATGTGTGTTAATTCATTGCTAACCTGTTGCATTTATATCCTTACTATTAGAGTACTGTGCTGCTTATTTCTTTAATAAAACTTTCTTAGTTCCAGTAATCCAGACTCCAACTGAGTGATCCATTTCTGATGGTTTGGCAACCCAGTTACGGGGTACGTAACACTAAACACATCTCCAGTCGGAGAGAGACGAACCACATCTCCAGTCAGAGAGAGTCAAACCACATCTCCTATAAGGAGAGCCTAACTACTTCTACAATCAGAGAGAAGCTAACCACATCTCAACTGAGAGAGAGCAAAACCACATCTCCAGTGAGAGAGACTCAAATCACATCTCCAATCGGAGAGCGCCTAACTACATCTACAATAAGAGACAAAGTAATCACATCTGCAATCAGATAGCGCCTAAGCACATCTGCAGCAGAGAGAGCATAACTAAATCTCCAATCAGAGAGAGCATATCTACATCTCCAATAAGAGAGCCTAACCACATCTCCAATCAGAGAGAGCCTAAGCACATCTGCAGCAGAGAGAGCATAACTACATCTCCAATCAGAGAGAACATAACTATATCTCCAATCAGAGAGAGCCCAACCACTTCTCCAGCAGAGAGAGCCTAACCACATCCCCAATCAGAGAGAGCCTAACTACATCTCCAATCAGAGAGAGCATAACCACATCACTAACCACATCTCCAGTCAGAGAAAGCCAAGCCACATCTCCAATGAGAGAGAGCTTAAGGACATCTCCAGCACAGAGAGCATAAGTACATCTCCAATCAGAAAGAACAAAACTACATCTCCAGTAAGAGAGAAGCCCAAACACATCTCCATTCAAAGAGAGCTCAAACACATCTTCAATCAGAGAAAACCAAACCACATCTCCGATCAGAGGGAGACTAACCACATCTCCAATCAGAGAGAGCCTAACCACATCTACAATCAGAGAGAGCCTAACCATGTCTCCAATCAGAGATCTTACCCATATCTCCAGTCAGAGAGAGCATAACCACATCTGCAATCAGAGAGAGCCTAACTACATCTCCAATCAGAGAGAGCTTAACCACATCTCCAATCAGATAACCCTAACCACATCTCGAATCAGAGACAGTCTAACCCGATCACCAGTCAGCGAGAGACTAACCACATTTCCAAGGAGCGCGACCCTAACCACATTTCCAATGAGAGAGAGACTAAATGTGTCTCCAGTCAGTCAGACTAAATAACATCACCAAACAGCGAGATGCTAAGTACATGTCTAGTCAGGGAGAACCTACCCACACCTCCAATCAGAGAGAAACTAACCACATCTGCAATCAGAGAGAGCCTAACTACATCTCCAATCAGAGAGAGCATAACCACATCTCCAATCAGAGAGAGCCTAAGCACATCTGCAGCAGAGAGAGCGTCACTACATCTCCAATCAGAGAGACCCTAACCACATCTCCAGTCAGAGAAAGCCAAGCCACATCTCCAATGAGAGAGAGCCTAAGGACAGCTCCAGCAGAGAGAGCATAATTACATCTCTAATCAGAGAGAGCGAAACTACATCTCCAGTAAGAGAGAGCCCAAACACATCTCCATTCAGAGAGAGCCCAAACACATCTCCAATCAGAGAAAACCGAACCACATCTACGATCAGAGAGAGACTAACCACATCTACAATCAGAGAGAGACTAACCACGTCTCCAATCAGAGGGATCTTACCCACATCTCCAGTCACAGAGAGCGTAACCACGTCTGCAATCAGAGAGAGCCTAACTACATCTCCAATCAGAGAGAGCTTAACCACATCTCCAATCAGATAACCCTAACCACATCTCGAATCAGAGACAGCCTAACCCGATCAACAGTCAGCGAGAGAATAAACACATTTCCAAGGAGCACGACCCTAACCACATTTCCAATGAGAGAGAGACTAAACGCGTCTCCAGTTAGTCAGACCAGATAACATCACCAAACAGAGAGATCCTAAGTACACGTCCAGTCAGGGAGAACCTAACCACACCTCCAATCAAACAGAAACTAACCACACCTGCAATAAGAGAACGCCTCACTACATGTCCAGTGCATGCGAGTCTAACAAATCTCCAGTCATAGAGATCCCCACATCTTCAGTCACATAGACTAACCACTTCTCCAGTCTGGGAGAGAATAACCACATCTCCAATCTCAGAGAAACTAACCACATCTCCAGTCGGAGAGAGACGAACCACATCTCCAGTCAGAGAGAGTCGAACCATATCTCCTATAAGGAGAGCCTAACTACTTCTGCAATCAGAGAGAAGCTAACCACATCTCAACTGAGAGAGAGCAAAACCACATCTCCAGTGAGAGAGTCTCAAACCACATCTCCAATCGGAGAGCACCTAACTACATCTACAATAAGAGAGAAAGTAATCACATCTGCAATCAGATAGCGCCTAAGCACATCTGCAGCAGAGAGAGCATAACTACATCTCCAATCAGAGAGAGCATATCTACATCTCCAATAAGAGAGCCTAACCACATCTCCAGCAGAGACAGCCTAACCACTTCTCCAATCAGAGAGTGCGAAAACACATCTCTAATCAGAGAGAGTGTGCCACATTGCCAACCTGAGAGAGCCTAACCACATCTCCAATCAGAGAGAGCCTAAGCACATCACCAATCTGAGAGAGCCTAACTACATCTCCAATCATAGAGAGCCTAAGCACATCTCCATCATCAGAGGGAGCGTAACCACATCTCAAATCATTGAGAGCCTAATCATGTCTCCACTCAGAGACAGCGTGCCACATCTGCAATCAGAGAAAGCCTAACCAGATCTCCAATCGGAGAGAGCCTAACCACATCACCAATCAGAGATAGCCTAACCACATCTCAGCAGAGGGAGCATAACTACAACTCCAATCAGAGAGAGCAAAACTACACCTCCAACCAGAGAGAGCCTAACCACATCTCCAGCAGAGAGAGCCTAACCACATCTCCAATCAGAGAGAGCCTAACCACATCTCCAATGACAGTGAGCCTAACCACATCTCCAATCAGAGAGAGACTAAACATATCTGCAGTAAGAGACAGCCTAAGCACATCTCCAGTCAGATGGAGACCAACCAGATATACAGTCAGAGTGACCATAACAATTTCGACAATCAGAGAGGTCATAAACACATCTGCAATCAGAAAGTGTCGAAACACATCTCCAGTCAGAGTGAACAAATACTTCTCCAATCAGATAGCGCCTCACCACATCCCCAATAGGAATGAGTCGAACCACATCTCCAGTCCTGGAGAGCCTAACCACATCTCCAATCAGAGAGAGACAAATCACATTACCAATCAGAGAGAGCCTAACCACATCTCCAATAACAGGGAGCGTAACCACATCTCAAATCGTTGAGAGCCTAATCATATCTCCACTCAGAGAGAGCGTGCCACATCTCCAATCTAAGAAAACCTAACCAGATCTCCAATCAGAGAGAGCCTAACCACATCACCAATCAGAGATAGCCTAAACACATCTCCAGCAGAGAGAGCATAACTACATCTCCAATCAGAGAGAGCAAAACTACATCTCCAATCAGAGAGAGCATAAGCACATCTCCAATCAGAGAGAGCTTAACCACATCTCATATCAGAGAGTGGCTAACCACATCTCATATCAGAGAGAGCCTAACCACATCTCATCAGAGGGAGCATAACTACATCTCCAATCAGAGAGAGTCTAACCACATCACCAATGACAGTGAACCTAACCACATCTCCAATCAGAAAGAGACTAACCATATCTGCAGAAAGAGACAGCCTAAGCACATCTCCAGTCAGAGGGAGACCAACCAGATATACAGTCAGAGTGACCATAACAATTTCGACAATCAGAGAGGGCATAACCACATCTGCAATCAGAGAGAGTCGAAACACATCTCCAGTCAGAGAGAACAAATACTTCTCCAATCAGAGAGAAAGTAACCACATCTACAACCTGATAGCGCCTCACCACATCCCCAATAGGAAAGAGTCGAACCATATCTCCAGTCTTAGAGAGCCCAACCACATCTCCAATCAGTGGGAGCATAACCACATCTCAAATAGTTGAGAGCCTAATCATATCTCCACTCAGAGAGAGCGTGCCACATCTCCAATCAGAGCAAGCCTAACCAGATCTCCAATCAGAGAGAACCTATCCACATCACCAATCAGTGATAGCCTAAACACATCTCCAGCAGAGAGGCATAACTACATCTCCAATCAGAGAGAGCCTAAGCACATCTGCAGCAGAGACAGCCTAACCACATCTCGAATCAGAGACAACCTAACCAGATCTTCAGCCAGCGAGAGACTAACCACATTTCCAAGGAGCGCGACTCTATCCACATCTTCAATCAGAAAGGGACTAAACACATCTCCAGTCAGTCAGACCAAACAACATCACCAACCAGAGAAACCCTAAGTACATGTCCAGTCAGGGAGAACCTAACCACACCTCCAATCAGAGAGAAATTAACCACATCAGCAATCAGAGAAGGCCTCACTACATGTCCAGTGAGTGTGAGTCTAACCACATCTCCAGTCAGAGAGATTCACACATCTCCAGTCTCAGAGCCTAACCACTTCTCCAGCCTGAGAGAGAATAACCACAGCTCCAATCAGAGAGAGCTTAACCACATCTACGTTCAGAGAGACCATAACCACATATCCAATCAGAGAGAGCCTAAGCACATCTGCAGCAGAGAGAGCATAACTACATCTCCAATCAGAGAGTGAATAACTATATCTCCAATCAGAGAGAGCCTAACTACATCTCCAGCAGAGAGTGCCTAAACACATCTCAAATCAGAGAGAGTGTGCCACATCTCCAATCTGACAGAGTCTAACCACATCTCCAATGAGAGAGAGACTAAGGACATCTCCAGCAGAGAGAGCATAAATACATCTCCAATCAGGGAGAGCCTAAGTACATCTGCAGCAGAGAGAGAGCATAACTACATCTCTAATCAGAGAGAGCCTAACGACATCTCCAATCAGAGAGAGCCTAACCACATCTCCAGTCAGAGAGAGCGTAACCACATCTCCAGCAGAGGGAGCATAACTACAACTCCAATCAGAGAGAGCCGAATAACATCTCCAATCAGATAGAGCTTAACCACATCTGCAGTCAGAGGGAGCCTAACCACATCTCCCATCAGAGACAGCCTAACTACATCTCCAGTCAGCGAAAGACTAACCATATCTCCAAGGAGAGCGAGCCTATCCACATCTCCAGTCAGACAGACCATGCAAGATCACCAAAAAGAGCGAGCCTAAGGATGTGTCCAGTCAGGGAGAACCTAACCACACCTCCAATCAGAGAGAAACCACATCTGTGATCAGAGAACACCTCACAACATCTCAAGTGAGAGTCTACCCACACCTCCAGTCAGAGAGATCCCCACATCTCCAGTCACAGAGCCTCACCAATTCTCCAGTCTGAGAGAGCATAACCACATCTCCAGTCAGTGTGATACCAACCACATCTTCAATGAGAGCAAGCCTATGCACATATCCAATGAGAGAGAACCGAAACACATCATCCAGTCAGAGAGAGCCGAAGCACATGTCCAGTCAGGGAGAAATTAACCACACCTCCAGTCAGACTGAGCCGAAACATGTTCAGTCAGAGAGTGCCTAACCACACCTCCAATTAGATAGAGTCCAACCACATCTCCAGTCAGAGTGAGACTACCCACATATCCAGTTAGAGCGAGCCTAACCACATCTCAAATCAGAGAGAGCCTGAACAAATCTCAGTGAGAGATACTCTAAATGACATCTCCAGTTAGAGAGAGCATAACCACATCTACAATCAGAGAGAACGTAACCACATCTCCAATCAGAGAGAATCGAAACATATTTCCAGTCAGAGAGAACAAACACATCTCCAGTAAGAGAGAAAGTAACCACATCTGCAATCAGAGAGCACCTCACCACACCTCCAGTAACAGTGAGTCTAACCACATCTCCAATCAGTGTAGCCTAACCACATATCCAATCAGAGAGCGCTAAACATATCTCCAGTAAGAGAGAGCAGAATGGCATCACCAATCAGAGAGAGCATCAGCACATCTCCAATCAGAAGGAGACTAAGCACATATCCAGTCAGAGAGAGACTAAACACATCTCCCATGAGAGAGACTCAAATCACATCTCCAATCAGAGAGAGCATAACAACATCTACAATCAGAGAGGGCATAACCACATCTCCAATCAGAGAGTATCTAAACACATCTCCAGTCAGAGAGAACAAATAAATCTCCAGTAAGAGAGAAGGTAACCACACCTGCAATCAGATAGCACCTCACCACATCTCCAATGCGAAAGAGTCCAACC
Organism: Mobula birostris; assembly: GCF_030028105.1. Taxonomy (NCBI): domain Eukaryota; kingdom Metazoa; phylum Chordata; class Chondrichthyes; order Myliobatiformes; family Myliobatidae; genus Mobula; species Mobula birostris. The sequence goes on from NC_092372.1 coordinate 109,670,250, forward strand.
ACATCTCCAGTCAAAGAGAACCGAACCACATCTCCAGTAAGAGAGAGCCCAAAAACATCTCCAAACAGAGAAAACCGAACCACATCTCCGATCAGAGAGTGCCTAACCACATCTACAATCAGAGAGAGCCTAACCACATCTCCAGCAGAGAGAGCCTAACCACATCTTCAATCAAAGAGTGTGTAACCACATCTAAAATTGTTGGGAGCCTAATCATATCTCCAATCAGAGAGAGCCTAACCACATCTATAATCAGTGAGAGCCTAAGCACATCTCCAGCAGAGAGAGCATAACTACATCTCCAACCAGAAACAGCCTAACCACATCTCCAGTCAGTGAGAGACAAACCACATCTCCAAGGAGAGAGAGCATACCCACATCACCAATCAGAGAGAGCCTAAGCACATCTCCAGTCGGAGAGAGATTAAACACATATCCAGTCAGAGAGAGGCTAAACACATCTGCCGTGAGAGAGACTCTAGCAACATCGCCAATCAGAGAAAGCCTAACCACATCTGCAATCAGAGAGAGCCTAACTACATCTCCAATCAGAGAGAGCCTAACCACATCTCATATCAGAGAGAGCCTAACCACATCTCAGCAGAGGGAGCATAACTACAACTCCAATCAGAGAGAGCCTAACCACATCTCCAGCAGAGAGAGCCTAACCACATCTCCAATCCGAGAGAGCCTAACCACATCACCAATGACAGTGAGCCTAACCACATCTCCAGTCAGAGAGAGACTAACCATATCTGCAGAAAGACAGAGCTTAAGCACATCCTCAGTCAGATGGAGACCAACCAGATATGCAGCCAGAGTGACCATAACAATTTCTACAATCAGAGAGGGCATAAGCACATCTGCAATCAGAGAGAGTCCAAGCACATCTCCAGTCAGAGAGAACAAATACTTCTCCAATCAGAGAGAAAGTAACCACATCTACAATCTGATAGTGCCTCACCACATCCCCAATAGGAAAGAGTCAAACCATATCTCCAGTCCTAGAGAGCCTAAACACATCTCCAATCAGAGGGAGCGTAACCACATCTCAAATAGTTGAGAGTCTAATCATATCTCCACTCAGAGAGAGCGTGGCACATCTCCAATCAGAGAAAGCCTAACCAGATCTCCAATCAGAGAGAACCTATCCACATCACCAATCAGTGATAGCCTAAACACATCTCCAGCAGAGACAGCATAACTACATCTCCAATCAGAGAGAGCCTAAGCACATCTGCAGCAGAGAGAGCCTAACCACATCTCGAATCAGAGACAACCTAACCAGATCTTCAGCCAGCGAGAGACTAACCACATTTCCAAGGAGCGCGATCCTAACCACATCTCCAATCAGAAAGGGACTAAACACATCTCCAGTCAGTCAGACCAAACAACATCACCAAACAGAGAGACCCTAAGTACATATCCAGTCAGGGAGAACCTAACCACAGCTCCAATCAGAGAGAAACTAACCACATCAGCAACCAGAGAAGGCCTCATTACATCTCCAGTGAGTGCGAGTCTAACCACATCTCCAGTCAGAGAGATCCACACATCTCCAGTCTCAGAGCCTAACCACTTCTCCAGCCTGAGAGAGAATAACCACAGTTCCAATCAGAGAGAGCTTAAGCACATCTACCTTCAGAGAGACCATAACCACATATCCAATCAGAGAGAGCCTAAGCACATCTGCAGCAGAGAGAGCATAACTACATCTCCAATCAGAGAGAGCATAACTACATCTCCAATCAGAGAGTGAATAACTATATCTCCAATCAGAGAGAGCCTAACCACATCTCCAGCAGGGAGTGACTAACCACAACTCAAATCAGAGAGAGTGTGCCACATCTCCAATCTGAGAAAGTCTAACCACATCTCCAATCAGAGAGAGCCTATCCACATCACCAATCAGTGATAGCCTAAACACATCTCCAGCAGAGAAAGCATAACTACATCTCCAATCAGAGAGAGCCTAAGCACATCTGCAGCAGAGAGAGCCTAACCACATCTCCAATCAAAGAGAGCCGAACAACATTTCCAATCAGATAGAGCTTAACCACATCTCCAGTCAGAGGGAGCCTAACCACATCTCCCATCAGAGACAGCCTAACTACATCTCCAGTCAGCGAGAGACTAACCACATCTTCAATGAGAGCAAGACTATGCACATATCCAATGAGAGAGAACCGAAACACATCTCCAGTCAGACTGAGCCAAAACATGTTCAGTCAGAGAGTGCCTAACCACACCTCCAATTAGATAGAGTCTAACCACATCTCCAGTCAGAGTGAGACTACCCACATATCCAGTTAGAGCGAGCCTAACCACATCTCAAATCAGAGAGAGCCTGAACAAATCTCAGTGAGAGATACTCTAAATGACATCTCCAGTTAGAGAGAGCCTAACCACATCTGCAATCAGAGAGAGCCTAACCACATCTCCAGTCAGAGAGAGCGTAACCACATCTCCAGCAGAGGGAGCATAACTACAACTCCAATCAGAGAGAGCCGAACAACATTTCCAATCGGATAGAGCTTAACCACATCTCCAGTCAGAGGGAGCCTAACCACATCTCCCATCAGAGAGAGCCTAACTACATCTCCAGTCAGTGAGAGACTAACCATATCTCCAAGGAGAGTGAGCCTACCCACATTTCCAATGAGAGACAGCCTATCCACATCTCCAGTCAGACAGATCATACAAGATCACCAAAAAGAGCGAGCCTAAGGATGTGTCCAGCCAGGGAAAACCTAATCACACCTCCAATCAGAGAGAAACTAACCACATCTGCAATCAGAGAACCTCACATCTCCAGTGAGTGAGAGTCTACCCACACCTCCAGTCAGAGAGATCTCCACATCTCCAGTCACAGAGCCTCACCAATTCTCCAGTCTGAGAGAGCATAACCACATCTCCAGTCAGTGTGATACCAACCACATCTTCAATGAGAGCAAGCCTATGCACGTATCCAATGAGAGAGAACCGAAACACATCATCCAGTCAGAGAGAGCCGAAGCACATGTCCAGTCAGGGAGAAATTAACCACACCTCCAGTCAGACTGAGCCGAAACATGTTCAGTCAGAGAGTGCCTAACCACACCTCCAATTAGATAGAGTCCAACCACATCTCCAGTCAGAGTGAGACTACCCACATATCCAGTTAGAGCGAGCCTAACCACATCTCAAATCAGAGAGAGCCTGAACAAATCTCAGTGAGAGATACTCTAAATGACATCTCCAGTTAGAGAGAGCATAACCACATCTACAATCAGAGAGAAGGTAACCACATCTCCAATCAGAGAGAATCAAAACATATCTCCAGTCAGAGAGAAAAAACACATCTCCAGTAAGAGAGAAAGTAACCACATCTCCAATCCAAGTAGCCTAATCACATATCCAATCAGAGGGCACTAAACATATCTCTAGTAAGAGAGAGCAGAACCGCATCACCAATCAGAAAGAGCCTCAACACAGCCCCAATCAGAGGGAGACTAACCACGTATCCAGTCAGAGAGAGACTAAACACATCTCCCATGAGAGAGACTCAAATCACATCTCCAATCAGAGAGAGCATAACAACATCTACAATCAGAGAGGGCATTACCACATCTCCAATCAGAGAGTGTCTAAACACATCTCCAGTCAGAGAGAACAAATAAATCTCCAGTAAGAGAGAAGGTAACCACACCTGCAATCAGATAGCACCTCACCACATCTCCAATGTGAAAGAGTCTAACCACATCTCCAGTCAGAGAGAACCGAACCACATCTCCAGTAAGAGAGAGCCCAAAAACATCTCCAAACAGAGAAAACCGAACCACATCTCTGATCAGAGAGTGCCTAACCACATCTACAATCAGAGAGAGCCTAACCACATCTCCAGCAGAGAGAGCCTAACCACATCTCCAGCAGAGAGAGCCTAACCACATCTGCAATCAGAGAGAGCCTCACCACATCTGCAATCAGAGAGAGCTTAACCACATTTCCAATCAGATAACCCTAACCACATCTCGAATCAGAAACAACCGAACCACATCTTCAGCCAGTGAGAGACTAACCACATTTCCAAGGAGCGCGACCCTAACCACATCTCCAATCAGAAAGGGACTAAACACATCTCCAGTCAGTCAGACCAAACAACATCACCAACCAGAGAAACCCTAAGTTACATGTCCAGTCAGGGAGAACCTAACCACACCTCCAATCAGAGAGAAACTAACCACATCAGCGATCAGAGGAGGCCTCATTACATCTCCAGTGAGTGCGAGTCTAACCACATCTCCAGTCAGAGAGATCCACACATCTCCAGTCTCAGAGCCTAACCACTTCTCCAGCCTGAGAGAGAATAACTACAGCTCCAATCAGAGAGCTTAACCACATCTACCTTCAGAGAGACCATAACCACATATCCAATCAGAGAGAGCCTAAGCACATCGCCAAGCAGAGAGAACATAACCACATCTCCAGTCAGAGAGAGCCTAAGCACATCTGCAATCAGAGAGAGCCTAACCACATCTCCAATCTGAGAGAGCCTAACCACATCTCCAATCAGAGAGAGCGTGCCACATCTCCAATCAGAGAGCACCTAACAACATCTCCAATCTGAGAGAGCCTAACCACATCTCCAATCAGAGAGAGCCTAACCATATCTCCAATCAGAGAGAGCCTAACCATATCTCCAAACAGAGAGAGCCTAACAACATCTCCAATCAGAGAGAGCCTAAGGACATCTCCAGCCGAGAGAGCATAAATACATCTCCAATCAGAGAGAGCCTAACCATATCTCCAGCAGAGAGTGCCTAACCACATCTCTAATCAGAGAGAGTGTGCCACATCTCCAATCTGAGAGAGCCTAACCACATCCCCAATCAGAGAGAGTCTAACCACATCTCCAGTCAGAGAGAACAAATAAATCTCCACTAAGGGAGAAGGTAACCACACCTGCAATCAGATAGCGCCTCACCACATCTCCAATACGAAAGAGTCTATCCACATCTCCAGTCAGAGAGATCCGAACCACATCTCCAGTAAGAGAAGGCCCAAACTCATCTCCAAACAGAGATAACCGAACCACATCTCCGATCAGAGAGAGACTAACCACATCTCCAATCGGAGAGTGCCTAACCACATCTACAATCAGAGAGACACTAACCACATCTACAATCAAAGAGAGCCTAAGCACATCTCCAGCACAGAAAGCATAACTACATCTCCAATCGCAGACAGCCTAACCTCATCTGCAGCAGAGACAGCCTAACCACATCTCCAATCAAAGACAGAGTAACCACATATATAATTATTGAGAGCCTAATCATATCTCCAGTCAGAGAGAGCCTAACCACACCTGCAATCAGAGAGAGCTTAACTACATCTCCAATCAGGGAGAGCTTAACCACATCTCCAATCAGATAACTCTAACCACATCTCGAATCAGAGACAGTGTAACCAGATCTCCAGTCAGTGAGAGACTAACCACATTTCCAAGGCGCGCGACCGTAACCACATCTCCAATGAGAGAGAGACTAAACATATCTCCAGTCAGTCAGACCAAACAACATGACCAGAGAGATCCGAAGTACATGTCTAGTCAGGGAGAACCTAATGACACCTCCAATCAGAGAGAAACTAACCACATCAGCAATCAGAGAACCCCTCACTACATGTCCAGTGAGTGCGAGTCTAACCACATCTCCAGTCAGAGAGCCTAACCACTTCTCCAGCCTGATCTCCAATCAAAGAGAGCGTAACCACATCTCCAATCTGAGAGAGCGCATTCAAATCTCCAATCAGAGAGAGCCTAACCACATCTCCAATCAGAGAGAGCATAACCACATCTCCAATCAGAGAGAGCCTAACAACATCTCCAGCAGAGAGAGCCTAACCATATCTCCAATCAGAGACAGCGTGCCACATCTCCAATCAGAGAGAGCCTAACCACATCTCAAATCAGCGAGAGCCTAACCACATACCCAACCAGAGAGCGGCTAAGCACATCTCCAATCAGAGAGAGCTGAAGCACATCTCCAGCAGAGAGAGCCTAACAACATCTCCAACCAGAGTGAGCAAAACTACATCTCCAATAAGAGAGAGCCTAACCACATCTCCAGTCAGAGAGAGACGAACCACATCTCCTATATGGAGAGCCTACCTACTTCTACAGTCAGAGAGAGCATAACTACATTTACAATAAGAGAGAAAAGAATCACATCTGCAATCAGATAGCGCCTAAGCACATCTGCAGCAGAGAGAACGTAATTACATCTCCAAATCAGAGAGAGCCTAACCACATCTCCAAGCAGAGGGAGCCTAACCACATCTCCAATCAGAGACAGCCTAAGGACATCTCCAGCAGAGACAGCATAACTACATCTCCACCCAGAGACAACTTAACCACACCTCCAGTCAGCGAGAGACTAACCACATCTCCAAGGAGAGAGAGCATACCCACATCACCAATCAGAGAGACCCTAAGCACATCGCCAGTCAGAGAGAGATTAAACACATTTCCAGTCAGAGAGAGGCTAAGCACATCTGCCGTGAGAGAGACTCTAGCCACATCGCCAAGCAGAGAGAACATAACCACATCTCCAGTCAGAGAGAGCCTAAGCACATCTGCAATCAGAGAGAGCCTAACTACATCTCCAATCTGAGACAGCCTAACCACATCTCCAATCAGATAACCCTAACCACATCTCGAATCACAGACAGCCTAACCAGATCTCCAGTCAGCGAGAGACTAATAACATTTCCAAGGAGCATGACCATAACCACATCTCCAATCAGAAAGGGACTAAACACATCTCCAGTCAGTCAGACCAAACAACATCACCAAACAGAGAGACCCTAGGTAAATGTCCAGTCAGGGAGAAACTAACCACACCTCCAATCAGAGAGAAACTAACCACATCAGCAATCAAAGAAGGCCTCATTACATCTCCAGTGAGTGCGAGTCTAACCACATCTCCAGTCAGAGAGATCCACACATCTCCAGTCTCAGAGCCTAACCACTTCTCCAGCCTGAGAGAGAATAACCACAGCTCCAATCAGAGAGAGCTTAACCACATCTACCTTCAGAGAGACCATAACCACATATCCAATCAGAGAGAGCCTAAGCACATCTGCAGCAGAGAGAGCATAACTACATCTCCAATCAGAGAGTGAATAACTATATCTCCAATCAGGCAGAGCCTAACTACTTCTCCAGCAGAGAGTGCCTAACCACATCTCTAATCAGAGAGAGTGTGCCACATCTCCAATCTGAGAGAGCCTAACAACATCTCCAATCTGAGAGAGCCTAACCACATCTGCAATCAGAGAGAGTATAACAACATCTACAATCAAAGAGGACATAACCACATCTGCAATCAGAGAGAGTCGAAACACATCTCCAGTCAGAGAGAACAAACACATCTCCAATAAGAGAGAAAGTAACAACATCTGCAATCAGAGAGCACCTCACCACATCTCCAGTAACAGTGAGGCTAACCACATCTCCAATCAGAGTAGCCTAACCATATATCCAATCAGAGAGAGCTAAACATATCTGCAATAAGAGAGAGCAGAACCACATCACCAATCAGACGGAGCCTCTGCACATCTCCAGTCAGAGGGAGATTAACCACATATCCAGTCAGAGAGAGCCTAAACACATCTCCCGTGAGAGAGACTCAAACCACATCTCCAATCAGAGAGAGCATAACAACACCTACAATCAGAGAGGGCATAACCACATCTGCAATCAGAGAGAATCGAAACACATCTCCAGTAAGAGAGAAAGTAACCACACCTGCAATCAGATATCACCTCACCACATCTCCAATACGAAAGAGTCTAACCACATCTCCAATCAGAGAGAGCCGAACCACATCTCCAGTAAGAGAGAGCCCAAACACATCTCCAATCAGAGAAAACCGAACCACATCTCTGATCAGAGAGAGACTAACCACATGTCCAATCAGAGAGAGCCTAAGGACATCTCCAGCAGAGAGAGCATAACTACATCTCCAACCAGAGACAGCCTAAGCACATCTCCAGTCAGCGAGAGACTAACCACATCTCCAAGGAGAGAGAGCATACCCACATCACCAATCAGAGAGAGCCTAAGCACATCTCCAGTCGGAGAGAGATTAAACACATATCCAGTCAGAAAGAGGCTAAACACATCTCCCGTGAGAGAGACTCTAGCCACATCGCCAATCAGAGAGAGCCTAACCACATCTGCAATCAGAGAGAGCCTAATTACATCTCCAATCACGGAGAGCTTAACCACATCTCCAATCAGAAACAACCTAACCCAATCTAACTAGTCTCTCTTCAGCCAGCGAGAGACTAACCACATATCCAAGGAGCGCGACCCTAACCACATCTCCAATCAGATAGGGACTAAACGCATCTCCAGTCAGTCAGACCAAACAACATCACCAACCAGAGAAACCCTAAGTACATGTCCAGTCAGGGAGAACCTAACCACACCTCCAATCAGAGAGAGACTAACCACATCAGCAATCAGAGAAGGCCTCATTACATCTCCAGTGAGTGCGAGTCTAATCACATCTCCAGTCAGAGAGATCCACACATCTCCAGTCACAGAGCCTAACCACTTCTTCAGCCTGAGAGAGAATAACCACAGCTCCAATCAGAGAGAGCTTAACCACATCTACCTTCAGAGAGACCATAACCACATATCCAATCAGAGAGAGCCTAAGCACATCTGCAGCAGAGAGAGCATAACTACATCTCCAATCAGAGAGTGAATAACTATATCTCCAATCAGAGAGAGCCCAACCACATCTCCAGCAGAGAGTGACTAACCACAACTCAAATCAGAGAGAATGTGCCATGTCTCCAATCTGAGAGAGTCTAACCACATCTCCAATCAGAGAGAGCCTAAGGACATCTCCAGCAGAGAGAGCATAAGTACATCTCCAATCAGAGAGAGCCTAACTACATCTCCAATCAGGGAGAGCTTAACCACATCTCCAATCAGATAACCCTAACCACATCTCGAATCAGAGACAACCTAACCAGATCTCCAGTCAGCAAGTGACTAACCACATTTCCAAGGAGCGTGACCCTAACCACATCTCCAATGAGAGAGAGACTAAACACATCTCCAGTCAGAGGGAGATGAACCACATATCCAGTCAGAGAGAGCCTAAACACATCTCCTGTGAGAGAGACTCAAACAGCATCTCCAATCAGAGAGAGAATAACAACATCTACAATCAGAGAGGGCATAACTACATCTCCAATCAGAGAGAGTCGAAACACATCTCCAGTCAGAGAGAACAAAGAAATCTCCAACAAGAGAGAAAGCAACCACACTTGCAATCAGATAGCGCCTCACCACATCTCCAATACGAAAGAGTCTAACGACATCTCCAGTCAGAGAGAGCCAAACCACATCTCCAGTAAGAGAGAGCCCAAACACATCTCCAATCAGAGAGAGCCTAAACACATGTACAATCAGAGTGAGCCTAAGCACATCTCCAAGCAGAGAGAGCAAAACTACACCTTCAATAAGAGCGAGAGCCTAGCCACATCCCCAGTCAGAGAGAGACGAACCACATCTCCTATATGGAGAGCCTAACTACTTCTACAATCAGAGAGAAACTAACCACATCTCAACTGAGAGACAGCAAAACCAGATCTCCAGTGAGAGATACTCAAACCACATCTCCAATCGGACAGAGCATAACTACATCTACAATAAGAGAGAAAAGAATCACATCTGCAATCAGATAGTACCTAAGCACATCTGCAGCAGAGAGACCGTAATTACATCTCCAATCAGAGAGAGCATAACTACATCTCCAATCTGAGAGCCTAACCAAATATCCAGGAGAGATCTTAACCTTATCTCCAATCAGAGAGAGACTAACCACATCTGCAATCAGAGCGAGACGAACCACATCTCTAGTAAGAGAGAGCCCAAACACATCTCCATTGAGAAAGAGCCAAACCACATCTCCAGTAAGAGAGATCCCAAACATATCTCCAATCAGAGAAAACTGAACCACATCTCTGATCAGAGAGAGACTAACCATATCTCCAATCAGAGAGAGTCTAACCTCATCTCCAATCAGAGAGAGCAAAACTACATCTCCAATAAGAGAGAGAGCCTAACCACATCTCCAGCAGAGGGAGCTTAAACACATCTCCAATCAGAGAGAGCCTAACCACTTCTCCAATCACATAGAGCCTAACCACATCTACCATCAGAGAGAGACTAACCACATCTACAATCAGAGAGGGCCTAAGCACATCTCCAGCAGAGAGAGCCTAACTATATCTCCAATCAAGGAGAGCTTAACCACATCTCCAATCAGATAACCCTAACCACATCTAGAATCAGAGTCAGCCTAAACACATCTCCAGTCAGCGAGAGACTAACCACACTTCTGAGGAGCACAACCCTAACCACATCACCAATGAGAGAGAGACTAAACACATCTCCAGTCAGTCAGACCAAACAACATCACCAAACAGAGATGTCCTAAGTACACGTCCAATCAGGGAGAACCTAAACACACCTCCAATCAGAGAGAAACTAACCACATCTGCAATCAGAGAAGGCCTCACTACATGTCCAGTGAGTGCGAGTGTAACCACATCTCCAGTCAGAGAGAGGCGAACCACATCTCCAGTCAACGGGAGACTCAAGCCACATCTCCAATCGGAGAGAGCATAACTACATCTACGATAAGAGAGAAAGTGATCACATCTGCAATCAGATAGCGCCTCACCACATCTCCAATAAGAAAGAGTTTAACTACATCTCCAGTCACAGACAGACTAATCACATCTCCTCTCAGAGAGAGCCTAACCACATCTCCAGCACAGAGAGCCTAACAACTTCACCAATCAGAGAGAGCATAACTACATATCCATTCAGAGAGAGCATAACCACATCTTGAATTGGAGAGATCCTACCTACATCTCCAGTCAGAGAGAGCCTAACCACCTCTCCAATCAGAGAGGGAGTAACCACATCTCCAGTCAAAGGGAGACTAATCGCATCTCCTGCAGAGAGAGCCTAACCACTTCACCAATCAGAGAGAGCATAACTACATATCCATTCAGAGAGAGCATAATCACATTTCCAATTGGAGAGATCCTACCCACATCTCCAGTCAGAGAGAGCCTAACCACCTCTCCAATCAGAGAGGGAGTAACCACATCTCCAATCAGAGAGAGCCGAAGCACATCTGCAGCAGAGAGAGGATAACTACATCTCCAATCAGAGAGAGCCTAACCACATCTCCAATCAGAGAGAGCCTAACCACATCTCCAATGAGAGAGAGCTTAACAACATCTCTAATCAGAGAGAGCCTAAGCACATCTCCAATCAGAGAGAGCCTAACCACATCTCCAATCAGAGAGAGCATAACTACATATCCATTCAGAGAGAGCCTAAGCATATCTCCAGTCAGAGGGAGAGTGCCACATCTCCAATCAGAGAGAGCCTAAGCACATCTCCAATCAGAGAGACCCTAAGCACATCTGCAGCAGAGAGAGCACAACTAAATCTCCAATAAGAGAGAGCATAACTACATCTCCAATCAGAGAGAGCCTAACCACATCTCCAGCAGAGAGAGCATAACAACATTTCCAATCAGAGAGAGCAAAACTACATCTCCAATAAGAGAGAGAGCCTAACCACATCTCCTGCAGAGGGAGCCTAACCACATCTCCAATCAGAGAGAGCATAATCACATCGCCAAGCATGGAGAGCCTAACCACATCTCCAATAAGAGAGAGAGCCTAACCACATCTCCAGCGGAGTGAGCCTAAACACATCTCCAATCAGAGAGAGCATAGCTACATCTCCAATCAGAAAGAGTGTGCCACATCTTCAATCAGAGACAGCCAAACCACATCTCCAATCAGATAGAGCCTAACCACATCTACCATCAGAGAGAGACTAACCACATCTACAATCAGAGAGGGCCTAAGCACATCTCCAGCAGAGAGAGCCTAACTACATCTCCAGTCAGGGAGAGCTTAACCACATCTCCAATCAGATAACCATAACCACATCTCGAATCAGAGTCAGCCTAAACACATCTCCAGTCAACGAGAGACTAACCACATTTCCAAGGAGCACGACCCTAACCACACCACCAATGAGAGAGAGACTAAACACATCTCCAGTCAGTCAGACCAAACAACATCACCAAACAGAGAGGTCCTAAGTACACATCCAGTCAGGGAGAACCTAACCACACCTCCAATCAGAGAGAAACTAACCACACCTGCAGTCAGAGATCACCTCACTACATGTCCAGTCAGTGCGTGTCTAACCACATCTCCAGTCAGAGAGATCCCCACATCTCCAGTCACAGAGACTAACCACATCTCCAGTCAGAGGGAGACGAACCACATCTCCAGTCAGAGGGAGACGAACCACATCTCCAGTCAGAGGGAGACTGACCACATCTCCTATAAGAAAAGCCTAACTACTTATAAAATCAGAGACAAGCTAACCATATGTCAACTGTGAGAGAGCAAAACCACATCTCCAGTGAGAGAGACTCAAACCACCTCTCCAATCAAAGAGAGCATAACTACACCTACAATAAGAGAGAAAGTAATCAGATCTGCAATCAGATAGCGCCTCACCACATCTCCAATAAGAAAGAGTTTAACCACATCTCCAGTCACAGACAGACTAATCATATCTCCTCTCAGAGAGAGCCTAACCACATCTCCAGCACAGAGAGCCTAACCACATCTCCAATCAGAGAGAGCATAACTACATATCCATTCAGAGAGAGCATAACCACATCTCCAATCGGAGAGATCCTACCCACATCTCCAATCAGAGAGAGCGTAACCACATCTCCAATCAGAGTGAGCCTAAGCACATCTGCAGCAGATGGAGCCTAACCACATCTCCAATCAGATAGAGCCTAAGCAAATCTCCAATCAGAGAGAGCCTAAGCACATCTCCAGCAGAGAGAGCCTAACCACATCTCCAATCAGAGAGAGCGTAATCACATCTCCCTTATTACAAGGATACAAAAGGAAAAGGAATTCGTTGCAAAGTGAATTATCTACATTCAGATTATAAAATGAAAACATGGAAGCAAATGAAGAAGAACTCCGAGGTCTCAGTAAACAACTGCAGGCTACGATCCAAGAAAAGGAAAACTTGAAAAAGCAGATAGACTTGGAAAAACAGCAATCTTAAAAGTATAACGTGCGATAATTATTATTCTTTAACAAGACGACTTTAGTCTTAAAAGTGATGTAGATGAAATCAACGTAATTGAGGTAATGCAACTGCATGAAAACATGTGACAAAATTAGGGAAGAATAGCAGTTTGCAGCATTATCTAATGAGTGCATTAATCATTCACGAGGAATTGCAACTACAGAGTGATGCTAATAGAGAACTACAGGCTGAACTAGATTGTCTAAAGTAGAGAACTCTAGGACATATTTGGTTGGAACATCACAAGTCTAGCAGGTGATGGTAATGCACTGAAAAACTGGTTGCCAACTGCCATAAAACAAAAAAGAAGAAGAAGAGTAGGTTCCTCACATAACTGTGAATCCGCATTGTTTGAAGTCGCATATAACGAGGATAGGGTGTAATCAGGTAAGCCAGCACAAGCCATTTTAGAACCTGCTCAGGAAACCTTCGATAACAGAAACTTGCTGCTCTGGCTTTGCTGTTTGTCTTCTAGAAATATTTCACATCCGATAAAAATGTAATGATTTTAAACTCCAATAAATACATTTTAAAGTATAGAAAGCATTTAATATTTTCTACAAACTGTAGAAGTCACCAAACACACTTAAGTAATTCATTTTTAAAATAAATAAAACATTAAGACTTTTCCCAAATACAGTGGATTCCAGTTTATTGGGCCATTGATTAAGTGGGGCAGCCACTTATTTGGGACAACTCTTAAAGAACAATATTTAATTGAGAAAATTGGGATATTTGGAACACTCTGCCACTTAATTGAGCCAGGAAACTGTTCATGAACAGGTTCTAACTAGCATCAGCTGCGTAGACTTGTCTGTATTAAAGCCAACAGTTTTTAAAATAGTGTCAGTTGTGTGTGTGTTAAAAAAAACAGTGAATTTTGTCTCTGATCGTTACCGAGAAATAAGCGGTAAGTCAATTCCGAACCTGTATTGGTCACTGCAGTTACAAGCATTGAGGCTTGGAGAGTGCGGAGACAGCCTGGAGTGAAAATGAAATGATTTCACTACTTCAACAAGTTAGGGACTACAAAGCATTGGAAGGTATTGGCAATCATCTGGAATGTTACAATGAAAATGAAGATTTAGAGGATGCAATTTTTGATAGCATTGCACGAAGGCAGTCTGTTATCTGCTGTGTTGATTTTATTCATTGTGTACATTTCATCAATAACTATTAGGAACTAATACACAGTTTTATAGTACTATTTAGAGTTCTAATTTGTTCTATATTTCATTTAAATACATAATTTTTTACTAAGCTTGTCCTTTACTTATACCTTTTAGACTATTTCCATGACACTTCAGCTAATTGGGGTGGTTGCTTAATTGGGCCAAAATGTCACAATACATTGCCTTAGCTTATTTGTACCTGGAAGCTGTACAGTCCTCATTCAAGTGAACAAATCTGTGGATCCTGTGCTAGTTTTGAATTAAATCACCAACACTGAAGCATTATAAGTAGAGCTCAGAGACCAGATGGAGACTTTGCTGTTTACATGGGAGTCCCAAACTTGCTAGGAGTGACAGTAAAACACAAGCCCCTGATTCACCTCCAGACTTCCTGCATCAGTGAACTATGATTTTTTTAAAATTTGAAACAAATGAGAGATGTTAGAGCTACAAATTGAACCACATGTTAAAGGCCTTTGAAATGTTGGGATGGCCTAACTCACTTCAGATGTATTTTGGACAGGTTGTTACCATCATAATATGGAGGTACAACAACACCCAGTTGTGGACGGTTAGGTTAGAAGTATAATAAAGCAATAAATTACTCTGTGGTATTCTGGTGAAATGCAGAATAGGATGTTGATAGAACTTCAGAACGTCTTCAAACTATACCTGAGGAAAATATCTTTTTCAAAGGGAAGATTAACACTTTCAATGCCAAATAACAGTTCCAATCTTCTGTTCTGTGGTGGGTCTCATCAGCAAGAACCATGAGTCAGCATACAGAGAGGAGGTGCAGCGGCTAACGGACTGGTGCAGAGCCAACAACCTGTCTCTGAATGTGAACAAAACAAGAGAGATGGTTGTTGACTTCAGGAGGACATGGAGCGACCACTCTCCGCTGAACATCGACAACTCCTCTGTAGAGATCGTTAAGAGCACCATATTTCTTGGTGCTCACCTGGCGGAGAATCTCACCTGGTCCCTCAACACCAGCTCCATAGCAAAGAAAGCCCAGCAGCGTCTCTACTTTCTGCAAAGGCTGAGAAAAGTCCATCTCCCAGTCCCCATCCTCACCACATTCTACAGAGGTTGTATTGAGAGCATCCTGAGCAGCTGCATCACCGCCTGGTTCGGAAATTGCACCAACTCGGATCGCAAGACCCTGCAGCAGATAGTGAGGTCAGCTGAGAAGATCACTGGGGTCTCTCTTCCCGCCATTACAGATATTAACACCACACACTGCATCCGCAAAGCAAACAGCATTGTGAAGGACCCCACGCACCCTCATACAAATACTTCTCCCTCCTGCTATCTGGCAAAAGGCACCGAAGTACTTGAGCTCTCACGACCAGACTATGTAACAGTTTCTTCCCCCAAGTCATCAGACTCCTCAATACCCAGAGCCTGGACTGACACCAATCTACTGTCCTCTACTGTGCCTACTGTCTTGCTTATTATTTATTGTAATGCCTGCACTGTTTTGTGCACTTTATTCAGTCCTGGGTAGGTCTGTAGTCTAGTGTAGTTTTTGTGTTGTTTTACGTAGTTCAGTGTAGTTTTTGTATTGTTCATGTAGCACCATGGTCCTGAAAAACATTGTCTCGTTTTTACTGTGTACTGTACCAGCAGTTATGGTCGAAATGGCAATAAAAAGGGACTTGACTTGAGTTAAGTCTCAGTGAGTAATCATTTGTTTTAAATCAAAGGTAAAGTCAAATGGGAATTGAACCTATAATTTTATGTCTATAGTAAATATAAGATACAGAAACAGAATTAGGGCATTTGGTTCATCTAGTCTGTTTCACCATTTAATCATGGCTGATCTATTTTCCCTCTCAGACCCAGTCTCCTGCCTTCTCCTTATATCCTTCCATGACTAATCAGGAATCTATCAACCTCTGCTTTAAATACACCCAATGACTTGGCCTCCACAGCTACCCATGGCAACAAATTCCACTCTCTGGCTTAAGAAATTGTTCCTCATCTCTGTTCTGGAAGGATGTCCCTCTGTTTGAGATTGTGTGTTGGACTCCTCCACCACAAAAAATATCCTCTCCACATCCACTCTATCAAAGCCTTTAATCATTCAGTAGGTTTCAATGAGGTCACCCCTCATTCTTCCGAATTCCAGGAAGTAGAGGCCCAGAGCCATCAAATGCTCCTCATATTTCAATCCTTTCAATCCCGGAATGATTCTCATGAGCCTCCCTCAAACCTGTCCAATATCAGCACAGTATTTCTTAGAAAAGGGGCCCAAAACTGCTCACAATACTCCAAGTGAGGCCTCACCAGTGCTTTAAAAGCCTCAACATGACATTCTTCCTTTTATAAACTAGACTTTTCAAAATGAATGCTAACATTGCATTTGCCTTCCTCACCACTGACTCAATCCTTAGGGATCCTGCATAAGGACTTCCAAGTCATTTTGCACCTCAGATTTTTAAAATTTACTCTCCGTGTAGAAAAAAGACTAACTTTTATTTCTTCTACAAAAGTGTATTCCATCTGCCACTTTTTTGCCCATTCTACCAATCTGCCAAAGTCCTTCTGTAGTTTCTCTACTTCCTCAAAACTACCTGCTCCTCCTCCCATCTTCATATCATATGCAAACTAGGTCACAAAGCCATCAGTTCCTTCATCCAAGCCATTGACTGTCTGTCTGTCTAGGTACCATATCCGATGCGGACGTTGGTGACCATGTTTTTTCCATATAGATCTATCCTTCGTTTTTTGGATGACTTCCATTTCCTCCATGTGTAGCCACCTGGCTATGCTTTTGATGTACATAAGCTGGGTCTTCCTCTAGGTTTGCTCTCCTCAATCTATCCAGAGAGTATGAGTTTTTCTAGTTCATCTTTCCACATGAGGTGTCCTAGGAATCTGAGTTGTCTTTCTCTTATTGTTGGTATGAGTGATCGAAAAGCTTGGGCTCTTCTGAGAACTTCTTCATTTGATGTGTGTGTGGTCCATGATATTTTTAACATTCTCCTGCAGAACCATAACTCAGCTGCTTCTAGTCTCTTTTCCATTGCTGGAGAAATGGTCCAGCATTCACTTCCGTAAGTCAGGATAGAATAAATGTAGCACTGCAGTATTCTGTTTTTAGTGTACGTGCTTATTTCCGGTTAGGGAATACTCTAATCGTCTTGCGAGACACGCAGTCCTCCGTGCATTTCCAAATAAAGTCCGTGACAGCTGAGGCATACTCATCGAGATTAGCTGCCGAGTCCTTGAATACTAACCAGTCCACCGATTCAAAGCAGTCACGGAGGACCTCATCTGTTTCCTCCGTCCGACGTGACACTACTTTTGACACTGTGACCTCTCGCTTCAGTTTCTGTTTGTAAGCCGGGAGGAGGAGTACGGCCTGATGGTCCGATTTTCCGAAGTGAGGTCGTGGGACAGAACGGTAGGCATCCTTGACTGCTGTGTAGCAGTGGTCAAGTTTATTCAGGCCTCTAGTGGGGCAGGAGACATGTTGCTATAACTTTGGCAACACCTTTCTGAGGTTGGCCTGGTTAAAGTCCCCGGGTGTAATGAGCAAAGCCTCCGGATACCTGGTCTCAAGTTCACTGATGTTGGTATACAGTAAGCCATTGACATATGACGTAAAAATAATTGGTCCCAAAACCACTTGTCACCGGCAGCCAATCAGAAAAGTCTCTCTTTATTCCCTTTCTTTGCATCCTGACAATCAGCCACTGCTTTATCCATCCTGTCACACCATGGGCTCTTAACTTATTAGGAACCCTGTCGAAGGCCTTCTGAAAATCCAAGTACACAACATCCACCAATTCTCTTTGTCTATCCTGCTTGTTATTTCTTCAAAGAATCCCAACAAATTTGTCAGGTAAGATTTTCCCTTAAGGAAACCATGCTGCCTCATGTGCCTCCAGGTGCCCCAAAACCACATCCTTAACAATCAACTCCAACATCTTCTCAACCGTTGAGGTCAGACTAACTGGTCTTTAGTTTCTTCTCTTCTGCCTTCCTCCCTTCCTGATGAGTGGAGTGACATTTGCAATTTTCCATTCCTCTGGAACATTGGCAGAATCAATTGATTCTTGAAAAATCATTACTAATGCCTGCACAATCTCTTTAGACACCTCTTTCAGAACTCTGGGTAGAACACCATTTGGTCCAGATGACTTATATACCTTCAGACTTTTTAATTTCCCAAGAACTTTCTCCCTACTAATGGCAACTTCACACACTTCTGCTCCCTGACATTCTTGAACTTCCAACATACTGCCATTGTTTTCCACAGTGAAGACTGATGCAAAATACTTATTCAGTTCATTAGCCATTCTCTTGTCCCCCATTGCTACCTCTCCAGCATCATTTTCAAGCAGTCTGATATCTACTCTTGCCTCTCTTTTTGTCATAAGGTGGGCATTGATGGCGGACCCAAATGCAATACACAGACATTGACGTACTAGGAACAGGACTAGGACTAGAATTAAGCAAGCAAGGGAAGTGGGGAAGAAAGGATGCTGGACATTGACACAGGCCCTGGACGAGACTAGCATACAGGGCCTGGGCTTGGACATGGAAAAGAAACACGGAACCTGGACAAGGAACTAGGAACAAGGAGCCTGGACTTGTGACATGGAATTCCGGAACCAGAACCTGGACAAGGACCCAGAACTTGGGTCTTGGTTGGGACTCGGAACCTGGGTCTTGACTCGGAGCCAGAACTCGGGTCTAGGCTAAGACTCGGAACTAGGATCTTGACAAGGACAGGACGTGGCTACAGAACAGGATGTGGAACTCCAGCACAGGACGAGAACACAAAGCCTTGACTTGGACAGGACGAGGTTCTTGGACGTGGCTAGGACTAGACGAGGTACTGGGATGTGGCTAGGACTAGATAAGGTACTCCTGGGCTGGGTGAGGCACAAGGATTGGATGAGACCCCGAAGCCTTGACTTGGTCTTGGGAGTACTGAATGCAGAACACAGAGCCTTGGTCTTGGGAGACAGGAACATGGAACACAGAGCCGGGACCCCTCCTTGGGAACAGGACATAGGGCCATGATTCATACACAGAACACAGAGAGACAGTTCCCAAAACAAGGTAGCGGCAAACGGCCGGACCTACCTAGCGAAGGCGTGGACACAGAGACAGTTCCAAACAACAATAGACACAGCAAGGCGTCGGTCTTGCCTCGGCGGTAGAACTTGACAGCGATACAGGCGAGGACCAGACAAGGTTGCAGCAAGTTTTCAGGCCAAGGCTTCAGGCAGAGGTTGCAGGCAAGGCTTCATGAGGAAGGTGAAGGGAAAGGGAGGGAACAGTCCAGCAACAAGCTGAACCCAGGAGCTGTTTATGTAGCCAGCCCAAAATGTGAATCATGTGCCTCAATTAAGGCACACAAGAGGACAAGGGAGAACTGGAACACCTGGAATAAGGGTCGATGGACCGGACGATGAACCGGAACGTGGATTTCACGGACCAGACCATGACATTTTTACACTCTATGGTAATCAGCAGCATATCATGAGGTTTGTTCTGAGACCAATAAACAAGAACTGAGCAGGTCTGCTGCATCTATGAGTTTGAGATTTCAGGTCGAGACTCTTCATCTGAATTGGTATCCTAGCTGTTTATTGTAGATATTAAGAATCTGCAGATGACATGAAAAACCATTTGTTGTTGATATCTTAAGATTACAGAATGTCAATCAGCTGTTGAGTTGGTCTGGGAGATGACAGATGCAATTTTAATCAGTGGTGATGTATTTTGAAGGGTCTAATTTTGAAGTTTAGAGGGTGGGACATGAATGGTAGGGTTCTAGGGAGTATTGAGGAGCTAAAGGTCTATGGTATACATGTACAAAAATTCATAAAGGTAGCAACAAAGGTAGATAAAATGGCGAAAAGACATATTGGATGCTTGCCTTCAATAATCGGGGTTATAGAATCTAAGAGCAGAAAGATCTCTGTATAACTTTATAAATCATGGATGATACCCCATGTAACCCAGTTTAATTAAACCCAAAGATGTAATGTTAAAAAAATTCCACCTGTGGAGGGATGAAAACGAGGTTCACCGAATTAAAAAAAGAACTTGGGGAAAAAAAATGCTATGCGAGAACGAGACGTGGCAGACACAGCTCGGGAACGCGAGATAAACACAACAAACTATTAGAAACTAAAGTTATAAATCGTTAAAAGTGGAATTATTAGCCAGTACCTCTACCTTACTTGAAAACCTCAGGGTGAACCCCCCGGAGGAGAGATGATAGCGATAAAAGATCTATTGAAGCTACAGCTATAACAAGCAGCAGCTGTATCATGACAATATTGGCAGAGACGAGTGTCCAAGATCTCTACTGTGTAACTGGGAATTAGTTCTGTTAAATCACACCAAGGGATTTGGTGAAATAAAACTTTTACTGTTCTGAGCGTATCAATTTGTGTGAACTATGTTCCACAGTAGTGTAACTGAAAAATGTTTAGAAATGACAATGTGATATTGAGTCATTTTGAAATAGAAATTAGAATGTGCATAAAAATTTACAGATTGTAATCCTGTTGTATACAGGTCAGGTTTTTTTGGTGTAAGTATTGTGAATCAGCTTTCTATGAATGATCAACTATTTCATCCAACAAACCCAGAAACGAGATGGCGAGCCACCCAAGATGAAGAACCAGTGCGGGAACGAAATGTTTAATGACATAGAGGATTTAATACCGCTGGACGTATCGGTTTATTTTCATTCGAAGGGTCTGAATTTGATTTTCTGCAAACACTGACTATTTTTGCAAAGTCTTTGATAAGTTATTGAATGAGATTTACTTTGTTTAAAAGTTGTAATGTTGGAGGATTGTTGTGAAAGGATTTAAGCTGTATAGATATAATTTTTGAATTTGAATTTGTAGACATACTGACTGGAACTGAAACTGAAGTTAACCATAATACTTAAGAATAGGAATTCAATTAGTTTTCTAATGAACTAGGGATAAATAAAAAAGGAAATGTTAATCTGTAACCTTTAAATAGGGAATAACACTAGATCTAATTAGAGAAATTGGAGTAACATAGGTTATTCTAATGAATATCACTGATCCTAACTAAACAGGAATTTGTTTTTTGTTGATATCCAAGGGAACCTAAACAGAATGTTGGAATTTTGAATTGTTCTCACTCATGCAATTATTGTATATATCTTGTTTTTTATATAAACAGAACTTAGTGCCAGAGATGTGCACTCTCTATTCACTGCCTCCTTCCGATACCTAGAGCTCCTGATTTTTCTCATAAAGAGTGCGTCTACCAGTCACACGAGATAAGACAAGAACTACACGTGTGTTACACCCAGCTGGATTATTGTGTTAAATTTTGATCTGTTTGTAATAAAAAAGGGTGTGATTCCACTGGACTGTCTCCAGTCTGCTTATAACAAAGTATAGAAGTTATGAGTTTCAAAGCCTAACACTTAACACTCGATCTCATTTTCATGTTTCGAACTTCGAACTATGAAAATAAGTTTGAATTCTTCAATGGAACTAAGGAACAGACAGATTTAGTATCACATTTCTCACTTCATTTGCTTTGGTACTGCCAATCTTCTTGGAATTATCTAATTTATTTGCCCCTTCAAATTCTCTCAACATTTGGCCAATAGGAAGAAGAGAGCAGCTTTATGGCAGGTACCATAGACGCTACGCTGCTCCCATTATATAGTAGGGATTTGCAGTAATCAATATAGTATAAAATATAGCTAATTAAGCACAGCCCAGGTCTGGATGATTTTCATGGGAATCATGAAAGCTTCCTGATATTTACATGTATATACTGGAAGTTAAATATCTACATTTTTACATTTACAGAATTTAAGAATGATAACTGACAGTTTCCAAGCTATAATTTTAATCTTTCAAAGAGTTATATGTAGGCCTCTGAGCAGTAGCCAAGATGTGGGGCATAAATTAAAATGGGAGATAGAAAAGGCATGTAAAAAGGGCAATAATACAATAACCATGGGGGGTTTCAATATTCGTGTAGATTAGAAAAACAAGGGTTGGTGATGGATCCCAAGAGAGAGAATTTGTAGAATGCCTATGAAATGACTTTTTAGAGCAGCTTATGGATGAGGACACTATAGACAAAGCAATTCTAGATTGGGTGTTGTTTAATGAACCAGATTTGATTAGGTGAAAGAACCCTTGGGAGGCAGTGATCATATGATAGAATGAGAGGGAAAAACTGGAGTCAAATGTATCAGTGTAGTAAAGGGAAGTATAGAGGCATGAGGGAACAGCTGGCCAAAGTTGATTGGAAGGGGACGCTAGCAGAGATGACAGCAGAACAGCGGTGGCTGGAGTTTCTGGGAGCAATTTGGAAGGCACAGGAGAGATACATCCCAAGGATGAAACCGTGGCAGACAAGGAAAGTCAAAGCCAACATAAAGCCAAACAGAGAGCATATAATACAGCAAAAAGTAGTGGAAAGCTAGAGGATAGGGATTACTTTTTTAAACCAACAGAAGGCAACTGAAAAAACCATAATGTGGGGAAAAGATAAAATATAAAGGTAAGCTACAAAGAGGATACCAAAGTTTTTTCAGATAGAAAAAGTAAAAGAGAAGTGACAGTAGATGTTGGACCACTGGAAATGTTGCTGGAGAGACAATAAAAGGGGATAGGGAAACAATGATGAACTGAATATCTTTGTATTAGTTTTCACTGTGGATGGAACTGGTAACATGCTGGCAGTTCAAGAGTGTCTGCGACTGAAGTGAATGCAGTCGCTATTACTATCAGACCACTGGAAAATGATGCTGGACAGGAAGCAATGGGGAGCAAAGAAATAGTGAAGGACTGAACAAGTTTTTTGTGGAAGACACCAGTGGTATGCCAGAAATTTGAGAGTGTCAGGGGGCAGAAGTGAGTGTAGTTGCTATTACTAAGGAGAAGGTGCTTGGGAAACTGAAAAGTCTGAAGGTGGATAAGTCACCTGAACCTTAGGGTTCTGAAAGAGGAAGAGATTACTGAGGCATTAACAATGATCTTTCAAGAGTCACTAGGTTTTGGAATGCCCCCAGAGGACTAGAAAATTGGAAATGTCACTTTACAATTTAAGCTAGGAAAGAGACAGAAATAAAGGAAATTATAGGCCAAATGGCCTGATTTCAGTGGTTGGGAAGATGATGGAGTCCATTATTAAGAATGAGGCTTTGGGGTACTTGGAGACACATGATAACATAGACCAAAGTCAGAATGGTTTCCTTAAGGTGGGGTTCCCAACTTGGGGTCCACGGACCCCTCAATTAATACTAGGGGTCCATGGTATAAAATAGGTTAGGAATGCCTGCCTTAACAAGTTATCTTGCCTGACAAATATGTTGGGATTCCCTGATGAAATTACAAACAGGATAGACAAAGGAGACGGTGGATGTTGTGTACTTGGATTTTCAAAAGGCCTTTGACAAGATGCTGCTCATGAGGCTGCTTTACAAGATAAGACCCCATGGTATTACAGGAAAGATACCATCACGGAGAAAAGATTACCTGGCTGGCAGGAAGCAAAGAGTGTGAATAGATGGGGCCTTTTCTGGTGGCTGCAGGTGACTAGTGGTGTCCCACTGGGACCACTTCTTTTCATGTTATATGTCAATGATTTTGGTGATGGAATTGATGGATTTATGACCAGGTTTGCAGATGATATGAAGGCAGGTATGTTAAGGAAGCAGGGAGCCTGCAGAAGGACTTAAACAGATTGGAAGAATGGGCAGAGAGGTGGCAGATGGAATATAGGGTAGGAAGGTGTCTGGGCATGCACTTCGGTAAATAGAATAAAGGTGTAGACTATTTTCTAAATGGAGAACATTCAAATATCTGAGATGCAAAGGGGCTTGCGAGTCCTCATACAGGATTCACTAAAGGTTAACTTGCAGGTTGAGTTAGTGGTAAGGAAGGCAAATGCAATGTTAGTAATTAATTCAAGAGGACTAGAACATAAAAGCAAGGACATAATGCTGAGGCTTTATAAGGCATTGATGAGACCACACTTGAAGTATCGTGAGCAATTTTGGCCCCTTATCAAAGAAAAGGTGTGCTGGCATTGGAGACGATCCAGAGGAAGTTTATGACAATTATTCCGAGAGTGAAAGAATTAACAAATAAGGTGTGTTTGATAGCTTTAGGCTTGTATTTGCTGGAGTTTAGAAAAATGAGGGGGGATTTCATTGAAACCTATTGAATATTGAAAGACCCTGAGAGTGAATGTGGAGAGAATGTTTCCTACAGTTGGAGAGTCTAGGACCAGAGGGCACAGCCTCAGAATAGAGGGACATTCATTTGGAACAGAGATGAGGAGGAAATTCTTTAGTCAAAGAGCGGTGAATCTGTGGAATTCATTGCCACAGGTGGCCATGAAGGCCAAGTCATTGAGTATATTCAGAATGGAGGTTGATAAGTTGTTGGTTAGTCAGGGCATCAAAGGTTATAGGGAAAGGCAGGAGAATGGATTGATAGGGATAGTAAGTCAATCATGATGGAATGACAGATCAGACTCAATGGGCTGAATGACCTAATTTTGCTCCTTTCTCTTATGGACTGATGGAAATAACTAACACTTTGATGATTTACAGGAGGAACTCAGAAGGCCAAGCAGCATCTGTGGAAAAGAGTTAACAGTCGACTTTTCAGGCCAAGACCCTTCATCAGGACTGCTTGAATGGTCTCAGCCCAAAATGTAGGCTAATTGATGAGCTCCAGGATAAATTTCCAAGGTAATGCGTCCATGTTAATTACATAGCTATCACTGGATCATATTTGCTGCTACAGTAATAACCCTATTATCACATAAATACTGTGATATCACAATTACTGCAGAATGCCTTGATCACATATAGGATAGGTAAGAGTCAGGAATTACAGTGGCTGACAATAAGCAATGCAGCAGTCTTGGAATTTGAGGCTCAGGATATCTGGTCAGGGATTCTTGTCATGTCAGAGAGTGAAGAAGAAGGCCATGCAAAGAAGCCAAGGATTCAGAAGACTGAGGTTGAACTGGTGAAGTTAAAGGAATCATAATTTTATCTGGAGCTGAAATCAGCAGCAAGGCAGACCTGTGAGAATCAGGAGCTATATCTATTATGCAAGAAATAACAAACAGAGCATGAAGATTCCTAAACTGCAGGACCTTTTAATACATTGTGACTAACGTGATCCAAAACAATTATATATAAATACAGTATGTATCATCCTTCCTCATGCATGCATTGACCCCATTGCACCATCTCCACCACTACTTCTAATCCCATGACCACCTATCTTGTTCAACATTCTTTTAAACACTTCTAAATCTCTTATTTTAATATTCCTTTATTCCTTTAACTTACTTGGCATCTGGCTATAAAGCTAAATTTGTAAGACTTAGTAATTCAGGAAATTACTCTTAATAGGTGTGCTAGAGAAAGATACATAAGAAGAAAACAAAATGAATAACCTAATGAATCTCTTTGGACTACCTTCAATGGCAGTATATTTCTTCATAAATAAGGGAAGAAACTACACAGTAGTTAAGGTGTGGCCTCTGTACCATTGTACAATATTTTCATGTTTCTAATTTCCATATCTTTTCCGGTAAAGAACAATATGTTTGCCTTACTGCACCCACCTGCGAGCTTCTTGTGATTCATGACCAAGGACAGCAAGATCCCTCTGCAGTTCCCTCTTCATCAATCATGGAGTATTAATAGACTTTTTATACACACAGTTGGCCTATAATACTTACCTATTCATGCACCTGACCAAATATCTTTCAAACATTGTACTTGTATCTACTTCTACTAGTTTTTCAAGCAGCTCCTTTCTTTTACCCACCATTCTCTTTGCAATAACTTGCCTCTCAAATCCCCTTTAAATTTTTCTTCTCTTTCCTTAACCCTATGTGTTCCAGTTTTATACTTTCCTTCTACCCTGGGTAAAGACTATGATGTTTATGTTATGAATTTATAAACCTCTGTAAGGCCACACATTAAGCCTGCTTTGCTCCAAGAAAACCAGCCCCAACGTATTCGATCTCTCCTGAGTTATAACTCTCTTGAGTTATAACTCAAGCTTTCTAGTCCAGGCAATATCCTGTGACACATTTAGACCCTCCATAGCTGAATCACATCCTTACTATAGGGGCCAAAACAGAACACAGTACTCCAAGTGCAATTTAACCAATAATTTGTAGAGGCCAATTCCTCTAAGTACCTCAGCTGATGAAGGCAAGCATAGCAGACTCCTCCTTTACCACACATTCTTTGTTGTTTAATTAAATCATTATAGTCACCTGTATAAAGTATGTGAATGGCATCCATCACCACACCACCAAGTGATACTTGCGCACCTTGCTTAAAGTCAATCTAAGTTAGAAACAGATTTCTGATTCCTGTCTTTTCCTTTTTAATTTGTGTTGGAGTTACAAAAAGTAACAGTGGGGATGAGGAAGTTCTAAATGAACCTGAATCAATTACCTACCTGTTGATGTGCAACAAAACGTCTGATTTTTAAAAAGTGCAGCAAGAAGATGCTCGGGTTTTAAAATAAGCATAGCACATATCTTTTCTTTGGAGCAGCACATTTTCTTCGCAAAAGAAAAGACAACAATTTTTTTAAATGGCAGAAAACAGAGAATTCACAAGTTCATAAACAGTGAGCACCAGGTGATAATAATCATAAATTTTTTAAAAGTGCAGAAATGAGAGGGTACATCAGAAAGATGAATATGTTCCATTGCACACCGGATATGTGGCTCATGTATACTGAACTAATCACGCAGTATTTTAGAGAAATTTGAACTACCAGAGAGAAACAAGTGCCAATTTTGCTCAATGCATTGGATTTAAAGGCAACCTGTTTGCTTACAAGTCTAACAGCTCCAAACAAATAAGCCGAAATGAGCTTTTGTGATACTGTGAAAGTAATGCAGGGACATTTAGAACCAAAACCATCACTGATTGCAGAACACCTTAGGTTCAAGAGTGGAATCAAAAGGAAGGTGAGTCCATTTCAACTTATGTGGCTGAATTGAAGAAGTTGTCTGAGCATTGTCAATTTGATAATGAGCTAAAAGATACACTCAAAAATTGTTTAGTTTGTGAAATCTTATAAGAAAGGATTCAAAAACAGCTCTTAACTGAAGCACAACTTACATTTAAAAGAGCCTTGAAATCACTCCATCAATAGAGATAGCAGACAGATTAAGTTGCAGTCAGGAATGAAAGTGAACGTGAACAAAATTGCAATATCTAAACAGAAGGAATTCGGAGAAGGAAGTCTGAGAATCGGAGTGGGAGTGCGGTGGAAGCCATTTTGAATTTTTCATTTTTTCATCGGAGTTAAGAGAGGCGGGACTGTGCAGGCATGTGACATTGGGCAGTGAAGCGCGGAAGATTTAAAAGGAACACAGCCTTATACAGCGGGCAGCGTCATTTGCGGGTGGCAGAGTGAGCCAGCAGAAAAGTGAAGGCTTAAGGGCTTTGGTTGAACGGGCTTAGGTGTAAATGGGCGAGGTAAAGTAGGTTTGGTTTTCAATTTTTCCTGTTATTTGAGGAAAGGGGGTAAGTATGAGTGTGAGGGAAGCTTGTTGTTCTCGGTGTCGCATGTGGGAGGTCCTGGAGTCTCCCAGCCTCCCGGATGTCCACATCTGCGCCAGGTGCGCTGAGCTGCAGCTCCTAAGGGACTGTGTTAGGGAACTGGAGCTGCAGCTCGATGACCTTTGTCTGGTCAGAGAGAGTGAGGAGTTGATAGAGTTACAGGCAGGTGGTCACACCGGGGCCACGGGAGGCTGACAAGTGGGTCACGGTTAGGAGGGGGAAGGGGAAGGGTCAGGTATTAGGGAGTACCCCGGTGTCTGTGCCCCTTGACAATAGGTACTCCTGTTTGAGTACTGTTGGGGGTGACAGCCTACCTGGGGGAAGCAACAGTGGCTGTGCCTCCGGCACAGAGTCCAGCCCTGTAGCTCAGAAGGGTAGGGAAAGGAAGAGGAGGGCAGTAGTAATAGGGAACTCTATAGTTAGGGGGTCAGATAGGCGATTCTGTGGACGCAGTCAGGAGACCCAGATGGTAGTTGGTCTCCCTGGTGCCAGGGTCAGGGATGTTTCTGATCGCATCCAAGATGTCCTGAAGTGGGAGGGTGAGGAGCCAGAGGTCGTAGTACATATAGGTACATAAAGGGAAGAGGTCCTGAAAAGAGACTATAGGGAGTTGAGAAGAAGGACCGCAAAGGTAGTAATCTTGGGATTACAGCCTGTGCCACACGACAGTGAGAGTAGGAATGGAATGAGGTGGAGGATAAATGCGTGGTTGAGGGATTGGAGCAGGGGGCAGGGATTCAAGTTTTTGGATCATTGGGACCTCTTTTGGGGCAGGTATGACCTGTACAAAAAGGATAGGTTGCACTTGAATCCTAGGGGGACCAATATCCTGGCGGGAAGATTGGCAAAGGCTACTGAGGAGACTTTAAACTAGAATGGTTGGGGGGGTGGGAATCAAATTGAAGGGAATATGAGAGAGGAGGTTAGTTCACAAATAGAGAAAGCTAGTAGACAGTGTATGAGGGAGGATAGGCAGGGGACAGAGAACAGGAGCACACAGACCAAAGATGCAGGGGAGAAGGAAGAAAAAGATAAAGTTGTTTGTTCCAATAGGAATAAACAGAGAGTAAGAGGTGGAGAGTTTCTTAAATGCATCTATTTTAATGCTTGGAGCATTGTAAGAAAAGTGGATGAGCTTAGAGCATGGATTGATACCTGGAAATATGATGTTGTAGCTGTTAGTGAAATGTGGTTGCAGGAGGGGTGTGATTGGCAACTAAATATTCCAGGATTTCATTGCTTCAGGTGTGATAGAATCGGATGGGCAAGAGGGGGAGGTGTTGCATTGCTTGTCAGAGAAAATATAACAGCGGTGCTTTGGCAGGATAGATGAGAGGACTCGTCTAGGGTCTATTTAGGTGGAATTGAGGAATGGGAAAGGTGTAGTGACGCTTATAGGGGTGTACTATAGACCACCTAATGGGGAGCGAGAATTGGAGGAGCAAATTTGTAAGGAGATAGCAGATATTTGTAGTAAGCACAAGGTTGCGATTGTGGGAGATTTTAATTTTCCACACATTGACTGGGAAGCCCATTCTGTAAAAGGGCTGGATGGTTTGGAGTTTGTAAAATGTGTGCAAGGTAGTTTTCTGCATCAATACATAGAGGTACCAACTAGAGAAGGGGCAGTGTTGGATCTCCTTTTAGGGAATGAGATAGGGCAGGTGACAGAGGTATGTGCTGGGGAGCACTTCGGGTCTAGTGATCACAATACCATTAGTTTCAATATAATTATGGAGAAGGATAGTTCTGGACCCAGGATTGAGATTTTTGATTGGAGAAAGGCTAAGGAGATGCGAAAGGATTTAGAAAGAGTGGATTGGGACAAGTTGTTTTTTGGGAAGGATGTAATAGAGAAATGGAGAGCATTTAAAGGTGAAACTTTGAGGGTACAGGATCTTTATGTTCCTGTTAGGTTGAAAGGAAAGGTAGAAAGTTTGAGAGAGCCATGGTTTTCAAGGGATATTGGAAACTTGGTTCGGAAAAAGAGAGGGATCTACAATAAATACAGGCAGCTTGGAGTAAATGAGGTGCTCGAGGAATATAAAGAATGTAAAAAGAATCTTAGAAAGAAATTAGAAAATCTGAAAGAAGGTACGAGGCTGCTTTGGCAAGTAAGGTGAAAATAATTCCAAAGGGTTTCTACAGTTACGTTAGTGGCAAAAGGATAGTGAGGGATAAAATCGGTCCCTTGCAGAATCAGAGTGGACGGCTATGTGCGGAGCCAAAAGAGATGGGGGAGGTTTTGAACAATTTCTTTTCTTCGGTATTCACCAAGGAGAAGGATATTGAATTGTGTAAGGTAAGGGAAACAAGAAGGGTAGTTATGATGATTAAAGAAGAGGAAGTACTGGCATTTTTAAGGAATATAAAAGTGGATAAGTCTCCGGGTCTGGACAGAATATTCCCTAGGACCTTAAGGGAAGTTAGTGTGGAAATAGCAGGGGCTCTGAGAGAAATATTTCAAATGTCATTAGAAACGGGGTTGGTGCCGGAGGATTGGTCTATTGCTCATGTGGTTCCATTGTTTAAAAAGGATTCTAAGAGTAAACCTGGCAAATATCGGCCTGTGAATTTGACGTCAGTGGTGTGTAAATTGATGGAATGTATTCTTAGAGATGGCATATATAATTATCTGGGTAGACAGGGTCTGATTAGGAACAGTCAACATGGATTTGTGCGTGGAAGGTCATGTTTAACAAATCTTATTGAATTTTTTGATGAGGTTACTAGGAAAACTGACAAGGGTAAAGCGGTGGATGTTGTCTATATGGACTTCAGTCAGCCCTTTGACAAGGTTCCACACTGAAGGTTTAATCGTTCGGTATTAGTATCAAAGTAGTGAAATGGATTCAGCAGTGGCTGGATGGGAGACGCCAGAGAGTAGTGGTGGATAACTCTGTATCAGATTGGAGAACGGTGTGTAGCGGTGTGCCTCAGGGGTCTGTACTGGGTCCAATGTTGTTTGTCATACATATTAATGTTCTGGATGATGGGGTGGTAAATTGGATTAGTAAGT
This sequence comes from Mobula birostris, assembly GCF_030028105.1. Lineage (NCBI taxonomy): Eukaryota > Metazoa > Chordata > Chondrichthyes > Myliobatiformes > Myliobatidae > Mobula > Mobula birostris. Next base: position 109,701,257 of record NC_092372.1, read on the forward strand.
ATGCAGATGATACTAAGATAGGTGGAGTTGTGGATAACAAAGTAGGTTTTCTAAGCTTGCAGAGAGATTTGGACCACTTAGAAGAGTAGGCTGAAAGATGGCAGATGGAGTTTAATGCTGATAAATGTGAGGTGCTACATTTTGGTCAGACTAATCAAAATAGGACATACATGGTAAATGGTAGGGCATTGAAGAATGTAGTAGAACAGGGGGATCTAGGAATAATGGTGCATAGTTCCCTGAAGGCGGAATCTCATGTGGATAGGGTGGTGAAGAAAGCTTTTGGTATGCTGACCTTTATTAATCAGAGCATTGAGTATAGGAGTTGAGATGTAATGTTGAAATTGTATAAGGCATTGGTAAGGCCAAATTTGGAGTATTGTGTACAGTTCTGGTCACCAAATTATAGGAAAGATGTCAATAAAATTGAGAGAGTACAGAGGAGGTTTATTAAAATGTTGCCTGGGTTTCATCTCCTAAGTTACAGAGAAAGGTTGAACAAGTTGGGTCTTTATTCTTTGGAGCGTAGAAGGTTGAGAGGTGACTTGATAGGGGTATTTAAAATTATGAGGGGAATAGATAGAGTTGACGTGGATAGGCTTTTTCCATTGCGAATGGGGGAGATTCAAACAAGAGGACATGAGTTGAAAGTTAAAGGACAAAAGTTTAGGGGTAACATGAGGGGGAACTTCTTTACTCAGAGAGTGGTAGCTGTGTGGAACGAGCTTCCAGCAGAAGTGGTTGCAGCAGGTTCAATGTTGTCGTTTAAAGTTAAATTGGATAGCTATATTGACAGGAAAGGAATGGAGGGTTATGGGCTGAGTGCAGGTCGGTGGGACTAGGTGAGAGTAAGAGTTTGGCACAGACTAGAAGGGTCAAGATGGCCTGTTTCCATGCTGTAATTGTTATATGGTTATAGAAACCAACCTGGCCCCAGAAATTGTATTACCATTGTGGCAGGGGCTTCACATACAGCAGACCATTGGCGATTTAAAGGTGAAACTTGCAGAAAATGTGACAAGGTAGAGCACATAAAAAGAAAATATTGTGCAGACAAAAGTAAATGAGCTGCAGAGGAAAGTAGTAAATGTAAAAAGTCAAGTTGTAGTCTCAAAAAGATCACTAATCTGCATGCTGTTGATGAAATTGAGAGAGTACAGAGAAGATTTACTAGAATGTTACCTGGATTTCATCTCCTAAGTTACAGAGAAATGTTGAACAAGTTGGGTCTTTATTCTTTGGAGCATAGAAGGTTGAGGGGGGACTTAATAGAGGTATTTAAAATTATGAGGGGGATAGATAGAGTTGATGTGGATAGGCTTTTTCCATTGAGAGTGGGAGAGATTCAAACAAGGGGACATGAGTTGAGAGTTAAAGGGAAAATGTTTAGGGGTAACTTGAGGGGGAACTTCTTTACTCAGAGAGTGGTAGCTTTGTGGAACAAACTTCCAGCAGAAGTGGTTGCGGCAGGTTCGATGTTGTCGTTTAAAGTTAAATTTGATGGCTATATTGACAGGAAAGGAATGGAGGGTTATCGGCTGAGTGCAGGTCGGTGGGACTAGGTGAGAGTAAGAGTTCGGCACAGACTAGAAGGGCCGAGATGGCCTGTTTCCATACTGTAATTGTTATGCGGTCATATGGTTATATATGGAAAATCTGATAGTGACTGAGTAGCCTTAATACTTATAATGTGAAAACTAACAATAGACAAGCTATATGGCTTACACCAGAAGTGAATTGTAAGCTAATTGAAATGGATTTGGACACTGGCTCAGCTGTTTCAATCAATCCACAAGTAAGTTTGTATGGCATTTCAAAGAACCTAAACTGAAGCCTGCAGATATCCAGCTGAGAACTTATACTGGAGAAAAGGTAATCCCCGTGTGAAAGACATTAGTAACAGTAAAATATAACAACCAGCAAGCCACATTGGGTTTGTATGTGTTAAAAATAGGAGGGCCAGGGTTGTGGGGGTGTAATTGGCTGAGGCAACTACAACTTGAGTGGAGCTCCATCCTCCATTTGTATACCACATCGCCTGCAATAGAGTGGACTGCAAGTGAATTCAGAAAGGTACTGGATGATGCCACAACTGTTTCCCTGCTGTTCATCATGAACCATTGCCTAGCAGAGGATTGGTGCCGACCTCTATGCCTCTAGTTGGAAAGCATATTTGACCAAGAAAGGACCATGCTGCTCAGAGGAATTGTATGGAGGATGTGACGAGTGTACACATAGATTAAGATGTTAACTGTCCTGTGCTGGCACCAGTGGGATCAGCAGTTGATCTGCCACCTGTCTTCAGGAGAAAGAGAGATAAGGAAAACAATGGAGCAGCATTTGGGGATGTTAATGAAGGGACGGGAGAGTTTAACGGAAGGAGAGCTGTCAAGATCGGCTCCCCTTTTGAACCCTGAACTGTTTGAAGTGATGGACAGGCGATACCCCAGCAGGGAGATAAAAAGGGACAGGTTCGCTAAGGCAAGACACACACGACGCCCCGAGGTAACGAGACCCTGGAAGCGATGCGTCTCCCACAAGCCGGTGGGAAGCTTTGGAGGGCTGGTTGCGGGACCAAGCCATAGACGCACAGGGTGGAAAGGCACGATCGGCGGGAACCTGGTGTGTGTCCACCCTTGCTTGGGTGCCAGGTTCACTGCAGAGAAACGATCGTATCTGGAAACGGAGGGGTCACGGTCGGTGACCTCAGAAGACATCACAAAGGGCTCACCCGAAAGCTGACTGCGAAGAATATCGAAGGTCTGTGTGGAAGCCGTTTGAATATTCATTTGTTTTTGCTCTCTCTCTCCTTCCCCCCACTGTCCATCTCCCACAGCAGTGATTACTGTGAACTGAACTGAATTCAATTGAACTGAACTTTGCGTCACTTTGAAACTGGTCATTTACCCCTAGACGACGATAGAGCTTGATTGATCCTGTTATCCTAATTCTGTGTACATGTGTGTTTATCATTGCTGAACTGTTGCATTTATTATCCTTTTGATTAGAGTACTGTGTTGCTTGTTTCTTTAATAAAACTTTCTTAGTTCTAATAATCCAGACTCCAACTGAGTGATCCATTTCTGCTGGTTTGGCAACCCAGTTACGGGGTACGTAACAAGGAATTTAAAGTGGGGGGTTATATGGGAGGCAGGGTTTAAGGGTCAGCACAACATTGTGGGCCGAAGGACCTGTACTGTGCTGTAGTATTCTACATTCTATGTTCTATGTAATTGTGAAAGTGATGAAAGCTGTGATCCAACAACAGTTTTAGTAGGTAACGTATCTAAGAAAGCCTCTGGTATGCTAATCAGGCAGTTACTTGTAAAATCTGGCTTTGTTTTAAGCTGGAGGAGAGTTCAACAAGCTTCAGGAAAGTGCAAACATTTGGCTTTTGTGAACATAAAGAACCAGAATCTACTCTGTGCGTATTAAGATATTACAAGAACTTCAGGTGGAAGACAAGAAGCTGCCTGTGAAAGTAGATGCCAAGACCAAAGCCCTGCTGGATTAATGGAAGGCCAAAAAGAAAGCAGTCAATGGAAATACAAAAACAGAGGATATCAGATGATGCCGTGGATGAGGAAATCAAGAGCAGAAATCAGATTTCAGAGGGAGCAATGGAACGATTAATAATACCCCAGTGAATTAAATGCACCTGCCCAAGATCAAGATGCACAAATCAGGAAGAAAAAAAGGAAGACAAGAAAAAGACGGACACAAAGTTGAAAAGAAGAGAAAGACCATGAGCGAGACAATGATTAGGGATCGAGAGAGGAATAGAGGTTGAAAAAGATGCTGGGACTGGGAGAGAAACAAGGATCAAAGAAGATCCAGAGAGAAAAGCCAAGGAAATTGGAAGGAGATGCTGGTAGGGGTGAAAGCAGAGCTATAATGGTGTGAGTTTCTGAGAAGGAAGGTACAGGATGGATGTATTCCAAAAACAAAGAAATACTCAAATGTTAAAATAGTACAACTGTGGCTAACAAAGGAAATCAAAGTCAATGTAAAAGCAAAAGAGAGGGCATACAAGAACGCAACAAATAGTGGGAAGACAGAGGATTGGGAAGCTTTTAAAACCCTACAGAGAGCATCTAAAAGAATCATTAGGAGGGAAAAACTGAAATACGAAATCAAGCAAGCAAACAATATCAAAGTGGATAGTAAAAGCTTTTACAAGTATATAAAAAATAAAAGAAAGATGAGAATGGATATAGGACTACAAGAAAATGAGGATGGAGAAATAATAACGAGGACCAAGGAGATGGCAGATGAACTAAGTGAGTATTTTGCATCAGTCTTCACTGTGGAAGATACTAGTAGTGTGCCAAATATTGTAGAGTATCAAGGAAAAGAAGTGAGTGCAGTTACTATTACATGGGAGAAGGTATTCAAAAAGCTGAAAGACCTAAGGCTATATAATTCACCTGGACCAGATGAACCACACCCTTGGGTTCTGAAAGAGGTAGCGCTAGAGAATGTGGAGGCATTAGCAATGATTTCTCAAAAATCATTGGACTCTGGCATGGTGCCAAAGGACTGGAAAATTACAAATGTCACACTACTCTTTAAGAAAGGAGGAAATTATAGACCAGTTAGCCAGACCTCAGTGGTTGAGAAGATGTGGAATCAATTGTTAAGGATGAGGTTACTTGGTGACACAGGACAAGATAGGATGAAGTCAGCATGATTTCATGAAGAGAAAATTGTGCATGATGAATCTGTTGTAATTCTGTGAGGATATCACAAGTAGGATCGATAAAGGGGATGCAGTGGATGTTGTATACTGTATTTGAACTTTCAGAAGGTTTTTGATAAGGTGCCATGCATGAGGCTGTTTACCAAGTTAAGAGCCCATGGTATTACAGGAAAGTTACTGGCACGGTTAGAGCATTAGCTGATTGGGAGGAGGCAAGTGGGAATAAAAGAATCCTTTTCTGGTTGACTGCCAATGATTATTGGTGTTCTGCACAGGTCGGTGTAGGGACCGTTTCTTTTTATGCTATATATCAATGATTTAGGTAATGGAATAGATGACTTTGTGACCAAGTTTGCAGATGACATGAAGATTGGTGAAGGGGCAGGTAGTGTTGAGGAATCAAGTAGACAAGAGAGTGGAAAATGAAATTCAATGTTGGAAAATGCAAGGTCATGCACTTTAGCCGTAGAAATAAGTGTGCAGACTATTTTGTAAACAGGGAGAAAATCAAAAAATCTGAGATGCAAAATAACTAGCAGTCCTTGTGTAGAACACCCTGAAGGTTCATTTGCAGGTAGAGTCAGTGGTGAGGAAGGCAAATACAATGTTGCCATTCATTTCAAGTGGTCTAGAATACAAGAGCAGGGATGTGATGCTGAGGCTTTATAAGGCAGTGATGAGGCCTCATCTTGAGTTTTGTGAACAGTTTTGGGCTCCTCATCTAAGAAAAGATGTGCTAGCTTTGGAGAGGATTCAGAGCAGGTTCACAAGGATGATTCTAGGAATGAAAAGGTTATCATACAAGGAACATTTGATGTCTTTTGGTTTGTACTCTCTGGAATTTAGAAGGATGAGGGGGATCTCATTGAAATCTTTCGAATGTTGAAAGGCCTAGACAGAGTAGATGTGGAAAGGATGTTTTCCATGGTGGTGGAATCTAGGACAAAAGGACATAGCCTCAGAGATGCAGAGAAATTTCTTTAGCCAAAGGGTGTGAATTTATGGAATTTATTACCACAGGCAGTTGTGGAGGTCAGGTCGTTGGATGCATTTAAGGCAGAGCTTGATAGGTTTTTGATTGGACACAGCATCAAAGATTACAGGACAGAGGCCAGGGAGTAGGCTGAGGAGGGGAAGAAAGGATCAGCCATGATTGAATGGCGGAGAAGACTCGATGGGCCAAATGGCCTAATTCTGCTCTTATGTCTTATGGAAAGCAGGAGAAAAGTATCCAGAGCCATCAGAACCACTTCCAGCAGTCCAAGTCAACCCTAGAATCTGAGATTGTTTCACAGCCATAAGTCTCATCTACAAAGTAGAGTGATCTCCCTTGTCAGGAAAGATGTTATCTCACAAGAATAAGGAATTCTCCACAGTGATTAAATCTGTAGGCCTGAATGGGATAATTTAAACTTTACTATGCCTTGGATGCCTCTATTGTATTGTATAGTATACAGTATAGTTGGGATACATTCTATATTGAGTTGGAGTTTATATCTAAACAGTGTATTCATTATTTCAGTAATATTGTAAAATTATTATTTAATTAAACTTTGTTGTTTAAATTATTCAATGTGGTTACATGTACAATAAAGTACATGGATGGCATACATCATCATGCCACCATGTGATTCGTGCACACCTCACTTAAAGTAAAACTAATTTAGACTTATATTTATGACCCCTGACTTATCTGTTTTAATTAGTTTGTTTTGAAATTCCAAAACAATGCCCTTCCCTACTTTCTCAGTTGATCTAAATCCTGTTGTAATCCTTGATAACTTCCTTCTTTGCCCATTGAGCAACATCTTGTCCTCTGTAAAATTACTGATCATACCACCTACATTCTCATTCAACTCATTAATATAAATGACAAACAGGAAATGTCCCAAGTCTGACCTGTATGACACAGCATTGGTAATAGATCTCCAATCTGAGCAACTCAGATTGTGGCACCTTAATTGAGCTCTAACCAGTGTTTCAGATTGATTAGTAAAAGCAAATTAAAGGAAGGTAGGGGCAAACGCAATAGCCATTGTTGGAGTGGACAAAGAGTAGTGATCTTAAAGCTTTAGCTCTTCAAGGCTTCAGTCAGAGAAAGCAAAAAAAGAAATGTTTTTGGTAAAGTTTTTTTTAAACTTTTCCTTCTTTGTATTTCCTCTGTTAGGACAGTGGAGATGCCAGCCAGGATAGCTGAATGCTTCTCTTATGGAATGCAGCAAAGCAGGGGGACCTCCAGTGTCCTTTTTGACTAGATCTGCGAAAAGTGCATTCAGCTGCAGCATCTAAAAATCCGCGTAAGGGAGTTGAAGTTGGAACTTGATGAACTCTGGATCATTTGGGAGGCTAAAGGGAGTGATAGAACATATAGAGAGGTAGTTACATCCAAGGAGCAGGGCACAGAAAACTGGGTGACAGTCAGGAAGGGGAAAGGGTTAAACAGCCAGTGTAGAGTACTCCTCTGGCCATCTCCCTCAATAACAGATAGACCACTTTGGATACTGTTGGGGGATGATTTAACAGAGGAAAGTCACAGTGGTCGAGTCACTGGCACTGAATCTGCCTCTGTGACTCAGAAGAGAAAGAGGTAGAAGCACACTGTGGTGATAGGGGATTCATTAATTAGGGGAATGGACAGGTGGTTCTGTGGTTCCCAGATGGTATGTTGCCTCCTGGGTGCCAGGATCCAGGATAACTCAGATCGAGCCCTCAATATCATTAAGTGGGAGGGTGAATATCTAGAGGTTGAGGTCCATGTAGGTACCAATAATATGGGTAGGATGGGTACGAGGGAGTTCAGGGTGTTAGGTGCTAAGGTAAAGGGCAGGACATCCAGGGTTGTATTCTCAGGATTGCTACGTGCCACGTGCTAGTGAGGCCAGAACTAGGAAAATTTATGGGTGGAACTGAGAAATAGGAAAGGAATGACCATGTTAATGGGGCTGTATTACAGATACCCAACAGTTCACGGGATTTAGAGGAATAGATTTGTAAGGAGATCATAAACTGTTGCAAGAAACAGAAGGTTGTTATAGTAGGTGATTTTAACTTTCCGTATTGACAGGGAATCCCATACTAGATGAACTAGATGGGATAGAGCTTGTCAAATGTGTTTAGGAAAGTTCCTTTCATCAGTACGTAGAAGTTCCAACGAGAGAGTGTGAGATATTGGATATGCTATTAGGGAATGAGATGGGAGAGGTGACAGAAGTTTTGTGTAGGAGAACAATTTGCATTCAATGACCACAATGCTATTATAGCTTCGAAGTAAATATGCAAAAAGATAGGCCTGTTACATGGGCTGAGATTTTAAATTGGAGAAAGGCCAATTTTGATGGTATCAGAAATGATCTGGCATGTGTGGTTTGGGACAGGCTGTTTTCTGGCAAAGGTGTACTTGGAAAGCGAGAGACCTTCAAAAAGATAATTTTGAGAGCACGTTTGTATGTGTCTGTCAGAATAAAAGGTAAAGAGATATTGAGGTTAAGAGAAAAAAGCAAGTGCATAGCAGGTATAGGTAAGTAGGAACAAATGAGGTACTTATGGAATACAAGAAATGCATGAGAATATTTAAGAGCTCAGGAAGGCTCACAGGAGGCATGAAATTGCTCAAGGAGACAGGGTGAAGGTGAATCCTAAGGGATTCTACAGGTAGGTTAAGAGCAAAAGGATTGCAAGGGACAAAATTGGTTCTTTGATTGGAAGCCCAGAATGGAGCTAAAACAGTTGGGAGAGATCTTAAATGAATTATTTGCATTTGTATTAACCTGAAAGATGGACAGAATCTACAGAAGTGAGGCAAAGCGAAATCAACTTCATGAATCCTGTACAGATTACAGAAGAGGTGTTTGCTACCCTGAGGTAAATCTTGGTGGATAAATCCACAGGACCTAACAAAGTGTTCGCTCGGACCAATTGCAGAAATTGCCAGCGCCCTGGCAGAGATATCTAAAACATCTTTAGCGCAGAAGAGGTACCAGATGATTGTAGGATAGCCAATGTTGTTTCACTGCTTAAAAAATGCTCTGAACATAAACGAGGAAATTATAGGCCAGTGAGTCTGACATCAGTTGTGGGAAAGTTATTGGGCAAGTATTCTAAGCCTGGGACCAGATATACAAGCATTTGGATAGATACGGACTGAGTAAGGATAGTCAGTATGGTTACATGCATCGTAGGTCATATCCAACCAATCTTATAGAGTTTTTCGAGGAAGTAACCAGGAAAAAATGGATGAAGGAAAAAATGGATGAAGGAAAAAATGGATGTTGTCTACATGGACTTTAGTAAGGCATTTGACAAGGTCCCACATGAGAGGTAGGTCAAGAAAGTTCAGTATTCAGGATGAGGTATTAAATTGTATTAGGCATTGGCTTTGTGAGAGAAGCCAGAGAGTGGTAGGAAAGGATTGCCTCTGACTGGAGTGGTATGCCGCAGGGATCGGTGCTGGGTCCTTTGTTGTGTATCATCTATATCAATGATCTGGAGGACAGCCTGGTTAACTGGATCAGCAAATTTGAGGATGGTACCAAGATCAAGGGTGTAGTGGACATGAGGAAGGCTATCATGGCCTATAGAGGGATCTGCATCAGCTGGAAAAATAGGCTGAAAAATGGCAGATGGAATTTAATGCTGACAAGTGTGAGGTTTTCCACTTCAGTGTGACCAATCTGTGTCGGGCAGTGAGGGGTGTGGTAGAACAAAGGGATCCAGAAATACAGGTCCATAATTCATTGAAAGTGGCGTCATAAGTAGATAGGGTGTTAAAGAAAGCTTTTGGCACATTGGCCTCCATAACGCATTTGTTAAAGTTGTATAATACAGTGGTGAGGCCTAATTGGAGTATTGTGTGCAGTTTTGGTCACTTACTTATAGGAACTATGTTAATAAGATTGAAAGAGTGCAGAGAAAATTGGCAAGGACATTGTCACACCTGAGTTATAAAGCAAGCTTGAATAGGTTAGGAATGTATTCTTTGGAACATAGAAGATTGAAAGGAGATTTGATAGATGTATACAAAATTATGAGGGGTATAAATAGGATAAATGCAAGCAGGCTTTTTCCAGAGGTTGAGTGGGACTACAACTAGAGGTCACGAGACAAGGGCAAAAGGTGAAAAGTTTAAAGGGGGGGCGGAGGGGATTGTGAGACTGTGGAATGAGTTGCCAGCACCAGTGGTGCATGCACGCTTCATTCCAATTTTTAAGAGAAGTTTGGATAGGTACATGGATGGAGGGCTATGGTCCAGGTACAAGCCGATGGGAGCAGGTAGTTTAAAGTTTTTCTGCATGGACTAGATGGGCTGAAGAACCTGTTTCTGTGTGTACTTTTCTATGACTGTTACTTCAGACATCCACCAGGAAATTAAATGGATTTCAATTGACTTCATAGGGACTCCAGAAACAAAGTTTAAAAAAATTATTTCTTTAGGGCAAAGGAATTCTTAAAAAGCAGTCCAAGTCATAAACCATGTCAGGACTGAACACAAGAATTATTTCTTCTCAAACTAACATCAAAATCAACTATTGCCCAAAGCACCAAAATTATTTGCACACACACAAAATTCAGGAGCTCAGCAGATCAAGCACCATCTATGGAGGGAATAAACAGTCGATGTTTCAGCTGAGATCCTTCATCAGGACTAGAAAGGAAGGGGGCAGAAACTAGAATAATGTGGGGGTGGAGGTGGGAAAGGAGGAGGAGATGACAAGTGATTAAAGTGAGGCATTTACCCTTTTGTGTTTTTTCAGTATATGGAAATATAATTCAAGAAAAAATATCAAAACATGAGTATAATTGCAGTGGACATCAGCAAATGCTTATTATCCTTAACTACTAGGGGTGATTGATAAGTTCCTGGCCTAAGATAGAAGGAGTCAATTTTAGAAAACCGAGCACATTTACTTTCAAACATAGTCGAGCACATTTATTTTCATAGTCCCCTCCTACATTTACACACTTAGTCCAGCAGTCGTGGAGCTCCCTTCTTTGTAGAAGTCGGTGTCTTGGACCTCCAGAAAGTAGTCCACAGCAGGGGTGATAGATAAGTTTGTGGCCTAAGGTAGAAGGAGATGGGTTATACAGCTGTCGTTACATGCATGTGCAGTTCAACTCTGAATGATTATGCAGAAAGTTTGAAGTTAATAACTCATCTCCTTCTACCTTAGGCCATGAACTTATCAATCACCCCTCATATGTACAATGTAACAATGTAAAGCAAACACAGCACTGATGTTTCACATTTAACTTTATTGCAATAACAGACGCCAGTGTGTATACTCAAAACTGTAGCTGAAATTACAGACATTTACATTTTTATATATACATATAAAAAGGGTTCCAGGCCAGCATGTAATCAGTGCTTATTGCTTGACTTTTTCAGCTTTAGCACAGCTATGCTTGAACCTAAAAACGTTGCATCTGTTATTCCATTTCAACATATCTGCATATGGATATGCTAAAACCACCTTGTTATCATCCCACCAATCATAGCCTCAAAGTCATTCATCTGTTTTCCGTATGGCCACTTCATGGCAGCACAGCACAGGGCTTTGAACAGAAGTGAAAGTAATGTGCATTTGCACATCAACTTTTGTTCGTTAAACTACTTAAAGCTATCAGCTGTTCATAACCCGTCAATTTCCCTACAATCAATGGCCATTTGTGGCTCCGAGTAGGATAGAAAAATACAGTCCATATTTTGGTCAGAATCAAGGAGGCAATAATAACATTGGATACAAGGCACTCTTAGTTCCTCTGACAGACACATGAACTTCAATTAGAATAAATTTAAAAAATGCCTCACACAAGGTCTAGTTTGTCAGTAAACACATCACACAGTAGACAAACTAGGACAAACATACAGGAGAGCAGCACAGGGCTAGTAGTTACAAAACAGTGAATTGTGTGCCCCAGAGATATTCAGAAGAACAGAAAGAAGCTGCCAAAATGAAACTGCAGAAAATAGCAATCAGATAAATACTTACCTACAATATGTTCTGATAAGAAAATGTAAAGACCATGTAAAAATACTTTGGCAAGTGATGGGCAACACTTTTGCTTGTACAGTTTCACATTTATGTTCTCTGGGCCACAGGACAGGACAATAGGATAAAAGTAAATAGTAAAATAGTATTGAAAAAAATATAAACCTTCAACTTTGCCAATCCAAGATATTCCTGGTGGAATCCAGACCTCATGACTTTTGATCATATATTTATATGGGAAATTAATTCCCAATACACATTTATTCAGTTTGAGAGATCAATTTGGAAGGTGACACTCAGTTTTGCATTGAATTAATAAATGGCCCTAGAGAAAAAGGTGATGTACTCAAAATTCTGTGAAATATTTTGTGGAAATTATTGCCACCCATCATGGATGTGACATTTTTAAATGGGACTTCCCAAGTTGCATTAAAAACATGGTGCACCTGTAAGTATATTGTTTAATGTGTGTTGTAACTAACTGCATGTTATTTCCTATATCCATGAATTATTAAATATAAACCAGGTAAAATTAAGATAGTGTACTTTCTTCTTACTCATCAACTACACAATTAATTTTGTTTGAAAATCTGAAACAAATCTTCAAATTAGATCACTTAAGCAATACTTGACAATTATTGAACTATATACCACCTTTGATTTAGTAATAGCTATGTGTAAGGGAAGGGTGTTTGTAAATAAAAATCATAGGGATGGTGAAGAAAACTGTAATTCTCTATGGTCAGGAGATCGTTTTATCTGCTATGGCACTCATCATAGCAAATAAAACATTTAAATAGGTCAAATAATTGAGTATACCAACATCACCATTGAATTAGTGTGTTATTCAATACACTCCTAACTTACATAATCTGAGAATACAAACAAGTAAAAAAATGAAATGATTTTTCAGACATAAAGCATTTTTTAATTCGTTTTAAAAATTGGGGCACACAAGTCACTAATAAATCACAAAATGGTTTATAAAAATTCAAAATAAAAGGCTCCAAGAATTAAGGTCCTTATTTTCAGTGCCAAAAGTAATTTGTGCAGAAATATCAAGATTCAAATATACAGTATTGCATTTTAAGTTGTGCTTATCAGCCCTTTAGTCAGCACATGGAATTTTAGGCAAAATGAGGTTAAATAGTGGAGAATATTAACAGTTATTTTCTTAAATGCTGCCAGTAATGTGTTACACATTTGGAATTATATTAACAGTTAACTGTTATATATTTCCCAGTATTATGGAATAGATACTCATTTCACTTTTTTTTCATGTTTGATGTGACCGTTCTTCCGATGTTTACCATTTGGTATTCCATTGCAGCAGCATCCATTAGCTTTACTCTGCAACAATTTAGGTGAAAACCTTCTGGTGACCCAATTTACTATCCAAAATCCTATCTTGAATGCAACAATAACACTTATTGCAATTAGCAGAAATGCATCCAGCAAGTAGTATTGGTAGAACTGGATATTATACACAGCAGCACGTAGATGTGCTGCCCCTCTGTAACGGAGGATGTAGTTAATCCAATAAACTGTTCGGTTCACAGGATGTTCTGGTTGGTCTTTATGGATCTGCGATAACTGTTCTGCACGTTGCTTGTAGCTTAAAAAGACAACAACATATTAATCAATAAGCTACATTTGCCAACAAAAACATATTGTGCCTGACTAATTTTCAACCAGTTCCAAGAAAATAAAAGTGCATAGTGGAAAGGAAAAATGCTTGAGTACTGCAATATAGCAATTATTCCATTCCATTTTTATTGTAACCGATAAAATTCTAAAACATTAATTTCAAATTGTGAGCCATTGCCTTGAATTATAACTACAAATATACATTGCTCCAGAGTTTGTAGATATAAAACTCCTAGCTGTTTATCAATTCACTGTGAAACTGCCAGCACCTTCTGAACTCTACTCATGAAAAGACAAAACGGGAAACCAACAATGTGATGTCACTAATACCTGGCCCATCTACTGATGGAATTTTTTTTCCAAATATTGAAACAGCAGGAACTTCAACACATTCCAAAAGTACATGCAGAAACGGAAAAGAAGAAAGGGGTAACTTTCACCGAAGAGCATGAAACTGAAAGCTAAGTAAAAGCTGAAATACTATACGAAAAAAAACTGAAGAACATGACATTATCAAAAAAAAACATTGATTCGACTATACTTCATGGATTGTAGACAAAGGAGATTAGCAGAGATAAACTGGTAACACACGCAAAATGTTGGAGGAACTCAGCAGGCCTGGCAGCATCTATGAAAAAGAGTAAACTGGTGACATTTCGGGCTGAGATCCTCGATCAGGACTTGAGAAAAAAAAGATGAAAAGTCAGAGGAAGAAGTTGGGGGAGGGCAGAAAAAAATACAAGGTAGTAGGTGATAGGTGAAATCGGGAAGGGGGAAGGGGTGAAATAAAGAGCTGGGAAGTCAGCTGGTGAAAGAGATAAAGGGCTGGAGAAGGGGGATCTGACAGGAGAGGACAGAAGGCCATGGAAGAAAGGGAAAGGGAAGGAGCACAAGAGGGGGTGATGGAAAGGTAAGGAAATAAGGAGAGAGAAAAAAATGGGAATGGGGATGGTGTGGTGGAGGGTGATTACCAGAAGTTCGAGAAATAAATGTTCATGTCATCAGATTGGAGGCTACCCAGACCGATACAACCTCAGTGTGGCCTTATCATGGCAGTAGAGGAGGCCATGTCAGAATGGGAATGGAAGTAGAATTAAAATGAATGGCCACTGGAAGATCCTGTTTTTTCTGGCAGATGGAGTGTAGGTGCTCAGCAAAGCAGTCTCCCAATCTACGTCAGGTCTCCTCGATATACAGGTCACACTGGGAGCACTGAACACAGTAAATGACCCCAACAGACTCACAGGTGAAGTGTCGCCTAACCTAGAAGGACTATTTGGGGTCCTGAATGGTAGTGAGAGAGGGGGTGTAGGGGCATGTGTAGCACTTGTTCCACTTGCAAAGATAAGTGCCAGGAGGGAGATCAGTGGGGAGGGACAAATAGAGAAGCTGTTGGTTATCACCATGGATGACAAGAGCATTATAACCCATTTCCGTACTGGGTATTTTTATATCCTACATTTTCAAATAATAATTGTGAAATTAAACCCTACACACCAGTGGTGTCTGTCAGTAACCATAGATTGACATTTTTGCAAGGAACCTAATACTCATATCACAGACCTCCAGTTTTAAAAAAATAATTAAAACATTGATGGGTTTGTGCTATTACAGGTTTTTTCCTTAGACCATTTTAACCTTTATTTTCACCCTAAAATATTTTGAGATATTAGTTAAAACTTAGGGTGCATTTTTGACTTATTTAGCCATTTGTGACAGTACTTCAATGTGATCCATCTACAATAGATGCTAGAATGAATTTAACACTGAGAAATGAAAAACCATTCAGATGATCTTGAGGACACTTTGCTGCACCTTCGCAATGCAATCAGGTCTTGCAGTTTCTACAAAATTAGATACAAGACTGATCATTTTTATTTTTACCATTTGTATTATTACACTTTGAAATCTTGTTCACTGATGAAATTTGTGCTACTTACTGAGAATTAAGATTTATTAGGAAGACAAAAGGTATTCTTAAGATAAATAACCACAATAGAATTTATGAACAATTACAGCTTGAAAGAAGGCCATCAGCTCAAATTTGGTTTTCCAAAAGAGCAATGTAGATAGCTCTTCCAGCACAGCCACCCTGCACTTTGTTTATCTTTTATTCATGTGCAGATATTTAACTTGTCTTTAGTTCTGGTTTATGATGACAACCACTTCCTTTGAAGATTTGCTATGTATTTAGGAACTTCCAAACATAGGTGTTTACTTGAATACTTCATCACAGCCTCAAAATAGCTGAAAAAAAAATCAAGGGTTTTACAGTGATTCAAAGAATTAAAGTATAGTCAAGTGTCAGTATGATACAAATTGTTATCATTGGTTCAAATAAGAATACTGGGCCTTATAATTACTGTACTGGCAGCATTTGGCTCTGTAACAGAAGACAAATCTATGCTTTTATAGCCTGACTCAGTTTCAGTACATTCACTTACTTAGCAAAGCAATTTTGAAGATAGCTAGAACGAAATTTTAAAAATTCTAACTGACTACCCACTCAGAAAGCTCATCAGCAGCAAATGTTGAAACATGTATAAGATCAATCAGAATGTCTGGTTATTATCAGGCAATAAAACGAATCTGAGACTAGGTATTTGATCTGAATGATGCAGTCAGTTGGCCCAAACATCCTGTTCTCACTTTGGACTTTTTCTAATCTTCATTTCACAGGACTAACTGTAAACTAGCTAACACATTAATCATCATTTCCCATTCACTTATATCAAGTCAGATCTACACTTTTAGCTACATTACAAATCGTTTATCTCAGTTGTCTGTGGAATACCACTTTCCTGAATGTGTCTGGTACTTCTCTTCCATATCGTCATTTAGAGCATTTCACAGCCTTGTAAACTCATGCAACATTGCATACCACATAGCAAGTGTATTATGCTGAATACATTTTAAACCACATTCAATACAACTCCAATTTTAAACTTCCATTTCTTTTCAAAAATCTTTTTTAACTGTTTGTTTGAACAATCTTCTACACCTTAATTTTTTAGCTAGATATTGGTTCCCATTTATATTGACTTATTTTTAAGGATGTCTATTGCTGATGTTAGTCCACCTTTTAAAACATTCATTTCAACAATGTGCGTTCCATATAGCTGCAATATATTGCAAGTTATTCTCTCTTACCGTGGATCAGTGATTATCGTCACCATTGCATTATACAGATCATCTTCTGTCATTGTTTTCCAGTTTAATGAAATGCCCATCCCTTTGGCATGCACACGGGTCATTGTATCATAATGATCACCGAAAAGGGGAATTCCAACCACAGGTACACCATGGTACATTGCTTCAAAGATACCATTCAGACCACCATGGCTCAGAAATCCTCTTATGTTTGGGTGGCCTAAAGTTATACAAATAAAAGTATTAGTTTAATTCCAGAACAGCAGGTACACATGCAATTCAAAAACATATTGCCAAAAATATCTTTCTTAACCCTATTGTATATTTTCATTGCACATTCCAGGAGAAATTTATTTCAAAGCAAAATAATTTAAGATTTGCACAAACCAAAATAACCTTGGAACAGATATTCTGATGCCAGAAAGATTTTCCTTTAAAATGCCAACAATATCAGTCTCTGTTAACAAATATTACCAAACAAAAAAATCAATTAAAGTAAAGGCATGTACACTGACCAAGAACATCCATAGTGGCAGGACAAATCCAAACCCCATTAGTATATGATGATAAAACTGCCGTCAAGAACACTGTAAAGCTGCATTAACTGAAAACCTGCTTACTAACTCAGTTTGGGTTTTGCCAGTGCCACTCGGTGGGCTGAGAGTGATTGCCCTCAAAATCAAGGCCAAACTTCTAACAGAGCATCAAGGAGACACTGATACCACTGGCTGGAGTTATAACAGGTATGTAAGGAAGATGACTTCACCAGACCCATTTCAATAGAGCTGTAGCTCTTTCTCAGAAGGATTCAAGACCCAGCAACCTTAGACTGCTTTTATTCTGAAGTCAGAAATGGTACAAGCTCAGTGATGTATGTACAATCTCCCTTCCATTTGAAAATCTGCATACAATGCAGCAGCCAGGATTCATATACATCAAAACATGTCAACATTCAAGCTTAGGCTGATTGTTGCATGGAAGATAAGCAAAACAGATATGGTACATAATCAAAATCATTTTGAATATGTACCGAAGAAAAGTGAAAGAAAATATAAAGGGTATCTGAGAGGCAAGGATTTTTTCTTAAACACAGGGTTGGTCATTTCTGAAACAGATTGACAGAGGTGGTGATGGAATCAGATACAATTATTATGTTAAGAAAGGCATTTAGATAAGACACAGAAGCAGAGAAGCCATAAATAAATACAGACCTAATGAAGCCAAATGGAATTAGTATAGATGATCATAGTTTACCAAAGTTCCCATTTGTGCATATGACGCAATGACTCAAACCTCATCTCCCTGACTCTCAAATCCCATCTTTTCCAATTCAAGTTCCAACATTCTCCCTCAAAACAGGGAATCCAAGTTTTGCACATCAAATAACGTTAAACTGTGCTTGCTGCATTTAAATTCAACTTGAAAAGATAATGCAGTTTGGGTAGATGAGGAGGCAGAGTCAGTAAAATGCAAGTACAACTTCGTGGCATTGCAAACTGTGGTGAAGACTTGTGACCATAATTGATGTTCACAACATAAAAACAGTGATGCTATTGATGGGCAATTGTGTAATGAACAGATAGAAAACAGAATATTGGTAACACACATCAAAGTTGCTGGTGAACTCAGCAGGCCAGGCAGCATCTCTAGGAAGAGGTACAGTCGATGTTTCAGGCCGAGACCCTTCGTCAGGACTAACTGAAGGAAGAGTTAGTAAGAGATTTGATAGTGGGAGGGGGAGGGGGAGATCCAAAATGATAGGAGAAGACAGGAGGGGGAGGGATAGAGCCAAGAGCTGGACAGGTGATTGGCAAAAGGGATATGAGAGGATCATGGGACAGGAGGTCTGGGAAGAAAGACAAGGGGGGGGGGAACCCAGAGGATGGGCAAAGGGTATAGTCAGAGGGACAGAGGGAGAAAAAGGAGAGTGAGAGAAAGAATGTGTGTATAAAAATAAATAACAGATGGGGTACGAGGGGGAGGTGGGGCTTTAGCGGAAGTTAGAGAAGTCGATGTTCATGCTATCAGGTTGGAGGCTACCCAGACGGAATATAAGGTGTTGTTCCTCCAACCTGAGTATAGCTTCATCTTTACAGTAGAGGAGGCCGTGGATAGACATGTCAGAATGGGAATGGAAGTGGAATTAAAATGTGTGGCCACTGGGAGATCCTGCTTTCTCTGGCGGGCAGAGTATTGGTGACTAGTTGTTTTTCAACACTGAAGGAAATAATAGTGATAAGGTTGAGTCAGTACTTGGCCAATACTTTAAAATAAACACTCTTCAGCATGCAAGGAATAGTTTTGAAATTTGCAAACTAAAAAATACAAATGTAGTAAATAGAGATGGAAAGCAGAAGTGTTCAGAACAGATGGAACATTTATTCACATAGTAAAGGTAATTTAACTCAAAATGCATGGTGATGTACTGGAATTTAAAAGGGTGCATGTTTACATCCAAACTTAGAAGTCAGAAGACCAAGCTGCAATGTATTCTTTGATTTAAAAAGTAAAATTTATAAGCAAGAAGTTATTTTAACACTCTGTAAATCACTCCCTATATGAAAATTGGAATGTTGAGTCCACTACTGCTGCCAATCTTTAGAGATGCTGGTAAGGCCTTAAAGAGATTTTATAGAAAATGGTATCAAAATGTAGAATTTCAGTACTGTGGGGAGTCATATGAACTGAGGTCATTCTAGGGAAAAGGTTAAAGGAAACTTCACAGAACTGTTCAAATCACAAGGTCCTTTGACAGGGTAAATAAACTGTTTTCATGTAACTACTGAAAAGGTTTTAAATAATTCACAAAAAAACCAAAGGGGTCACAAATAGAAAGGTAAATCTTGGCCTACATATAGCTGCCTAAAATTCTATGAAAGCAGTTTGAATAAAGTTCTGAAAAGTAAATTAATTTTCAGTTTATCATATGAATATCAGAAGCAGATTATTCAACTGAATGATCCACATTCAGTCTCTCATGGAGTTTAACTCACCAAGTAAATCATTCTGTGGCACCCATTCTACAAGTCTTGTATTGTTGCTCAGATTGCTGGGTTTTTTCCCAGAATACCTACAGAACATAAGAGCATATTCACATCTCACAGCACTGATTCAATGAAAATACTTGTACTTTTAAATGGCTGCCATCTGTAAATTTCAATTATTTCTATAGATTTATTACCAAATATACAAAAAACACTTCCCATTTCAATTCCTTTAATATACTGACTTCAAAAGTTTCCTTTCAGAAGTGAACATTATGACTTTTAAATATCACCACAAACTATTCTCCATGGATTTGACACTTCTACGCCCTGTACAGCAATTTTTTTGTAAAAACAAATAAACTAAAATCATAACTTGGGGAAAATGTGTAATGGCTCCATCATTACGACTTACTGTTGTAAAATCCATTTCTCACAAGCTATCTAGCCCCAGGATTACAAGCTGATAAAATTGCCACAAACAAGAGATTCTGCAGATGCCAGAAATCTTAACCAACACACATAGTATGCTGGGGAACTCAGCAGATCAGGCAGCACTGATGGAGAGGAATAAACAGTTGGCATTTCAGAACTAGACTCTTCATTAAGACTGAAAAGGAAGGTGGAAGAGCCAGAATAATGTAGGGGGAGGGAAAGGAGCACAAGCTGGCAGGTGATAGGTGAAAACAAGTGGGTGGGTGGGTGGGGGAAGGTGAATGATACAAGAAGCTGGGAGGTGATAGGTGGAAAAAGTGCTAATATTGTTCCTGAATATCTGGCATTAAACTATGCACACTATTCACAGAAAGGAAATGCCAGTCAGTGATTAATAATAAATCAGATATTTAATAACCTATCATTGAAACTTTTACCCGCTCACGACTTAAGTCAGCTTTGAAAAGAAAAGGAGAACATGAAATAAAATTCTTGACCTTTGCAATTTTCAATGGCATGATGGAATTGCTAAAAGCAAACTGGTTAGGTTGTAGTTAACTAAAATCACAAATAACCATTGGGAAGTGTTAAGAGTTTCAGTACCAACATAAATCCCCATGACAAAAATAATTCTACTTACCAAAGTAAACCACAGATTAAAGGAGCCACAAGACATTTTAAAATTGAAAGACATTTAAATATAATTTCAAAGGGAAAGAGATACAGAAATAAAAAGATGAAAACAGACATGAAACAATAGTCAGGCCAAGAAAAAATGCACTAAATGAGAGATATTTACTTTAATTATATTATAAGAGGAAAATCAAAATAATGAGTAAATCTTTGCAAAAAAAAATCAGGGTTACATGCAAATCAAAATGAAGTGGCAGAAGCAAATATTTATACAACCGATGTTACTCTTCACAACAGTAGAAAGAATGTCAAATAATTGATCCCATACTTATTTTGCTAATAATTTCAACATAAGAGAATAAAAACTGAAACTCCCAAGAGTTGGTGATTGAAACGACATGACTTCAAGTCCCCCATTCCCCATGATATTCCCAGCAAACTTTCAAGCCTTTGAAAGTTAAGTGTATGAATTTAAAGCTGAATTTACCTATCAAAGGGAACTGAGAGAGTTGTGTGAACTATGACAGAGCACATCTGCTTCATCTGACTGTGCTACACAACCTGAGGGCTTTGCAGTTCACCAGATAGACTTTGCAATGTTGTCACATAAGGTGGAGGGACTCCCTCACAATCAATTCCTCATGGTGCTCAGAGGTAACATTTCCGATAAGTTCCTGGTTACTAGTCTTGAAATATCTCATGGTGAATTGCCACCCACACTACCAGTTGTAGGAATTCACATCAGCTATCTTAGTGGCATTCTACATTGTGGCCTAAAGATTGCATGAAAGGAATTTTCTCCGTGATCAAAAGCCTTGAAACAGGACACACAGAGGTCCTGTTCATCATAGCCGGTTATTTCAACCAGACAAACTTCAAGTGTTTGCTACCAAAATATTATCAGTACTTTTCCTCTCCCGCTAAAGGCCTTTACAATTGTCACACAGCCATTAAAGACACTTATCAATTCCTTCTCCACCCACACTTTGGTAAATCAGACCATCAGGCTATGCTTCTTCCTCAAACACAAACTGCAGGAAAGCAGTGCAGATAAGTTGTATGGTACTAGTACAAGGAAATAGATACACTTCTACACAACAGCTTTGAGACGGTAGACTGTTCCATCTTTAAGGTTTCAGCATTGAATCTGTCACTCATTCAGCAGCAAATGCACAGGGAACTATGTACAAAAGAGGTCATAAAGTCATAGAAAACTGATAAAGGGTCTCGGCCCGAAACCTTGACTGTTTGTTTCCACAGATGCTGCCCGACCTGCTGAGTTCCTCCAGCGTGTTGTAACATTGCACTGTCTGGAGAGGCAGGGTCACGGGCAGCCCATATTTTTTGAAGAAAGGAGGCATGTCGCTAAGGGGGAAGACTTTAAAGAAAAGTTGTTCTCATTTCTGCAAAGTAAGGATGGAGTGTTGTCTGATGTGAATGGTCTAGCATGTCTTTCAGCGGCT
This sequence comes from Mobula birostris, assembly GCF_030028105.1. Lineage (NCBI taxonomy): Eukaryota > Metazoa > Chordata > Chondrichthyes > Myliobatiformes > Myliobatidae > Mobula > Mobula birostris. The sequence goes on from NC_092372.1 coordinate 109,723,254, forward strand.
GAAAGAAATTCTGAGCTGGCTAGGCTATTACTGCTTGATTAATGCCAAAGCTACCATAGACTGGGTGTGTTCCCTGGAGTCGAACCCACACCCGAAGGGGAAGAAGAAAATAAGGCTTGGGCAGAGTAGACATCTTAGTTAATGGATGATTGGCAGTGCTAGATAATATGAAAAAACAGACTGGTAGAAAGTTTAAAGGGTCTGGCAGCTGATATAGTAAGGTTCCTAAAGGTAGAAAACCCACTAACCATGTCAGCTAATTACCTGCAAGGTCTGGAAGATGCTTTTGACACTACTGAAAGTGCAGTTGATCCAAAGATGAAGTTTAGGCACATATTCCAGGAGGAAAGAGAGAAACTATTTGCCCAAATTTTCTGGCTGGAGAAATAACTGCACTGTTTGTGTCACAAATTCAACTGAGGGAAATTGCTTGTGGGTGCAGAAAGCTGTGAAGGGTGTGCTGTCCAATGACATGATTGCTCTACATATGCTAATAAGGAGGAAGGAGAAGATGGTGGCGCAACGCAGCTTGCAGCAGCCACTCCGGTGAATGATATCTGTTATCTGTCAAGTAGGGTGCCGTGCACAATCCTGATTTGATGGAGACAGACGTGAGAGCACGGAGGAACATCTGGTGAAACTTCTGAAATGCCTGTTTCGCTGCCGCTGCTACTGTGTGATCCAGAATCTCCGGAGGGGAAGGCCCCGAGTCCTCAGCTTTGCTTGGTGCTCAGCGGCCGGGGAGGGGTCGAAGTGCTCGGCAGAGATGGTGCTCGGTGTCAGAGGGCTGGTCGGAGGCTCGAAGTTTTCGGACGGACTCAAGAGTCGGCTGCGGTCGGGTGCTTCCAATGCATCGGCAAGTTTGCAGCGCTTGGGGGGTCATGGCAGGGACAATTTCTCCCTTCTACCGTCTGTGTGAGATGATGGGGCTATCGGGACTTGAGACTTTTTTTTAAACCGTACCCATGGTCTGCTCTTTATCAAATTACGGTATTGCTTTGTACTGTTGTAACTATATGTTATAATTATGTGGTCTTGTCAGTTTTAGTCTTGGTTTGTCCTGTGTTTCTGTGCTGTGATATCTTTCTGGAGGAACATTGTATCATTTTTTAATGCATGCATTTCTAAATGACAATAAACGAGGACTGAGTGTCCTCATAATCTAACCTGCAAGATGCACCCTCCTCCATCTTTTACCAAGTTACTTAGAGAAGTTAGAGAGGAGGAAAACATGGTTGAGAAGCGGAACATTTTCAAAAGCTGAGTGGTGTATTCAGTGGTAGCGTCTGCTGCTAAAATGACCCCTGATGCCACAGAGATAGAGCTTTTGAGAAATGAGCTGAACTGACTTGATGGATGTCTGCCAATGTTTCAGCTAAACGTGATACATCTGTAGGGAGACCCAACCCATCTGTAGGGCTTACAACACAGACAAATGCTGCTGAAAAGGGTCTCTCAACTAGACAGGCAACCAGTATCTTCTGTTACAATTGTGGAGAAGATGGACATTTCAAGCAAGTCTGTGAGCAAGAGGGAAACCTTCAAAAAGTAAGTCAGTAGTTAATCAGAGAAGAGGCAAAGCTATGGAAGGACCCAGTAAAAGAACGGGCTGGCATCTCGGAGAGGATACGTTCCAATCAGTGTATTACGGGAAATACTAAAGGACAGGACACTGTTCCTGAAGGTTTAGTAAGACCAATACATATGGACTGAAGGTGTTAATGCTGGAGCCATAGGTGACACAGGCTCTCCAGTTACTTTCCTTCATAGATCCTTTTACAACTGGTATTTGAATCATTTACCATTGATGCCACTCAGTGCCCTTGAGATTTGGGGCTTAGTACTGATGAATACCCATATGATGGTTACTTATCGTTGAAACTGGAGTTTTCAGAAGCAAATGCTGGAGTAACTAAGACTATTGACACACCAGTGTCTGTCTGTCTGGATCTGGTTGAAAAGGGTGAAGCTTCCATTCCGAATTCAATGGAATGCCCAATGCCTCAGCCATCCAAGTGGATGCTCCTGACGATCAGGAAGAGGAGACAATTATTAGTAGCCCAAAAATGACCCATTGTACACCACCATAAAATTATACAGGACGTATATTTACCAAATTGTCAACTTTAACAAACATTTACAGAAAAAGAAAAGAAAAATAAAAGGGCCAATTAAAGTTAAACCAGTCCAACGTGCACATAACACTGGAGCTCCTACTGGAGTGGTCAGGGGGTGCATCACTCACTCACGTACTGGACCATCTCGAATGAACTGGCTCTCTCCGGAGTATTGGCCCTTCTTCTCTGGTGCTATCCATAAAAGCACTTCTTTCTAGAGACTCCTTCCTACGGCATTCTGTGGCGCCTTCCTTATGCCCCGCTTCCCAGCTACCACCAAACGACCCCAAACCAGACTACTGTTATTCAGAAAACATTCTCGTAAAACTCTAAGATTGGTTAGACATGACCTACCATGCACAAAGCCAAGCAAATCAATCCCTGTCAATCCAAATTCTTATATATCCAATCCCTTAGAATACCTTCCAATAACTTTGCCAATATTGATGTCAGGCTCACCAGCCTATAATATCGTAGTCTATTCTTCGAGCCTTTCTTAACAGCAGAACCACATCAGCTATCCTCCAATAACTTACCTGTTGCAACTGATGGTTTAAATATCTCTGCTAGATACCCTGTGATTTCTGCACTTGCCTCCCCCACAGGGTCTGAGGGAACACCCTGTCTGGCCCTGGGGATTTGCTCACATTATTTGCCTCAAGGGAGCAATACTTGTTCTTCTTTAATCTTGCAAACTTGACAAGGCCATCTATTCCATCATCTAAAATCACTGATAAACAGCATAAAAAGAAGTGGTTCCAACACTGCTTCCTGTGGAACACCACTAATCGCTGGCAGCCAACCAGTCAAGGATCCCTTTATTCCCACTCGCTGCACCCCCTTAATCTATCCTACTTATAATCTCCTCAAACAATTCCATCGGGTTCATCAGGCAAAATTTTCCCTAAGGAAATCATGCTGACCTGGTCCTGTGTCACCAAGTACTCGATCATCTCATCTCCTCAACTGCTGAGGTCAGACTAATTAGTCAATCATTTCCTTTCTGATGCCTTCCTCCTTTCTTAAAAAGTGGAATGACATTTGCAATTTTCCAGTCCTCTGGCACTCAATGATTTTTTGAATACCCCCCCAATCTCTAATGCTACCTCTTTCTGAACCCTAGGGTGCAGCTCATCTGGATTTGATGATCTATGTACCCTTAGGGCTTGCAGCTTTTTCAGCTCCTTCTTCCTTGTAATAGTAACTGCACTCACCCGTCTTTCTTCACACACTAAAACATCTAGCACACTGCTAGCGTCTTCCCCAGTGAAGACTGATGCAAAACACTCATTTAGTTCATCAGCTATCTTCTTGTCCCCCATTATTATTTCTTGGGCCTCATTTTCTTGCAGTCCTATATCCACTCTCATCTCTCTTATTTTTTTTATATTCTTGAAAAGGCTTTTACTATCCACTTTGATATTTTTTTGCTAGCTTGCTTTCATATTTCATCTTTTCCCTTCCAATAATTCATTTAGTTGCTCTCTGTAGGTTTTTAAAAACTTCCCAATCCTCTATCTTCCTGCTAATTTTTACTTTGTTGTATGCCCTCTCTTTTGTTTTTACTTTAGCTTTGACTTCCCTTGTCAGCCATGGTTGTACTATTTTGCCATTTGAGTATTTCTTTGTTTTTGGAGTACATCTGTCCTGCAGCTTCCTTATTTTTCCCAGAAATTCACACCATTGTTGCTCTGCTGTCATCCCTGCCAGCAGCTTCTTTCAATTTACTTTGGCCAACTCCTCTCTCATACCACTGTAATTTCCTTTACTCCATTGAAAGATTTCATCCATCTCTTTGGGCTCTGCACATAGATTAACTGATCTTCTGATCTGATTCCTGATCTTCCAGAGGACCAATTTTGTTCCTCGCAATCTTTTTTATTCTTAATGTTCACTGCTTTGATTCACGGCCGGTGAGTCTGACATCAGTTGTGGGAAAGTTATTGGAAGTTATTCTAAGGGACCAGATGTATAAGTACGTATTTTAGACAGAGATGGACTGAATAAAGATAGTCAGTATGGCTTTGAGTGTGATAGGTCAGGTCTTTCCAATCTATTCGAGGAAGTTACCAGGAAAAAGTGGATGAAATTTGACAAGGTCCTACATGGAAGGATGGTCAAGAAGATTCACTCGCTCAGCATTCAGGATGAAGTAGTAATTTGAAATAGACATTAAGTTTGTGGGAGAAGCCAGAGAGCAGTAGTAGGGGGTTGCCTCTCTGACGATTGGTGTGCCGTAGGAATCAGTGCAAGGTCTTTTGTTCTTTGTCATCTATATCAATGATCTAGATCAGGGGTGGACCTTCCTTTTACATTCCATGCATCAACTTTTTCACGCACGAGTTCTGTTGCGATTTTTCATACACGAGTTCGATATTAACATATTTTTACAAGAATTGAATGGGGGTACAAGAGTTGTATGGCGCATCTGAACTTGTGAGTGAAAAAATTGACACATGGAATGTAAAAGGTTGGCCACCCCGATCTAGATAATAATGTAGTTAACTGGATCAGCAAATTTGCGGATGACATCAAGAATGGACAGTGTGGAAGGCTATCATGGTTTGCAGAGGGACCTGCATCAGCTGGAAAAATGGTAGATGGAAATTAATGCAGAAAAGTGTGAGGGTTTGCACTTTGGTAGGACCAACCAGTGTGAGCACGTGGCCAAGTGGTTAAGGCATTGGACTAGCAACCTGAAGGTCGTGAGTTCGAACCCCAGCCGAGGCAACGTGTGTTGAGCAAGGCATTTAATCACATATTGCTCTGCGACGACACTGGTGCCAAGCTGTATGGGTCCTAATGCCCTTCCCTCGGACAACATTGGTGTTGTGGAGAGGGAAGACTTGCAGCTTGGGCAACTGCTGGTCTTCCACACAACCTCGCCCAGGCCTGCGCCCTGGAGAGTGAAGACTTTCCAGGCGCAGATCTATGGTCTCCCAAAACTAACGGATGCCTTTTTTTTTTAGGACTAACCAGGGTAGGTCTTACACAGTGAATGGTAGGGCACTGATGAGTGTGGTAGAACAAAGGGTTTGGAAATACATGCCCATAATTCATTGAAAAAGGCAGCACAGGTAAATAAGGTTGCAAAGAAAGCTTTTGGCATATTAGACTTCACAAATCAATATACTGAATACAGGAGACAGGATTTATGTTGAAGTTGTATAAGATATTGGTGAGGCCTAATTTGGAGTATTGTGCACAGTTTTGGTCACCTACCTACAGGAAAGATGTAAACAAGGTTGAAAGAGTACAGAGAAAAAAAATAACAAGGATGTTGCCAGGTTTGGAGGACCTGAATTATAAGGAAAGATTGAATAGGTTAGGTTTGTATTCTTCAGAATGTAAAAGATTGAGAGGAGGTTTAATAGAGGTATACAAAATTATGAGGGGTATAGATAGGATTTTTCCAATGAGGTTGGGTGGGACTACAACCAGAGATAAGGGTGAAAGATGAAAAGTTTAAGGGCAATATGCAAGAAACTTCTTCACTTAGAGGGTTGTGAGAGTATGGAATGAGCTGCCAGCACAAGTGATGCATGCGAGACTGATTTCATTGTTTAGGAGAAGTTTGGACCGGTATATAGATAGTAGGGGTATGAAGGGCTGTGGGTCTAGTGCAGTCGATGGAACTAGGCAGTTTAAATGGTTTCAGCATGGACTAGATGGGCTGAAGGGCCTGTTTCTGTGCTTCACTTCTCTATGAAAAAAAGAATCTGTATGAAACGTCTGTAGAACCCCTTAAGATTCTCCTTCAGCTTGCCTATTAGAGCAACCTTGTGCCTTCTTTGAGTCCTCCTGATTTCTTTCTTAAGTGTACTCTTCCATTTCCTATACTGCTCAAGTGCTTCATTTGTTCCTATCTGCCTAGACCTGCTATGAACCTACTTTTTTTTTTCTTAACCAAGGTCTTAATAGCTCTTGAAAATGAAATTTTCCAAAACTTGTTCTCCTTGACATTTATTAGGACAGACACATACAAGCTTTGCAGATTCAAAGTTACACTTTTAAAGGCCTCTCACTTACCAAGCTCACCTTTGCCAAAAAACAGCCTGTTTTAATCTACACTCGCCAGATTCTTTCTGATACCATCAAAATTGGCCTTTTTCCAATTCAGTATCTCAACCCAAAGACCAGACCTATCCTTTTCCATAATTACCTTGAAGCTAATTTCATTAGAATCACTAGATGCACAGTGTTCCCCTACACAAACTACTGTCACTTGCCCTGTCTCATTCCCTAACAGAAAATCAAGTATTGCAAACTCTCTCGTTGGGTCTTCTATGTACTGATTAAGGAAACTTCCCTGAACACATCTGACCAGCTCTATCCTATCTAGTCCTTTTACAGTATGGAAGTCCCAGGCAATACGTGCACAGTTAAAATTGTCTACTATAACAAACCTACGTTTCTTTCAAGTTTACGATCTCTATATAAACTTGTTCTCTAAATCTCATGGATTGTTTGGTGGTCTATAATAATGGCTCTGTCTGTCTAAGTAGACAATGGATGCACCCATTCCGGGGCACAGACCTGGGCGATAAATATGGAGATCCTGGGCTGTCCAGACGTCAAGATCCCCTTCTCGGCCTCGCGGATGTGGTCCAAAGGAATACGAGGCCGTACATTTGGCATCAGCTTGGCTGCAGGAGCTGCCAGGAGGTGACGTGATAGATACATCATGCAACCGCCTTAGGAGCTCCACTCTGGATTTGTGTAGGGTTAACTCCTTAGCCTTCTCTTCTCCCAAAGATACCCACAAGGCAGTGGGATCTGTAACCCTGGATAGGGGCCCGTACCGGGTACTGTCAGCCAGAGCCAGCTGAGCCCGGGACTCATGTAAGGTAGGGTCATCACGCCCTGCAGTAGTGACATATGGAGCCACTACCTAAAGTAGTATATAGCCCCATTAACAGTCTTATTCCTCAGTTCCACCCAATCTTGTCTGTCCTGACCGAGCACTGCCATGACATGTTCCCTAATAACTCCACCCTCCCCCCCTTTCTCTCCTGCTCTATCACCACTAGAACAACAGAACCCCAGAATATTAATCAACCAGTCCTACCGATTTTGCATTCAAGTCTTGCTAATAGCTACCATATCATAATTCCATGCGTTAACCCTTGCTCCGAGCTCTCTGCCTTTCCTACAATACTTCCTGCATTGAAATTTACGCAACTCGGAATATTAGTTCCACCATGCTCAATGTTTTGCTTCTTGACTTTTCTGAATTATTAACATCATCTCTCTCCATAACCACTCTACTCGCTGTTCTGGCATTCTGCAACTCTAGTTTAAACTGATTGGTCAATCTGAGTGTATTCCCCAAACAGAATCCAGAGAAAAACCAAGAGATCAACACCCTTCTGAAGCAACACACACAATGCTGGAGGTCAGCAGGTCAAGAATATATAGAGGGGATATAAACAGTTGGCGTTTAGGGCAGAGACACTTGAGTGCTTCAAATTGGGTAACCCTGACCTACAGAGGAAATTGAGGTAGAAAAATTGTAAAGCTATCAGGGATGACAAGAGAAAATATCATTCCAAAACAGAGTTCCAGACCGGCTATCAGTATGGCAATGCTATAACATCCTTCAAAATACAGAATGTAGCATTGCTGACAATCCTGTATACTTCCTCACAGAGCTCTAGACACACTTGGAACAGAAGGGTAATGAAATATCAACACCTGCCCCAAATGCTACCAATCCAACTGTACCCACAGTCACTGTTGCAGACCGCTCCTGAGAGAGCATCTGTAGAAGCATTCAGGTTATAGTCTCAGATCCTGTGCAGATCAGCTAGCAGGAGTATTTGCTGACATTTTAAATCTCTCCGATCTGAGGTTCCCACCTGCTTTTAAACCACTATAACCCCACTACCAAATTGAGGTAATATGCTTTAACAACTACTGCCCAATGGGTCTGATATCCACCATCATGAAGTGCTTCGAGAGGCTGGTCAAGGTTCACATCAACTCCAGCCTCCCAAACAACCCTGACGCACTCCAATTTACCTACCACCTGAACAGGTCTACAAAAGACATACACTTATGTCTGGAACATTTAGGCAATAAAGGCACCTGCATTAGATTCTTATTTACTGACTACAACTCTGACTTCAATAACATAATTCCAAACAAATTCATATGCCAGCTCCTGGACTTTTGACTTTTTGACCAACACACCAAAATCAGTAAGGACTAGCAGCAACACTTCTTCCACTATTATGCTCAGCACTTTTGCCCCACAAAGCCCCTACTTTATTCTCTAAACTTATGACTGTGTGGCCAGATTCTGCTCTAATTCCATCTACAAGTTCATAGATTATAACACAATAATGAGCTGGATCTCAAATAATGATAGGATGAAGTACAGAAAGGAGAGAGAAGGTCTAGTAGCATGATGTCATGACAAAAATCTTCCCCTCAATGTCAGCAACAAAAGAATTGTTCATTGACTTCAAGAAATGAGGCAAGGCACACACCTTCGTCTGTATCAGCGATGCTGAGGTGAAAATGGTAGAGAGTTTCAAGTTCATAGGTGTAATATTACCAATAGCTTGTCCTGATCCAGCCTCTGAACAATGGCCAAGGAATCACACCAAGCCTCTTCTTCCTCTAAAGCAGGGGTTCCCAACCTTGGATCCATGGACCCCCTCGGCTAATGGCACAAAAATGAATGGGAACCCCTGCTCTAAAAGGCAAATGAAATTCGGCATATGTCCATTGACCCTCACCAATTCTGATAGATACATCATTCAAAGCAACCTATCCAAATGCTTTACAGCTTGATATAGCAACTACTTTGCCTAACACTGCAAGACGTTGCAGAGAGTTGCTGACATACTGTAGCTCAATCCATTATCAAAACCTGTCTTCCCTTCACTGACTATCTACACTTCGGCTGATGCAGGAAAGCGGCCAACATCATCAAATATCCCAGTCTTCTTTTCACCTGTTCCATTGGGCAGAAGATACAAACGCAGAAAATATTCACCACCAGCTTAAGGACAATTTCTAGCTGTCTGTCTGTCTGTCTAGGTACCATATCCGATGCGGACGTTGGTGACCATGGTTTTCCCATATAGATCTATCCTTCGTTTTTTGGATGACTTCCATTTCCTCCATGTGTAGCCACCTGGCTATGCTTTTGATGTACATAAGCCAAGGTCTTCCTCTAGGTTTACTCCCCTCAATCTTTCCAGAGAGTATGAGTTTTTCTAGTTCATCTTTCCGCATGATGTGTCCTAGGAATCTGAGTTGTCTTTCTCTTATTGTTGGTACGAGTGATTGAAATGCTTGGGCTCTTCTGAGAACTTCTTCATTTGATGTGTCTGTGGTCCATGATATTTTTAACATTCTCCTGTAGAACCATAATTCAGCTGCTTCTAGTCTCTTTTCCATTGCTGGAGAAGTGGTCCAGCATTCACTTCCATAAATCAGGATAGAATAAATGTAGCACTGCAGTATTCTGTTCCTAGTGTACGTGCTCATCTTTCTGTCTGTTAATATGGTCTCCATTTTTTGGAAAGCTTCTTTCACCATTGCTATTCTGTATTTGATATCTGTGTTGCACCTGCCATTACTTGTTATTGGGCTGCCAAGATATTTGAGTTTGTTGAATTGTTTGATATTTGTATTTCCGATCTTGATCACACATTGTGGGATGTTTGTCTTTCTGGAGATGACCATGCTTTCTGTCTCCTTGATGTTGATTGAGAGGCCTCTGCGATTACTTTCTGCTGCCACTATAGTGAGTAGTTCTTGAAGTTTTGTTTCTGAGTCAGCTATTAGTACGATGTCATCAGCATATCTGATGTTATTTATATTATGGTCTCCAATTGTGAATCCTTTGATGTCTTTGATACTTCTCATGATATTTTCACTATACAGGTTGAATAAGTCTGGCAAAAATACACAACCTTGCCTGACTCTTCTCATGATATTCACATACTCACTCACTTCTCCTTCTATTCTGATGGATGTTGTTTGGTCCCAGTACAAGTTTCTTAAGAAACGTATATCTTTCCCATCTATGTCAAGATCTTGAAGCTTTTCCAGAAGATCTTGCTGTCTGACAGTGTCAAAAGCTTTTGTATAGTCAATGAAACATAGGTAGATGTCTTTTTGTACATGGATGGCTCGTTCACAGATCATCCGTAGCATGAAAATTGCATTCCTGGTTCCAGTGTTTTCCACAAAGCCGCATTGTTCTTTACTGATTTCTGGTTTTATACAGCGTCTTGCTCTCATCATGATTACTCTGAGAATAATTTTTGCCATGGTGCTCTTCAGGCTTATTGTATGATGTAACTCACATTCTGTTGCTCCCTCTTTCTTTGGAAGTGTGATGAACACTGATTTACTTAAATCATCAGCTATCTCCCCATGATCATAGATTTCATTTGCTGTTTCTGTTATTTTCTCTATTCCAGAATCTTCTAAGGCCAGTGTCATTTCAACAGCGATGTTGTCTGGACCAGTTACTCTGTTACGATTTGTTTTACGGCTGCTTGAATTTCTGATTTTAGAATGCCAGGTCCTTCAAGATTCTTCTTTATGTTCGGGTTTTCTCCTCTTTGGTCTTCAAAAAGTTCTTTTATATATTCTGTCCTTCTGTTTAGAATTTCCTCTTTGTTCATAATTAAGCTTCCATCTTTTGCCTTCATCCATCCACTTGCTGAGCAAGGTAATTTCCCCGTTAGTTGTTTAATCTTATTGTGCATCAACTTTGTTCCGGGGTTATGGGTTTGTAGCATTTCTCATTTAGCCATCTGTCTTTAGTTTCTCTGCATTTTCTTTTTATTGTCTTATCAAGTTGTTTGTATTCTTCGCTGTCTCTTAGTTTGGTGGTCTGTTTTTGTTGCATCAATTGTATTATATCTTCAGTTATTTATTTCTTCTTACTTTTCCATTCTTTCTGTGGGATGGTTTCTATTGCAGCTACAACCATGGATTCCTTCAGTATGATTTGCCTCCTTCACCCTGCAGCAATTGAAAATGGTTTTTCACCTTGATTGTGTATTCTGTTTTCAGATGAGGGTTGTTTTGTAGTTGTTGATAATCCAGTGGTTCTGATCTTTTTGGTTTCTTTAATTTTCTCATCTTTATTTTCATTTTGCAAATGACTGGTATGTGATCGCTTCCACAGTCTGCTCCAGGGTAGCTTTTAGATTGAGTTATCGAGTTTTTGAATCTGTTATTGATTGTTATAAGACCATAAGACAAAGGAGCAGAAGTAGGCCATTCGGCCCCTCGAGTCTGCTCCACCATTTTATCACGAGCTGATCCATTCTCCTATTTAGTCCCACTCCCCCGCCTTCTCACCATAACCTTTGATGCCCTGGCTACCCAGATACCTATCAATCTCTGCCTTAAATATACCCAATGACTTGGCCTCCACTGCTGCCGTGACAACAAATTCCATGGATTCACCACCCTCTGACTAACAAAATTTCTTCGCATTTCTGTTCTGAAAGGGCGCCCTTCAATCCTTAAGTCATGCCCTCTCGTACTAGACTCCCCCATCATGGGAAACAACTTTGCCACATCCACTCTGTCCATGCCTTTTAACATTCGAAATGTTTCTATGAGGTCTCCCCTTATTCTTCTAAACTCCAAGGAATACAGTCCAAGAGCGGACAAACGTTCCTCATATGTTAACCCTCTCATTTCCGGAATCATTCTAGTGAATCTTCTCTGTACCCTCTCCAATGTCAGCACATCCTTTCTTAAATAAGGAGACCAAAACTGCCCAAAGTACTCCAAGTGAGGTCTCACCAGCGCCTTATAGAGCCTCAACATCACATCCCTGCTCCTATACTCTATTCCTCTAGAAATGAATGCCAACATTGCATTCGCCTTCTTCACTACTGACTCAACCTGGAGGTTAACTTTAAGAGTATCCTGTACGGGGACTCCCAAGTCCCGTTGCATCTCAGAACTTTGAATTCTTTCCCCATTTAAATAATAGTCTGCCCGTTTATTTTTTTCTGCCAAAGTGCATAACTATACACTTTCCAACATTGTACTTCATTTGCCATTTTTCTCTGCCCATTCTTCCAATCTATCCAAGTCTCTCTGCAGACTCTCCATTTCCTCAGCACTACCAGCCCCTCCACCTATCTTCGTATCGTCAGCAAACTCAGCCACAAAGCCATCTATTTCATAATCCAAATCGTTGATGTACAATGTAAAAAGAAGCGGCCCCAACACTGATCCCTGTGGAACACCACTGGTAACTGGCAGCCAACCAGAATAGGATCCCTTTATTCCCACTCTTTGTTTCCTGCCAATCAGCCAACACTCTATCCACGTATGTAACTTTCCCGTAATTCCATGGGCTTTTATCTTGTTAAGTAGCCTCATGTGTGGCACCTTGTCAAAGGCCTTCTGAAAATCCAAATATACAACATCCACTGCATCTCCCTCGTCCAGCCTACTGGTAATTTCCTTAAAAAATTGTATAGGTTTGTTAGGCAGGATTTTCCTTTAAGGAATCCATGCTGAGTTCTGCCTATCTTGTCATATGCCTCCAGGTACTCTGTAACATCAGCCTTGACAATCGACTCCAACAACTTCCCAACCACCGATGTCAAGCTAACAGGTCTATAATTTTCTTTTTGCTTCCTTGCCCCCTTCTTAAATAGCGGAGTGACATTTGCAATCTTCCAGTCTCCCAGAACCATGCCAGAATCTATCGACTTTTGAAAGATCATCGCTAATGCCTCCGCAATCTCCACAGCTACTTCCTTCAGAACACGAGGGTGCATTCCATCTGATCCAGGAGATTTATCTACCTTTAGCCTATTCAGCTTCCTGAATACTTCCTCTGTCGTAATTGTGACTGCGCAGACTTCTCTTCCCTGACACCCTTGAGTGTCCGGTATACTGCTGATGTCTTCCTCAGTGAAGACTGATGCAAAATACTCGTTCAGTTCCTCTGCCATCTCCTTATCTCCCATTACAATTTCTCCAGCATCATTTTCTATCGGTCCTATATCTACTCTCACCTGTCTTTTACTCTTTATATACTTGAAAAAGCTTTTAGTATCCTCTTTGATATTACTTGCTAGCTTCCTTTCATAGTTAATCTTTTCTCTCTTAATGACCTTCTTGGTTTCCTTTTGTAAGGTTTTAAAAACTTCCCAATCCTCTGTCTTCCCACTAATTTTTGCTTCCTTGTATGCCTTCTCCTTTGCTTTAACTTTGACTTCTCTTGTCAACCATGGTTGCATCCTTTTTCCACTCGAAGATTTCTTCTTTTTTGGAATATACCTGTCTTGCACATTCCTCATTTCTCGCATAAGCTCCAGCCACTGCTGCTCTGCTGTCTTTCCTGCCAGTGTCCCTTTCCAGTCAACTTTGGCCAGTTTCTCTCTCATACCACTGTAATTTCCTTTACTCCACTGAAATACCAACACATCAGATTTCGGCTTCTCTTTTTCAAATTTCACAGTGAACTCAATCATGTTATGATCACTGCCTCCTAAGGGTTCCTTCACCTCAATCTCTCTAATCACCTCCGGTTCATTACACAATACCCAATCCAGTACAGCCAATCCCCTAGTGGGCTCAACAACAAGCTGTTCTAAAAAGCCATCTCGCAGACATTCTACAAATTCTCTCTCTTGAGATCCAGTGCTGACCTGATTTTCCCAATCTACTCGCATGTTAAAATCCCCCACAATTATCATAACACTGTCCTTCTGACAAGCCTTTTCTACTTCCAGTTGTAATTTGTAGTCCACATCCCTGCAGCTGTTTGGAGGCCTATAAATAACTGCCATCAGGGTCCTTTTACCCCTATTTCTTAGCTCAACCCATAAAGATTCTGCACCTTCCAATCCTATATCACCTCTTTCTAATGATTTAATATCATTTCTTACCAATAAAGTCACACCTCCCCCTCTGCCTACCTTCCTATCCTTCTGATACACCGTGTATCCTTGGACGTTCAGCTCCCAGAGACATGCATCATTTAGCCAAGTCTCAGTGATGGCCACAATATCATACCTGCCAATCTGTAGCTGTACAACAAGATCATCCACCTTATTTCTTATGCTGCGTGCATTTAAGTACAACACCTTAAGACCAGTATTTGATACTTTTTGCTTTGATTTCACTGCAACTTTATTGCACAGCAACTCATCCCAATGGCTACAAATTTGCCCCATCACCTGCTTGTCTTTCCTGACATCTTTCTGCTCACTATCTTAGATTTATTTCTGTTTTCCCCTTCCTCCGCTCTATCATTCCAGTTCCCATCCCCCTGCCAAATTAGTTTAAACCCTCCCTAACAGCTCTATTAAACTTTCCCGCCAGGATATTAGTCCCCTTCGGGTTCAGGTGTAACCTGTCCTTTTTGAACAGGTCATATTTCCCCCAGAAGAGATCCCAATTATCCAAGAATCTGAAGCCCTGCCCCCTACACCAGTCTCTCAGCCACGCATTCATCTGCCTGATCCGACTATTCTTGCCCTCGCTAGCATGTGGCACAGGTAGCAATCCCGAGATTACTACCCTGGAGGTCCTGCTTCTCAGCTTCCTTCCTAACTCCTGGAAATCTCTCTTCAGGACCTCCTCCTTTGTCCTCTCTACGTCATCGGTACCAACATGTACCAAGACAACTGGCTGCTCACCCTCCCCCTTTAGAATATTCAGGACCCGATCTGAGACATCCCATACCCTGGCACCTGGGAGGCAACACACCATGCGGGTATTTCTGTCAGGCTCACAGAATCTCCTGTCCGTTCCCCTGACTATGCAATCCCTTACGACTACCGCATTTCTCTTCTCCCTCCTTCCCTCCTGCACAACAGCGCCAGGCTCAGTGCCAGAGACCCGGTCACCATGGCCGTTCCCCGTCAGGTCATCCCCCTCAACAGCAACCAGAACAAGATATTTGTTGCTGAGGGGGACAGCCACAGGTGTGCTCTCCACTCTCTGGGCATTTCCCTTCCCTCTCTTGACAGTGACCCAGTTTTCTGACCCCTGTAGCCTAGGGATGACTACCTCCCTGTAGCTCCTGTCTATCACCTCTTCACTTTCCCTTATAGGTCATCAAGCTGCAGCTCCAGATCCCTAACACGGTCTCTGAGGAGCTGCAACTCGGTGCACCTGGCGCAGATGTGACTATCAGGGAGGCTGGAGGTCTCCCAAGATTCCCACATCTGCCATCCTGAACAAAGCACTAACCCTGCAGGCATGCTACCTAATTCTACAGGAATGAAACAGGAAAAATAAGTCTACTCACCCACTTGCCAAACAGACGAACTTTTTAAACCGTTAGCTCGTACCATTAGTTGTGAGAGCCCTGCTGTTCCTGTTTGTCTGGGCCGATTTGCGAAAGGGGTGGGGGGGGGGGCGCGGAGAAAAAAAGAGTTGGTGCTTCGCTCTCGCCTCTTCCCATTTTCCGCCGAAGCCCATTGAAGCCAAAGCCCTACACTCTGCTACCACTCACTCCGCTGCCCGCTCCGACAGCTACCCGCTGTATAGGGTGGTCTCCTTTCTAAACTCTCCGCGCGGTCCTGTTGACATCACGCGGCTGCGCAGTCTCGCCCTTCTTGCACTCGAAGAAGTTTTTAAAAAAAACTGCCTTCCTTCAGAATTCAGCTCCCATGACGCTCTGTAGTCCCGATGTAGTCCATTTGATTTTTGCTGTTCCCACCTGGGCTTCTCCATGTCCATTTCCTTCTTGGATGTTGTTTAAACCAAGTGCTGGTGATTATCTGATAGTTTGTTTTATACCATGACATAAATTTTTCTCCTCTTGCATTTTTTTCTCCCAATCCCTGGTCTCCAATAATATGGTCTTCCCTCACCAACTTTTGCATTGAAGTTGCCCATAACTATGATGGCTTCTTGTGATTTGCATTCTTCTAGTGCTTTGTCTAGGGAGTGGTAGAAGGCATCAATTTCTTCCTCTGAGCTTGCCATTGTGGGTGCATATACTTGGATGATAGAGATGTTGTTTTGTTGTCCTTTTAGTTTGATTAGCATCATTCTGTCTGAGATTTACCAGTATCCTAGCAGGCTCTTGGATGTTTCTTTGTCTAAGATGATTGCAACACCCTTTTCATGTTTATCTCCACCATAGTATATTATCTTGTAGTTGTCTGATTGGAATACTCCAGTGCCTTTCCATCTTATTTCACTCAGGCCTAGGATGCTGAGACTTCTAGCCTCTTCATTTCTAATTTTATGTTTTCTAGCTTACCAGCTTGATGCAGGGTTCGAACATTCCAAGTGGCAATTCACAGTCTCTTGTTCTTGCAGACAGTAGCGATATGACGATCCGGGCTCACCTGTCTGTTTACATGATATCCCGTACCAAGCGAGATGTCCGCACTACTTGGAAGTGGGCTGCCATTTATGCTGCTGTCTTTTACATTTGTGTATGTATTAACCATGGTTGTAGCTCACTGTTGTGAAATATCTCTTGTTTCCCTGTAACTGTAACACTTTGTTCTGCATTGTTATCGCTCTTTGAACACCTTGATGGATCTATGTTTTGAAATTATCTGTATGAATAGCATACAAACAAGGTTTTCCACAAGAAGTTTTACAAATGCTGAAAATCCAAAAGCAACACACACCAAATGCTGGAGGAAATCAGATTAGGTGACAGCTATGGAGAAGAATAGATAGTCGAGAGTTTGGGCCAAGACCCTCCTTCACAACGGAAGAGGAAGGGGAAGATGCCAGAATAAAATGTTGGGGTGAGAAGAAAGAATGGAGGGTTGGAAGGTGATAGGTGACGTTTACTGGAAGGAGAAATCTATATTCGTGCCACCAGGTTGCAAGTTACCCAGACTGAATATAAGGTGTTGCTCCTCCACCAAGGATAGCCTCATCTTGGCACAAGATGAGGCCATGAACTGGCACATCGGAATGGAAATTAGAATTAGAATTAAAATGTTTGGCCACTGAGAAATCCCACATGTGGCAAATGGTACAGAGGTGCTCGATGAAGCAGTCCCCCAATTTACAATTTACAATGTAGAGAAGACCGCATTGGGAGCACCCGACATAATAGGCGACCCCAGCAGATTCGCAAGTGAAGTGTTGCCTTACCTGGAAGGACTGTTTTGGGCCCTGAATAGAAGCAAGGGGGGAGGAGTATGAGGCCACACTCAGGGTGGAGGAGCAATACCTTGTATTCCATCTGGTTTTAGTTGGTTTCAGAAACTGTTCTCCAGAATGGAATGTAGCAAATACAGCTTCTTAAGATTAAATCATAAACCAAGAAATTCAGTGGATTCTGGTCAACTGGGCCATTGGTTATTCAGGGCAGCCATTTATTTGGGACAACTCTTAAAGAACAAAAACTAAATTGAAAAAACAGCCTGGTTTTCTTTAGCTTATTGGAATACTATGTCGCTTAATTGAGGCAAGAGATAGTTTCTGAACAGAAAAGCAGTGATTTTTGTCACTGGACAGTTGGTGAAAAATAAGCAGTATGACAATTCAGAACTGTTGTGCTCATTGCTGTTTCAAGCTCTCAGGCTTGGAGATGTCAGAAACAGCTGGGACTGGAAATGAAACTATTTCAGTACTTCAGCATGTTAGGAATTATGAAGAATTTGAAGGTATCGACAATCATCTTGAAAGTTACAATGAAAATGAAGATTTGGAGGATGCAATCATCTAAAGCACTGTATGAATGTCAGTCCATTATCTGCACTAGATGTTTGCGCTGATTATATTATTTACAGTAAATCAAAATAACAGGGCAGTCCTGAAGAAGAGTCTCAGTCCAAAATGTCAACTGTTTACTCTTTTCCATAGATGCTGCATGGCCTGTTGAGTTCCTCCAGCATTTCGTGCATGTTGTTTGGATTTTCCGCATCTATAGATGTAGAGGTTTTCGCATGTTTGCCGTAGATGAATTCCTCTGTCGGTAACTATTCGGAGCTAATACAGTTTTATGGTACTCCAGAGGTATTGGTAGTGTTCTAGTTTGTTCTGTATTTCATTTAAATACATAAATTCTCACTCTATTAAATGATATTTTGTCTTTTTTTATACCTTTCAACTGATACAAGGTTGGAGCAGACTTGATGCATTGAATGGCCTAATTCTACTCCTATCTCACATGGTTTTATTTGCATGAAACCTTGGCTAATTGGGGCAGCCACTTACTTGGGCCAAAGTGTACTGGTCACAATGTGTTTCAATTAACCAGAATCCACTGGCCAGTTGGCTACGGGGAGGCGATTGGAAATTGTAACTACAGGTGGAAAGTCTATGCATCTGGAGTTATCTGAGCTGTTTCAAGAAGATTACAACAAGGAAAACGTTGGACAACTATTCAAAACCTGACTAAAAGTGAATGTAGACTGCAATTTTTTTTTCCTGATTTTGCTCCTGAATGCCACACAAATTCACCATAAATTTACTATGGTTCTAAGGGCCACAAAAAAGAAGCAAAATTTGCATTTTCTATTACATCAATTGTTATAATGATTTGATGAGGTTTTTAAAAAGCATTTAAAGAATTAAAGGAGTGAAGTAACCAAGCAGAGAGAGGGCAAATAATGGAAGATTGGATGAAGATGAGACTGCAGATGCTGGAATGTGGAACAACAAATGAGATGGTTTCAAAAGTACATTTAACGTCAGGGAAATGTATATATGTCCTGAAATTCTGTCTCCTGATTCAGCATCTCTTTTACCAACTCCCCTTGTACCCCACGTAATTACTTCTTCTCTTGCTAACCCACCATTCTTTTAGACCAGTGTGTCTATGAAGGTCCTCAGTCATCCAGGTCATTGTATATGAAGCAGTAGTAAATCAAGGCAACTGGACTTGCTGGGTTGTCTGGATGATGCTTCACCACTCATCCGAGAGGCTTCTTCAGTTCTGATACATGTTGATTAACAACCCATCACCCAAGTCCAGTTGCCCTGATTTACTGTTGCTTGATATACTTAAACCAATGGTTCCCTTTTTGGCTCTTCAATAAAAACTATAAGCAACACACACAAAATGCTGGAGGAACTCAGCAGGCCAGGCAGCATCTATGGAAAAGAGAGCAGTCAATGCTTCGTGTTGAGACCCTTCAGCAGGACTGGAGAAAAAAGGATGAGGAGTAGATTTTAAAGGTGTGGGAGGGGAGGGAAACCACAACGTGATAGGTGAAATTGGGAGGGGAAGGGTGAAGTGCTGGGAAGTTGACAGGTGAAAGAAATACTGGGCTGGAGAAGGGGGAATCTAATAGGACAGGACAGAAAGCCATGGGAGAAAGAAAAGGGGGGAGGAGACCTAGAGGGAGGTGATGGGCAGGCAAGGAGATAAGGTGAGAGAGAGAAAAGGGGATGGGGATTGGTTAAAACTATAAAGAATTTAGATTTACGATGCACAATGAAAGAATATAAGAATGTAGTGGCAAATAATTGCAAAAATTATTTAAATCTATGTAAAGCTACAAATAAGATTTAACCTTTCTTGATAGTTCAGGATAGCATTTAGAAATTTCTTCTGGCAACCAAAAGTCTTGATATGATTTTTTCAACCTCGGTTTCAGCTCAAAGTCATTTTGTAGTGAGATCAGTTCTTCCTGTTAATTCCTCATTGCAGGCGTTCAGGAATGGATCTATTACCCAATCTGTAATTTGGATTGAGAGAAGATCCTGAAACCTCCGACATGTTTTTATATAGTTCACCCAGGAAGACACAGAACACTCGAAGATCATCAGCTGGTATTCTCTCTTTCTTTTCCAACTCAGAGGCTCAAAAATTGGAAAAGGTCACTGTGGCCAACGTTCCAATTAAATAGGCTTAACTTGGACAGAAATGTGGAGACGACTGATTTGACTTTGACAAGATTCACATTTCCTTGCAGTTGAAAATTAAATTTCATTAAATCTTTATGAATAATTTTGACAAGTAAGCAACCATATGGCTAACATTCTTGAGTTGATTACTGGACAAAACATTTGAGTCTTTAAAAAATTTTAAAGTTTTTAAAAGCATATAAAATTATCTCAGGCGGTTTCCTTTTGTGAGCCATCAGGCTTCTGTGCACAACAGGAAGCATTCAAACTGTTCCATAATTCTCAATAGAAAGCTCTAAAAATAGTTCAGAATTAAGAGCATGGGACTTGATATTACTTACTGCAGTGATTAACAGTATTTAATGACTTGTGCAGCCAATCACTTGGTTTTCTTATGACAAGATGTTGGTTATGAATTATGAAGTGAAGAGTAAATACACATGTTAGGCACAGCTTTTTTTTCAAGAAAGTAATAACCCCATTGTGGTGTCCTGTCATTGATGTACAAGCAAAGAAGAATATTGGTGAGTGGAATGTTCTTCTGTTTGAAAAAAATTTCTCAACAACCCAAAATATGGACTCTCCATGTATCTCTTTTAGTCTCCTTGCATACAACTCTTGAACTATGCTCTTATAGACAACAGACAATAAACAACAGGTGCAG
Source organism: Mobula birostris (assembly GCF_030028105.1). NCBI lineage: Eukaryota > Metazoa > Chordata > Chondrichthyes > Myliobatiformes > Myliobatidae > Mobula > Mobula birostris. The sequence goes on from NC_092372.1 coordinate 109,743,819, forward strand.
AAGGCCATTCAGCCCTTCGAGCCAGCACCACCATTCACTGTGATCATGGCTGATCATTCACAATCAGCACCCTTTTCCTACCTTCTCCCCATATCCCTTCACTCCATTATCTTTAAGAGCTCTATCTAACTCTTTCTTGAAAGAATCCAGAGAATTGGCCTCTACTGCCTTCTGAGGCAGAGCATTCCACAGAGCCACAACCCTCTATGTGAAGAAGTTTTTCCTCAACTCCTTTGTAAGTTGTCTTATCTTTTATGAAGTGAACATAAATAACCAAGACATTTTTATATATACCTATTGTAATTTATAGTATTTTAAAATTACTGTGCATTGCAATGTATTGTTGCTGCAAAGCAACAAATTCTGAGAAGCAAAGATTCGTTGCCTGGCAAAGTTGACTCATCCAACTGCAGTGCAAATTATTTTGCCCTAAGTATGTTGCCCAATGCATCTTTCTTAGACATTTCATCTACTCGTCTTTGAACAGAGTTGTCGCTGTGTAAAATTGCTTTAATTATTTTGTCTGGTGACATACAGAACTGTACTCAGAAGCTTCCTTACTGCTGGCAGAATCAGTTTATCCAATTGTATGGGGCTTTCCAGATTTAGCAATGAACAATGAAATGTTGTATGAAGAATGCAAATCATTACTATTTTGTTGTGAAGTGGTGGCAAACGTGTTTCGAAGTGCTTTATGTTTTTGAAAATGTTCACAAACTGAAAATAAGCCAAGTTCTTATTTGTTTTATCAGAGTGTTTCTCTTCAAATGTTCAAAGAGCCTGGACAGTTCCATTAACTTATTTGAAAAAAAAACTTCTTCACACAATAGACACATGGGCTCCTGTTGGTTGTTTGGTGCTGGTATAAATCCATATTTCTGATACTCCACACTATACTATCTACACTTCTTTTTCATTTGGTCTTCTGCCATTTTTGTTACAGATTAACGATCATGGTCAATCACCCATTGTTCCAACATCAACGCTGAGATTAATAAAGGGGAAAGTTATGATGTTATAATAGCTCTGGAAAATTTGATGCTCTGCGTGAAGGTACAAGAAGTGGGGCAGCAATATCTTGGTTGGGCCAATAGCTACAGAAATATAGTCAAGACCATTCGAAAGGGCAAATTTAGTGCAGACAGTTCTTGGTAGTTTGATGTAATGAGTAGAAAGGGAGAAGGTGCTCGCCAGGGACGTGGTCTGGGAGCCAAGGTGACTGGGAACAACTGATTTAAACTTACATCCTTCAAAGCCTCCTATTTTTCAATCATTTATGTCCCTGAGAGTTTCATAAATGCCCCTAATGTATTTTCCTCTACCACTGGCAAGGCATTTCCATGCTCTTAGCAATCTCTGTGGAACATACTTAGCTCTGACATCCTCCAATCACCTTAAAATTATGTCCCCTGTCCACGTAGCCTCACAAGACATGCTCTCTAATCCAGGTAGCATCCTGGTAAATAACTGCACCTTCTCTGAAGCCTCTACATTCTTCCTATAATGAGGCAACCAGAACTAAACACAACATTCCAAGTGTGGTCAAACGAGGGTTTTATAGAGCTGTTATAATACCTCACGGCTTTTGAATTCAATCCTCCCGACTGATGAGGACCAACATACCATAAGCATTCTTCTTTTTAAATCTTTTTATTAATTATTATTGAAAATCAAGAGAAAAATACATCAAAATAAACAAGATAACATATCCATATGTAGAGTAAAAGTTAAACTATCAACCAGGCTAAACAGTATATCAATAAACAAAAAACAAAGTATTAAAGCCTTTTCTTATGGAAAAAAGGAAAGAAAGAAAAAAAAGAACCCCTACTAACTAAAACAGAGAAAACCCCCAATAACTAAAAAGAAAGGAGAAAAAAAACCATTTGGAGCACAAACCCGGAGCTATGCGCCATACAAGCTTCCATAAAAAAAAGACATCAAACCGCCAACCAAATTCATATAACCAAGCATCAGAAAAGAACTATCTTAATTAACTCAAGTGAAATGATAATAACAGGCAAAAGAACCCCACCTTTTCTCAAAGTCAAATTTAGGATCAAAAGTTCGACTTCTAATTTTTTCCAAACATAACATCACCTGAGAGAACCATTGTATCAAAGTGGGAGGAGAGGCATCTTTCCATTTTAATAAAATAGCCCTTCGAGCCAATAATGTGACAAATGCAATTACATATTGGTCAGATATAGAAATACCGTGAATATGTTGAGGAATTACACCAAAGAAAACTGTCAATTTATTAGGTTGTAAATTGATTCTTAAAGCCTTAGAGATTATAGAAAAAATAGATTTCCAAAATTGTTTCAATACAGAACACAACCAAAACATATGTGTCAATATAGCTATCTCAGTTTTGCATCTATCACACTGACTATTTACATTAGGAAATATTTTAGACAATCTCTCCTTCGTCAAATAATAACGATGTACAATTTTAAATTGAATTAGAGAATGACTGGCACAGATCAAAGAAGAGTTAACCAGCTTCAAAATTCGCAACCAATCCTCTGTTATCAAGGTCATATTAAGCTCTCTTTCCCAATCTTGCTTGATCTTAAGTAAAGGATAATTGTCCTGTTGTAATAGTAAATTATAAATCTTCCCAATAAAGCCTTTCACTAAAGGGTTCATTTTTAAAATAATGTCTAAGAGGTCAGAATCTTGTATATATGGAAAATTACTTAACTATTCTTGTAAAAATTGTCTGACCTGAAGATATTGCAAAAAATGTGAATATGAGAGAGTATTTAGTTACTAATTTCTCAAAGGATATCAATCGACCTTCTTGAAACAAGTCCATAAAGGAAAAAATTCCTTTATTCCTCCAAAGAGAAAAGGTAGGATCATTAAGTGAAGGTTTAAATAAATAGTTTCGATAAAATAGTTATGCAGTTTTCAATTCCAAGTCAACCCAAGATGGTCGATCCTTTTTATCGGTCCAATATAACCAAGAACACACATAATATATGTTAACCACCCAATAATACATTCTTAAATTAGGCAAAGTATGACCTCCATCCTTTTTTAATTTTTGTAAATGACATTTTCCAATTCTTGGTCTTCTATTATTCCAAACAAAAGATGAAATAATAGAGTCAACTTGATCAAAAAACTTCTTAGTTAAAAAAAATAGGAATGTTTTGAAATACATATAAAAATTTTGGTAAGATCATCATTTTAACTGCATGAATTTGACCTACTAAGGAAAGTGTAAGTGGATTCCATCTAGAAAAAAATTGCTTCATAAAATCCACTAAGGGAACTAAATTAGCTCTATAAAGGTCTCCATAATTTTTAGTAATGGTAATACCTAAACATTTAAAAGAATCTGTAACTTTTAAAGGAATGTTATCATATATAGAAGCAGAATCATTTAAGGGAAAAAATTTACTTTTATGCAGGTTTAATTTATATCCTGAAAACAATCCAAATTCATTTAATAATTTCAGTAAGCTAGATATAGATTCGAAATATAAATCAAAAGATCATCTGCATAAAGGGAGATCTTATGAATAGTCCCATTAGTAGAAATTCCTTGAATATTTTTAGCTTCAGGAAGTGCAATAGCCAGGGGTTCCAACATCAAGTTAAATAACAGAGGACTTAACGGATACCCTTGTCTCGTACCCCGAGAAAGTTGGAAAAAGGAGGATCTACCGTTATTAGTGATAACAGTGGCAATAGTGCTTTTATATATCAATCTAATCCATTTATTTAAATTAGTACCAAAGCCAAATTTCTCTAAAACTTTGAATAGATATTTCCATTCAACTCTATCAAATGCCTTTTCAGCATCTAGAGAGACAACACATTGGGGAGTCTTAGAGAGGGATGAGCATATAATATTTAACAATCTCCAAGTATTAGAAAAATAACGACCTTTTATAAAGCCCGTTTGATCCTGAGAAATAATTTTAGCTAGTATATTCTCCATCCGATTAGCCATTATTTTTGAAAGAGTTTTGGCATTCGCATTTAATAATGAAATAGGTCTATAGGAAGCACAATCAGTAGGATCTTTATATTTCTTAAGGATTAAAGAAATAGAAGCTTCATAAAATGTGGAAGGTAACTCTCCTAACATGAAAGAATCTTTAAGCATTTCCAACATATAAGGAGTAAGCAAATGTTCAAATTTTTTATAAAATCCTACAGTAAAACCATCCAATCCAGGAGCTTTACCAGATTGCATTGAAAGAATAGCTTTCTGAACTTCTCTTTCGGTAAAAGGAGCATCAAGAATTTGCTGATCTTCAACAAATATTCTAGGAAAATCAATCTTTTGTAAAAAGGCATACATATTAGAAGGGTCAGCTGGAAACTGAGATTTATAGAGCTCACTGTAATAATCTTGAAAAATTTTATTAATATCTTCATAATTACAAGCTAAACTATCATCTCTCTTACTAATTTTTTAAATTTGTCTTTTAGCTCTAACTGCTTTAAGTTGAGATGCTAATAGCTTGTTACTTTTATCTCCAGACATATAAAATTGACTTCTTAATTTAAGCAAATTTCTTTCAATCGGGTAAGTTAATAGTAAATTATATTGAGATTGAAGTTCAACCCTTTAAATAAATCAACATTAGGAGAAACTGCATAAGTATTATCTAGATCTTTGATTAGTTAGGAAATTCTATCTAATTCTATTTTTGTCTGTTTCTTAAGTTTAGCCAAATAAGATATTATCTGACCGCGCAAATATGCTTTGAGTGTATCCCATATGTGCTGATTTTATTCATTTACATTCAGTCAAATTATCACAGCATGGGACTGTTGATAACTATTAGAAACTAATACAGTTTTATAGTACTGTAGTAGTACTTGTAGAGTTAATTTGTTCTGCATTTCACTTTGTAATTTGTTACTCAGTTAAACGGTAGTTTCTCTTTTTATATACCATTTAAACTATTTTCATGAAACTTCAGCTAATTAGGGTACCTGTTTAATTGAACCAAAATGTACTCATCTTGATGTGTCCAAATTAACTGAAATTAGATTACGTCAATACTGCATGGCAATTATTGCCCAACCAGACAATGTTTACACTGCACCTGAAAGAACAACTAGGAAAATACATGGTTCAATAGTAATTGGCAACAAATTGCATCATGGTAAACTGCAAAATTCATAACATCACAGAGATAGAGTACAGGTACTTTGTCAGAAAATGTATCAAGCAAATAGATTACAATAAAATTCTACTGTTAATGAAATTTGAAGAATATAGAGTGAATTTTAGCAGCTGTAGTTTAACATACTACATAATATTGCCTGGCTACCCGGGCCTGACAAGTGCTGCATTGGGTCCGGGCCAGGTTAGATCCAGCCAGCTCGGTTCTTTATCCTATTAGATTGACATTGTCAGCAGGTGGCAGCTGTGATAAACAGACACTTGGCTAGAAAACAAACAAGGACTTGACTAGGGCAGAGAAGTGATCCACATGGATTGATTTCAAGTTGTTCTGAGTATTAGTACAGGGATCTGATAACTGGTGAGGTACTGGACAGGAAATGTTCAGTCATATGAAAAATGAATCAAAGGTTGATCAATTGTGAACAAAGTTCAAAAGTGATTTGCCAAATTTTAGTGCTTGTATTTTTGGGGATTATTAGCAATTTACACTTCAAAGAAAACACTAAGGCGACTGAACAAAATGTTCAATATCTACTAGAAGGTAGCAATATTATATTACCAACACCACTAGAAACTGTTGTCCAAAAAATCTCTGTTACTGCAATGATAAAGTGGACTTTGGGCTTACAATTAATTTCCTTCTGAAAAGCATGCTAGATTAGGTATAAAATGGAAAGATAATCACATTCAATTCAACTAATCTTGTCACATTACTGCACAATTCCCTCAGTGTGCTTAATCTGGTAGACAACTAATTCACAGTAATCTTTCCTCGTTGACTTATACCAACTCATAGTGAGTGGAAATCAACAGAATAGACTGCTGGTCGGGAGGTAATAAGAAAGACGGAATATGGTGGCAAGGTTTTTTCAATTCTTTTATCCCTCCCCACTTATTATATTTCTTTTGCACTATTTCATTTTTCAGTTTTATTTCCCTAAATTTCACTAACTTTAAACAATAAGACAGACCGCTGTAATGAGACTTTCTGGAGGAGGAGGGAGCAGGTCACTGACATGATTTGAAGATTGAGAATAGACCAGAAATGATGAATGAATGCAAGAGAAAACATAGAAACATAGAAACATAGAAAATAGGTGCAGGATTAGGCCATTCGGCCCTTCGAGCCTGCACCGCCATTTATTATGATCATGGCTGATCATCCAACTCAGAACACCGCCCCAGCCTTCCCTCCATACCCCCTGACCCCCGTAGCCACAAGGGCCATATCTAACTCCCTCTTAAATATAGCCAATGAACTGGCCTCAACTGTTTCCTGTGGCAGAGAATTCCACAGATTCACCACTCTCTGTGTGAAGAAGTTTTTCCTAATCTCGGTCCTAAAAGGCTTCCCCTCTATCCTCAAACTGTGACCCCTCGTTCTGGACTTCCCCAACATCTGGAACAATCTTCCTGCATCTAGCCTGTCCAATTCCTTTAGGATCTTATACGTTTCAATCAGATCCCCCCTCAATCTTCTAAATTCCAACGAGTACAAGCCCAGTTCATCCAGTCTTTCTTCATATGAAAGTCCTGCCATCCCAGGAATCAATCTGGTGAACCTTCTCTGTACTCCCTCTATGGCAAGGATGTCTTTCCTCAGATTAGGGGACCAAAACTGCACACAATACTCCAGGTGTGGTCTCACCAAGGCCTTGTACAACTGCAGTAGTACCTCCCTGTTCCTGTACTCGAATCCTCTCGCTATAAATGCCAGCATACCATTCGCCTTTTTCACCGCCTGCTGTACCTGCATGCCCACTTTCAATGACTGGTGTATAATGACACCCAGGTCTCGTTGCACCTCCCCTTTTCCTAATCGGCCACCATTCAGATAATAATCTGTTTTCCTATTTTTGCCACCAAAGTGGATAACTTCACATTTATCCACATTAAATTGCATCTGCCATGAATTTGCCCACTCACCCAACCTATCCAAGTCACCCTGCATCCTCTTAGCATCCTCCTCACAGCTAACACCACCACCCAGCTTCGTGTCATCCGCAAACTTGGAGATGCTGCATTTAATTCCCTCATCCGAGTCATTAATATATATTGTAAACAACTGGGGTCCCAGCACTGAGCCTTGCGGTACCCCACTAGTCACCGCCTGCCATTCTGAAAAGGTCCCGTTTATTCCCACTCTTTGCTTCTGTCTGCTAACCAACTCTCCACCCACACCAATACCTTACCCCCAATACCGTGTGCTTTAAGTTTGCACACTAATCTCCTGTGTGGGACCTTGTCAAAAGCCTTCTGAAAATCCAAATATACCACATCCACTGGTTCTCCCCTATCCACTCTACTAGTTACATCCTCAAAACATTCTATGAGATTCGTCAGACATGATTTTCCTTTCACGAATCCATGCTGACTTTGTCCGATCATTTCACCGCTTTCCAAATGTGCTGTTATCACATCCTTGATAACTGACTCCAGCAGTTTCCCCACCACCGACGTTAGGCTAACCGGTCTATAATTCCCCGGTTTCTCTCTCCCTCCTTTTTTAAAAAGTGGAGTTACATTAGCCACCCTCCAATCCTCAGGAACTAGTCCAGAATCTAACGAGTTTTGAAAAATTATCACTAATGCATCCACTATTTCTTGGGCTACTTCCTTAAGCACCCTGGGATGCAGACCATCTGGCCGTGGGGATTTATCTGCCTTCAATCCCTTCAATTTACCTAACACCACTTCCCTACTAACATGTATTTCGCTCAGTTCCTCCATCTCACTGGACCCTCTGTCCCCTACTATTTCTGGAAGATTATTTATGTCCTCCTTAGTGAAGACAGAACCAAAGTAATTATTCAATTGGTCTGCCATGTCCTTGCTCCCCATAATCAATTCACCTGTTTCTGTCTGCAGAGGACCTACATTTGTCTTTACCAGTCTTTTCCTTTTTACATATCTATAAAAGCTTTTACAGTCCGTTTTTATGTTGCCTGCCAGTTTTCTCTCATAATCTTTTTTCCCCTTCCTAATTAAGCCCTTTGTCCTCCTCTGCTGAACTCTGAATTTCTCCCAGTCCTCAGGTGAGCCACTTTCTCTGGCTAATTTGTATGCTTCTTCTTTGGAATTGATACTATCCCTAACTTCTCTTGTCAGCCACGGGTGCACTACCTTCCTTGATTTATTCTTTTGCCAAACTGGGATGAACATTTGTTGCAGTTCATCCATGCAACCTTGAAATGCTTGCCATTGCATATCCACCGTCAATCCTTTAAGTGTCATTTGCCAGTCTATCTTAGCTAATTCACGTCTCATACCTTCAAAGTTACCCCTCTTTAAGTTCAGAACCTTTGTTTCTGAATTAACTATGTCACTCTCCATCTTAATGAAGAATTCCACCATATTATGGTCACTCTTACCCAAGGGGCCTCTCACGACAAGATTGCTAATTAACCCTTCCTCATTGCTCAAAACCCAGTCCAGAATAGCCTGCTCTCTAGTCGGTTCCTCGACATGTTGGTTCAAAAAACCATCCCGCATACATTCCAAGAAATCCTCTTCCTCAGCACCTTTACCAATTTGGTTCATCCAATCTACATGTAGATTGAAGTCACCCATTATAACTGCTGTTCCTTTATTGCACACATTTCTAATTTCCTGTTTAATACCATCTCCGACCTCACTACTACTGTTAGGTGGCCTGTACACAACTCCCACAAGCGTCTTCTGCCCCTTAGTGTTACGCAGCTCTACCCATATCGATTCCACATCTTCCCGGCTTATGTCCTTCCTTTCTATTGTGTTAATCTCTTCTTTAACCAGCAACACCACCCCACCTCCCCTTCCTTCATGTCTATCCCTCCTGAATATTGAATATCCCTGAACGTTGAGCTCCCATCCCTGGTCACCCTGGAGCCATGTCTCTGTGATCCCAACTATATCATAATCATTAATAACAATCTGCACTTTCAATTCATCCACCTTATTACGAATGCTCCTTGCATTGACACACAAAACCTTCAGGCGCTCTTTTACAACTCTCTTAGCCCTTGTACAATTATGCTGAAAAGTGGCCCTTTTTAATGCTTGCCCTGGATTTGTCCGCCTGCCACTTTTACTTTTCTCCATAGTACTTTTTGTTTCTACCCTCACTTTACACCCCTCTACTTCTCTGCACTGGTTCCCATCCCCCTGTAGTGAACTAACCTCCTCACACCTAGCCTCTTTAATTTGATTCCCACCTCCCAACCATTCTAGTTTAAAGTCACCTCAGTAGCCCCCGCTAATCTCCCTGCCAGGATATTGGTCCCCCTGGGATTCAAGTGCAACCCGTCCTTTTTGTACAGGTCACGCCTGTGCCAAAAGAGGTCCCAATGATCCAAAAACTTGAATCCCTGCCCCCTGCTCCAATCCCTCAGCCACGCATTTATCCTCCACCTCATCGCATTCCTACTCTCACTGTCGCGTGGCACAGGCAGTAATCCCGAGATTACTACCTTTGCGGTCCTTTTTCTCAACTCCCTTCCTAGCTCCCTATATTCTCCTTTCAGGACCTCATCCTTTTTCCTACTTATGTCATTGGTACCTATATGTACCACGACCTCTGGCTCCTCACCCTCCCACTTCAGGATATCTTGGACACGATCAGAAATATCCCGAACATTAAGAACTTACATAGTATTAATTTTACTTAGGTTCCAGTGCCTCTCATTATTACCATAATGCAATTTGTAGCACAATGTACCACACTTTGAAAGGCTTAGATTAAATTCTGGAGTTACCATGATCCTGATAATCAAGTTATTAAAATTATGTAAACAGTATCTATCTGATCAATTTGCAGCAAATGCTATAACACCCATGATAAGCAGTAGAGGGCACATTTTAGATTTTAAAGGAGATGTGCAAGTGCCAAAATACCTATACTTTAACATGGTAATTAAACCAAAATACAATACTGAACAAATAATGGATCAAAAATATACACATTTTAAAGGGAAAAAAATAAGCACAATTGCTAAGTTCCTGCATGACTCATTCCGTTATAAATGGAACTGTTAGGGAATCAATTAACTTTATGGAGGTTTAAATTCCATTCTTGAAACTGAAGTAACCTGAAATATCCATTACACATCAAATAAAATATAAATAAGGAAGGTGAATATAAATGACAGCTACAGTATGCTGATTACTTGGTGTTGACTGCACATCAAAAGCAAAAGATACATTTTTCACTTACTATGCACTCCCAAAGGAAAAATGTGCAATGATAATCTATTGAAGGCCATTTGATTGTCAATATTAGAGATTTTCAAAATTAATTACCTGAAAATTCAATTCAGTCTTACCAAATATTAGGTCACAAAACAGGGTTTCAACAAAAATAGGATAAGCAAGTGAATGAAGTTTTTTGAAAATGTTAATAACATTCCATCAACAAAAGCTGCAACTATAAATATTTTATAGTCCAAAAGGCAGTTGTCCCTCTCCCCCACATTAAATTCCATTCAATTATGCTATCACCCTGAATAACATGTAGTAAATATCCATTTTTGCATCCTGTTATAGAGTCATAGAACCTACAGCACAAAAACCTGACCTTCAGCCCATCTAGTCTATGCTGACCTGTTTTCTCTGTCTAGTCTCATCTACCCACACCTGGACCATCTCTCTCTTATCCACGTGCCAAGCTTCTCTTAAATGTTGCAACTGAACCTACAAAATTCTACACTTGCACTAGCATCAGAGTGAAGTTCAGCCTCAGGTTCCCCTTAGATATTTCACCTTTCGATCTAAACCTATGACCCTTTAGATCTAGTCTCATCAACCTCGGGGGAAAAGACTGCATGTACTTACTCCAACTATACCCCTCAATTTTGAACACCTCTGTAAGATCTCCCCTCATTCTTCTATGCTCAAGGGAATAAAGTCCGAACCTATTCATTCATTCCCTGTAATGCAGGGGTTCAAGTCCCAGAAACAACCTTCGTTCAAAATCCTTGTTCTGCCTTTAAATAAGCCTTTGCCCATTTAGAACATAGATTAAACAGCAAAGTATAGGACCCCGGTCCACAATGCTCCACTGACCTTTTAAACTACTTTTAAATCAATCTAACCTTTGCTTGCCACACAACCATCTGTCATCGATATACTTACCTAAGAGTTTCTGAAATGCTGCTAATGTATCTGCCTTGAACACCATCCCTGGCAGGGTGTCCTATACAACCCCCACTGTTTTTGTAAAGAACATACCTCTGACATACCCCCTATACTTTCCTCCAGTCACCTTAAAATTATGGCCCCTTGGATTAACCATTTTCAATCTGGGAAAAAGTCTCTGGCCATCTCTGCCTCTTGCCATCTTGAACACCTCTATCAATTTATCTCACATTCTCCTTCATCCCAAAGAGAAATGCCCCAGCTCATTCAATCTACCTTCATAAGACACATCCTCTAGTCCAGGCAGCATTCTGGTAAATCTTCTCTGCACCCTCACTACAACTTCCCGCTTCTTCCTATAATGATGTGTCCAGAACTGAACACAACATTCCAAGTGTGGTGTAACCAGGGTTTATGGAGCTGTAACGTTAAATTGAGTTATCTCCCAACTAATGAATGCCAGCACACCATATGCCTTCTTAACCATCCTATCAACTTGCTTGGCAACTTTGAGGGATCTATAAACATGGATCCCAAGATCTTTCTCTTCCTCGACTCAGGAACTCACTAAAGTTCCTACCATTAGCCTTGTATTCTGCCTTCAAATTTGACCTTTCAAAAGGAATTGCTTCACGAGTTGAACCCCATATGCCATTTCTCAGCGCAGCTCTGAATCCTATCAATGTCCCATTACATCATACAGCAACTTACCACACTATCCACATCTCCACCAACCTTGGAGTTAACTGTAAACTTACCCTTCTCGTGTAAGTTATTTATAAAAATCACAAAGAGTACGAGTCCCAGAACAGATCCTTGCGGATCAGACACTTGTCACTGACTTCCAAGCAGAATACACTCCATCTACTGCCCCACTCTGCCTCCTATGGGCAAGCCAATTGTGAATACACACAGTCAGTTTTCCCTGGATCCAACGCCTCCTGACTTTCTGAATAAGCCTACTGTGGGGAACGTTATCAAACATTTTATTAAAATCCATTTACACCATAACCACTGCTCTACCTTCAATATGTTTTGTCACATTCTCAAAGAACTCAATAAGTCTTGAGAGGCATGACCTTTATTTAAGAAAGCCAATCAGACTATGCTTCTCCAAATATTCATACTGTGAATCCTGCCTCTAAGAATTCTCTCCAATAATTTGCCCACTACTGAAGCAAGACTCATAAGACTCACTGGTCTAAAATTCTCAGGGTATCCATACCCCATTTCTTGAACAAAGTATTTAAAAAATGCCACCCTCCAATCATCACTGATCTCCAATCATCCAAGAGCCTGTCAAACTCCGCTTTAAATGTACACAATAAATTGGCCTCCACAGCCATTTGAGGCAATGAATTCCACAGATGCACTACCGTCTGGCTAAAGAAAATCCACCTTATCTCTGTTCTAAATAGACGCGTACCTCTATTCTGAGGCTCTGCCCTTTGAAGGTTGGCAGACTGGCAGGAGGCACAGAGTGGGAATAAAGGTGGCCTTTTTTGGTCGGCTCCCAGTGACTAATTATGTACTGCAGGACTTGGTGTTTGACCACTTCCCATCATAGGAAACATCCTTTCCACATCCTCTCTATCGCTAGGCTTTTCAGTATTCTATAGGTTTCAATGAGATCCCTCCTTATTCTTCTAAAGTCCAGCATGTACAGGCCCAGAGCCATCAAATGTTCTTCATACATTAATCTTTGCATTCCCAGAATTATTCTCCTGAACCTCCTCTGGACCCTCTCCAATACCAGCATATCTTTTCTTAGATAGTGGGCTCAAAACTACCTTACCATTTGCTAAGTGTGGTCTGACGAATGCCTTATAAAGCATCACTAGAGTATCCTTGCTCTTGTATTCTAGCCCTCTCACAAAATGAATGCAAACATTGCATTTGCCTTCCTTATCTCCAATTCAATCTGCAAATTAATGTTTAGAGAGTCCTGCACGAGGACTCGTCCAAAGTACATTCATTATCAAAGTATGTATGCAGTAAAGAACCCTGCAATTCATCTTCACCACAAACAGTCATGAAACAAAGAACAACCATGGAATCAACCTGCGCAAAAAAAAAGCACATATGGGAAAAAAATGAGCGTGAATACAGAACATAAAACATAATCAAAAGGCATATTTCTGTATATTTCAGCTCAGTGTTCATTATTTGCAGGCCACCCTTATTCAAAACTTGCCCAAAAGTAGGAACATAAAAGAGCAATCAGAACTAGAACACATCATAAACCAAGGAGTCAAAATCCAGAATTTGTGTCAATTAAACCTTGCTATGGTCCCATCTATCTGTCTGACTTTTGAATATTCTCCCCGATTAGAAAATAGTGTAAGCCTTTATTCCTTCTACAAAAGTGCATGACCATACACTTTCCTACGCTATATTCCATCTGCTACTTCTTTGCCCATTCTCCCAATTTGTCCTATTCCTTCTGCAGATATCCTGCTTCCTCAACACTACTTGCCCCTCCACCCATATTCATACCATCCACAAACTCGGCCAAAAAGCCATCAATTCTGTTATCCAAGTCATTGACGTATAATGTTAAAAGAAGTGGTCAAACACCCAGCCCGCAGTACATAACTAGTCACTGGGAGCCAACCAAAACAGGCCACCTTTATTCCCACTCTGTGCCTCCTGCCAGTCAGCCAAACTTCCATCCATACTGATATCTTTCCTGTGTAATATCCTGGTTCAGATTTCTACTGCTATGCTGTAAGCATTTCAATTTACAATTTTTCTGCAAAATCAGTGTGTCCCGTTGTTAGAATGTTTTGGTTTTGTCTAAAGATAAGAAGTTATGTTGTTCAACTTAGGAATGTCTTGTCTGCCAATCAGGATGGTGGGATCGGGAGAAGGTTCTAGAGGGAGTGGGGTGGAGAGAGATTTGTGACGGACAGTAAAGTCTGGTTTGAGGCCTTTTGCGAGGAGCTGCGGAGCAGGACACAAGGGAGGATGCCACAGAATGGCATTCGAAGAAGAGACCCTGTTGCCAGAACTTCTTTCTGCAAATGAATGGCTCCAAGGAGGAAGGGCCAATACTCCTCAGACAGAGAGCCAGTTCGTTCGAGATGGGGATCCAGCATATGAGCATGAGATACACCCCTGAATACTCCAGTATGACCTCCAAAGGTCATATGCACACTGAAATGGTTTAACTGTGATGGGCCCTTTTCTTTTCTTTTCCCTATTAACTATTTGATAAAACTGAAATTGGTAAATTAGTTTCTTTATAATTTTATGTGGTGTATGACTTGTTACTTCTTGCCGACCAGTGTATGGGCAGTATTTATATAGCATTCGGTCAAATTTAGGTTTCTTTACTCGTAACATCATGACATTCCTGTCTGGTTGATGCCCAAATTACACTGACCTTAGATGTATATTTGCTTATGAAAGGTTGCCTTCTCACCACTGAGTCATGTGGCTGTTAGCAAAATTAAGTAACGAGCTGAGCTTGTATACAAGACCTGGTGTGGGGGTGGGAGGGATTACATCTGTAATACCATGATCTTATCAAAGGCCTCTGAAAGTCCAAGGAAACAACATTCATTGACTCTCCTTTGTCTCTCCTACTTATTTCCTCAAATAAATCCAAAAATTTGGCAGGCAAGATTCTACCTTAAGGAAACCATGCTGATTTTGGCCTATTTTATTATCCCAAAAGTACCCCCGAAACCACATCCTTAATAATGGACTCTAACATCTTCCCAACCACTGCGGTCAGGCTAACTGGCCTATAATTTCTTTTCTTCTATATTCCTCCCTTCTTAAAGAGTGGCATAACATTTGCAATTGTCCAGTCCTCCTAAACCATTCCAGAAACTAGTGATTCTTGGAAGATCTTTACTAATGCCCCACAGTATCTTCTATTTCTTTCAGAACACTGTGCTGCAGTCCATCTGGTTCAGGTACTTCCGTACTTCCAACTTCCCAAGGGCCTTTTTCTTAGTAATAGCAACTACAGTCAATTCTACTCCCTGTCACTCTTGAATTCCTGGTATAGTGTCTACCACAGTGAAGACTGAAGCTAAATGCTTATTAAGCTCATCCACCATTTCTTTGTCCCCGTTAACGCCTCCCTAATGTCATTTTCCAACAATTTGGACTCCTTGTGTCCCATGCTGGTAGAGTCATCAGCTCTACATTCTAAGAAATATTTTGCAAAAAACAAATACTTAACAAAATACTCCCAGCCAATGCTTTTCTAAATTAATTCAACATCTATTAATTATTCCTTTCTATATATTCAAAAGGTCCTAAAATCCTTACATATAAACTATTGCTGCCACATTTACTGTACAACAAGCACTTTCTTTGTCAAACAAATTCCATTGTTACTCATGTGTGAACTTCAGAATTTACAGGAAGAAACTACAGGACTACTGCTTTGAGTTCATTACATACTTCATGGGTTGAGCACTGTCCAGCTAAATATTGCTATGTTTTACTGACATGGCATTTAAGTTACAAATTTCATGCATACATGTCTATTGTTAAATTATACTGCTGCATGTCAATCTTCGTCAGTACCTTAGAGATCCCAACAACCACAGTCTAGAACATCAAGTACTCCATCCAGAGCTTGTCTTCATTTTGCCTTTATCAAGAGGTTATAAACATTCAGATTTACAGATGTGCAAGGGAATTAGGAATTGTATCGCCACAGTATTTCAACAGTATACGTTTTTGGGCAAGTTTGATGGGTCATTTTTTTAAAAACTTCATCTGTCAATCTAGCTCCTGTCATATACTACAAAATAATAGCTTGTGATGCCATACAAGTAATTCCAGATTACAATGCATATATTGTACATTTGTCAAGATTTAGAGATTTCTGTTAATGTCCAATAGGCAGAAAATAATCCTATTTAATGGGTATCAAGATCATAATCTCTCAATCCATACCAGTTATTTCACTGAAAAGCGATAGAGCTAACCTTACAGACTTAAACCCAGAGCTTTAAACTCCATTGAAGTTTCCTTAAAAATAAGCAAGCTATATGTATGGTAGGTCAACTATGCCTTGTGCAATTTCACAATACGTTACATCTGCTGAATATTTTATTATTTATGTTCAAGAGGCAATCCTTAGCAATAAACAAATATACATGGAAATCTGTAATGTCACATCAGTAAGAAAACAAAAGTAATTGATTAGCTCCAGAATGCTCAGCTCACAAAGAAACAGAACTCTAATCAGCAGCACAAGGATGAGAAAATCTGCAGATGCTGGAGGAACTCAGCATAGCATCCATGGAAAAGACTGAACAGTCAAAGTTTCAGGCCAAGACCCCTCATCAGGGCTCTAATCAGTGATAACTAATGAGCTATACGGCAATGCACAGGAAGTAAAACTAACCAAAAAAGGGTCTCGGCCTGAAACGTCGACTGCACCTCTTCCTAGAGATGTTGCCTGGCCTGCTGCGTTCACCAGCAACTTTGATGTGTGTTGCTTGAATTTCCAGCATCTGCAGAATACCTGTTGTAAGGCTCATATACTGGATTGGTTTAGCTTAGGCCCCCTGCTTAGGCTCACTGTCATAATCAACCTTCTCTGCCACTTACCTGGGCTAGATGTTTTTCTCCCTCTCCCTCACACTTATCTGCAGAAATTCTCTGATGACTCAGCAATAGTTAGGCATCAACACGGTGATGCTAACAGGTTCAGTAAACTAATTAGAAAGGCTGGCCCTGTTATAGGAGTCAAACTGGATACACTGAAGGCTTTGGTAGAACAAAGGACCCTAAGGAAAATCCTGGCAATTCTGGACAATGTTTCTCACTCTCTGCATGCCATCTTAGTTGGACAGAGGAGCACTTCAGTAATAGACAAAGACAATTGCACTGCTCTAAACAGCGCTATGAGGTCATTCTTACACTCAGCCATGAGGCTCTATAATAAGTCAATCTATAGATGAGGAAGTGATGACCCCCTCCTGATAGACTGTTTGTGGTAACTTATTTTTTATTCTTTCTACTTCTCTTCTAATATTTATATCTGTGCACTTGTAATGCTACTGGAACACTGTGATTTCCTCTGGAATCAGTAAAGAATCTGCCTGTCTCCTACGCTTCAGGAGTTGCAGTGCGGTGTCCCCATCCCACTTTCGGAAGCTACTGACAACAGGCAGAAACAAGGGTGGGTCTTTGCCAGCAGTGAAAGCAGTCAACTCAATTTTTAAAATGTCTTTGTATAACTAACAATGTTTTCTGTTCTTCAGAAGTTGTTTGCATTTTGAAAGGTTAAATGGATCAATTTCTTACAGCAAAAACCACAACAAATGATCTGTGATGATATTCTAGAGGGAACAGAGAACCTGAACAATACAACACTCTGCTAAAAGCAATAATTGCTAACAAAATACAATTTTTTTTCTTCTAATAATGATTTAAAACTATTTTATGTACAAGAAAAAATATGAATCTATATAATTCAAAAACTCTGATTCCTCATGAATAATTAATATGGAAGCTTAGCTGTTGTTAACTTGTTTTTTTAAGTGAAAACATATCTGATAGCAAATCATACTCAGGTTTTGTACACTGTGATTTAAAGATAGAACAATGTAATACTTATTTGAATCAGTAAAAGTTTCCATGCTTTTCACATCTATGAAAATTAATAATGTGACCTTAATGACAAGACCAAAATACTTGGAGGAAACTGCTAGTGGATTTAAAATACAAGATGAGAACAATGCCCAAGTTATAAACCAATTCTGCTGATCTATAATTTTGTTGTTTTCTTCCAGCCAACTTCGAACACCATTCTATTACCATCCACACACCCACAATTACCCCACCCAGCCAATTACTGACTTTTTACCATATACATACCTCCACATCACTCTTTGAGGGAGTCTCGCCAAAGCTCCTGCCAATGTATGTGCAACTTCATCTGACAAATACTTCACACCAGCTCCAAATGATACGAGAACAAAGCCTTCATCCTTAGCACCATCTGCCCAGATAATGAAGTCCTGATTCATATAAAAAAAACAATCAAATTCTTGTTTAATCTCATGATAAAGAAAACATCAAGGGATTTATATTGATCAAATGTCAGCTCTCAGCTTTACTTTCTCTCGAGATGAGATATATTCTAGGGCATAGACCTATGCATTTTACCATTTCAAGCCTAGTTAGACTTCATTGTTCACTTGAGAGTTAGAAGGCTTTTGTGCCTGGCAATCCATATTTGGCTTGGGTGAATGCAGGGAACTCAAGCATAGTCCAGCTGATTATCATGGTTGAGAATCTTTTTGTTACATTGCAAAGTTCAAATGAAGAAATATCCAAAGTCAAGAACATAACAAAGAACTTTTGACTATCTATCAGGAACATCATTTTGTAGTTGCACAGAACATTGCATAGATGATACCTGGAATGTCATGTACAGTTCTGGCTGCAATGCTAAAGGAAGGGTGAAGAAGCAGTAGAGAAAGAGTTTAGAAGAGATTCACTATGATGTTGCCTGAAATTGAGTACTGTAGTTATAAGGACAGGATAGGTTTATTATAGGCTTACTAGAATGGAGAAGGCTGAGATCTCAAAAGGTTTATAAAATATGATAGGGTAAATCGTCAGACTCATTTTCCTAGGGCAGAGTAATCTAGTACTAGAGGAAATGTGATTGTAACAAGGCAGAAATTTGAAGGAGATGTGAGAGATACGTTTTCCTACACAGAAGCATTGAATATATAGAAGAAGCTTCCAGAGCGAGTCATGAACCCAGATGCAATTACAAAGTTTAAAAAGTCATTTAAAAGGTACTTGAGAAGGAAAGGCAGACGGATATGGTCCTATCCTAAGCAAGTGGGATTAGTATGAACAGGTATCAAGGTCATCAAGGATGAGGTCGGCTGAAAGGACTTGCTCTTGTGGGGTAAGATGCTACAAGCTCAGTAATTTTAGAAAACTACATGCCAACTTTTAATACCTCATTAGAAATTTGCTTAATTGGTACTTCAATTACATTGAGAAACGAGAAGTCAAACAAGCAACTACAAGCCAGTGAACCTGACATAAGTAGTGGGCAAGTTACTAGAAGCCATTCTGAGGGATGGAATCTACCAGCAATTGGATAGGCAATGACTGATAAGGGATAGTCATCGTGGCTTTGCGCATGGGAAATTATATCTCACAAAGCTGTTCAAATTAAGGCAGGATAGTGGAGGTTGTCTATGTTGTAAAGCCTTTGACAATGTCCCCCATAGAATGCTAGATCTCATGGGATAGCAAAGAGGGGTGTGTGGATACATAAATGGCTTGATGGCAGGGAGCAGAGTGTAATGTAAAAGGATACTTTTTGAACTGGAAGACTAATTAGTGATGCAACAGAGATCAGAGCTGGACCCATTGCTGTTTCTCAATTACATAAACCATTTGGATGCAAAAGTGCAAAACACAGCTAGTCAGTACACAGACGTCAAAAATAGGTGGTGCCATAGACAATGAAAGGTATCAAATTTACATTCAAAGAATATCTAAAGAATACAAGATTATATTCAAAGAAAAAAATTCCAAAGACATAATCCTCAAAGGAAAAAAAACACTACATCTAAACTGAGCAATGCCTATTTTGAGTATGACCCTTGTCTCCACATCCACCCTACCAAGAGTCTTCAAGATTTTAGATGTTTCTATAAGACCATAGGATACAGGATCAGAATTAGGCCATTTGGTTCATCGTCTGCTCCACCATTTCTTCATGGCTGATCCATTTTTCCACTCAGCCCCAATCTCCTGCCTTTTCCCCCCGTATTCTTTCGTTCCCTGACCAATCAAGAATCTATCAACTTCTGCCTTAAATATACATAAAGACTTGGCCTCTACAGCTGCCCGTGGCAACGAATTTCACAGATGTACCACTCTTTGGCTAAAGAAATTTCTCATCTCCATTCTAAAAGGACACCTCTCTCTTATGAGGCTGTGTCCTCTGGCCTTGGACACTCCCACCATAGGAAACATCCTCTCCACATGCACTCTATCAGGGCCTTTCACCATTCGATAGGCTTCAATTAGGATACCCCTCATTCTTCTGAATTCTAGCAAACACAGGCCCAGAGCCCTCAAACACTCCTCATCTGTCAAGCCATTCAATCTTGGTATCATTTTCATGAAACTCCTTTGAATCCTCTCCAGTTTCAGCATATCCTTTCTAAGATAAGGGACCCAAAACTGCTCACAATACTTGCATTTACAACCTTACTTTTCTATTCTAGTCCTCATAAGATGAATGTTAATATTGCATTTGCCTTCCTCATCACAGACTCAACCTGCAAATTAACCTTTTGGGAATCCTGCACAAGGACTCTTTGCGCCTCAGTTTTTTTTTGTATTTTCTCTCCATTTAGAAAATGGTCAACCTTTTCATTTGATCTACCAAAGTGCATAACCATACAGTTCTCAACACTGTATTCAATCTGCCACTTCTTTGCCTATTCTCCTAGTCTGTTTTAAGTCCTTCTGCAGCCTCCCTGCTTCCTCAACACTACTTGCGCCTCCACTTATCTTTGTATCATCAACAAATCTGGCCACAAAGTCATCAATTCCATCATCCAAACCATTACATATAACATAAAAATAAGTGGTCCCAACACAGATGCCTGTGGAACACTGCTAGTCACCAACAGCCTACCAGAAAAGGTTCCCTTTATTTCCACACTTCACTTCCTGCCAATCAGCCAATGCTAGTACCACTGTCCATCCTGTGTGTTATTTCTTCAAAGAATTACAACAGTTTTGTCAGGCAAGATTTTCCCATAAGGAAGCTATGCTGACTATGGCCTTTTGTTATCATGTGCCTCCAAGGACCCTGAAACCACATTCTTAACAATTGACTCCAACATCTGCCCAACCATTAAGGTCAGAATAACTGGCTTATAATTTCCTTTCTTCTGCCTCTCTCCCTTTTGAAGTGTGGAGTGACATTTGCAATTTTCCAGTCTACCAGAACCATTCCAGAATCTAGTGATTCTTTAAAGATTGCTACTAATGCTTCCACAATCTCTTCAGCCTCCTCTTTCAGAACCCTGCGGTGTTCACCATCTGGTCCAGGTGTCTTATCTAACTTCAGATCTTTCAGCCTTGCAAGAATCTTCTCTCTAGTAATGACCCCTGAAACTTCTACCATACTGCTGGTGTCTTCCACAGTGAAGACTGATGCAAAATACTTATTCAGTTCATCCACATTTCCTTGTCCCTCATTGCTACCTCTCCACCATTGTTTTTCAGTGGTCTGATTGCCATTCTCACCCTCCTTTACATTGTTTCAAATGCTTTCTGAACTCCATTTTAAACTTTGTCTGTTCAACCTTTACTCAGACATTATAATTAAGCTAGCATCCATCTTCAATACAAGCATCAACCAACTTTGTGTCTAATTGGCTCTTATGCTGATGCTAAGGCAATATAAAACTTTGGTCAGACCATACATGGGATATTGTGAACAGCTTTCAGGCCTTTATCTAAGAAAGGATGTGCTGGCATTGAGGGGGTCCAAAGGAAGTTCATGAGAATGATCCCAGAAATGAAATGCTTACATTATGAGATGCATTTGATGGCTCTGTGCCTGTACTCCCTGGAGTTTTGAAGAATACGGGGGTGATCTCATTGAAACTTGTCAAATATCACGAGTAGTGTAGTGGTTAGCACAATTCTTTACAGTACCAGTGACCCAAGTTCAATTCCCACTGCTGTTTGGGAGGAGTTCTTACTTTCTCCCCACATGGATTTCCTCCAGGAGGTCCAGTTTCCTCCCATAGTTCAAAGACATACCAGTTGGTGGGTTAATTAGTCATTGTAAATTGTCCTATCATTGGGCTAGATTTAAATCAGGGGTTGATGGGCAGAGCAGCTTGAAGGACTGGAAGGATCTGCTCCACAGTTTATCTCAATTAATCAATAAATACATGTGTATTTTGGAAGGCCCAGATGGTGTTCATGGAGATTATGTTTCCTATAGTGGGGAGTCTCGTACCAGAGCGTACTGATTCAGAATACAGGGATAACCCTTCAGAATGCAGATGAGGAGGAATTTCTTTAGCCAGAGTGCAGTGAGTCTATGGAAGTCATTGCCACAGACAACCGTGGAGGCCTGGTTAATGGGTATAATTAAGGTGGAGGTTGATAGGTTCTTGATGAGACTATAAGACATAGAAGCAGAATTAGGCCATTCAGGGCTGAGACTGCTCCATTATACTATCATGGCTGATCCGATACCACTCAACCTCATACACCTGCCTTCTTGTCATATCCTTTGATGCCTTAACCAATCAGGAAACTATCAACTTCCACCTTAAATATACCCACAGACTTGTTCTCCACCGTAGTCTGTGGGAGAGCATTCCACAGATTTACTACTCCCTGGCTAAAAAAAAAATCCTCCTTACCTCTGTTCAAAAGGCTCTAAATTTTGAGGCTGTGCCCTCTAGTTCTAGATAACCCACCACAGGCAGCATCCTCTCCACAGCCACCTTATCTAGTCCCTTCAGCATTAGGTAGGATTAGTAAGGGCATCAAAGATTAAAGGGAGAAACCTAATTCTGTTCCTATGTCTGATGGTCTTATTTGTTGCACAAAACCCATCCTCTGATCTTACCTATAGCCAATAATTGCCTGGCTGATCTCCAGTCTAGTTAATGGTAATTCACCCAGGGTAATGGGGGACTCAACAGAAGTAATGTAATTGATAGAGACTGTCTTCTTAGTGATGGCCGTTGGTTTTCACTTTCACATAATTATTTATCACTTATTGACTCATGCACGAATGTAATCTAGATCATAAACACAAAAGATTTTGCAGATGCTGGAAATCCAGAGTAACACACTGGGAGGATCGGGAGGAAGAGATGGCGACACAGCGCACACGGCCCCTCCAGTGAAATGATACCGTATTTGTTAAATAGGGGGCGTGCACAATTCTGATTTGATGGAGACAGACGTGAGAAGCACGAGGAACATCTGGAGAAACTTCTGAAATTCCCGGTTCGCTGCCGCTGCTACTGTGCGATCGAGAATCTCCGGAGGGGAAGGCCCCAAATCCTCAGCTTTGCCTGTTGCTGGCGGCCGGGGCTGGGAGCGAAGTGCTCGGCAGAGATGATGCTCGGTGTTCAAGGGCTGGTCAGAGGCTCAAAGTTTTCAGACAACTCAGAGTCGGACTGGGTCAGGTGCTTCCAGGATGCTGCATTGGCAAGTTTGCAGCGCTGGAAGCTCATGGCAGGGAGAGTTTTCTTCCTTCTCCCGTCTGCGTGAGATGTGGGGCTTTCAAGAGACTTTGAACCTTTTTTTTTACCGTGCCCATGGCCTGTTCTTCATCAAGTTACGGTATTGTTTGCACTGTTGTAACTATATGTTACAATTATGTGGTTTTTGTCAGTTTTTCAGTCTTGGTCTGTCTTGTGTGTCTGTGATATCACACTGGAGGAACATTGTATCATTTCTTAATGCATGCATTACTAAAAGAGGACTGCGTGTCCTGATAATCTAATCTAAATGCTAGAGGAGTTTGGCAAATCAGGCAGTATTAATAGAGAGGAATGAACATACGATGTTTCAGGCTTACACCCTACATCGGTTCTGCACATCCCTTTATTGTGGATTGTGGGCCGAAGGGCTTGTAATGTGCTATAGAATTTCTATGTTCTATCCTTGAGCAGGTTATTAGTGAGTAGATGTTCCTTGAAGCACTTGTCTACATTATCCATGACCTAATTTGGAGGTAACCAGATTAGATTTGTCTCTTTTTGTTTAAATTTGTGAACAGGTCATACTTATAATGACAAATAACCTGGAACAACTGGGCTTCAGCGCTTTAGTCAACAATAAACACAGAATGGCAACTGAGCCAATTCACGTACTCTGTCTAAACCAGCAACTGAGCTAATTCACAGACATTTTGATTGGACAGTGGCGCACACGCAGTAGAAGTGTTCCGCGCAGGTCCAGAAGGTTGTAAAACTCAATTCCCAAAGATGAGAGGTACCGTCTAGCAGAACGATCATTGTCGGAGTGGTTTGAGTCAGAGTGCAAAGGCTTTGGCTTAACAGGCTTTGGTGAAAACAGGCAGAGGCAAGGTAGGTAGGTAAGCTTATTTCTTACTTCTTTTTCTTATTTAACTCTTGAAAGAATAGGGGGTATAACTACAGGGCTTGTGTTCTGTTCTGGGTGTCAGATGTGGGACTTCCAGGAGACTTCCAGCCTCCCTGATGGCCACATCGGCACCACGTGCATTGATATGCAGCTCCTTGGAGACCACGTTAGGAAACTGGAGCTGCAACTTGATGACCTTCAGCTTGTTAGGGCAAGTGAGGAGCTGACAGAAAGGAGTTACAGGGAGATACTCACCCCAAGGCTGCAGGAGACAGATAAATAGGTGACTGTCAAGAGAGGGAAGGGAAAACATCAGATAGTGGAGAGAACCCCTATGGCCATCCCTCTCGACAATAAGTACTCCATTTTGAGTAGAGTTGGTTGGGGGGGTGCTACCGGGGGGAAGCAACAGCGCCCATGCATCTGGACTGAACCTGGCCCTGTGGCTCAGAAGAGTAGGGGATTGAAGAGGATGGCAGGAGTAATAGGGGACTCAATAGTTAGGGGAACAAATAGGTGATTCTGTGGATGCGAGAAAGAAACGTGGAGGGTAGTTTGCCTCCCAGGGGTCGAGATCCGTAATGTTTCTGAACGCATCCACAATATCACAAAAAGGGAGGGCGAGCACCCAGAAGTCGCGGTACATATTGGTACCAACAACATAGGTAGGAAAAGGGAGAGGTTCCTTAAAACAGAATACTGTACAGGGAGTTAGGAAGGAAGTTGAGAAGCAAGACCTCAAGAGTAGTAATCTTGAGATTGCTGCCTGTGCCACATGACAGCAAGGATAGGAATAGAATGAGGTGGCAGAATAATTGGAGCAGGTGGCAGGGATTCAGATTCCCGGACATGTACAAAAGAGACAGGTTGCACTTGAATCCAAGGGGATCAATATCCTTGTGGGCAGGTTTACTAGAGCAGTTGGGACTGGTTTAACCTAATATGGCAGGGGGATGAAAATCAGTATGATAGAGCTGAGGACGAGCCAGCAGGTTTACAAGTTGATGATGTAATATGAATGTGAGAAAGGGCAAACCAATGATTTGGTACAAATGCAGACAGAGCAAAGAGTTAAATTGCACCACAGAGGCAAAATTCAAAGGGGTGAAGAATGCAGAACTAAGGGTGCTAGTATTCTGAATAAGGTGGACGAACCTGTGGCGCAATTAGAGATTGATCAGTATGACGCTGTGGGCATCGCTGAGTCATGGCTGAAAGAAGGTCATAGCTTGGAGATTAATATCAAAGGATATTCTGTGAACTGAAAAGTCAGGAAGGCATAGGTGGTGGTGTGGCTCTGTTGGTAAGAGATGGAATTACATCTTTAGAAAGAGGTGTAAAGTGTCAGAGAATGTTGGATCTTTGTGGGTGGAGTTAACAAACTGCAAGAATAAAAAAAATTATAAGAATCATATATAGGCCTCCAAATAGTAGCCAAGATGTGGAGTTGAGATGGCAAAGGGAGCTGAAAAAGTTATGTAATAAGGGTAACGGCACAATTGTAATACACAAGGGAATTGGGAAAATCAGGTTGGTATTGAAGTACAAGACAGGGAATTTGTTGAATGCCTTTGATATGGCATTCAGAGCAGCTTATGCTAGAGCCTACTTGGGGAAAGGATATCTTAGATTGGGTGTCCAGATTTTATTAGGAAGCTTAAGGTAAAGGAATCCTAAAGAGGCAGTGATCATAATATGATTGAATTCATACTGCTATTTGAAAGAAAATCATAAATCACATGTATCAGTATCACAATGGAATAAAGGGAATGAGAGGCATAAGAGAGGAGCTTGCACAGGTGGATTGGAGGTGGGAATGATGGCAGATCAGAGGTGGCTGAAGTTTCTGATAATAGTTCACAAGGCACAGGATAGATATGTCCCATAGAAGTTCTTTTCAAATGGCAGGGTTAGGCAACTGTGACCGATGAGGGGAGTTAACAACTACATAAAAGCCAAGGAAAGGGCATATAAGGTAGCAAAAGTGAGAGGGAAGTTGGGTGATTGGGAATTTTTAAAAATCCAACAAAAGGCAACTAAAAAAGTTATAAGAAGGGAAAAGAAGAAATATGATGGCATACTAGCCAATACTATAAAGCAGGATACCAAAACTTCTTTCAGTTATATAAAGAGTAGGAGGAAGATGAGGGTTGATATTGGACCACTGGAAAATGAGGCTGGTGAGATAGTCATGGGGGACAAATGGTAGATGAACTTAACGGGTATTTTGCATCAGTCTTCAATCTGGAAGACACTATTTGTGCGCTAGAGGTCCATGAGTATCAGGGAGCAGGAGTGAGTGCTATTGCTATTACAAAGGAACAATGTGCTAGGCAAACTCAAAGGTCTTCAGGTGGATAAGTCACCTGGACCAGATAGACTATATGCCAGAGTCCTGAGAGAAGTTGCTAAAGAGATAGCAGATGAATTTGTTGTGATCTTTCAAGAATCACTTGATTCTGGCCTGATCCCAGAGGAATGGAGAATTGGAAATGTTACTCCACTGTTTAAGAATGGAGGAAAGCAAAAGAAAGGAAATTACAGGCCAGTTAGCCTAACCTCAGTGGTTGAGAAAGTATTAGAGTCCATTTTTAAGGATGTGGTTTTGGGGTACTTGAGACTAATGATAAAATAAGTCAAAATCAGCATGGTTTCTGTCAAGGGACATCTTGCCTGACAAATCTGTTAAGAGTTCTTCAAGGAAGTAACAAGCAGGGTGGACAAAGGAGAGGCAGTGCATGTCATTTACTTTGATTCAGAAGGCATTTGATAAGGTGCCACACATGAGGCTGCTTAACAAGATAAAATTCCATAGCATTACAGAAAAGGTACTGACGTAGACAGAGAAATGGCTGACAGGCAGGAGGCAGCGATTGGGAATAAAGGGGGCCTTTGCCGGTTGGCTGCCAGTGACTTGTGGTGTTCCTCAGGAGTCAGTATTGGAACTGTTAATTTTCACATTGTTTGTCAATGACTTAGATAATGGAATTCGTGGCTTTGTGGCAAAGTTTGCAGATGATACAAAGATAGGTGGGGAGAGGTGTAGGCTGTGCTGAGGAAGCAATGTGATTGCAAAAGGACTTAGATAAATTGGAACAAGACGCAAAAAAAAAAGTGCCAGATGGAATACAGTGTTCGGAAATGTATGATAATGCATTTTGGTAAAAAGAACAAAAGTGCAGACTATTATCCAAATGGGGAGAAGGTTCAAACATCAGAGATGCAAAGGGACTTAGGAGTCCTCGTGCAAGAATCCCAGAAGGTTAATTTACAGGTTGAGTCTTTTGTAAAGAAGGCAAATGCAATGTTGGCATTTATTTCAAGGGAATAGAATTTATAAACAAAGAGATAATGCTGCGGCTTCATAAGACTGTCAACAATTTTGGGCCCCATATATCAGAAAGGATGTGTTGTTATTGGAGACAGTCCAGAGGAGGTTCACGAGGATGATTCCCAGAATGAAGGGGTTAACATATGAGGAGCATTTGGCAGTTTTGGGCCTGTATTGACTGGAATTAAGAAGAATGCAGGGGGCGGGGTGGGTGGTAATCTCACTGAAACCTACAAAAGGTTGAAAGGACTAGATAAGGTGGATGTGGAGAGGATGTTTCCTATTGTGGGGGTGTCCAGAATTAGAGGGCACAGCCTCAAAATTGAAGTGCAACCCTTTAGAATAGAGGTAAGTAGTGGAATGTTCTGCCACAGACAGCTGTGAAGGCCAAGACCATGGGTATATTTAAAGTGAAAATTGATAGTTTCCTGATTGGTCAAGGCATCAAAGTTTATAACAAGAAGGCAGATTTATGGGGTTGAGAGGGATCCGGGATCAGCCATGATAGAATGGTGAAGCAGACTGGATTGGCTGAATGGCCTAATTCTACACCTTTATCTTATGGTCTCTGTCTAAACCAACAACTGAGCCAATGCACTGACCATCTAAACCAGCTATCAAATTTGTTGATCTTTAAGTTCTTACTGAACAATCATGTAATTTTAAAGTTTATGGAGAATACCCTTCATGTAGTAACAGGAAACTCCAGTTAATTTTATAGCTAGTAACTACACATATACATTCTAATTTCAACTATTCAAATTCCAATTGTGTTACTGTAATATTTACTGTAATATTTCATTTAGATCTTAATATTTCAGATTATTAATAAAACACACTGAGGAATTCCATGCAGGCAACAACATCCAAATACCTTTCATTATTTCTTACCTCAGGTTTCGTAATTAATATCACTGTTACAGCAATCTGCTGCAGTAAACAACCAACTAGCATAATATAGATTACTTAATTGGCTATCAGAAAATTAGGAATAACAGTGTAGACTCTGGAGGTATCCCTTTTCCCCTTAAACACATTGTTAATAAATGATTTGAAATGTTTCTCATATTACAAAGGCTTACGATTGGGTGAACAATACTGTGATTGCTTCAACTGGTCAACAGTATGGTCGAGAAGATGGAATTGAACCAGACAAGTAATTGTAACTAGATTGGATAATTTTCAGCCACAAATGCTGGAGTTCACAACTTTTGAGGAACCGTACAGCAGTTTGAAGGAGAATATTAATTACCATTAAAC
Source organism: Mobula birostris (assembly GCF_030028105.1). Classification (NCBI taxonomy): domain Eukaryota; kingdom Metazoa; phylum Chordata; class Chondrichthyes; order Myliobatiformes; family Myliobatidae; genus Mobula; species Mobula birostris. The sequence continues at coordinate 109,772,786 of NC_092372.1, forward strand.
TGGACTTGGGCAAAGAATAAATAAATAATTATCACGGATTATTTAATACTTATTACGATGATTCAGAACTATACAAGAGTCTCAGTGCAACCTATGCAGGCTATTTTAAGAGTGAAAAAACGATTTCAATTGAAGTTAAAGACTGAATTGAGTGTATGTCAGCTCTGGCAGGGTTTGCAGGCCATTATATCCTACAAGGCATCACTGTGATGCTTCATTCCCAACTGAATTCAATATATTTTATTCCCACTTTCAAAAATGAATAAAACTACACCTGTGAGATCCCTGCAGCATCTGCTGACCCTGTGACCTCTGTTTCAGAGGCCAATGTCAGAACATCTTTCATGAGGAGAAACCCTCAGAAGGCGTCAGGTCCTGTTGGTGTACCTGGTAGAGCGATGAAAGCCTGTGCCAACCAACTGGCAGCAGTGTTCAAGATCTTCAATCTCTCACTGCTGCAATCAGAGATTCCCACTTGCTTCAAAAGGGTGAAATCAGGTCAACGCCCAAGAACAGGGTGAGCTGCCTCAATGACCATCAACCAGTTGCACTCATATCTACGGCGATGAAATGCTTGGAGAGGTTGGTCATGGCCAGAATTAACTCCGGCCTAATGAAGGACCCAAAACCCGCCGCATGGTAGCATTGTGCTTTGTGCGACGCTATTCTAGCTTGGGGCAGACTTCAGAGTCTACTCTAGATTCTCTGTAAGGAATCCCTGTACATCCTTCTCGTGGAAAGAGTGAGTTTTCCCCAGGTGCTCCGGGGAAGAAGTACCAAAGACGTACTAATTATATTAATTAGTCATTTTAAGTTGTCCCGTGATTAGGTAGAGTTAATTGGGGTTGCTGCTGTAGCGAGGAAGAGCCTACTTCACACTGCATCACCAAATAAAATAAATATACCTATAGCTACAATAGGACATTGCAGATGCAACCTCACTGGCTCTGCATTCGGCCTTGGATCACCTGAATAGCAATACCTACATGAGACTACAGTTCATGGACTTTAGCTCAGTGTTCAACACCATTTTTAATCAACAAGCTCCAAGACCTGGGCCTCCCTCTGCAACTTGACTTCCTCATGGGAGAGCACAGTCAGTGTGGATCAGAAATAACACATCCTTACTGACATCAGTACTGGTGCACCTGAAGGATATGTGCTTAGCCCACTACTCCTACACTCTTTACACCCACAACTGTATGATGTTAAAAGATATCTATAAATTTGGCAGAATTTCAGATGGTAACAAGGAGACGTATGGGAGTGAGATAGATCAGATGGTTGGGTGGTGTCTCAATAACAACATTGTACTCAACGTCAAAAAGATCAAGGAATTGATTGTGGACTTCAGGAAGGGGAAGTTGAGGGAACACACACCAGTCTTCATCGAGGAAACAACAATGGAAAGGATGAGCAGTTTCAAATTCTTGGGTGTCAACATCTCTGAAGATCTATCTTGGGCCCAATATGACGGTGGCTGTATTTCATTAAGCGTCTGAGAAGACTTGGTATGTCACCAAAGATTCTTGCAAATTTTATAGGTGTACTGTGCAGAGATTCTAACTGGATTGGAGGGTCACCTGCTCAGGATCGGAAAAAGAAGCATCAAGTTGTAAACTAAGCCAGCTCCATCATGGACACTAGCCTCCCAGACATCAAGGACATCTTCAAAACGCGATGCCTCAAAAAAGTGGCATCCATCATCATCCTCCGTCACCCAGGACATGCTTTTCTCTTTGCTACCATCATCGTAGTGGTACAGAGTCTCACGACACACATTCAACTTTTAGGAACAGCTGCGTCCCCTCCACCGTTAGATTTTTGAATGGACAAAGAACCCATGTACACTATCTCACTATTTTTTCCCTTTATTTACTCTTTGTACTTTTTGCATTACTTATTGAATTTTTTAAAATACTTTATTTAATGCATAGTTTATCTATAATGTATTACAATGCACTGCTGCCACAAAACAAGAAATTTTGCCACATATGCCAGTGATGTTATATGTTAATTTATGCTACCAACTTTAAAAAGTGAACAATTAATTTTAGTTACTGGTATGTGATGTGGCATTAAGTCCAAATTCATTATTATAAAATAATACATCAGCTGTCAGCCAAACCGAAGAAAAAGTACATTTTTGCTCAAAGATCTGCGCAGCACTATTTGTTATTTCCTGCTCTGTCAATTAAAATAAACTGAATGCAAAAACAAACACAACTTTGCACTGATGCTGCACTGTTGCACGCATTTGATTTTCATTAAAGTGGGGAAAGTAAAAATGTGTCAAAGATTAAAAATGTCAATGAAGTAAAAGTTTGATTTTAAATTTGGCAGTCAACCTTCTGTACCACATATCATATTTTAGATCAAATGCTTGATTCATTTCATTGCTTTCTTTGTCCCTTGATTTCCCACATTCATCTAATTTGTAAGCTTCACTGAAGAGCAGTTCATTTGGTAACTAAAACACCCTTTATACACCAAGCACATAACAAAATCACCAGAGGGAAAATACGATGAAAGTATTATAATTATTTTGTGCTTGGGATACTCTAAATGCGAACTCTTGTTATTCTAGTGTTTTACATACTAAATTGCCCTGCTGTTGAAGAGGCGTATGGAAGTTAGATGCTGCAGTGTGAATTTAAGGCAATAGAGGGCAATAAGTTGAACCACACATTTCAATTCCATCCAACAGTCTGCAGAACAGATTTGTAGAGAGATCACTGACTGCTGCAAGAAACGAAGTTGTAGTAGTAGATGACTTTACACTTCCCACTATTGACTGGGACAATACAAATTTGTTCCTCTAAATTTGTGGACTGTTGGATGGTCTTTTTTTTTAATATAATTTTTATTAAATTTTCAAAAAGAATACAAGATAAAACCTACCCTTAACCCTCCCCCCCCCCCATATATAGTCCTACCTAAAAAGAAAGAGAAAAAAAAGAGAAGAACCACCTGGTTATTGGAAGGTTTCCACATGCTCCATGGGATTCAAAATAAATTTGGTATAATTATTCGTTACTTTCCCCAAGTAACCAAAATCTTTATCGGAGCACTTAAATATGCCATCCTATCTTTTGTAAATAAGGGCGCCAAATATTCAAAAATGTTACATATTTATCTCTTAAATTATAAGTAATTTTTTCAAGTGGAATAGAACTAGCCATTTCATTATTCCAACGATCCATACTTAAATACGAATCAGATTTCCAAGTAACTGCTATAGTCTTCTTAGCTACTGCCAATGCAATTTTTATAAATTCTTTCTGATATTTATTCAATTTAAGTTTGGTTTTATCCCTTCAATATCACCTAATAGAAATAATACAGGGTTATGTGGAAGTTGAATTCCAGTAATTTGTTCCAATAAGACTCTTAAATTTATCCAAAAGGGTTGAATTTTAAAACAAGACCAAGTAGAATGTAAAAAAGTACCAATTTCTTGATTACACCGAAAACATTTATCAGATAGATTTGAATTTAATCTATTTATTTTTTGTGGTGTATTATATAATTGGTGTAAAAAATTATATTGTACTAATCTAAGTCAAACATTTATTGTATTTGTCATACTGTCAAGACAAAGTCTTGACCAATTTGTTTCATCAATATTAATATTCAGATCTGTTTCCCATTTTTGCTTTGACTTATGGATTCCTTGTTTAATTGTCTGTTCTTGAATCAAATTATACATACAAGAAATAACTTTTTTAATTTTCCCTTTTTGAATTAAAATTTCAATTTCATTAGGCTTTGGCAAAAACATTGTTTGACCCAGCTTACCTATTAAGTAAGCCCTTAATTGAAAGTAACAAAAGAAAGTATTATTAGATATTTTATATTTATCCTTTAATTGTTCAAATGACATCAATATACCTCGCTCAAAACAGTCTCCTATAAATTTAATCCCTTTTTGGTACCAATTATATAAAAGTTGATTATCCATTGTAAAAGGAATAAGTCTGTTTTGGAACAAAGGTCTCCTTGCTAATAGAGATTTCTGTGTTTCCTTATCAACATTTATCTTATTCCATAGATCAATCAAATGTGTTAATATAGGAGATTCTTTCTTTTCCCATATCCATTTAGATTCCCATTTATATATAAAATCTTCAGGTTTATTTTCTCCTATCTTGTCTAGTTCTATTTTAATCCATGCTGGTTTTTGATCATTGAAAAAAGATGCAATAAATCTAAGTTGATTTGCTTTATAGTAATTTTTAAAGTTTGGAAGTTGTAATCCTCCTAACCCAAATTTACATGTCAGTTTTTCCAATGATATTCTTGACATTTTACCTTTCCAAAGAAATTTTCTCACACATTTATTTAACTCTTGAAAAAATTTCTGTGGCAATTGTATTGGTAATGTTTGAAACAAATACTGTAATCTAGGAAATATATTCATTTTTACAACATTGACTCTACCTACTAATGTTATTGGTAGTATCATCCATTTGTCAAGATCTTCTTGAATTTTTTTCAACAGTGGCAAATAATTAAATTTATATAAATTCTTTACATCATTATCAAGTCTTATACCTAAATACTTTATACCATTTACCGGCCATCTAAATTGGGTTACTAATTGACATTGACTATAGTCTCCTTTAGTAAGAGGTAAAATTTCACTTTTATCCCAGTTTATTTTGTAACCTGATACCTTCCCATATTCATCCAATCTAGAAGATAATTTATGTAACGAATGTTGTGGGTTTGTTAAATATATCAAAACATCATCGGCAAAAAGATTAATTTTATATTCCTCTTGGTTAACTCTAAAACCCATAATATCTGGATCAATTCTAATTAGTTCTGCTAATGCCAATACAAATAAAGCAGGTGATAGTGGACAACCTTGTCTAGTTGACCTTTTTAACTGGAATGGTGTTGAAATTTACTTTAGCTTTAGGGTTAGAATTTAAAGTTTTAATCCAATTTATAAAAGATGTTCCTAACCCATATTTTTCTAATACTTTAAATAAAAAATCCCATTCTAATCTATCAAATGCTTTTTCTGCATCCAAAGCTACTACTATACTCTTCCCATCCCTTTTTTGTGCCAAATGAATTATACTGAGTAGCCGAGTTACATTATCTGCCAATTGTCTATTTTTAATAAATCCTGTTTGATCCATATGTATTAATTTTGGTAAATATTTAGATAATCTATTCGATAAAATTTTTGCTATTATCTTATAATCCGTATTCAATAAAGAAATAGGCCTGTATGATGTTGGTTTCATAGGATCTCTGTCCTTTTTTGGCAATACTATTACAATCGCTGTTGAAAAAGATTCTGGAAGTTTATGTATTTTTTCTGCTTGAGGTATTAGTTCCATAAAAAGAGGAAATAATAAATCTTTAATTTTTTATAAAATTCAGGTGGAAAACCATCTTCTCCTGGAGATTTATTACTTTGGAGTGATCCTAAAGCTTCTTCAACTTCTTTTAATGTAAAAGGCATATCTAATCCCCTCTGTTCTTCCAAATTCAATTTTGGAAGAGAAACTTGTGATAAAAACCTTTCTATCTCATTAACATCATTTTGGGATTCTGATTGATATAATTCAGAATAAAAATTTTTTAAAGGTTTCATTTATTTCAAGAGGTTTATAAGATATTTTATTTGTCCTTGTTCTAATTGCATTTATTGTTTTGGAAGCTTGTTCTGTTTTCAACTGCCAGGCAAGAATTTTATGTGCTCTCTCACCTAACTCATAATACCTTTGTTTAGTTCTTATAATTGCTTTTTCCGTTCTATATGTCTGAAGCGTATTATATTGTAACTTCTTATTGAGAAGTTGTCTTCGTTTTTCTTCTGACATATATCTTTGAGATTCTTTTTCTATTCTTGTAATCTTTTTCCAATTGATCTAGTTCTGCCATATATTCTTTCTTAATTTTAGACGTTTAGCTTATTATCTGGCCCCTAAGATATGCTTTCATCGCATCCCATAATATAAATTTATCCTCCACTGAATGAAAATTTGTATCCAAAAAAAATTGAATCTGCTTTTTCATAAAATCACAAAAATCTTGACGCTTTAATAATGTTGAATTAAATCTCCATCTATAAGCCACTTCTTCCTTGTCAGCTATTATTATTGTCATTAATAAAGGAGAATGATCTGATAATATTCTTGCTTTATATTCCATATTTTTCACTCTGTGTTGAATATGCATTGATAATAGAAAAAAATCTATCCTTGAGTAAGTTTTATGTCTATGGGAATAGAACGAATAGTCTCTTTCTTTAGGATTGATTCTTCTCCATATATCAATCAAATTTAAATCTTTCATCAATGATAAAGTTAAATTTACTACCTTCGATTTTATAACAGCCTTGATTGATCTATCTAAGACTGGGTCTAAGCAAAAATTAAAGTCTCCTCCAATTAATATTTTTTCATGTGCATCCGCCAAATTCAAAAAAGCTTCTTGTATGAATTTTGCATCATTTTCGTTTGGTGCATAAATATTCATAGAAGTCCATAGTTCGGAAAAAAGTTGACAATGTATAATCACATATCTCCCCGCAGAATCAGTTATTACATTTTGTATTCTAATTGGTAACGTTTTATTGATCAAAATTGCTACTCCCCTCGCTTTTGAATTAAATGAAGCCGCAACAACACTACCCACCCAATCTCTCTTTAGTTTCTGATGTTCTATTTCTGTTAGGTGCGTTTCCTGTAAAAAAGCTGAATCTATCTTCATTTTTTTAATATATGTTAAGATTCTTTTTCTTTTCACTGGTCCATTAAGCCCATTAACATTAAAACTCAAAAAATTCAATAAATTAGTCATTATTCTTAACAAAGTTACTCCAATCTAAAACATTACTTATCTTCTCAACTCTCATAGTTCCTTGGGGAATTTCTTTAAACTTCACCATGTTGCTATGTGTTCCTCCCCCAACCTTCCAGGCAAAAAGAAAAAAAGATAGAAAAAAAAGAAAAAACAAAATACCCCCCCACTAATGTTGTGAATGAAAGGATACACACTACCCCCCTCCACTTTACGGGTCGCGTCAAAAGCCACGCTTGCACACATGATTAATGTAGCAATCGATCAGTGCTTCTTCCAGCTCCTCCGCAACAAAAAAAGTTATATATATATATATATATATATATATATATATATATATATATATAGACAAAATTAGTATTACTATTCCCAACTAATTTCCTCCAGTGTTAACCTTTCTCACCCACCTCATTTAATTAATAATATATTTATACATTCATCCAGCTTCAAAAATCCAACAAGTCCATTCTTTAACCCAATCTTCATCTTCAATCTATGTCTCTCTCCTGAGTTTGTTCTTGTATCTGGTGAATATTCAGAAAATCTTGCACAAACTGCTCTGCTTTCTGGTAGTCATCAAAAAATCCTTTTTCTCCACCAGGCAAAAAAATCTTCAAAGTTGCAGGATAACACAGTATAAATTGATAACCATGATCCCATAGGGTTTTTTTCACTGGATTAAACTTCTTCCTTTTCTTCAAAAGTTCGTAACTTATATCAGGGTAGAAAAAAACTTTGTTCCCTTTAATTATCAATGGCCCTTTTCTATCTTTGGCAGCTCGAGCAGCTGCCTGTAGAATCTTTTCCTTGTCTTGAAATCTTAAGAATTTTATTAAAATCGATCGTGGATATTGGTCATCTTTTGGTTTTGGTCTTAGAGCTCTATGTGCCCGCTCAATTTCAATTGGTCGAGCCTCCTCTCCCATTTGCAAAACATCCGGGATCCATCTTTGAAAAAATTCTATTGGCTTTTCTCCCTCCATATCTTCTGTAAGACCAACAATTTTAATGTTATTACGTCTACTGAAATTTTCCAACATATCCACTTTCTCCAAGAGTCGGTTTCTTTCTGAATTCCAAACAAGCAAATCATTTTCTGTTTTTTCCACTCTATCATTCATAAGCCCCATTTCTCTTTTCCATCTTCTGAAACTTCTTTTCCATTTTGTCCTGTCTTTCCATAACTTTATTATAGCACCTCTTCGTATCTCTGAGCTCTTCTCTTACTTTTCTTAATTCAGCCGTTGATTGCAATAGAGCCTCTCTTATGTCTCTATCATCTCCTTTACTTCCACTCGCTTCCAATTCTTCCTCCTCTTCTTCATCTGTGTTCTCTGCAGAGTCCAATTCTGACTCTGAGTCATTTTCAATTGCAGTGGGTGTCGGTTCTTGTAGTTTGCGTTGTGTCGATTTGCGCATGCGCTCTTCTTGGCGCATGCGCATTTCCGGTGTCTTCTTCGGAGAAACCGTTGCCACCGCCATTGCTCCCTGTTCTACCGAAGGAGATCCAACCTGAGTCCGAGGCTCCATCGTTGCAGTAGGCCCTTTTTTCTTCCCGTCTCGCGGCTGCTTCGCAACAGCAGACTTTTTTTGTTGCAGTTTAGGAGGCATATCGTAAAGTAGTCTTACAAAGTTTATAAATAGTTTTGAGAAAATATTTACCAACTTTGTTTTATTTAAACGGTACTTTACTGATTTGCTGAGGGACCCTTGATTGCCTTAAATAAATAAAACACACTGCAGCATCTAGCTTCCATACTATAAAAGCACAAGATGGGATAGAGCTTGTCAGCTGTGTTCAGGAAAGTCTCTTTAATCTATCTCAACAACAGAGTGCAAGACTTGATCTCTTATCAGGGAATGTAACAAGGGAAGTGACAGAAGTTTGAGTAGGGGAACACTTTGCAGCTAGTGATCATAATGCCATTAGTTTCAATGTAATTGTGTAAAAGGATAGGTTCGATCCTAGGGTTGAGATTCTAAATTAGAAAACAGCCAATTTTGATGGCATCAGAAAGGATCTGGCAAGTGTGGATTGGCCAGTCTGTTTTCTGGCAAATGTGTACCTGGTAAGCGGGAGGCCTGCAAAAGTGAAATTTTGAGAGTACAGAGATTGCATCTGCCTATCAAAATAAAAGGCAAGGATAACTGGTTTAGTGAACTTTGGTTTTTGAGAGATATTGAGGCCCTGGTATAGGCAGGTAGGAAAAAATGAATTTCTTGTTGAGTATAGGAAATGCTAGGGTAAGGAATCTTTATATGCGATTTAGTATAATGTACTGATATATATTTTTTCTTGTACTCTGTATTCTTATATGTAAAATTAATATAAATATTGAAAAAGGAGAAATGCAAGAGAACACTTACCAAAGAAATCAGGGGAGCAAAGAGGCAGCAAGAGGTTGCACTAGCAGACAAGATGAAGGAGGATCCTAAGGGCTTCGACAGATATGTCAAGAGCAAAAGAATTGCAAGGGACAAAATTGGCACTCTGGAAAAGTAGAATGGTAATCATGCACAGATCTAAAAGAGATGGGGAGATCTTAAATTGATTTCTTGCATCTGTATTTACTTGGGAGATGGTCACAGAGTCTATCGATGTGAGGCAAAGCAGCAATGAGGTCATGGATCCTATACAGATTACAGAGGATGAAGCGTCTGCTGTCTTGAGGCAAATTAAGGAATACAAATCCCCAGGGGCTAACAATGTGTTCCTTTGGATCCTATGGAACGTAAGTGCAGAATTGCAGGCGCCCTAGCAGAGATATTGAAATTATCCCTTGTGACAGGTGAGGTACCAAAGAACTGGAGGACAGCTAATGTTATCTGTTGTTTAAGAAAGGCTATAAGAATAAACTAGGAAATTATAGGCCAGTGCGCCTAACAGTGGGTGAGTTACTGGAAGGTGTTCTATAGGACCAGGGATTGATTGGTGATAGTCAGCATAGCTTTGTGCATAATAGGTCATGTCTAACTAACCTTATACAGTTTTTCAAGGAGGAAAGTTGATATAGGCAAAGCAATGGATAGTGTCTACATGGACGTCAGCAAGGTTCAGTTGCTTGGCATTCAAGATGAGGTTGTAAATTCGATTAGACATTGGGTCCACTGGAGAAGTCAGAATATGGTAGTAGATGTTTGCGTGTCTGACTTGGAGGCCTATGACTAATGGAGTGCTGTAGAGATTGCTGCTGGATCCATTGTTGTTTGTCATCTATATCATTGATCCAGATGATTATATAGTTAACTGGATGAACAAATTTATGGATGACACCAAGTTTTGGAGGGTATAGTGGAGAGAGGAAGATTATCAAAGCTTACAGTGGGATCTGGACCAGGTGGAAAAATGGGCTGAAAAATGGCAAATGGTGTTGCATCTTAGGAGGACCAACCAAGGTAGGTCTTACACATTGAGTGGTAGGACACTGAGAAGAAGTGTGGTAGTAAAAAGGGATCTGGAAATACAGATCTGTAATTCATTGAAAGTGGTGCCATAGGTAATTTGGTCGTAGAGAAAGCTTTCCACACATTGGCCTTCATAGATCAAAGTACCGTGTACAGGAGTTGGGATGTTATGTTGAAGTTGTACAAGATGTTGGTGAGGCCTAATTTGAAATATTGTGTGCAGTTTTGGTCACCACCTACAGGAAGGATGCAAATAAGATTTAAAGAGTGCAGAAGAAAACTACATGGATGTTGCCGTGACTGGAGAACCTGAGTTATAAGGTAAGATTGAATAGGATATAACTTTATTCCCTAGAACATAGAAGTTTGAGGGGAGATTTGATGGAGGTATACCAACTTATGAGCTCTATGTATAGGGCATTTTCCACTGAGGTTGGGTGAGACTACAACTAGAGGTCATGGATTAAGGGTGAAAGGTGAAATAAGGGGAACACGAGGGAAACCTTCTTCACTCAGAGTGTGGAGTGAGCTGCCAGTGCAAGTGGTGGATGCAATTTCAATTTTAATGTTTAAGAAGAGTTTGGATAGGTACATGGATGGGATAGTATGGAGGGCTATGGTCCCTATACAGGTTGATGGAGTTTAAATGGTTTGGCATGGACTGGATGGCATAATCACGACTGGAATACAGGTGATAAGTCAACTATAAGTCACTTATAAGTGGCTAATACACTCAATTTAGTTTCTAAAAGGGTTTATCAAACGAATTTAATATTAAACACAGTGCATATTTTCCTCCCATGAATATAGTGATAAGTCAATTATAAGTCACTTATAAGTCAATAGCATCATAACATTTTAAGTAACATTTGGATATTAAACACACAGCGCATATTTTCCTCATATGAACATATAAAATCAATGCAAAACACCAATATCGCTGAATCAGTGGGAGCCCTGGGCTTGTTTCCCTGCAACAAGACGGTCCCATCGACGGGTGATGGGAGACAGCGATACTTGAAGGGGTTCCTTATGTCCATTCTATTCCGCAATTTAGTTTTCATTGCATTCATTGCAGAAAACCCTGCTCAATAGAGATATGATGTTGGAACTGGAAGCAACATTTTCAGTGCTTCAGTCTCTGTAGCTGCTCTCTTAACTCAAAAACCCTGGCCAGGGCTCCCCCCCTTGATAGTCACCTGACTTCAGTGTGTAAGAGAAGGCGTTTGTGCTCTGCATCCATTTCCTCGCAAAGCTGCTCAAACAGACGTGAGTTAAGGGCTTTTGCTTTGATGTGATTGATAACTTCAACAACGTCACTCAATACACTGTTAAGATCAGGTGACATTTTTTGGCTAGCCAGCATTTCCCTGCGTATGACACAGTGTGTAGACTGGCATTCAGGAGCAACCTCTGACTCAGGTAGTGAAGCCAGACAGCGGTTCAGTCATAGCTGCAGCCCCACCTGTGCATATTCCAACACAGAATGACCAGTCCAGTTTGCCTGACATGTAGACATTCAAAGACTTGAATAGTTCTGCCCCAGTTGTGTTAGTGGGCAGAGGCAGTGCACACAACATATCCTCACGCACATCGTCTTGAAATATATATCGCACATAAACCAACAGCATTGCCTTGTTGTCGACATCGGTAGACTCATCGACCTGGATAGCGTACCATGGTGACGCGTTAAGACGTTCCAATAGCAGTGCTTTGATATCCTCCGCTATGTCGTCGATTCTCCTTGAAACTGTGGTAGCTGAAAGAGAAACCTGTGCCATCTTGTTAGCTGCAGCTTCTCCCAACAGTTCATGGTACATGTCCTTGGCAGCAGGCAGAATCAATTCTTCACCAACAGTAAAAGGCTTCTTAGCCTTAGCAATACGGCTAGCCACAAATGCTGCTCAGAGCCGCATTTGTGGAGGTGGTGGCTCTCAGCACTTGCTTCTGTCCCGCTTGCTCAGGTTTTTTCCGCTCAAAAAACTCATCAGGTTTGTCTTTAAGTGCAGGGTGCTTGGACTCAGGGTGCCAAAGCAGTTTTGAGGGCTTCATTGCCTCATTAGACAGCTTGTCTCCACATATTACACACAGGGGGCTTGGAGCGTGCGAGTCACCGGTTGCAATAAAGCCATATTTTATGTACAACTTGTCGTATTTTCTGTTGAAGGAAGCTTTCTTTCTTTTTGCAGTCTCAGCCTCAGCCGTCTCTACGTTATCATCATCGTTGGGCCTTTTATGTCCCCTACCACCTCTTCCAAAGAATCTCTCAAGCGACGTTTGTTTTTTCACTCATCGAGTATACTGACTGATGACCTTGCGTGCGTTCAAGTTCAGCAGTGGGTATGACAGGGAATGAGGAAAGGTGCAGCTGACTCATATCGTTTTATATCACCAAATCATATCGTTTCCTTACGGCCTGGTAGCACATGCTTTGCGGCCCAGTGGTTGGGGTCCTCTGCTCTAAGGGACTGTGAAACGAAAGCGATACTATGAAATCTAAATAGCCTTGCCTGCAGTTAGGCAGCTGGATTATAATGTTCACATTTTCCCAATTCTCTCTTATACATTGAGAGCAACTGATAGACTGCCTTGGTTCTATTGCCTGCAACAGGCCTCCAGCAATTCTACAGGTTTTTCTCACCAAATTGATAAGACCTCATAAAGGTCTTCATTGAAAAACAGACATTGTTTATCATCTTAAGAACTCATTCAGTGCAAGGCACTGTACAACAGCAAAGACTCAAAATTCGAAATATTTCTCTCAAGAAGTTAAACACCCTCTGCAATTTATCAAATAACATACTTAAAGCATGCATCAATTTTGTTATATAAGCACATGAATTTAAAATAAGCCAAAATCCTTACTCTGAGGGCATGCTTAAACTTTAATCTTGGGTCACATGCCCAGAAGGCACAGTTTTATGTTAACATTCCCAACAAATAAATAAAATGAGGACATGTCAATGCAGTGAAGGATTTGAGTGGCCATTGCAGTTCATTTTCAAAAATAAAACGCATTTTGGTTGCTGATGTCAATATTTCCATTTTGTCTTTTCCCTTGGCCCTTTAAAAGCAAGAACATGAAGCAATGCACAGACCTTACACAAAGATTTTGGTAACTTTCTTGCTCATTATCTCACCGTGCTTTGGCGCATAACACCAAATTTAAATCAATTTTAAAACTTGCCAAGTTATGATTAAATACTGAAATTTAATTGCACAACTCCCAAACTCTGATATCTAGCTAAAATAATTCAGAACCACCAAAAACAAAATACTGAATAATACATAATAGGAACAATAAGTGCTTTTCATTTTTCATCTTGCATTGTTGTTCCACTGGCAAAAATGTGCTGACATTCTCAACATGCATTCAATTTCATTTTTAGTAAGCAGCTCAAATGAAGGTACAAGTGGTGCAAGAACAGCCAGTAATCTGGGTGGGGGTGATGAGGGGAGGGGAATGTCTGCTGCGCATTAGGGGCATCAACTGTGCTGATCCAGATCACCAGGCTGTACAACAGTTATTCCAGTCTAACTATAAAGATGAGTACAGCTACAACAACAAATGATTATTGAATGCACAGCTGTAAGTACAGAGCTAGTCACAGGCTGACACTAACTGGCAGCTCCACACAGGCCATATCTGTGTTACACAATGCAAATAACTGAAACAAAACATTTTCTGCACTCCAGCTAAGAGCTCCTTTATCCTATTCGTTTGGAAAAGTCCACAGAACTAAATAACACTCTTCCATTGCCATCATGCACACAAATCATACTATTTTCCTCAGAAGTCAATGAATACAGATATCTAATAATGAAAAGCCATTTTTGTTAAGTCACTGTGCTTCAAGATATTACCAGCAAGTAAATGGTCAAGAATAAAACAGCTACAATGGTTGAGATTTTGAAATAAGAGGTAAATCACATAGCAATCACAATTACAGTTTATAAAATTGGACAACAAGATCAGGTAACCATGAATTTTCAGTTAGCTATCAAAGCATCAAGTTTCTATCAGAAATGCTATTCCTCCCAAGGATCCATCTTAATGCCATCGACAGCTTAATTTTCACCCAAATACCACATTTCTCTAGATATTGTCCAAATTTATCAAATATTACGTCAGTTATTCTGAAATTGACACCACTGGCAGATTCTGGACATAGGCAGAGTATATGCAGGTTACTCTGTGCCTGACAATTTTCTTTGGGCTAAGTGTCCAATGGGAAATCCCAAGTCATAACCAATGAAACCTTTAGACATGAAGCAAGTGGCTTTTGTGCCACAAAATCTGATCACATTTTAACTAGATATGAAATAACATTTGTGCTTTGAAGTATTGTATTTTTAAAAGGAACTGATTAAATAGCTGTAAAAAATACACAAGCAGAAATATAGCATATTATTTTCTTGACTAAAATTTAGAAGGTTTTAAAAGGTCATGGGGAAGCAATGCACATTGTGTCAACAACTGTGGTCTTTTCTATTACCACTTATAGTTAAAGTTTTGCAACATTTCTATTAATGTCATATAATGTCATCCACAAAAAAAATCTAAAATTTTGGAACTAATTGCTCATCCCCAAGGAAGAACTTCAATGTGCATTTTTAACTGAGTATTAATTGATACAAAAAATCTTTCTGACAGAGATCTTAGGAATCAGTTGAACTGTAGATAAAAGCAATTTTCCATTTTCTTGTTTCAACCTTATTTTACAAGCTGCTTTCATTATAGAAACAACTAAAGTCATTCTTTGGAATGGAATTATAGTAAGAATGTCAGGAAAGTTGGTTTGCAGCTGGTAATTTTAAGAATTAAATCTATTTGCTGGTGCCTAGAGAAGATTAGACAGTAATGCACTATTAATATAAATAAAGCTATTTACAGCAACACACAAAGTAGGTGGCGGAACCCTGTGTCAGGCAGTATTTATGGAGGGAAATAAGCAGTCAATGTTTCAGGTTGATATCCTTTATCAGAGCTTTTAAAAGAAGAGAGGAGATAGCCAGTATAAAAAGGTGGGGGGGGGGGGAAGGGAGGAAGAGTGGACCAAGCAGTTGAGGGGGGTTATGGGCAGGTGAAGCGGGGGGGGGGGCAGCAAGAATGATGCAAGAAGCTGGGAGGCGATAGGTGAAAGTTACAAAGGGCTGAAGAACATGGAACCTGATAGGAGAGGACAGTGAACCATGGGATAAAGGGAAGGAGGTGGTAAGGAAAATAAATATGAGGAGGTTGGAGATAATGGACAGGTCAAGAGTGTAGGAGAGGAGAAAGATGGAGTGGAATAAAGGGAAAAAGGAAGAGACAGAGGGGAGTGGCTACTGGAAGTTAGTGAAATCAATGTTCATAAGGTCAGATTGGAGACTACCGAGGCAGAATACAAGATGATGTACTTTGAACCTGCGTCTAGCCTCAACTTGGCAGTGGACAGACATATCTGCGTAGGAATGGGAACTGAATTAAAATGGCTGGCTACTAAGAGATCCTAGCTGGTACGATAGACAGAGGTACACAACAAAATGATCCACTAGTCTGCACTGGGTCTCATCAATAACACAAATGAATTCACATGTGAAGGGCTGCCTCAGCTGCAAGACTGTTTCGTACCCTGGATGGTGGTTACACTAGGCACAATTGCAGGGATAAATATCTGGAGGAAGAAAGGGCTCGGGACAGACAAGTGGACAATGGAATCACAAAGTGATCCTTGCAGAAAGCAGACAGGAGGTGGGAGAGGGAAGGCATATATGGTGGTGAGATCCTGTTTTGAGATGAAGAAAGCTGCCAAGAATACTTAGGAGGCAGGGTGGAAGGGGAGGACTAGGAGAACTCTATACCTGTTATACTGGAGGGGATGGAAATGGGAGGGTAGATGTATTGGAAATAGAATATGGGGGTGAGGGTTCCATCTATAGCATTGGTGGTGGAGTGGTGGGGGGGGGGGGGAGAATCCGAACATCTTTAAAAAAAAGTTAATCTCTTGTTTCTACAAAGCAGTTTACCATACTTATAAATGTTGGTGTATTTATGGGTGAGACTGAAATGAAAACAAGAAGTTGCAAGGTTGATGATGGCTTTACATTTTAAGAACTTGATTCTGGATAAAGTTTATTTTTATTTTCCTTACATTATATCAATGCAGGAAGGAGGTGATGGGTCAAAATGTGAATGTGACTGGAAATGAATTAAAAAGGGGACGCAACGACATGACACACCAGGTGTGTTAATTTATCTATTCTCTGTAAGCAATGATGATCCATAAAGAAAAAATAACTTGATTATATCAAAATTTGAAATTGCAAGTAGCTTCTCGCTGCCCAGCTAAATTTTCAATATACAGATGTCAGAAG
Organism: Mobula birostris; assembly: GCF_030028105.1. NCBI lineage: Eukaryota > Metazoa > Chordata > Chondrichthyes > Myliobatiformes > Myliobatidae > Mobula > Mobula birostris. The sequence goes on from NC_092372.1 coordinate 109,789,370, forward strand.
TACCAATGAAAGTCCATTAATTTTTTAAATTTATGAAATTACAATCTGAATTTTAAATTTCATCCCCATCTCCAACAATAAACTTGAAATTTGTTAACTAATTTTAAGGTTTGTGATATTGTCGCACAGTACATTTCAGTTACTTCCATTCGTGTGATGTATAAAAATTGAGGTCTAAATATCTAATCTGTCAGGAACCATAGCATCCATTATCATAACATCATTTGGGGTGACACGATAACATAGTGGTTAATGTAATGCCATTCCGCACCAGCAACTGGGGCTCAATTCCCACTACAGTCTGTAAGGAGTTTGCACATCCTCCCCCGTGACTGCGTGGATTTCCTCCGGGTGCTCCAGTTTCCACCCACATTCCAAAGATGTTCGTTAGTAGGTTCATTGGTTACATGGTTGGGAAGTGGGGCTGAGGAGGGGAGAAAAAGGACCAGCCATGATTGAATGGCAGAGCAGACTCAGTGGGCCAAATACCCTAATTCTGCTCCTATGTCTTATGTTCGTATTGGGCCGGAAGGGCCTGTTACCACACTGTATTTTGAAACAAATAAATAACTACTTTGTTGAAGCTCATCCAAGTGCTTAAGGGCGATGTAATTGATTTTCAACATGCTGGATAAAACAACATACTATAAAATGAGCATGGCTAGCAGTGGCACAGCAGTGTAGTGCCATTATAACACCAGCAATCATATTCAATTCCCACCGCCATCTGTAAGAAGTTTGTATGTTCTCCCTGTAACCACATTGGTTTCCTCTGGGTGTTCAGGTTTCCTCACATGTTCCACAGACATTTGAGTTAGCAGGTTAAGTAAGCATGGTGTAATTAAGCAGCGTTGGCTCACTGGGGCAGAAGGGCCTGTTAACCCACTGTATCTGTAAATAAAAATAAAATACAAATACCCTGGAGAAATTTGAAGCTGTGAAAGAAATCGAATCTTACTTCTGGTAGAAGGCTGGCAGGTTTTGTCAATATTCCTCCTACATACACAACATTGGGTAATGTAGGTCGAGGAAACTCGAGTGCCACATCAGTGCACAGCATCCATAAACTGGAACCCTGTATTAAGTCATACATGGAGCTCTCAGGCTCAATTTTGTACTTCAGCATTATTCTCTCATATTTTGGCAAGAACAGAAAATTCACACCAAAGCGCGATACTAAGTACACTGCAATATTTGTAATTCGTTGAAACAAATTCATGTTGTCTGTAAGGAGGGAGTTGAATTCTGGTACATAGGCTAGTGGTGTTGGAGCACCAACCTCCGCTGGATACCAAAGGCCAGTGGAAAAGACAGCATACTTCACTCCCAGAAGGTGTGCAATCACAAAGCCGCACATTTCATTAGGGTCCACTAAAAGCAAGTCAAACTTTTCTTCTTTCAGCTGAGCAATAAAACTCTGGCTGCCGACCATGATGTCACAGTTCTTGGAGTAATGCTCCAGAATGTCAAAGAGCTCTAGTGCAGTTAGTCTTCCAGAAAAAATATTCCTCATCTTGGACTGCAAGAAATCATCTGCTGTTGTGCTATTGAAGAAGCCTGGATACCGTAGCAATCTGAAGTAATCCGATGAAGGGATCTCTCTGCCTTCTGACACTGCAAACACCATCTCGTGTCCATCCTCATGTAAAGCCTTAGCTAGAGTCTTAAAAATATAAAGATGGCTTTCAAACATAATTGGCGGCACAACCACAATTTTGGCAGCCTTTGATATTTTCACAAAGCAGCAAACTAGAGTCAGGATTTGGAAGTACCACTTCATGGCTGAAAAACAGAATAAATGTAAAGTTAAGACCAGTGTGATTTTCTCTCAAATACTCAATAATCAGTAATTATAATAATGCTATAAAACAGGAACAGAGTTGAAATTATAACCAGAAAGCATATATTCAGTCAATATATACATAACTTGCAGACACAAGGAAGTCTGCAGATGCTGGGACTCCGGTGGGACACAAGAGGCTGGAGGAATTCAGTAGATCAAACTAGCACCTGTGGAGGGAAATGAACAGTCGATACTTTGGGTCAAAACTCTTCATTAGGACTGGGACCGGCCAAGACAGCCAGACCGGATAAAGGTACTCGACTCAAAATATTGACTGCTCATTTCCATCCTTGGACACTGCCCAACCCACTGATTTCTTTCAGCATCTTGTGTGTTGTATCGATGACTTGCATATTTTCCTCCAAAATTCTTTAATTTGATGTTCAAATGGTTTGCATAGGGAAATAATCTTTCCAAATATTCATCTCAATAATGTCTATTATGATACCCCACTGTTAATGAAATCAAATGTTTCTGTGATTAAATCATGGGAAGAATGATAACAGGAATGCCCAGATACAGCAGATTAGTTTAATTTGACAAGGCGCCACACATGAGGCTGCTTACCAAGTTAAGAGCCCACGGTATTACAGAAAAGTTACTAACATGGTTAGAGCATTGGCTGATTGGGAGCAGGCAGCGAATGGGAATTAAAAGATCCTTTTCTGGTTGGCTGTCAGTGACTAGTGGTGTTCCGCAGGGGCCAGTGTTGGGACCACTTCTTTCTCATGGTCATAGTCATACTTTATTGATCCCGAGAGAAATTGGTTTTCGTTACAATTGCACCATAAATAATTAAATAGTAATAAAACCATAAATAATTAAATAGTAATATGTAAATTATGCCAGGAAATAAGTCCAGAACCAGCCTATTGGCTCAGGGTGTCTGACCCTCCAAGGCAGGAGTTGTAAAGTTTGATGGCCACAGGCAGGAATGACTTCCTATGACGTTCAGTGTTGCATCTAGGTGGAATGAGTCTCTGGCTGAATGTACTCCTGTACCCACCCAGTACATTATGTAGTGGATGGGAGACATTGACCAAGATGGCACGCAACTTAGACAGCATCCTCTTTTCAGACACCACCGTCAGAGAGTCCAGTTCCATCCCCACAACATCACTGGCCTTACGAATGAGTTTGTTGATTCTGTTGGTGTCTGCCACCCTCAGCCTGCTGCCCCAGCACACAACAGCAAACATGATAGCACTGACCACCACAGACTCGTAGAACATCCTCAGCATCATCCGACAGATGTTAAAGGACCTCAGTCTCCTCAGGAAATAGACATGGCTCTGACCCTTCTTGTAGACAGCCCGTGTTCTTTGACCAGTCCAGTTTATTGTCAATTCGTATCCCCCGGTATTTGTAATCCTCCACCATGTTCACACTGACCCCCTGGATGGAAATAGGGGTCACCAGTGCCTTAGCTCTCCTCAGGTCTACCACCAACTCCTTAGTCTTTTTCACATTAAGCTGCAGATAATTCTGCTCACACCATGTGACAAAGTTTCCTACTGTAGCCCTGTACTCAGCCTCATCTCCCTTGCTGATGCATCCAACTATGGCAGAGTCATCAGAAAACTGCTGAAGATGACAAGAATCTGTGCAGTAGTTGAAGTCCGAGGTGTAAATGGTGAAGAGAAAGGGAGACAAGACAGTCCCCTGTGGAGCCCCAGTGCTGCTGATCACTCTGTCAGACACACAGTGTTGCAAGCACACGTACTGTGGTCTGCCAGTCAGGTAATCAAGAATCCATGACACCAGGAAAGCATCCACCTGCATCGTTGTCAGCTTCTCCCCCAGCAGAGCAGGGCGGATGGTGTTGAACGCACTGGAGAAGTCAAAAAACATGACCCTCACAGTGCTCGCTGGCTTGTCCAAGTGGGCGTAGACACGGTTCAGCAGGTAGACGATGGCATCCTCAACTCCTAGTCGGGGCTGGTAGGTGAACTGGATGAGATCTAAGTGTGGCCTGACCATAGGCCGGAGCAGCTCCAGAACAAGTCTCTCCAGGGTCTTCATGATGTGGGAGGTCAATGCCACTGGTCTGTAGTCATTGAGGCCGCTGGGGCGCGGCGTCTTCGGCACAGGGATGAGGCAGGACATCTTCCACAGCACAGGAACCCTCCGGAGCCTCAGGCTCAGGTTGAAGACATGGCGAAGTACTCCACATAGCTGAGGAGCACAGGTTTTGAGCACCCTGGTACTGACACCATCTGGGCCTGCAGCCTTGCTTGGGTTGAGACGTTTCAGCTGTCTTCTCACCTGTTCAGCTGTGAAGCCCACTGTGGTGGTTTCATGGGGGGAAGGGGTATAGTCATGAGAGCAGGGTGGGGGACTGTGAGGAGGGGTAGGAGGGGAGAGTGGAATATGTGTTGGTTGGGGGCCGACAACAGATGATTCATGTGGGGGATGGGCAGGGGTCACAATGTCAAATCTGTTAAAGAACAGGTTAAGTTCGTTGGCCCTGTCCACACTGCCTTCTGCTCCTCTGTTGCTAGTTTGCCAGAACCCAGTGATGGTCCTGTGAAAATCCAGTGATGGATTTTTATGCTGTATATAAATGATTTAGATGATGGAATAAATGGCTTTGTTACCAAGTTTGCAGATGATACGAAGATTGATGAAGGGGCAGGTAGTGCTGAGGAAAGAGGTATGATACAGAAGGACTTATACAGATTAGGAGGATGGGCAAGAAAGTGGCAGTTGAAATACAATGTTGGAAAATGCATGGTCATGCACCTTGGTAGTAGAAACAAATGTGCAGACTATTTTCTAAACGGGGAGAAAATCCAAAACTCTGAGATGCAAAGGAATTTGGGAGTCCTTGTGCAGAACACCCTAAAGGTTAACTTGCAGGTCGAGTCGGTGGCCAGGAAGGCAAATGCCATTTTAGCATTCACTTCAAGAGGTCTAAAATACAAGAAATGTGATGCTGAGGCTTTATAAGCCACTGGTGAGGACTCACCTTGAGAATTGTTAACAGTTTTGGGCCCCTCATCTTAGAAAAGTTGTGCTGGCATTGGAGAGGGTTCAGAGGAGGCTCACAAGGATGATTCCAGAATGAAAAGGTTATCACATGAGGAACGTTTGATGGCTCTGGGTCTGTACTCATTGGAATTCCGAAGGATAAGAAGGGATCTCACTGAAACCTTTCGAATGTTGAAAGGCCTAATCAGAGCAGATGTGGAAAGGATGTTCCCCATGGTGGGAGAGTCTAGGACAAGAGGACACAGCCTCAGGATAGAGAGGCATCCTCTCAAAACAGAGACGCATAAAAATTTCTTTAGCTAAAGAGTGGTGAATTTGTGGAATTAGTTACCCCTGACAGCTATGGAGGCCAGGTTGTTGTGTGTATTTAAGCTGGAAATTGATAGGTCTTGGTTGGACATGGCATCAACGGGTGCGGGGAGAAGGCCGGGAACTGGGGCTGAGGAGGAGGAAAAAAAAAGGACCAGCCATGACTGAATGGCGGAGCAGACTCAATGGGCCATAGGGCCTAATTCTGCTCCTATGTCTTATAGAGCATAGAAAAGTACAGCACAGTACAGGCCCTTCGGCCCACAATGTTGTGCCGACCCTCAAACCCTGCCTCCCATATAAGCCCCCACCTTAAATTCCTCCATATACCTGTCTAGTAGTCTCTTAAACTTTACTAGTGTATCTGCCTCCACCACTGACTCAGGCAGTGCATTCAACGCACCAACCACTCTGAGTAAAAAACCTTCCTCTCATATCCCCCTTGAACTTCCCACCCCTTACCTTAAAACCATGTCCTCTTGTATTGAGCAGTGGTGCCCTGGGGAAGAGGCGCTGGCTATCCACTCTATTATGATCTAAAGTGTGTACATTCTACCCATCCATGTGCACGTGGGCTTCCTCTGGAAAAATCTGGCTTCCTCCCACAATCTACAGATGTACTGGTTAGTAGGTTAACTGGTCATTGTGAATAAACCTGTGATTGGTCTCGGATTAAATCAGGGCTGCAGGACGCAGGACGGCGCAGCTCTGTGGGCCGGAAAGGCCTGTCTCACCCTGTATCTCTAAATAAAATAAAGTAAATAAATAATTGAAGCAGCTAGGTACATAGCAGACTGCCAAAGTGAGCAGCTGTCTGTGAACACTCAAATGAGTTGATCAACACAGGCTGTTTCTGTGTCCACCACCACTAGTGCAAATGACTTTCATCTTTGATACTTTAATGACTCCTTCCTCCAATCTAATGAGCTTTTTGCTGCTTCAGTGGATTTTCAGAATTAGGACCACATTTTCCCTTACTCAAAATTCCCACTTATTGAGGTGGACACACCAAGAGTGCAAGATTTAGATAGTAGATGGGTGACCACCAGGAGAAAAAGGGGAGTAAGCAGTCAGTACAGGGTTCCCCTATGGCCATTCCCCTCAGCAACAGTATATCCCATTGGATACTGCTGGGGAGAAGATGACCTCTCAGGGCACAGCAGCAGCAGCCAGGCCAGTGGCACCATGGCTCGCTTGAGGTTCCAAATGGTTGTCATAGCCGGGGTGGTAGTGAGGATAAGCTCCCACTAACTGTAAAGCGTTCCCAATAGTGTGCATCTCTGATAACCGAGTCCAACTCCTGCTCTTCACATGGTGGAACTGTTTACATTGAGAGGAGAAGGAGCGAAGGTCCGTCAGTGGCGCCTTAAAACCAGTTGCTTTGGGCAGGGGGGCTCATTAGCCTGGGAAGGCAACACACCTTGAAGGCAACCTCTGATTTAAAATCTCTGCTGCCTTGCGGTTATACCAACTCATGGGAAAGGCTTCGGGACTAAACCTCGAGGAAGAAATCCGGAGTCCCTAAGGCAATCTGGTGCTGATTCAACGTCACTCTGGCAGCTTCTGCAGTTTAGCCATCGTCAAAACGTTATGCCTGGCATCCCTTTTGTCATCAGCGTCTGGACCAAGAGGGGAATCGTGACACATGGTCTTCATACAATTCCTGCCCAGGATTCGGTTACGCCAATCTCCACAACCAACTTAAAACTTGGGGTGATGGGTGAGTGGTAATGGTGGCAAGCATAAGATGGTGCTAGGAGCCACTAGTCACAGACCTGCTCTCAGACAGCCAAGGCAGAATGGTCACTCTCTTCTCACCAGGCAAGAGCAGTGCTCGGCAGCCACCTTGGCGACGAAACAGCCCTCTTCAGGGACCGCACTGCTCCCCCTCATGGGAAAGGGTCTGGAAAAGGTGACCTAAGGAAAACTTGCCTCACCCTATCCTGTCAGCATTCCACAGCTGACTGGACATCTATTTTGCAGAGTCAAATTACCACAAAAGAAAGAAGGTCCACCAGAAGCTGAGCAAACTCTGTGTTGGAGCCTGAAGCATCAGGACACTCATGGACAACAAGGCCAGTAACAGACTGAGGGCAAACTGCTCTTGTAGGACACGTGCTTCAGAAGTACAATGTCAACATTGTGGCACTCAGTGAGACACGCCTGCCCAAGACTGGAGAAATCACAGAATTAAAGGCTGGCTACATGTTTTTCTGGAATGGCAAGGGAAAGGATGAAATGAAGCTAGAGAAGCCAGAGATAGCTTTGCCATCTGGACCACAATCATCAGGAACCTATAGTCCCTCCCCAGAGGCATCAACGATTGCCTCACGGTAATGCGACTGCCTCTGAAAGCCAAGACTCATCTGACGCTGATTAGTGCCGACACACACACCATGACCTACACCTCTGAACAGGAGAAACTGTTCTACCAGGAACTCTGCCAGCTACTATGCTCTGCCCCATCTTTACGGATGCAAACATCATCCACCTGTACAAGAACAAGGGGGACAGGGCATCCTGTGACAACCACAGAGGCATATTTCTCCCGAGCATAGCTGGGAAGATCACGGCCCGTATCATATCGAACAGGATTACCTTTCACCTTCTTGATGACATTGTCTCAAAGAACCAATATGGTTTCAGATCTAACAGAGGGACAGTGGACATGATCTTTGCTGTCAGACAGACCGAGGAGAAGTGCCGAGAGCAGAACCAGAATCTTTACATCCTCTTTGTGGATCTAACGATGGCATTTGACACTGTCAATTACACAGGTCTTTGGCACATCCTTACCAAGTTAAGCTGTCCCCCAAGTCTGGTCAGCATTGTCAGGTCATTCCACGATGGCATGATGGCCAGGGTCATCGAAAACTGCTGCACCACTGACCCCTTCCTAGTAACTAACAGTGTCAAGCAGGGCTGTGTCCTCGCGCCTACTCTGTTCTCTGGTCTCTCACAGACTGATGCAGGAATAACAATTCGCTACAGACTGATGCGGGAATAACAATTCGCTACAGGACTGATGGACGCTTCTTTGATCTGCAACGCCGCAAGACCAAGTCCAAAGTGCTGGAAGCAATTGTACGAGAACCCCTCTTTGCAGAGGACTGCACTCTTGCAGTGTACGGTGAAAGGGACCCACAGGAGCTCACTGACTGCCTCGTTGTGGCAGCAAGAAATTGCAGCCAATCCATCAGCCTGCAGAGACAGAAGTTCTACTTCAGCCCGCACCCCATACCAACCCTACAGAACCACAAATTTTGAGAGTGAAGGCACACAACTCAACAACATTGACACCTTCATCTACAAAGCCCAAAAGTTGGGATATTTTCCAAAATGCAATAAAAACAAACATCTGTGATATGTTAATTCACGTGAACCTTTATTTAACTGACAAAAGTACAAAGAATAGGTTTCCAATAGTTTTACTGACCAAATTAATTGTATTTTGTAAACATACACAAATTTAGAATTTGATGGCTGCAACACACTCAACAAAAAGTTGGGACAGAGTTAAAATAAGATTGAAAAGTGCACAGAATAGTCAAGTAACACCGGTTTGGAAGACTCCACATTAAGCAGGCTAATTGGTAGCAGGTGAGGTATCATGACTGGGTATAAAAGTAGCGTCCATCAAAGGCTCAGTCTTTGCAAGCAAGGATGGATCATGGCTCTCCTCTTTGTGCCAAAATTCGTGAGAGAATTGTTAGTCAGTTCAAAAGGAACATTTCTCAACGCAAGTTTGCAGAGAATTTAGGTCTTTCAACATCTACAGTACATAATATTGTGAAAAGATTCAGAGAATTCAGAGACATCTCAGTGCGTAAAGGGCAAAGTAGAAAACCGCTGTTGAATGCGCGTGATCTTCGAGCCCCCAGGCGGCACTGCCTAAGAAACCGTCATGCTACTGTGACAATTATAGCCACCTGGGCTCAGGAGTGCTTCGGAAAACCATTGTCACTCAACACAGTCCGACGCTGCATCCAGAAATGCAATTCAAAACTGTATTACGCAAGGAGGAAGCCATACATCAACTCTTTGCAGAAACGCCGGCGAGTTCTTTGGGCCTGAGCTCATCTCAAATGGACCGAAAGACTGTGGAACCGTGTGCTGTGGTCAGATGAGTCCATATTTCAGCTAGTTTTCAGAATTTGATGGCTGCAACACACTCAACAAAAGTTGGGACAGAAGCATGTTTACCATTGTGTTACATCACCTTTCCTTTTAATAACACTCTTTAATCGTTTTGAACTGAGGATACTAATTGTAGTAGATTTGCAATTGGAAATTTTGTCCATTCTTGCTTGATATAAGACTTCAGCTGCTCAACAGTCCGTGGTCTCCGTTGTCTGATTCTCCTCTTCATGATGCACCATACATTTTCAATAGGAGATAGACCTGGACTGGCAGCAGGCCAGTCAAGCACATGCACTCTGTGTCTACAAAGCCACGCTGTTGTAGCCCGTGCAGAATGTGGTCTGGCATTGTCCTGCTGAAATAAGCATGGACGTCCCGGGAAGAGACGTCGCCTTGATGGCAACATACGTCTCCCTAAAATCCTAACATACACCTCAGAGTCAATGGTACCTTCACATACATGCAACTCACCCATGCCGTGGGCACTGATGCACCCCCACACCATCACAGATGCTGGTTTTTGTACCTTTTGCTGATAACAATCTGGATGGTCGTTTTCATCTTTGGCCGGAGAACTTGATGCCCGTTTTTTCCGAAAACTAGCTGAAATGTGAACTCATCTGACCACAGCATACAGTTCCACAGTCTTTCGGTCCATCTGAGATGAGCTCGGGCCCAGAGAACTGGCCAGCGTTTCTACATAGAGTTGATGTGTGGCTTCCTCCTTGCGTAATACAGTTTCAAGTTCCATTTCTGGTAGCAGCGACGGACTGTGTTGAGTGACAATGGTTTTCCGAAGTACTCCCAAGCCCAAGTGGCTATAATTGTCACAGTAGCATGACGGTTTCTTAGGCAGTGCCGCCTGAGGGCTCGAAGATCACGCACATTCAACAGTGGTTTCTGACCTTGCCCTTTACACACTGAGGTGTCTCTGAATTCTCTGAATCTTTTCACAATATTATGTACTGTAGATGTTGAAAGACCTAAATTCTCTGCAATCTTGCGTTGAGAAATGTTGCTTTTGAACTGACTAACAATTCTCTCACGAATTTTGGCACAAAGGGGTGAGTCACGACCCATCCTTGCTTGCAAAGACTGAGCCTTTGATGGACACTACTTTTATACCCAGTCATGATACCTCACCTGCTACCAATTAGCCTGCTTAATGTGGAGTCTTCCAAACCGGTGTTACTTGACTATTCTGTGCACTTTTCAATCTTATTTTAACTCTGTCCCAACTTTTGTTGAGTGTGTTGCAGCCATCAAATTCTAAATTTGTGTATGATTACAAAAAAAATTAAGTTGGTCAGTAAAACTATTGAAAATCTTTTCTTTGTACTTTTGTCAGTTAAATAAAGGTTCACGTGAATTAACATATCACAGATTTTTGTTTTTATTGCATTTTGGAAAATATCCCAACTTTTCTGGAAATGGGGTTTGTACTCGGGAAGCTGCCTCACTTCCTCCTGCAGTCTAGATTGAGAGGTCTCAAACAGACTTGCAAAATCTGGGACATCCTTTGGCAGGCTACGGACACGTGTGTGGGGAGAACATGGCAGCTAGCTGAAGACCAAGATGGCAGTCTACAGAGCAGTCATCCTTACTTCTCTGCTGTATGGCTGTGAAACATGGACCCCATACCACAGGCACATCAAGATGCTTGACCAGTTCCACCTGCGATGCCTTCGCAAGATCATGGGCATTTCGTGGTAAGACAGAGTCCCCACCATAGAAGTGCTGTGAGCTCTGGCACAGGGACACTGATCATGAAGGCTCAACTTTGATGGGTTGGACATGTGGTCTGGATGGAAGACAACCACCTTCCAAAGGCGGTATTCTTTACCCAGCTGGCACCTAGCACCAGAAAGCAAGGAGGCCCCACAAAGCGCTATAAAGACTGCGTGAAAGTGTCCTTGAAGGCACGCAATATCCCTATAACTGATTGGGAGGCCTTGGCCAAAGACCACAGCGCCTGGCAGTCTACAAAGGCACCAGCACATTTGAAGAGCAGTGGCTGAAGGATCTCAATCAAACCAGCAGGACGCAGGGAGAGACGATCCGACCCCTCAATGGCCATAACATGCCCGACCTGCAGGCGCATCTGCGCTTTGAGATTTTGAGCTTCGCCCTCAACAGAGACATCACTGACGTCATTATCATTCCCTGCAGATCGTTCCGCCTCTGATCTGGGCCGACAATTACGTGCCGGGCGGCACCTAATTAATTAGCATGTTTATTTCGGCTTTTTTCTTAAAGATCTGCTGTGTGCCTCCCGGCTACCGCTGGACTCCTGCATGCTTCGCGGATCGGTATCAGGTCGCAGCCCGGAGGGTGGGGGCCACTGCACCACCCCAACCTCCGACAACTCAGCCTAACACACCATCATCAGTGTACTCGATGTCTTCCCGATTCCCGTAAGTGATCCTACACTGTACATACATTCTTTCTACTTTATATAGGCTGTGTATTTTTACTTGTTATTTGGTATGATTTGGCAGCTGCAAAGCTTAAAGGTTACTGGAGAGTGCTTATGCCGTGTTTTTGCCGAGAGCACTTGCATGAGATTTTGCTACGAAGAACAGTTCAGGCAATGATTGTGGAAAAGTATTTCTACTTTATATAGGCTGTGTATTTATCATATCATTCCTGCTTTTACTACATGTTACTGTTATTTTAGGTTTTATGTGTTACTTGGCATGATTTGGTAGGTTATTTCTGGGTCTGCGAACGCTCACAAAATTTTCCCATATAAATAAATGGTAATTGCTTCTTCACTTCACGACATGCCGGCTTACAAACCGTTTCATAGGAATGCTCTACCTTCGGATGGCGGGGTAAACCTGTATATTCAGGGATTGACTAGTGATATCAAGCAAAGTTATGAAGAGTATGTCAAATTATACGACCAAGACCCGTTTTGTCCAGACACATTTGAAATGGGAGAGTCATTTCTGTCCTTACTGAGCCAAGAGAGACAACAGCGTTGGCAGGAACTGATAGAAAACACAGACATGACCAAGAACAGTAAGGAGGCATCGGCAACTGTTCGGAAACTCAACTCAGCCAATAGACCACCACAGAGAGTTGCTGCCATAACACCCAATCAGGTTGCCCACCAACTAATACCAAATGGTCGACCAAATAACAACGAACGGAGGCAAAAGAAAAAGCAACATCAGAAGATGGAGTCAGCTCTCTCAAACAGGAATAACAACTTCCCACCTCTCACCCTAGAAGAATTAAAGGATGAAGTATCACAACTAAAATCCAACAAAGCTGCTGGCATAGATGGGATTCTTAATGAATTCCTTAAACATCTTGCACTTAAAGCACTCCACTGGCTTTTGTCCCTTTTTAACTGTTGCCTAAGATCATTAAAAATACCTAAAAAGTGGAGAAGAGCCGAAGTTGTTGTTCTCCTCCTGAAACCCAATAAAGACCCCAACATTCCTAAAAATTACAGACTGATTTCCTTGCTCTGCACCCTCTATAAACTCTACGAGAGACTCATACTGAAAAGAATATCCCCCTTAGTCAAAGATCTTCTAACACCAGACCAAGCCGGGTTCAGGCCAGGCCTCTCTTGCTGCGGTCAAATCCTGAACTTAACCCAGTATATTGAGCAACACACAAAAAAGTTGCTGGGGAACGCAGCAGGCCTGGCAACATCTCCAGGAGGACGTACAGTCGACGTTTCAGCCTGAGACCATTCGTCAGGACTAACTGAAGGAAGAGCTAGTAAGAGATTTGAAAGTGGGAGGGGAAGGGGGAGATCCAAAATGATAGGAGAAGACAGGAGGGGGAGGGATGGAGCCAAGAGCTGGACAGGCGATTGGCAAAAGGGATATGAGAGGATCATGGGACAGGAGGCCCAGGGAGAAGGAAAAGGGGGAGGGGGGAAAAAAGAGGATGGGCAAGGGGTATAGTCAGAGGGACAGAGGGAGAAAAAGGAGAGAGAGAGAGAGAAAGAATGTGTGTATATAAATAAATAACAGATGGGGTACGAGGGGAAGGTGGGGCATTAGCGGAAATTAGAGAAGTCAATGTTCATGCCATCAGGTTGGAGGCTACCCAGACGGAATATAAGGTGTTGTTACTCCAACCTGAGTGTGGCTTCACCTTTACAGTAGAGGAGGCTGTGGACAGACATGTCAGAATGGGAATGGGATGTGGAATTAAAATGTGTGGCCACTGGGAGATCCTGCTTTCTCTGGCAGACAGAGCATAGGTGTTCAGCAAAACGATCTCCCAGTCTTCGCCGGGTCTCGCCAATATATAGAGGGCCACATCGGGTGCACTGGACGCAGTATATCACCCCAGCCAACTCACAGGTGAAGTGTCGCCTCACCTGGAAGGACTGTCTGGGGCCCTGAATGGTGGTAAGGGAGGAAGTGTAAGGGCACATGTAACACTTGTTCTGCTTACAAGGATAAGTGCTAGGAGGGAGATCAGTGGGGAGGGATGGGGGGGACGAATGGACAAGGGAGTTGCGTAGGGAGCGATCCCTGTGGAAAGCAGAGGGGGGAGAGGGAAAGACGTGCTTATTGGTGGGATCCCGTTGGAGGTGGCGGAAGTTATGGAGAATAATATGTTGGACCCGGAGGCTGGTGGGGTGGTGAGGACCAGGGGAACCCTATTCCTAGTGGGGTGACGGGAGGATGGAGTGAGAGCAGATGTGCGTGAAATGGGAGAGATGCATTTGAGAGCAGAGTTGAGGATTCGCAATTCTCTCTTGAAAAAATTAGCAGTCACGAAATGGGGAGCTAATGCTCACACACTTAAAATCAACTGCCCTAGCATTCTGCTATGCACCTGTAGAATACTGTGCAGCTGTGTGGGGCAGATCCGCCCATACGAAGAAAATAGACCCGTTGCTTAACGAAGCCTGCCAAATAACCACAGGCACACTGCACCCCACACCCACTAACATCATTTACAGACTTGCAGGCATTGGTCCCCCAGGGAGCCGAAGACACATTACAAGAAAAATTGAAAAAGGTAAACAGAACTCCGATCCATGGCACCCACTACACCATCATATGCCAGTTTCCAACCGCCTAAAATCGAGGAAAAGTTTTGTTCCAGTGGAGGAACTACCACACAGAACATCCCCCCAAACATACAGGATTGACCTCTGGCAAAAATCAGAAGCCAGAACCCCACCAAATAATACGAGCAAGACCCCACAGAAATGCTGCCAGACGGGGCACTGCCTGACAAGACAGAAGTGGGGCAGTCTCAACAGAACGAGAGTGGGAGTTTGTAGGACAGGAGACAATATGGTGAAGTGGGGTTTAAAGACCAGCGAATCCTGACAGTGTGGCGCAACACGTTCTGCGCAACTACCCACTCTCACCTGATTTAGCTGACACTGACCTGCTCAACATCAACACTAGAGTGGCTGGCTGTCTGGTGTGACAAGCTATGAACGAATGAGAGTTTACGTATGGTTGGATGACATTTAAACTTGAATTGAATTGAAGGCGTTTACCAGGATGCTGCCTGAATTAGAGGGCACATGTGAAAACAAGAGGTTGGACATACTTGGGTTGCTTTCTCTGGAGTGGTGAAGGCTGAGGGGATATCTGAAAGAAGTTTATAAGATTATGAGAGTAGACAGACAATATTTTTTTCTCAGGGTTAAAAAGCCTAAAACAAGAGGGCATGCATTTAAGATGAGAAGAGGTAATTTGAAAGGAGACGTGAGGGGTAATTTGAAAGGAGACGTGAGGGGCAAATTTTCTTTGTCAGAGACTGATGGGTGCTTGGGGCTGTGGTAGAGGCAGATACATTAAGGACTTTTTGGCACAACATTGTGGGTAGAAGGCTCCTTTCCTGGGCTGTCCTGGTCTATGCTTTATCTACGTTTACTAGGATGCTGTCCTGGTCTATGCTTTATCTACGTTTACCAGGATGCTGCCTGGATCAGAGGATATAAACAGGTTAGACAAACTTGGGTTGTCTCCCTAGACCATCAGAAGCTGAGAGATGAGACATGTCAAGTTTCTATAAATGATTCAGAAACAATAACTTACTGTGCTTGGCACACCATTTCTTTAAAAAAAACAATATTTTCTAACTCTTGCATGCAAAACTTTACACTGGTATCATAGAAACATAGAAATCTACAGCATATTATAGGCCCTTCGGCCCACAATGTTGTGCTGACCATGCAACCTACTCTGGAAACTGCCTAGAATTTCCCTACTGCACAGCCCTCTATAGAAATCTCTACAATTTTCTGTTTTAGAATGACTGCTCCTAAATTAGATGAATTGATTTGCTGTCAATTCTGAATTTGGAATTCAGAAGCTATAAAAGGAAATTTCAGTGTTTTTTTTAAAGTTGAGGATTAATACTGTAGATTTACAATATTAATCTTCAACCACATACTTTTGGTATACATATGAAAATAATTTCAATCAAGTGTTTTCTCTATTCTATTGAACAATGGTCTAATTTGAGTTGCTAATTATGTTATTCAAGATTGGTCGTAACTTCTAACATTAATAAAGGCTTTCAATTGCATCAAGTATTAAAGCACAAATCAGAACTGTAAAGTCTGTGAAAGTATTTGAAGTGGGTGTCCACAGCTATTTTAAAAACTTTGCCGAGGTGGATAAGATCTAGCGTGGGAATGGGAAACAAAGCAAGTCTGAATTTCAGATAAAAGGCCACTGTATACGAAGCCTCCAACTCCAACTCTTAAATGTGCAATTTATTAGTGATCTTCTGTGGAGACAAACCAGAAGTCAGAACTGAAAACGCATGGTGACCTTTTCAGATGGTACACACTGCAAGCATAAAATGCAAAAGTATAAATTTCAATAAAACCCAAACATTCCACTTTTTAAAAATATCAACTGAAAATACATTATTCTGAGCTGGATTGAAAAAGCTTCCACTTCACTAATGTCCTCCAACGCAACAAACAAAAAAAGGACATAAGACGATTAACAAGAGAATTGGTTGACTGCTGAAAAATCTGTAATTATTTAAATGATATTTCTGAGCAACTGAACAGGAACTAAGTGACAAGGCCAGAACACAAAAGATTACTCCAAATGAGAAATAATATATAGATTGGCATAAATTCAACATTTTCTAAACCAGGAAAACCAAAGGCATAGATAGCAGAGAAGATCCCCTCAAATTAGGAATGGAATATTAAAGCCCCAAATCTCTTGGAAGACAAAATTAAAACAGAAGTGTTGAAGATTTCTATGTTTTCTGCTCTGCAAAGTAATTCAATAATTCTGGATAAAGCAGATGAAAACATTACCCAGAGATAAAATATGGCATTGCTTTTCAATTACCAATAGCCAAGCAGGAAAAGTGGGATTTTGTTGGGTCATATTGATTGTGATAATGAAGTTTTAAATTGCAACTCAAAAGGTAATAGCAAAAAAGTCAGTTTCTAAATAAGTTAAATTATTTGATAACTGTGTGCCACAACCACTGCAGGTTTTAAAAAAAGATAATGATTAAGCAATAATACTTTGCTGATCAATTCTAGCAGTTCCCAATGTTGTTAGTAACATCCTGAGTAGTTATTTGGACTGTGACTTTTCGTGTAGCAACAGTGCAGTTCAATAACCAAAACATGATGCACAGACTCCCAAAGGAAAAACCAAAAAAACTGTGTGGTGTTTTTGACAACCCTGAAAATGAGCATGCCACACTGATTTACCTGATCAATACCAGACAGACCTGTCGTGCTAACAACAAGCAGCGGTATTCCGAGCACTCAGGATCAGAAATCCTCCAAAACTGCACCAGTTCTCTACATCTGACTAATGAACTTACGATCGCACAGACCACCTTGTCACTGTCTGTCTCCGCTTGTCCCCCTCCCTCTGCAACTATAAAACTACATTCTGTATTCAGCCCCAATCTCCTGCCTTAGAAACATGGAAAACATACAGCACAATATCGGCCATTCAGCCCACAAAGCTGTGCCGAACATGTCTCTACCTTAGAACTACCTAGGCTTTACCCATAGCCCTCTATTTTTCTAAACTCCATGTACCCATCCAGGAGTCTCCTAAAAGACCCTATCGATTCTGCCTCCACCACCACTGCCAGCAGCCCATTCCATGCACTCACCACACCCTGCGTAAAAAAACTTACCCCTGACATCTCCTCTGTACCTACTTCCAAGCACCTAAAACTATGCCATCTCATGTTAGCCATTTCAGCCCTGGGAAAAAGCCGCTGACTATCCACACGATCAATGCCTCCCATTATCTTCTACACCTCTATCAAGTCACCTCTCATCCTCCATCGCTCCAAGGAGAAAAGGCCAAGTTCACTCAACCTATTCTCACAAGGCATGCTCCCCAATCCAGGAAACATCTTTATAAATCTCCTCTGCACCCTTTCCTTGGTTTCCATGTCCTTCCTCTAGTGAGGCGACCAGAACTGAGCACAGTACTCCAAGTGGGTTCTGGCAAGGGTCCTTTAGAGCTGCAACATTACCTCTCAGCCCTTAAACTCAATCCCACGATTGATGAAGACCAATGCACCGTATGCCTTCTTAACGACAGAGTCAACCTGCGTAGCAGCTTTGAGTGTCCTGTGAACTCAGACCCCAAGATCCCTCTGATCCTCCAAATTTCCAAGAGTCTTAAAATTAATGCTATATTCTGCCATAATACTTGACCTTGCAAAATGAACCACCTCACAGTTAACTGGGTTGAACTCCATCTGCCACTTCTCAGCCCAGTTTTGGATCCTAGCAATGCCCCACTGTAACCTCTGACAGCCCTCCACACTATCCACAACAACCCCAACCTTTGTGTCATCAGCAAACTTACTAATCCATCCCTCCACTTCCTCATCCAGATCATTTATAAAAATCACGAAGAGTAAGGGTCCCAGAACAGATCCCTGAGGCACACCACTGGTCACCGGCCTCCATACAGAATATCACCCATCTACAACCACTCTTTGCCTTCTATGGGCAAGCCAATTCTGGATCCACAAAGCAATGTCCCCATGGATTCCATGCCTCTTTACTTTCTCAATAAACCTTGCATGGGGTACCTTATCAAATGCCTTGCTAAAATCCATATACACTACATCTACAGCTCTACCTTCATCAATGTGCTTAGTCACATCCTCAAAAAGTTCAATCAGGCTCATAAGGCATGACCTGTCCTTTGACAAAGCCATGTTGACTATTCCTAATCATATTATGCCTCTCCAAATATTCATAAATCCTGCCTCTCAGGACCTTCTCCATCAACTTACCAACCACTGAAGTAAGACTCACTGGCCTTCTCCACATATACTTTCATGCCCTGACCAATCAAGAATCCATCGATCTCTGCCTTAAATATGCAAAAAGACAGCTGCCTGTAGCAATGAATTCCAAAGATTCACCACTCTCTGGCTAAATAAATTCATCCACGTCTCCATTCTAAAAGGACACCCCTCTACTCTGAGGGACTGTCCTCTGGTCTTAGACTCTTTCACCATAGGAAACATTCTCTCCACATCCACTCTATCAAGGCCTTTCACCATTCGATAGGTTTCAATGAGGTCACCCCTCATTCTTCTGAATACCGGTGAATATGGGCCCAGAGCCATTAAACACTTTATATGACAAGCCATTCAATCCTGTGGAATCATTTTCATGAACCTCCTTTGAACCCTCCTCAGTTTCGGCACATCCTTTCTACGGGGCCCTAGACTGCTCATGATACTCCCAAGTGAGGCCTCACCAGCACTTTATAAAGTCTCAAAATTACATTCTTGCTTTTATATTTCAGTCCTCTTAAAGTGAATGCTAACATTGCATTTGCCTTCCTCACCAGACTCAACATGAAAATTAACCTTTAGGCAATCCTGCTCAGGGATTCCCAAGTCCCTTTTGCACCAATTTTTTGTCTTTTCTCTCCTCTCCCCATTTTGGAAATTGTTGACCCTTTCAGTTCTTCTACCAAAGTGCATAACCATACACTTCCTGACAATGTATTCCATCTGCCATTTCTTTGCCCATTCTCCTAATCCAAGTCCTTCTGTAGCCTCTCTGCTTCCTCAAAACTACCTGCTCCTCCACCTATCTTCATATCATCAAACTTTGCAAAAAAAGCCACCAATTCGATCATCCAAATTATTGACATATAGTGTAAAAAGAATTGGTCCCAAAACAGACCCTTGTGGAACACCACTAATCACTGCCAGCCAATTAGAAAAGGTTCCCTTTATTCCCACTCTTTGACTCCTACCAATCAGCCACTGCTTTATCCATGCTAGAATCTTTCCTGTAATACCATGGACTCATAGCTTGTTAAGCAGCCTCATTGTGCTACCTTGTCAAAGGCCTTCTGAAAATCCAAGTACAAACATTAATTAATTCTCCTTTGTCCATCTTGCTTGTTATTTTGTCAAAGAATTCCAGCAGATTTGTCAGACAAGATTTTCCCTTGAGGAAACCATGCTGACTCCAGCCTATTTTATCAAGTGCCTCCAAGTACCTTGAAACCTCATCCTTAATCTCAGAAGCCATCTCATAGGCACTCTAGATATTCCCTCCCTTGGAATCCAGCACCAACCTGATTTTCCCAATCTAACAGTATATTTAAATCCCCCATGATTAATGTAACATTGTCCTCTTGGCATGCATTTTCTATCTCCCATTGTAATTTGTCGACTGTATGCTATCTACTGTTTGAGAGTCTGTATACAACTCCCATCAGGTTCTTTTTACCCATTCAGTCCCTTAGCTCTATCCACAATGATTCAATACCTCCCGAACCAATGTCACCTCTTTCCAATGATTTTGTTTTTTTTTTAAACCAACAGAGCAACACCACAACCTCTGCCATCCTGCCTGTCCTTTCAG
The DNA here is from genome assembly GCF_030028105.1 of Mobula birostris. NCBI lineage: Eukaryota > Metazoa > Chordata > Chondrichthyes > Myliobatiformes > Myliobatidae > Mobula > Mobula birostris. The sequence goes on from NC_092372.1 coordinate 109,809,502, forward strand.
TACAATGTGTACCCTTGCACATTAAGCTTCCAGATGCAATCTGCTTTCAGCCATGATTCAGTGATAACACTAGCAGTAAATTATGCAATGGTGGCAGAGCAATATGTGGTAGAAGAACTGGAGCAGGGAGCAGGTATTCAGAATTCTGGATATCTGGGACTTTCTCAGGGGCAGGTATGACCTGTACAATAGGAATCCAAGGGGGACCAATATTCTTGCAGGCAGGTTTACTAGAGTTGTTGGGAGTGCGTTAGGGTTATATAGCAAGGGGATGGGAACCGCTGAGGATAAGCCAGCAGGTTTACAAGTAGATGATGCATTTAACATGAATGTAAGAAAGAACAAGCCACCGATTGGGTACAAATGTGTGGGCCGCTGGACATTGACGCTGGAGAGGTGGTAATAGGAGCAAAGAAATGGTGGACGAAGTTAAGTATTTTGTAAGTTTTTATTGTGGAAAAGACGAGCAGAATGCTATAAATGCAAGTGTTGGGGCAGAAATGAGTGCCATTGCTATCAATATCGTACTTCGGAAGCTGAAAAGTCTGAAGATAAATAAGTCATCTGGACTGCACCCCAGGATTCTGAAAGAGGTTGCTGAAGAGATTCTGAAGGCATTAGTAAAGATCTTTCAAGAATCACTAGATTGAGGAATAGTTCTGGAGGACTAGAAAATTGCAAATATTACTCCACTCTTTAAGAAGGGAGGGAGTCACAAGGAAGTAAATTATAAGCCAGTTAGCCTGACCTCAGTGGTTGGGAAGATGTTGGAGTCCATTAATAAGGATGAGTTTTGGTTACTTGAAGGTGCATGATAAAATAGGCCAAATCTGCTGGAATTCTTTGAGGAAATACAAGCATGATAGACAAAAGAGAGTTATTGGAACATAGAACATAGAAAACATACAGCACAATACAGGCTCTTCGGCCCACAAAGCTGTGCTGAACATGTCCCTACCTTAGGACTACCTAGGCTTTACCCATAGCCCTCTATTTTTCTAAGCTCCATGTACCTATCCAGGAGTTTCTTAAAAGACCCTATCGTTTCTGCCTCCACCACCGCTGCCGGCTGCCCATTCCATGCACTCACTACTCTCTGCGAAAAAAACTTACCCCTGACATCTCCTCTGTATCTACTTCCAAGCACCTTAAAACTATGCCCTCTCGTGCTAGCTATTTCAGCCCTGGGGAAAAGCCCCTAACTATCCACACAATCAATGCCTCTCATTATCTTGCACACCTCAATCAGGTCACCTCTCATCCTCCGCCACTCCAAGGAGAAAAGGCCGAGTTCACTCAACCTATTCTTATAAGGTATGCTCCCCAATCCAGGCAACATCCTTGTAAATTTTGGATATTGTTCATTTAGATTTTCAGAAGGTGTTTGAGGTGCCGCACATGAGGCTACTTTGCAAAATAAGAGCCCAAGGGATTACAAGAAAGATAGTAACATGGATAGAAGATTGGTTGACTGGCAGGAGGCAAAGAGCAGGAATAAAAGGGAACTTTTCTGGTTGGCTGCCGGTGATAAGTAGTGTTCTGCAGAAGTCTTTGTTGGGACCTCCTCTTTTCTTGTTATATGTCAATGATTTGGATGTGGCCAAGTATGTGGATGATATGAAGATATGCAAAGGGCAGGTAGTATTGAGGAAGCAGGGAGTCTGCAGAAGGACTAAAACAAATTGGGAGAAAGGCCAAAGAAGTGGCAGAAAAACACAGTGTTGGGAGGCTGTTAGAAAGAATAAAGGTGTGAACTATTTTCTAAATGAAGAGAAAATTCTAAAATCAAAGATGCTAAGGACTTTGGAGTCTTTGTGCAGGATTCCCTGAACATCAACTTGCAGGTTGAGTCAGTGGTAAGGAAGGCAAATGCAATATTACCACTCATTTCGAGAGGACTAGAATACAAAAGGTAGGATTAATGCTGAGGCTTTGTAAGGCATTGGTCAGACACTTGTATTGTGAGCAGTATTGGGCCCCTCATCTAAGAAAAGATGTGGTGGAATTACAGTGTCGAGATATACACAAGAATGATCCCAAGAATGAAAAGGGCTTGCACACACTGAAATTTCGAAGAATGAGGGGGAATCTCATTGAAATCTATTGAATATTAAAAGGGCTAGATAGAGTGGATGAGGAAAGGATGTTTCCTATAGTAGGGGGTCTAGGACCAGAGGGCACAGCCTCAGAACAGAGGGACATTCATCTGGAACAGAGATGAAGAAAATTTTCCTTAGCAAGAGGGTGGTGAATTTGTGGAATTCATTGCCATAGATGACTGTGTAGGCCATGTCATTGGGTATATTTAAGGCAGAGATTAATGGTTCTTGATTCATCGGAACATCAAAAAGTATGGGGAAAAGGCAGGAGAATGGGGTTGAGAGGGGTAATAATTCAGCTATGATGGAATGAAGACCTTCACCAACCAGTTCACGTTCTCTTCCTGCTGCTGCCATCAAGAAGGTAGAAGAGTCTCAAAATCCACACCACCATGTTAATGTACTGTTATTATCCCTCAGCCATCAGGCCCTTGAACCAGTGGCTTTACTCAGCTTCACTTAGTCCAACACTGAAATGATTCTATAACCTATGGACTCACTTTCAAGGACTCATCATCTCATGTTCTCGATATTTATTGCTGATTTATTTATTTGTTATCATTTCTGGTTGATAAATCCCCAAGACCTGATGGGTATTCCATTTACATAATGAAAATACAGTGCATGCAGGATAACAAAGGCAACACAGCAGCATCGGGAAAATACCTGAATCAGCTGTTGACCAAACAGCAGGTTTTCAATCTCCACCTACGATGCCATTTTTTGATTTAAAAAATTACAGTACACTGTATTGTATTTTACCTTTTTTAGGTTTATGAAGTGTATACACAACCAGCATTGTAGACTTGTTCTGCTGTTAGATTTTCAACAGTGAGGTTTGCAAACTTATGAATTTCTTTGCTGCTTTAACTTTAAAAATGTAATGCTGTGCCTTTTCTTAAATTTCTGCAACCAGCCTGCTGAATATTCAGAATTATCTTCAATTTTCTGCTCTTCGTGATAGACAACAAACTGCAACTGCAGTTCAAATCCTTGGAGGAAGAATTCAAGGTAACAAGAGCCAAAGAAGTGCTACAGTATAGGGGCTCAAGTGACCCGAAGGTGGCTAGAGCAGGGATCCAAGTAAGTACTAGCAGGAAGTGGAGGGCAGTTGAAGCTGTTCAGGAGGCAGAGGCGAGGCTGCGTCACAGGAGGCTGGTGGGAGTGGTCACACGAGGCCGAGCTGGGCTAGGATCCTTTCCAACTCCCCAAATGGGCACCAGACGAAAGGAAAGGCGTCGTCTAGTTCAGGAGGAGGTGAGAGCAGTAGTGGAGGAGATGAGAGCCTGCAAGGCAGTGGGAATGAAGCAACAGGGAGCTTGGACAAGATGGGAGAATGCGGTTGAGAGGAAAGTGACCTGGGCTGATCTTTGGAAAGCCGAACCACACCGCATCCAATTTCTCATCCAGGCAGTGTACGATGTGCTTCCAAGCCCATCAAACCTGTACACATGGGGCAAGGCAGAGTCATCTGCGTGCCCACTGTGCTCCAAGCGAGGAACTCTGGAGCACATCCTCAGTGGCTGTGCAAGGGCACTTGGTGAGGGATGGTACAGGTGGAGGCATGATCAGGTCCTGAAGACCATCGCTGAAGCCGTCAGTACAGGAGTTGAGTGGGCGAAGCGGTCCCGACCCTCCAAGCAGACCATTGCCTTTGTCAGAGCTGGGGAGCAGCCAATACCTGCCAAAAGAACATCTGCAGGCATTCTGACCTCTGCAAGGGACTGGCAGCTGTTGGTGGACCTCGAAGGGCAGCTGAGGTTCCCCAAACAATATCGCAGCCACCACCGTGACCAGACATTGTCCTAGCATCTGAGTCGACTAAGCAAGTGGTGCTGCTGGAGCTGACAGTCCCATGGGAAGATAGCTTGGAAGAGGCCTTTGAAAGGAAGCTCTCCAAGTATGCAGGACTGGTCAGCAACTGTCAGCAGGTTGGATGGAGAGCGAGGTGTCTCCCAGTGGAGGTTGGTTGTAGGGGATTCGTAGCCCATTCTTTAGTTAGAGCCTTCAGCATTTTAGGAATCGAGGGAGAGAGGAAGAGGAGATCCATCCGCAGTACCACCGATGCAGCAGAGAGGGCCTCAAGATGGCTGTGGCTCAAAAGAGGGAAGCCATGGAGTCATAAGCAGCTAGCCATCTGGACACAAGCTGGGGTGTGATCAGCCCCGGCTGGGTCACCTGGAGGAGGTTGTATGATGTTGAAAGACCCGAAACATCTGATGATTCTAGGAACATCACTGAAGATGTGTCCAGAAGCATCAATAGATGTATGTACACAGTGGTACATATTCATTACAATACTGATGAACTTCACAAGATCTAGATCTTCATTTTTCACCTTATGCAGTGATTTTCTATTTTTTTATTAGCTTCTATTCACTTCATATTTGAGGTCACTGCTCAGAAATGCCTATGATGCACAGACCTTCGCAGCAGCTTGTGGAACTCACCAATTTGCGATATTATGTCAGCACTCAAAAAAATTTCCAATTTTGGAGTTTTTTGGATTTTAGAATTTTGGTTAAGGGGTACTCAAACTGTGTCATGATTATTGTGAGGCAGATGGTGGTGCTGAAGATGAGGCAGCTGGTTTATAAACAGAAGCAATGCTTAGTGAGAAAAGGCTGTTGATAGGGCAAAATTGCAATTAACAGGAAAAGTTACAATGTGAAAGGTGGACAAAATTGAAATGGGGTGAATACAGCATTGAAGTGTTGTATTTGAATGCATGATGTACACGGAATAAAGTAGAAACTTGAAGCATAGTTGCAGACTGACATGCATGATGTCGCAGGCACCACTGAATGGCTGAAAGAAGATTACAGCTGGGAGCTTAATGTCCAAGGATACACATTGTATTGAAAGGACGGGCAGGAAGGCAGAGAGAATAGTATTGCTCTGTTAGTAAACAATGAAATCAAATCATTAGAAAGAGGTGACATATAGTCAGGTGTTGAATCATTGTGGATAGAGCTAGGGAACTGCAAGGGTAAAAAAGACCCCGATGGGAATTGTATACAGACCCCCAAACAGCAGTAAGGATGTGGTCTACAAATTACAACCAGAGACAGAAAATGCATGCCAAAAGGGCAATGTTAGAATAGTCATGAGGGATTTCAAAACACAGGTTGGTGCCTACAAGATGGCATTTGAGAGCAGCTCATGGTTGAGCCCATGGTGGGGCAGGGGGGGTGGGGAAATCAGCTACTCCGGATTGGGTATTATGCAATGAACCAAAGTTGATTAGAGAGCTCAAGGTAAAAGAACCATAAGGGCAAGTGATCATATGAGTGAATTAACTCTGAAAATTGAAAACAAAAAGCTAAAGGCAGATGTATCATAATTGTAGTAGAGTAAAGGGAATTACAGAGGCATGAGAGAGGAGTTGCCCGGAATTGATTGGAAAAGAACACTGGCAGGGATGACAGCAGAGCAGCAATGGCTGGACTTTCTGGAAACAATTCAGAAGTCAAAGGATATATTTATCCCAAGGAGAAAGTAGTATTCTAAGGGTAAGTTGACACAACTGTGGCTAACAAGTCAGTCAATAAATAAAAACAAAGAGAGTGCATATAATACAACAAAAATTAATAGGAAGTTGGATGATTGGGAAACTTTGAAGAACTAACAGAACCAATGAAAAAAAGTCATTAAAAAGGCAAAGATAGAATACAGAAGTAAGCTAGCCAATAATATTTAAGCTGATATCAAAAGTTTCTTCAGATGCATAAAGAGTAAAAGAGAGGTAAAAATGGATATCGGACTGTTGGAAAATAATGCTGCAGAGGTAGTAATGGGGGACAAGCAAATGGCTGAAAAAGTATTTTGCATTAGTTTTCACTATGGAAGACACTATAGTATGGTAGAAGTTCCAGGTGTCAGGGGTCATGAAATGTGTGAAGTTACAACTAGAGAGAAGGTTCTGAGGAAACTGAAAGGTCTGAAGGTAGATAAGTCACTTGAACCAAATGGTGTACGTCCCACGGTTCTGAAAGAGGTGGCTGAAGAGATTGTGAAGGCATTAGTAATGATCTTTCAAGAATCACTAGATTCTGGAATGGTTCTGGAAGATTGGAAAATTGCAAGTATCTCTCCATTCTTCAAGAAGGAAGAGAGGTAGAAGAAAGGAAACTATAGGCCAGTTAGTCTGATCTCATGACTGGGAATATAGAGTGGTATGCAAAAGTTTGGGCACCCCTAGTCAAAATTTCTGTTACTGTGAATAGCTGAGCGAGTAAAAGATGAACTGATTTCCAAAAGGTATAAAGTTAAAGATGACACATTTCTTTAATATTTTAAGATTACTTTTTTTATTTCCATCTTTTACAGTTTCAAAATAACAAAAAAGGAAAAGGGCCTGAAGCAAAAGTGTAGGCACTCTGCATGGCAGTACTTAGTAACACCCCCTTTGGCAAGTATCACAGCTTGTAAATGCTTTTTGTAGCCAGCTAAGAGTCTTTCAATTCTTGTTTGGGGGATTTTCGCCCATTCTTCCTTGCAAAAGGCTTCTAGTTCTGTGAGATTCTTGAGCCGTCCTGCATGCACTGCTCTTTTGAGGTCCATCCACAGATTTTTGATGTTGTTTAGGTCAGGGGACTGTGAGGGCCATGGCAAAATCTTCAGCTTGCACCTCGAGGTAGTCCATTGTGGATTTCGAGGTGTGTTTAGGTTCATTATCCTGTTATCATTATCCTCTTTTCATCTTCGGCTATTTTACAGATGGTGTGATGCTTGCTTCCAGAATTTGCTGGTATTTAATTGAGTTCGTTCTTCCCTCGACCAGTAAATGTTTTCCGTGCCACTGGCTGCAACACAAGCCCAAAGCATGATCGATCCACCCCCGTGCTTAACAGTTGGAGAGGGGTTCTTTTCATGAAATTCTGCACCTTTTTTCCTCCAAACATATCTTTGCTCATTGCGGCCAAAAAGTTCTATTTTAACCTTTGACACAAAGCTGGGTGGCAGTGTGAAATGTGAGGAGGATGTTATGAGAATGCAGGGCGACTTGGACAGGCTGGGTGAGTGGGCGGATGCATGGCAAATGCAGTTTAATGTGGATAAATGTGAGGTTATCCACTTTGGTGGTAAGAACAGGAAGGCAGATTATTATCTAAATGGAGTCAAGTTAGGAAAAGGGGAAGTACAACGAGATCTAAGTGTTCTTGTACGTCAGTCACTGAAAGCAAGCATGCAGGTACAGCAGGCAGTAAAGAAAGCTAATGGCATGCTGGCCTTCATAACAAGGGGAATTGAGTATAGGAGCAAAGAGGTCCTTCTGCAGCTGTACAGGGCCCTGGTGAGACCACACCTGGAGTATTGTGTGCAGTCTTGGTCTCCAAATTTGAGGAAGGACATTCTTGCTATTGAGGGAGTGCAGCGTAGGTTCACAAGGTTAATTCGCAGGATGGCGGGACTGTCATATGTTGAAAGATTGGAGCGACTGGGCTTGTATACACTGGAATTTAGAAGGATGAGAGGGGATCTGATTGAAACATATAAGATTATTAAGGGATTGGACACGCTGGAGGCAGGAAGCATGTTCCTGCTGATGGGTGAGTCCAGAACCAAGGGCCACAGTTTAAGAATAAGGGGTAGGCCATTTAGAACGGAGTTGAGGAAAAACTTTTTCACCCAGAGAGTGGTGGATATATGGAATGCTCTGCCCCAGAATGCAGTAGAGGTCAAGTCTCTGGATGCTTTCAAGAAAGAGATGGATCGAGCTCTTAAAGATAGCGGAATCAAAGGTTATAGGGATAAGGCAGGAACTGGATACTGATTGTGGATGATCAGCCATGAGGGAGTTAGATATGGCCCTTGTGGCTAAAGGGATCAGGGAGTATGAAGGGAAGGCTGGTACAGGGTTCTGAGTTGGATGATCAGCCATTATCATACCGAATGGTGGTGCAGGCTCGAAGGGCCAAATGGCCTACTCCTGCATCTATTGTCTGTTAATTTCATCAGTCCACAGGACTTGTTTCCAAAATGCGTCAGGCTTGTTTAGATGTTCCTTTGAACCTTTTGAATAGAACCTTTTGGCCGCAATGAGCAAAGGTATGTTTGGAGAAAAAAAGGGTGCAGAATTTCATGAAAAGAACCCCTCTCCAACTGTTAAACATGGGGGTGGATCGATCATGCTTCGTGCTTGCATTGCACGGGGAGCATTTACTAGTAGAGGAAAGAATGAATTCAACCCTATTGTATAATTCTAAACTGGTTCCAATCCTCAGGCCAATGGGTTTATCTGAAAGTTTTACAGGCTTTGTCTGAACAACAGACTGGCCGATGGGACTAGGCAGCTTAAAAGGTTCAGCACAGGCTATATGTGACTGACTCCAATGAACAATTATTGTAACTCATGTACATTTTTAGTAAAATTCTCCAGTAACAGCAACATTGCAGCCTTACACACATACACAAGAAAATCTGTAGGTGCTGAAAACACACACAAAATGCTGGAGGAGCTTAGCAGGCTAGGCAGCATCGATAGGAAACAGTAAACAGTCGACATTTCAGGCTGAGACCCTTCATCAGGACGGGAAAGAAAGTCAGAATAAGAAGGTGAGGAGAGGGGAGAAAGATGTACAAGGTGTAGGTGACAGGTGAAACTGGGAGAGGGAGAAGAATGAAGTAAAGAGCTGGGAAGTTGATAGATGAAAGAGATAAGGGCTAGAGGAGAGGACATTTGATAGGAGAGGACAGAAGACCATGGAAGGGAAGGGAAGGGGTAGGAGCACCAGAGGGAGGTGATAGGCAGGTAGGAGATAAGGAGAAACAGGGAAACAGAATGAGGAATGGTGTAGTGGGGGGGGGGGCAATTACCAGTAGTTTGAGAAATCAATGTTCATGCCATCTTGTTGGAGGATACCCAGACAGAATGTGTTGCTCGTTTAACCTGAGTGTGGGCTCATCAAAGCAGTAGAGGAGGATCTTTCTTCTGAAATATTGAATGATGTAGATTGGGAGACAGCTTCACTGAGCACCTATACTCCATTTACCAGAAAAACAGGGATCTCCCAGTAGCTGCCCATTTCATTTCTACTTCCCACCTGATATGTCAGACCATGGCCTCCTCTACTCCCCTTTCTCTCCATTCCCGATGACGGGTCTCAGCCTAAGACTGTTTACTCTTTTCTCTAGATGCTGCCTGGCCTGTGAGCTCCTCCAGCATTTTGTGTGTTGTCTTACACATATGCTTGTTTCCCTTAAAATTTCTAACAATGATTTAGCCCTTTTTTGTAGGCTGTACAATTCTCCGTCTATTCTATACAACCATGAGAATTTCTGAAATGATAAAAAAGTAGCTTCGAACTGTTACAATTTCTTGAAAACATTACATTTTAAACAAAGCATTTTTAATTGTATACTAAACCATAATTAGCCTTTGGCAAACTCTGTGGTCCTGACATTAATTTTCTGTGACTACTTATTTCAAATATTTCAAAATATTCATGATTTTGATGTTTCCCCCATAATTTAACATCTGCTTTCACCTTTTGGATGCATTCCTATATTTAGTAGAACAAAGAATGCTCTGTTATTTCTCACTATCTGAAATTCCTTCAGTGTTATCAAGCTTGCTCAGTAGCTAGAGACGTATGTAGGCACTAGGACCTTGAAGTGCTACACTGATGTCATAGACGTCATAAAAGGAGAAGACCATGTTGGAGAGATATTTGTAGACAATTTTATGAGCTATATAAAACAGCATCAATTTACCATTGATCACAAACTCCATGCTAGAGGCACAGACTTCTGAAAAATGCTAGCAGTTCGTATATGATCTGTTGTCATTTCCCTTTTCTATCTTAGGAAGTTCAGGACCATGAGCAAGCATGCATGAATGCTGAAGTCCTCAACTTCAAAACTCACAATTTCAATTGTATATCAATTGCTGAACTTCCAAAGAAGAACAACAGAGACACAATTTCCTTGACCTGATGCTATTTCAACAAATATTCATTCTAGATAAGGTTCCCAACCTTTTATGCCAATTGCCAATACCATTAAGCAAAGGATCCACTGATCACAGATAAAAACCCCAGCTCTAGAGATAACTCTGCAAATTTTATTTTATTGAATGAGTTTTTGCACAGGTATTTTTCAGGTGTTATAATTCTCAGAAGCAAAGTACAATCGTTTGTAGTAAATTTGAATAACTTTAGCTTTGTAAGTTTCCTGACTGAATGACTACATAAGGGCTCAGTTAAACCCCATCAGTTGCAGTTACAACAAGGTCCCATGCCCTGCAAGATTTAGTAAAAGAGCTTTCAATGCGTTTCATTGATGAAAACAACAGCAACACACACAAGATGCTGGAGGAAATCAGCAGGCCAGGTAGCATCTATTCAAATTAATAAACATAGAAACATAGAAAATAGGTGCAGGAGTAGGCCATTGGGCCCTTTGAGCCTGCACCGCCATTTATTATGATCATGGCTGATCATCCAACTCAGAACCCCGCCCCAGCCTTCCCTCCATACCCCCTGACCCCCGTAGCCACAAGGGCCATATCTAACTCCCTCTTAAATATAGCCAATGAACTGGCCTCAACTGTTTCCTGTGGCAGAGAATTCCACAGATTCACCACTCTCTGTGTGAAGAAGTTTTTCCTAATCTCGGTCCTAAAAGGCTTCCCCTCTATCCTCAGACTGTGACTCCTCGTTCTGGACTTCCCCAACATCGGGAACAATCTTCCTGCATCTAGCCTGTCCAATCCCTTTAGGATCTTATACGTTTCAATCAGATCCCCCCTCAATCTTCTAAACTCCAACGAGTACAAGCCCAGTTCATCCAGTCTTTCTTCATATGAAAGTCTTGCCATCCCAGGAATCAATCTGGTGAACCTTCTTTGTACTCCCTCTATGGCAAGGATGTCTTTCCTCAGATTAGGGGACCAAAACTGCACACAATACTCCAGGTGTGGTCTCACCAAGGCCTTGTACAACTGCAGTAGTACCTCCCTGCTCCTGTACTCGAATCCTCTCGCTATAAATGCCAGCATACCATTCGCCTTTTTCACCGCCTGCTGTACCTGCATGCCCACTTTCAATGACTGGTGTATAATGACACCCAGGTCTCGTTGCACCTCCCCTTTTCCTAATCGGCCACCATTCAGATAATAATCTGTTTTCCTATTTTTGCCACCAAAGTGGATAACTTCACATTTATCCACATTAAATTGCATCTGCCATGAATTTGCCCACTCACCCAAACTATCCAAGTCACCCTGCATCCTCTTAGCATCCACCTCACAGCTAACACTGCCACCCAGCTTCGTGTCATCCGCAAACTTGGAGATGCTGCATTTAATTCCCTCATCCAAGTCATTAATATATATTGTAAACAACTGGGGTCCCAGCACTGAGCCTTGCGGTACCCCACTAGTCACCGCCTGCCATTCTGAAAAGGTCCCGTTTATTCCCACTCTTTGCTTCCTGTCTGCTAACCAATTCTCCACCCACACCAATACCTTACCCCCAATACCGTGTGCTTTAAGTTTGCACACTAATCTCCTGAGTGGGACCTTGTCAAAAGCCTTCTGAAAATCCAAATATACCACATCCACTGGTTCTCCCCTATCCACTCTACTAGTTACATCCTCAAAAAATTCCATGAGATTCGTCAGACATGATTTTCCTTTCACAAATCCATGCTGACTTTGTCCGATCATTTCACCGCTTTCCAAATGTGCTGTTATCACATCCTTGATAACTGACTCCAGCAGTTTCCCCACCACCGACGTTAGGCTAACCGGTCTATAATTCCCCGGTTTCTCTCTCCCTCCTTTTTTAAAAAGTGGAGTTACATTAGCCACCCTCCAATCCTCAGGAACTAGTCCAGAATCTAACGAGTTTTGAAAAATTATCACTAATGCATCCACTATTTCTTGGGCTACTTCCTTAAGCACCCTTTTTCAGGACTGGAATGGAAGAGGAAAGATAGCGGAATAAAAAGTGGGGGGAAGGGAAAGGAAGGAGAATAAGCTAAAAGGTGACAGGTGAAGCCAGGTAGGTGAGAAAGGTAAAGGGCTGGAGAAGGAGGACTCTGATAGGAGAGCAGTCATACTATAGGAGAAAGGGAAGGGGAGGGGGAAGGGGAGGGGCACCAGAGGGAGGTGATAGGCAGGTGAGAAGTGGTAAAAGGCCAGAGTGTGGAATAGGAGAGGGAAATGGGAGCGGGGAAAAAGAACTGGAAAGAGAAATTAATGTTCATGCCATCAGGTTGGAGGCTCTCTGGACAGAATAAGAGGTGTTGCTCCTCCACCCTGAGAGTGGCCTCATTATGGCAGAAGCAGATGCCATGGATCAGTATGTCAGAACAGTAATGGGAAAAGGAATTAAAATGGTTGGCCACTGGGAAATTCCACTTTTGGTTGATGGAACAGAGGTACTCGATAGAGCTGTCCCCCAAGTTTCATTGGGTCTCACCAGTGTAGAGGAGGGAACAACGGTGGGGGTGTCCAGAACTAGAGAACACGGCCTCAAAATTGAGGAGCAACCCTTTAGAACAGAGGCAAGGAGGAACTTTATTAGCCAGAGAGTACTGAATCTGTGGAATGCTCTGCCACAGACAGTTGTATAGTTCAAGACCGTGGGTATACTTAAAGTGAAACTTGACAGTTTCCTGACTGGTCAGGGCATCAAAGGTTATGGCTAGAAGGCAGGTGTATGGGGTTGAGTTGAATCCAGGATCAGCCATGATGGAAAGGCAAAGCAGTCTCGATGGCCTACTTCTGCTCCTATGTCATGGGAGCACCAAATACAATAATAACCTATTCCAACACATCAGTAACCCAGTGGCCAATCATTTTAATCTAGTATGACAGGAAAGATATTGAAATGGATAGAAAATTGGGTGGCTGGTAGGAGACAAAGAGTGGAAATAAAGTGATGGTTGACTGCCAGTGTATAGTAGTGTTCTGCACGGCTTGGTGTTGGGACCACTTCTTTTGACATTATATATCAATGATTTGGATGACGGACTTGATAGCTTTGTGGCCAAGTTTACAGGTACAAAGATACGTAGAGAGGAAGCAGGGATTCCACATAAGGATTTAGACAGGATGGGAGAACAGGCAAAGAAGTGGGAGATGGAATATTGAGCAGGGAACTGTATGGTCATTAACATTGGTAGAATGGAATTAAGGAATTACGACTATTATAGGGGCCATGGACAATTTCTGATTTGATGGAGATAAACGTGAAAGCACAGAGGAACATCTGGAGAAATTTCTGAAACGCTCATCCGCTGCTGTCGTTACTGTGTGGTTGGGAATCTTCTGGAGTGTAGGCCTCAAAATCCCCGGCCTTGCCTGCTTTTGGCGACCAAGAAAGAGGTCGAATCGCTCGGACAGAGATGGCGCTCAGTACTCTGTGTCGGACAGCTGATCAGAGCTCTAAGTTTTCGGATGACTCAGAGTCGGATTGTGGTCGGCATGGCAGGGAGAGGTTTTCTTCCCTCTCCTGTCTGCGTGAGATGTGGGATATTTGAGAAACTTTGAACTTTTTACTGTGCTCACGGACTTCTTCATCAAGCTATGGTATTGTGCACTGTTGTAACTATATGTATAATTATGTTGTTTTATCAGTTTTTTCAGTCTTGGTTTGTCCTGTGTTTTTGTGATAGCACACCGGAGGAAATAATGTATCATTTCTTAATGCATGCATTACTAAATGACAATAAAAGGGGACTACATGTCTTCATAATCTATTTTCTAAACAGGACGAAAATTCAAAAATTAAGACATGCAAGGGAACTTGGGAGTCCTTGCGCCAGATTCCCTGATTGTTAACTTGCAAGTCCAGTTACGAAAGACAAATATAATGTTAGTATTCCTTTACAGACTAGAATACAAGATCAAGGATGTAATGTTGAGGCTTTATAAAGCATTCATCAGACCACACTTGGAGTATAGTGAGCAGTATTGAGTCTAGTCCTGTGGCTCAGAAGGGCAGGTAACTGAAGAGGATGGCAACAGTAATAGTTGGAGGGACAGACAGGCAATTCTGTGGACACAAAAAAGAAACACAGATGGTAGTTTGCCTCCCAGGTGCCAGGGTCCATGATATTTCTGAATGCATCCACAATATCCTGAAAAGGGAGGGTGAGCAGCCAGAAGCTGTGGTACATATTAATACCAACAACATAGGTAGAAAAGGGGAGGAGGTCCTGAAAACAGAATATAGGGAGTTACAAAGGAAGCTGAGAAGCAACATCTCAAGGGTATTAATCTCGGGATTGCTGCCTGTACCACACATCACAGAGGACAGGAATAGAATGAGGAGGTAGAAAAATGCATGCCTGAAGATTTGGAGCAGGGGACAGGGATTCAGATATCCAGATAATTGGGATCTCTTCTGGGGCAGGTGTGACCTGCACAAAAGTGACAAGTCGCACTTGAATCCGAGGGGGACCAATATCCTTGCGGGCAGGTTTACTAGAGCTAATATAGCGGGGGATGGGAACCAGTATGATAGAACGGAGGACGAGCTAGCAGGTTTACAAGCAGATGAAGGGTGTAACATGAATGTAAGGAATGACAAGCCAGTAATTGGGTACAAATGTAGACAGTGCAAGGAGTTAAACTGTACTACCGGGGCAAAATTCAAAAGCGCGAAGAATGCAGGACTGAAGGTGCTGTATTTAAATGTGTGTAGTATTCTGAACAAGGAGAAGAAACTCATGCACTATTAGAGATTGGTCAGCTTGACATCGTGGGCCATGGCTAAAAAAAGGTCACAGTTGGGAGCTCAACATCAAATGATACACTTTGTATCAAAAGGGCAGACAGGAAGGCATAGGCAGTGGTGTGCTTCTGTTGGAAAGAGATGGAATTATATATTTAGAAAGCGGTGATATAGGGTCAGAGAATGTTGAATCTTTGTGGATCGAGTTAAGAAATTGCAAGGGTGGGAATCATATATAGGCCTCCAGACAGTAGCCAAGATGTGGGGTTGAGATTGCGAAGGCAGCTGGGAAAGGCATGTAATAAGATAATGTCACAATTGTAATGCGGGACTTCAATATGCAAGGGGATTGGGAAAATCGGGTTGGTGTTGGATCCCAAGACAGGGAATTTGTTGAATGCCTAAGAGATGGCTTTTTAGAGCAGCTTCTGCTTGAGCCTACTCAGGAAAAGGCTATCTTAGATTTGGTGTTATGTAACAACCCAGATCTTATTAGGGAGCTTAATGTAAAAGAACCTTTAGGAGACAATGATCATAATGTGTTTGAATTTATATTGCAAGTTGAGAGAATGAAGCACAAGTCACAGGTATCAGTATTGTATTGGAATAAAGGGGAATTACAGAAGCATGAGACAGGAACTTGCCCAGATGACTGGAGGAGGAGACTGGTGGGGATAACAGCAGAGCAGAGATGGCTGAGTTTCTGGGAATAGTTCACAAAATGCAGGATAGATCATGTCCCACAGAGGAAGAAGTTCTCAAATAGCAGGGGTCAGCAACCTTGGCTGACAAGGGGTGTTGAGGACTGTATAAAAGCTAAGGAAAGGGCATATAGGGTAGCAAAAGTGGGTGGGAAATTGGATGATTGGGAAGCCTTTAAAATCCAACAAAAGGAAACTAAAAAAGCTACAAGAAGGGAAAAGATGTAATATGAGGGCAAACTAGTCAATAATATAAAGCAGGATACCAAAGATTTTGTCATTTATATAAAGAATAAAAGGGAGGTGAGAGTTGATAATTGACCACTGGAAAATGATGCGTGTGAAGTAATAATGGTGGACAAAGAAATGGCAGATGAACTTAATGGATATTGTGTATGTCTTCACCTTTGGAGACACTAGCAGTATGCCAGAAGTCCATGAGTGTCAAGGAGTAGGGCTGAGTGCTATTGCTATTACAAAGGAAGAAGTGCGATGCAAATTCTAAGGTCATAAAGTGGCAAAGTCACCTGGACCAGATCGACTACATCCCAGAGTCCTGAGA
The DNA here is from genome assembly GCF_030028105.1 of Mobula birostris. Classification (NCBI taxonomy): domain Eukaryota; kingdom Metazoa; phylum Chordata; class Chondrichthyes; order Myliobatiformes; family Myliobatidae; genus Mobula; species Mobula birostris. The sequence goes on from NC_092372.1 coordinate 109,825,550, forward strand.
GAAGTTGCTGAAGAGATAACAGATTCATTGGTTATGATCTTTCAAGAATCACTTGATCCTGGCATGGTCCTGGAGGTCTGGAAGATTGCAAATGTCACTCCACTCTTTAATAAGAGAGGAAGGCAAAAGAAAGGAAATTATAGGCCAGTTAGCCTAACCTCAGTGGTCGGGAAAATGTTGGGAGTCTATTATTAAGGATGATTTTTCGGGGTGCTTGGAAACTAATGAAAAACTAAGTCAAAGTCAGCATGGTTTCTGTAAAGAGAAATCATGCTTGACAAATCTGTTAGAGTTCAAGGAAGTAACAAGCAGGGTGGACGAAGGATGGGCAGTAGATGTCATTTACTTGGATTTTCAGAAGGCATTTCATAAGGGGCCACACACGAGGCTGCTTAACAAGGTTTATGCAGGGAGATCTCATTGAATGTTGAAAGGACTGAAAAGGGTGGATGTGGAGAGGATGTTTCCTATGGTGGGATATCCAGAACTAGAGAGCACAGCCTCAAAATAGAGGGACGACATATTAGAATGGAAGTAAGGAGGAATTTATTTAGCCAGAAAGTGGTGAACTTGTGGAATGCTCTGCCACAGACTGTGGTGCAGGCCAAGTCCGTTGGTATATTTAAGACGTTGATAATTGGCCGGAGGAGAAGATGGCGGCGCGATACAGCGCGAACAGCTCTCCAGTGAAATGATATCGTATTTGTAAGTAGGATGCCGTGCACAATTCTGATTTGATGGAGACAAACGTGAGAAGGCACAGATGAACATCTGGAGAAATTCCTGAACTGCCCGGTTCGCTGCCGCTGTTACTGTGCAATTGAGAATCTCCGGAGGGAAAGCCCCAAAATCCTCAGCTTTGCCTGCTGCTGGCGACCGAGGCTGGGTTCGAAGTGTTCGGCAGAGATGGTGCTCGGTACTCGGTGTCGGAGGGCTGATCGGAGCTCGAAGTTTTCGGACACTCAGAGTCGGACTGTGGTCGGGCATGGCAGGGAGAGTTTTCTTCCTTCTCCTGTCTGCGTGAGATGTGGGACTTTCGAGAGACTTTGAACTTTTTTTACTGTGCCCATGGCCTGTTCTTCATCAAGTTATGGTACTGTTGCATTGTGGTAACTATATGTTATAATTATGTGGTTTTTGTTAGTTTTCAAATCTTGGTCTGTCCTGTGTTTCTGTGATATCACACGGGAGGAATATTGTATCATTTCATAATGCATGCATTACTAAATGACAATAATCCTCATAATCTAATCTAATAATTTCCTGATAGTCAGGGATTCAAAAGATATGATGAGAAGGCAGGTAATGGGGTTGAGTGGGATTCGGGATCAGCCAAGATGAAATGGTAGAGCAGCCTTGATGAGCTGAACGGTCTAATTCTGCTCCTATGTCTTATGGTCTCGTGGTCAGTTTTGGGGAACTTATCAAAATCAGATTTAATATCACTGACAGATCACTTCCAAAAAGATGGCAGTGTGTTCAGATGCAGCGGTCTCTTGGGGGCCAAAAGTGTTCTTTTATTTGTTAAAAGTGTTTTTTTTTTTTTACGATCACAAGACAATGCCCGATTCCAAGAATTTCGGGTACTGCAGATCTACCTCATCAGTGAGCTGCTTGTTGATCAGAGTAGTTGGACTAGGTGTCGGCATAGACGACCGAGGTGTATACAGTGTTGCTGCCTGCATTGAAGTCATCAAAGTTAATGTGTGAAGACAGTGTGCAGTGATTGTCTTGGGCGTTACTCTTGCGATTACAAGATGCTGTTGGACATCGATAATACATGATGCCACAGGCCTGTTTCCCTTGTTTGGTGGGGCAACAGGCGGCAGGGTAGCTGAATAGTCTCTGCTGTAATGAGGACAATGCCTCAAGCCATGGACTTGCCTGCTCTTGCAGTCCAGGTGAGGAGACACTGGAGGCAGTGCAGCGTTCCATCTGTGCTCAGTTGGGGGCTGGTCTCTCCTGTCGGTGCTGCCCTTCAGTGTTCGATTGGCGAGATGAGAGGCTGGATTTCAGTGGCTGTGCACTGCCAGGAACTATACCATCAATTTGTAGGACATGTCGCTCAGGGTCTTGGGCTAAATATGTGTGTATTTTTGCTCGCTATTTTGAATGTGGTGTGTCTGTTTTGCACCTTGGCCCCAGAGGAACTCAATTTCACTCAGCTGTATTCATGTATGGTTGAATGATAATTAAACTTGAACTTGATTTGATTTTTATTTGGTATAGTGTGAAATTTTTTGTTGTACATCAGCAATGTGCAACATACTTTGTAATGTATTATGTATTACATTGCAATACTTATAATCAAATTACAATAAGAAATATATATATATTAAATAAGTTGTGCAAAAAGAAGGTTCACTGTCCATTTAGAAATCTAATGGTGGAGGGGAAGGAGTTGCCTCAGAAACGTTCAGTGTTTGTCTTCAGACTGCTGTACCTCCTCCTCGCTCTTTTCACTATGCATGTCCTACCCTGGTTTGGCCTCCCAAACCGCTCCAAAAGAGACATTAAACAGTCTGCATTAAGTTCCATCCGCCTTTTTTAAACCCATTTTCCCAACTAGTCCAAATCATCTTGTAAGCTTTGGGAGCCTTCCTCATTGTCCACTGCACCCCCACCCCCACCCCCAATTTGCTGTCTTGTTCACCATATTTTCATCTATAGATAAGTAACAGACCTAGCACCACACCACTAGTCACAGGCCTCCAGTCTGAGAAACAACTATCTACTATCACTCTGTTAATCTTTTCATCCCAAAATCATTCTCGTGAACCTCCTCTGGACCCTCTGCAATGCCAGTACATCTTAAATAAGGGGCCCAAAACACTCAAAGTACTCCAAGTGTGGTCTGACCAATGTCTTACAAAGTCTCAGCGTCACATCCTTACTCTTATATTCTAGTCCTCTCAAAATGAATGCTAACATTGCATTTGCCAACCTTACCAACGATTCATCCAGCAAGTTAACCTTTAAGGAATCTTGCACAAGGACTCCCAAGTCCCTTTGCACCTCAGATTTTTTAATTTTCTCTGCATTTAAAAAAAATAGACCATACTTTTATTCCTTCTAATGAAGTGGATGACCAAAACATTCCTGCACTATATTCCATCCGCCACTTCTTTGCCCATTCTCCCAAAATGTCCAAGTCCTTCCGCAACACTCTGCTTCCACAACACTACCTGCCCCATCACTTATCTTTGTATTGTCTGTAACCTTTACCACAATGCTATCAACTCTATCATCCAAATCATTGACATATCATGCGAGAAAAAGCTGTCTGAATATCAACCCCTGCAGAACAGTATTTGTCACCAGAGTAGTTCTGATTCTTTGCCTCCTGCCATGCTTGTATCTTTCCTGTAATACAATGGGCTCTTATCTTCTGAAGCAACCTCATATGCAGCACCTTCTGAAAATCCAAGTAAACAACATCCACTGATTCTCCTTTGTCTATCCTGTCTGTTATTTCCTCAAGGAATTCCAACAAATTTGTCAGGCATGTTTTCCCCTTAAGGAAACCATGCTGACTTCACCTTACTTTACCATGCCACTCCAAGTACTCCAAAACCTCATCCTTAATAATGGACTTCAACATCTTCCCAATCACTGAAATTATGTTAAGGCCATAAGACATAGGAGCAGAATTAAGCCATTTGGCCCATCGAGTCTGCTCCACTATTCAACCATGGCTGATCCTTTCTTCCTCTCCTCAGCCCCACTACCCGTTTTTGTCCTGTAACCTTTGATGCCACGACCAATCAAGAACCTATCAAACTCTGCCTTAAATATAGCCAATGACCTGGCTTCCACAGCTGCTTGTGGTAATAAATTGCACAAATTCACCACCCTCTTGCAAAAGAAATTTCCCCACATCTCTGTCCTAAATGGATGCCCCTCTATCCTGAGGTCTTGCCCTAGACTCCCCTACCATGGGAAATATCCTCACCACATCTACTGTGTGATGAGGATATTTGCCTTTCAACATTCAAAAGGTTTAAATCCGCCCCCCCCCCCACTTGTCCTTCCAAATTCGAGTACAGACCCAGAGTTATCGAATGTTCCTCATATGATAACCCTTTCATTCCCAGAATAATCTTTGAGAACCTCCTCTGAACCCACTCCAATGCCAGCACATTTTTTCTCCGATGAGGAGCCCAAAACTGACTCACCAGGCAAGATTTTCCCCTAAGGAAACCATGCTATCCTGTCCTGCGTCTCCAAGTAATCCATAACCTCATTCTTAACAATTGACTCTAACATCTTATGTACCCTTAGGTCTTTCAGCTTTTTGAGCACCTTCTCCCTTGTAACTGCACTCACTTGTTTTCCCTCACACCTTTCAACATCTTGCACACTGCTAATGTTTTCACAGTGAACACTGATGCAAAATACTCATTTAGTTCATCAGCTATCTCCTTGGCCCCCGTTATTATTTCACCAGTCTCATTTTCTAGTGGTCCTCGATCCACTTTCATCTCTTTTTTTTTGCATACTTGGAAAAAACTTTTGCTACCCACTTTGATATTGTTTGCTAGCTTGATTTCATATTTCATCTTTTGGAAACCATAGAAAGGTGCAGAGGAAATTTACAAGGATATTGCCTGGATTGGGGAGCATGCCTTATGAGAACAGGTTGAATGAACTCAGCCTTTTCTCCTTGGAGCGATGGAGGATGAGAGGTGACCTGATAGAGGTGTACAAGATGATGAGAGGCATTGGACAGTCAGAGGCTTTTTCCCAGGGCTGAAATGGTTAGCACAAGACGACATAGTTTTAAGGTGCTTGGAAGTAGGTACAAAGGTGATGTCAGTTGTTTGTTTGTTTGTTTGTTTGTTTTTTACACAGAGAGTAGTGAGTATGTGGAATAGGCTGCCAGTGGCAGTGGTGGAAGCGGAAACGATAGGGTCTTTTAAGAGGCTCCTGGATAGGTACATGTGGCTTAGAAAAAGAGGGCTATGGGTAACCCTAGGTAATTTCTACGGTAAGGACATGTTTAGCACAGCTTTGTGGGCCAAAAGGCCTGTATTGTGCTGCAAATTTTCTATGTTTCTATGTTTTCCCTCCTAATGGTTCTTTTAGTTGCTCTCTGTAGATTTTTAAAAGCTTCCCAATCCTCTGTTTTCTTACTAATTTTAGCTTTGTTGTAAACCCCCTCTTTTGCTTTTAAATTAGCTTTGACTTCCCTTATCAGCCACTGTTGTACTATTTTGCCATTTGAGCATTTCTTTGTTTTCCAAATACATCTATCCCGCATCTTCATTTTTCCCAGAAACGCACACCATTGCTGTTCTGCTGTCATCCCTGCCAGCATTTGCTTCTAATAATTGGCCTATAATTTGCTTTCTTCCACATCCTTCCATTTTTAAAGAGTGGAGTGGCATCTACAATTTTCTAGCCTTCCAGAACCATTCCAGAATCCAATGATTCTTGAAAGATCATTACTAATACTGCCACAATCTCTTCAGCTACCTATTTTAGAACCCGGGGGTCTAGTACCCCGGGTTCATCGACTATCAGACTTTTCATCTTCCCAAGCACCTTTTCCTCAGTATTAACAAGAACACTCACTCCTGCCTCCTGACACTCTTGAATATTTGGTATACTGCTAGTGGGTTCCACAGTAAAGACTAGCGCAAAATTCTAAAGTTCATTTGCCATTTCTTTGTCTCCCATTACTAATTCTGCAGCGTCATTTTCCAGCAGTCCGATATCCACTCTCTCCTTTTTTTACTCTTTATAAATCTGAAAAAAAACTTCTGGTTTTTATATTATAATATATTCCTTTATATTGTTGGCTAGCTTATCTTCATATCTGATCTTTTCTCTCCTTATGGCATTTTTAGTTGTCGCCTGTTGGTTTTTAAAAGCTTCCTGATACTCATCTTCCCACTAATTTTTGCTCTCCCCCATTGCCCTTATTACATACCTTTTCTATTTCCCGGTGAAATTTATATCCTACATCATGGCTACTGTTCAGGGGCCTGTATACAACTCCCATCAGGTATATAACCCATATTTAAGGATTGTATCATAGCTCAAGAGCACTTTTAAAGCTAAGTGGGTCTTGACAAATCAATAACTACATGAAGTTCTGCATCTTTACATGCTATTCAGTACAATATTGACAGAACAGATTCAACAAGGTTTCATAGAAACATAGAAAATAGGTGCAGGAGTAGGCCATTCGGCCCTTCGAGCCTGCACCGCCATTTATTATGATCATGGCTGATCATCCAACTCAGAACACCGCCCCAGCCTTCCCTCCATACCCCCTGACCCCCGCAGCCACAAGGGCCATATCTAACTCCCTCTTAAATATAGCCAATGAACTGGCCTCAACTGCTTCCTGTGGCAGAGAATTCCACAGATTCACCACTCTCTGTGTGAAGAAGTTTTTCCTAATCTCGGTCCTAAAAGGCTTCCCCTCTATCCTCAAACTGTGACCCCTCATTCTGGACTTCCCCAACATCGGGAACAATCTTCCTGCATCTAGCCTGTCCAATCCCTTTAGGATCTTATACGTTTCAATCAGATCCCCCCTCAATCTTCTAAATTCCAACGAGTACAAGCCTAGTTCATCCAGTCTTTCTTCATATGAAAGTCCTGCCGTCCCAGGAATCAATCTGGTGAACCTTCTTTGTACTCCCTCTATGGCAAGGATGTCTTTCCTCAGATTAGGGGACCAAAACTGCACACAATACTCCAGGTGTGGTTTCACCAAGGCCTTGTACAACTGCAGTAGTACCTCCCTGCTCCTGTACTCGAATCCTCTTGCTATAAATGCCAGCATACCATTCGCCTTTTTCACCGCCTGCTGTACCTGCATGCCCACTTTCAATGACTGGTGTATAATGACACCCAGGTCTCGTTGCACCTCCCCTTTTCCTAATCGGCCACCATTCAGATAATAATCTGTTTTCCTATTTTTGCCATCAAAGTGGATAACTTCACATTTATCCACATTAAATTGCATCTGCCATGAAGTTGCCCACTCACCCAACCTATCCAAGTCACCCTGCATCCTCTTAGCATCCTCCTCACAGCTAACACTGCCGCCCAGCTTCGTGTCATCCGCAAACTTGGAGATGCTGCATTTAATTCCCTCATCCAAGTCATTAATATATATTGTAAACAACTGGGGTCCCAGCACTGAGCCTTGTGGTACCCCACTAGTCACTGCCTGCCATTCTGAAAAGGTCCCGTTTATTCCCACTCTTTGCTTCCTGTCTGCTAACCAATTCTCTATCCATATCAATACCTTACCCCCAGTACCGTGTGCTTTAAGTTTGCACACTAATCTCCTGTGTCGGACCTTGTCAAAAGCCTTTTGAAAATCCAAATATACCACATCCACTGGTTCTCCCCTATCCACTCTACTAGTTACATCCTCAAAACATTCTATGAGATTCGTCAGACATGATTTTCCTTTCACAAATCCATGCTGACTTTGTCCGATCATTTCACCGCTTTCCAAATGTGCTGTTATCACACTTTGATAACTGACTCCAGCAGTTTCTCCACCACCGACGTTAGGCTAACCGGTCTATAATTCCCCGGTTTCTCTCTCCCTCCTTTTTTAAAAAGTGGGGTTACATTAGCCACCCTCCAATCCTCAGGAACTAGTCCAGAATCTAACGAGTTTTGAAAAATTATCACTAATGCATCCACTATTTCTTGGGCTACTTCCTTAAGCACTCTGGGATGCAGACCATCTGGCCCTGGGGATTTATCTGCCTCTAATCCCTTCAATTTACCTAACACCACTTCCCTACTAACATGTATTTCGCTCAGTTCCTCCATCTCACTGGACCCTCTGTCCCCTACTATTTCTGGAAGATTATTTATGTCCTCCTTAGTGAAGACAGAACCAAAGTAATTATTCAATTGGTCTGCCATGTCCTTGCTCCCCATAACCAATTCACCTGTTTCTGTCTGCAGGGGACCTACATTTGTCTTTACCAGTCTTTTCCTTTTTACATATCTATAAAAGCTTTTACAGTCCGTTTTTATGTTCCCTGCCAGTTTTCTCTCATAATCTTTTTTCCCCTTCCTAATTAAGCCCTTTGTCCTCCTCTGCTGAACTCTGAATTTCTCCCAGTCCTCAGGTGAGCCACTTTTTCTGGCTAATTTGCATGCTTCTTCTCTGGAATTGATACTATCCCTAATTTCTCTTGTCAGCCACAGGTGCACTATCTTCCTTGATTTATTCTTTTGCCAAACTGGGATGAACAATTGTAGTTCATCCATGCAATCTTTAAATGCTTGCCATTGCATATCCACCGTCAATCCTTTAAGTGTCATTTGCCAGTCTATCTAATTCACGTCTCATACCTTCAAAGTTACCCTTCTTTAAGTTCAGAACCTTTGTTTCTGAATTAACTATGTCACTCTCCATCTTAATGAAGAATTCCACCATATTATGGTCACTCTTACCCAAGGGGCCTCTCATGACAAGATTGCTAATTAACCCTTCCTCATTGCTCAAAACCCAGTCTAGAATAGCCTGCTCTCTAGTTGGTTCCTCGACATGTTGGTTCAAAAAACCATCCCGCATACATTCCAAGAAATCCTCTTCCTCAGCACCTTTACCAATTTGGTTCACCCAATCTACATGTAGATTGAAGTCACCCAGTATAACTGCTGTTCCTTTATTGCACACATTTCTAATTTCCTGTTTAATACCATCTCCGACCTCACTACTACTGTTAGGTGGCCTGTACACAACTCCCACCAGCGTTTTCTGCCCCTTAGTGTTATGCAGCTCTACCCATATCGATTCCATATCTTCCCGGCTTATGTCCTTCCTTTCTATTGCGTTAATCTCATCTTTAACCAGCAACCAGCAACACCACCCCACCTCCTTTTCTTTCATGTCTATCCCTCCTGAATATCCCTGAACGTTGAGCTCCTATCCTTGGTCACCCTGGAGCCATGTCTCTGTGATCCCAACTATATCATAATCATTAATAACAATCTGCACTTTCAATTCATCCACCTTGTTACGAATGCTCCTTGCATTGACACACAAAGCCCTCAGGCACTCTTTTACAACTCTCTTAGCCCTTATACAATTATGTTGAAAAGTGGCCCTTTTTGATGCTTGCTCTGGATTTGTCGGCCTGCCACTTTTACTTTTCTCCTTACTACTTTTTGCTTCTACCCTCACTTTACACCCCTCTGTCTCTCTGCACTGGTTCCCATCCCCCTGTTGTGAACTAACCTCCTCTCGCCTAGCCTCTTTAATTTGATTCCCACCCCCCAATCATTCTAGTTTAAAGTCACCTCAGTAGCCCTCGCTAATCTCCTTCATAACGACTGGAAAAAAAGATGAGAAGTCAGTAAGAAAGTGGGGGATGGGAGGAAGAAGTACAAATTGGTAGGCGATAAACTGGGAGAGGGAGGAATGAAGTAGAGAGCTGGGAAGTTGATTGGTGAAAAAGATAAAGGGCTGAAGAATCTGATAGGAGAGGGTAGAAGAGCATGAAAGACAGGGAAGGGGGAGGAGCACCAGAAGGAGGTGATGGGCAGGTAAGGAGATATGTTGAGAGAGGGAATGGGAATGGTGAAGGGGGTGGCACATTTCTAGAAGTTTGAGAAACTGATGTTCATGCCATCAGTTTGGAGGCTACCCGATGGAATACAAGACGTTACTCCTCCAACCTAAGTGTGGCCTCATCGCCGCAGTGGAGGTGGCCACAGACTGACATGTCGAAATGGGAGCGGAAAGTAGAAATGAAATGGGTGGCCACCAGGAGGTCCCGTTTATTCTGGCGAATGGAGCGTAGGTGCTTGGCAAAACAGTCTCCCATTCTACACTGGGTCGCACCGATATACAGAACGCCACACCGTAGCACCGAGATACAGTAGGTGACCCCAAAAGACTCAACTGGAAGAAATATTTGGTAGTAAGGGAGGTGTGGCACTTGTTCCACTTACAAGGATAAGTACCAGGAGGGAGGTCAGTGGCTAGGGATTAATGGAGAAAGGAGTCACGAAGGGAATGAACCCTGAAGAAAGCGGGAAGGGTGGGCGTAAGGAAAGATGAGCTTGGTGATGGTATCCCATTGGAGATGGCAGAAGCTGCAGAGAATTATGAGCTGGACGCAGAGGTTAGTGGGGTAGTAGGTGGGGATGAGGTGAGGCAGATATGCACGAAATGGAGGAGATGCTGTTAGTAACAAGCAGAAACAATGGTTACTTAATTGTTTTGATGCCAAATCATCCAACATAATAAGCAGGCAACTGGAACTAGTGCAGGTAGGCAATTTGGTTACCATCCAAAGGGCCTGTTTCTTTGCTGTTTGACTTATGTTTTAGAGTAGAGGATTAATGCTAAAGCTTCCAAACAAGTAATCCAGAGGTGAGAACTAAATCTAGTGAGTTCAAATTGCACCATAAAGCAAGGAAATTAAAAATGCTGTCAAAATAAAAATACTGAAAATGGAAAGCAACACACACAAATTGCTGGAGGAGCTCAGCAGATCAGGCAGCATCTATGGAAAAAAAAAAGATAGTCGACATTTTGGGGTGAGACCCTTCTTCAGGAGGGGGAAGATGCCAGAATAAAAAGATGGGGAAGGGGTAGGAGGACAGTTGGAAGCTGACAGGTGAAGCCAGGTGATAGGTGGTGAGAAAGGTCGAGGGCTGGAGAAGAAATAATCTGTTAGGAGAGGAGAGTGGCCATAGGGAAAAGGGAAGGAGGGGGACCCAGGTGGAAGTAATAGGCAGGTGAGATGTGGTAAAAGGTCAGAGAGGGGAATAGAGGGTGGGGGGGGGGGGGAAGAGGGTAAATTTGTTCACCAGATTGTGAAATCAATATTCATGCCATCAGGTTGGAGGCTACGCAGATGGATTGCAAGGTCACGAACACCAGAAATCTGCAGATGCTGGAAATCCAAAGCAACACTCACAAAATGTTGGAGGACCTCAGCAAGCCAATCAGCATCTATAGAAAAGAGTAAACAGTCAATGTTTTGGGCCAAGACCCTTCATCAGGACCAGAAAACAAAGTGTTGCTCCTCCACCCCGAGGATGGCACAAGATGAGACCACGGACTGACATGTCAGAACAGGAATGAGAATTAAATTGTTTAGCCACCGGGAAGTCCTGCTTATGGCAGATGGAGAGAAGGCGTTTGACAAAGCAGTTCCCCAAATTACAACAGGTCTCACCAATGTAGAACCGACCAGATCCAAAGCACCAAACGCAACAGACTATTTCAGCAGATTCGCAAGTGAAGTGCTGCCTCACTTGGAAGGACTGCCTGGGGCCCTGAATGGAGGTGAGGAAGGAGGTGCATGGGCAGGCAAAGTAATTAGGCCACTTGGTGGGATAAATGCCCAGAGGATGAATGGACAAGGAACTCATGGAGGGGGCAATCCCTGCAGAAAGCAGCGGGGCAGGGTGGGGGGGAGGTAGTGGTAGGATCCCTTTGGAGATGGCAGAAGTTGCAGAGGATAATGTGTTGCATGCAGAGGCTGATGGGGTGGTGGACAAGGACGAGGGACTCTATCGCTATTAAGATGGCGGAAAAATGGTGTGAGCGTGAATGTATGGGAAATGTAGGAGATGCGAGTGAGGGTAGCATCAATAGTAGAGGGAGGGAAAACCCATTCTTTAAAGGAGCATTTCTGATGTCCTTAAACCGAAAGCTGCATCCTGGGAACAGATACAACAGAGAAGAGACTGAGAAAAGTGAATAGCAATTTTACAGAAGATAGGGTGGGAAAAGGTATAGTCAAGATAACTGTAAGAATCAGTACGTTTATAAAAGATGTTGGCTGTTTTGTCTCCAGAGATGGAAAAAGGGAGGGAGATGTCAGAGATGGACCAAGTGAAAGATCATCACATAACCAGTGAAGAAAATCAGTCCTCATTTCTCTTTGGCCCATGTCTGAAAGAAGGGATATGTTTGATTGCTAACTGCTTCTGAAGAAGCTTGTCATGTCTTTCAGTTACACCATAAACATGCCAAAATGTCAAAACGTACCAGATTTAAGATATGGCGAAATCATTCTCCACCCAACTGACCTTGCAAAATCCTCTTCACAAACACCAAAGGGCGGGGAGCTGAACGCAAAGACAACCCCAAGAGTCCTCAATGCTCATGGTATACATCATAAAATTCCATGCTATCAAATTAGAAACAATTAAGGAAACCTAATGAACAGCTCCTGACATTCCTCCCACCCCCAACTGATGAATCAGAACTTTGCCTTAGTAAAGGAGGTTCAAACTAGCAAACATAATAATGGCACATAATGCAATCTAGTTTGATGACTTTGATACACCAAGAATGTTACTGTAGCATCATCACTAACTGGTCATGTTCTTAAGACTGATAAAGCAAACACAATGAGGGGTACACCTACTCGATGTAGTCAACTCTTTCTTGTCTGTAACAACATTTATCTATAACAACAATAGAAATAACCACAATACAGACAAAAGCATGTCCTCAAAGACAGCATTGTGTTGCGTAGTGCTATTATGATGCTAAATTGGATATATAGCCATCTCAATATTGGACATTTATGAGCCATAAGCAACAATTTTGTATTATGTAATCTCATAGTTCTGTATATTCTTCACTTAACCAAAATGTTTGAGCATGCAGAAGAGCACAACATGCATGCTTGTACCTAAAACTGACATACTGACTTGCTAAACTTGTATGTCAATGTACTTGACTGAAGCTAAGCAATGCCAACACAGGACTAAAGATCAGTTCTTCCACATTCTATCATGAATAGTGAGGACAATTGTGTTGACAGGAAGCAGTTCCAAGAACAACCCCATCCTCAAAGATCGTCTTCAGCATCTGATACCATCAGCCAGAAGTGCTGATGACCCATTCATTACAACAGGCGGTTTTTCTTCCAATGCAGTTCTCTTCAGATGCTACCGAACAATGTCCTAGTATAATGCAGGAGATTTGTAGTCTAGAATTAACTGCATTTTCAGAAACAGAATTAATACCACCGGCATATGTCTTGAAATTTGTTAACTTTACAGCAGCAGTACAATGAAATACATGATAAATATAGTGAAAAAACTCAAATTACATTAAGTCAGTCAAATTGGCTATACATTGATTACCACATAACTGTGCCTAGTGATATTTATTAAGAGGACAAATATATCCAGCTAATTATGTTCTGTTGAGGATCTTTGACCAACCAAAAGTCAGAAACTTAGCTTAGCTGGTCTATTACTTAATACACAAGAAGGCTTGAATTGGTAAATAAGATACATAATTGAAAAAGAATCAGGGATGATTGCATGAATGGATTGATGTTGGGCAATCAGTCTTAAGGTGAAGAGACTTAATGTGCACTTAAATCATGAAGAATTGCAAAGAAGGTGTTATTGTGGACACTTTTCACCTTGCAAAATGCCTTTCCCAGAAGCTCCCTTCTGGAAAGAATCATAATCAGGTTTATTATCACCGGCATGTGACAGCAAATTTGTTAACTTAGCAGCAGCAGTTCAATGCAATAGATAATCTAGCAGAGAGAAAAAAATAAAATAAAAATATAATAAATAAACAAATCAATTACAGTATATGGATATTGAATATTTTTTAAACGTGCAGAAACAAATACTGTATATTAAAAAAGTGAACACAGGGCTAACAAAAACAAAAAAATCATGCCATCTTAAAACTTTCATCAGTTATTAATCAATCAATTTGGTTATCTCCCCACTCCCTCTATTACCTCAGTCACTATAAATACTTTAAACCACTCTTTATAATGCTATTTACATTCTATATACATGCCTGATATTTATTTATGCTCATTTTATTCCATATCCATACTTTAACTTCTAAAATACATTTACATAATTCTTTCTTGTTATACAATTGTTCAATACTATTGATTTTGTTGCAAGTTGCACCAACACACCACAGCTAATTCCTAATACATGTAAGTGTATATGGCAAAGTTGATTCTTGATCCTTTAAATACAGAAACTGCTGGCAGAACGTTCAAGACAATTGGCAAAATAACCAGACGCTATAGGGATAAATAAAACTGGAAGCAAGGACTTTGAATACACAGCCTGGAGTAAGATTAACAACTAATGCTCAAACCTCTGTGTAGACTATGTAGGACTTTTGCTAACTGTGGATCAAAGCCACATCTATAACTGACTTCCTATCTCTCTCTGTAATTGGGAAATTGTGAAAGAAAATCTGTCAGCCATCCTGCAAATGCCAACAGAAAGTATTGACGAAGGAAAACGTTTGAATGAAATTCCTCCAGAACTGAATAAATGGAAACTGAATTACAAAAAAACTAAATTCTACCACAAAAATCACTATCTTAAGTACACATCAAACCAGAAAAAAAAACAGATGTACATTCACAAAGTCAACACAAACTTTTTCAAAAAAAGCAAGGAATATGTACATTACAAGCTAATTTCGTGATAATACTATATGCCGGGTGGAACTGGCATGTAACTTATAGCTGAGCATTAAAACGATACATTATTGGCTTCATTAACGTCAGTGCAACATTTCCAACGTATACCAGCATCAAAACAGCAACGCGATCAAGAACCGGACCAGCAGTCGAATTCTCACTGCACTATATAATTGTAAAAGCAGTCTTTAAAAGAGGATGTGCAACTGAACTTCATCGGCTACCCAGCTGTCATTCTAATAAGTTCATTCAGCGTGAAGGGCATAATTAAAACGTTATTTAGTACTCCAAAGTTTTTACCATTTGCTGATTCCAAACTTCGCAGTTGCTGCAAAACGGGTGTGCTGATCGCGAAAGAACAACATAATGCCAGCAATGGGGATCTGCTAGTTTAAGCATCTAGCTCTGTCGCATAACTAGCACAGCTCGAAACATGCTACATCCATGTATTAGTTATGCACTCTTCTCGCAGTCAAGTTTTTGCATGGGTAATGAAGCGGATGCATTTGAACTCTAAAGCTACTTTGGGAATAGGGTAGCGCCATTACTGAGGGGTCTCTCCTTCCCAATCCAGACCCCGTGCAGAATGAAGCGGATGCATTGAGACTCTAAAGCTACCTTGTACCTGGGTAAGGAGTCACGCCCTCACTGAGGGGTCTCTCCCTCCCCATCCAAACATCGAGCAGGTGCAGCAACATGGCGCCAGAGCAGTTCGCCACCTGTTATAAGCAAGGAGCAACTCCTGTTCACCACCTACCAGTCCACAGCTACTGGGGGGAGCAGACCTCTCGCCGGATACGGGCCCGGGCGGCAGTGCAGTTGCTACAGGTGTCAGGAGTGCCGGTTTGCATTATAAACCCCGATCGGACTGACCGGCTCCTCTCGGACCGAGAAATGCCCCGCCAGGGCAAGGGTACAGCAAGCAGGCGCTTCCCGTCCCGACGATGACGGCCGGACTCGAGTCCAGCACGGGCCCCGGCAGCGCACTTACCGGCTGTCCACTCGCGCTCCCACTCTCCGCTGATTTTTCCGCCCCGCCGCCTCGTCCTGTCAGAGCTCGCGCTCTCTCACTCCGCCCCTCCCTTTCTGACGTCGGCAGTCGCGTGCTGAGGGACGGAGGGTCCGTCTGTGCCGTCGTGTGGGGCAGGAGGGAGGGGAAGAAGAGGCGAGAGTAGTTATCAGACCGCGGAAAGTTTCTCTGGAAAGGTAGTATTGGGAGACAGAGAACTTGTTTTGCCATCAGTCTTCACTGGAAGATAGCAGTCGCAATGCCAGAAATTCGAGACAGAAGTGAGCGTCTTTGCTATACTGAGGAAAATCTAATCTAATTTAAAAGGTGTGCTTAGGAAGATGAAAGGTCTGAAGGTAGATAGACCTGGGCCAGATGGACGACACCGTAGGGCTCTGAAAGAGGTAGTCATAGTCATACTTTATTGATCCCGGGGGAAATTGGTTTTCGTTACAGTTGCACCACAAATAATTAAATAGTAATAAAATCGTAAATAGTTAAATAGTAATATGTAAATTATGCCAGGAAATAAGTCCAGGACCAGCCTATTGGCTCAGGGTGTCCGACCCTCCAAGGGAGGAGTTGCAAAGTTTGATGGCCACAGGCAGGAATGACCTCCTATGACGCTCTGTGTTGCATCTCGGTGGAATGAGTCTCTGGCTGAATGTACTCCTGTGCCCACCCAGTACATTATGTAGTGGATGGGAGACATTGTCCAAGATGGCATGCAACTTGGACAGCATCCTCTTTTCAGACACCACCGTCAGAGAGTCCAGTTCCATCCCCACAACATTACTGGCCTTACGAATGAGTTTGTTGATTCTGTTGGTGTCTGCTACCCTCAGCCTGCTGCCCCTGCACACAACAGCGATCATGATCGCACTGGCCACCACAGACTCGTAGAACATCCTCAGCATCGTCCGGCAGATGTTAAAGAACCTAAGTCTCCTCAGGAATTACAGACAGCTCTGACCCTTCTTGTAGACAGCCTCAGTGTTCTTTGACCAGTCTAGTAGCTGAAGAGATTGCAGAAACATTAGTAAAGTTCTTACCAAAAAAAATTACTAAATTCTGGAATGGAGGTCTGGAAAATTGTAAGTGTCACTTGACTCTTTAAAAAGGGCAGGAGAGAAGAAAGAGGAAATTATAGACCAGTTAGCCTGATATCAGTGGTTGACAAGATACTGGAATCCGTTTTGGGATACTCGGAGGCACATGACAATTAAGCCAAAGCCAGTATAGTTGCCAGAAGGGGAAATGTTGCCTGACAGATCTGTTTGAGTTCTTAGAGCCATAGAAAAGTACAGCACAGAAATTGGGCCCATCTAGTCCATGCCGAACCATTTAAACTGCCTACTCCCATTGACCTCAACCTGGACCATAGCCCTCCATAATCTCTGAATGAAGAAGTTTCCCTCATGGTCATACTTTATTGATCCTGAGGGAAATTGTTTTTTTTTACAGCTGCACTCTAACCCTAACCCTCAGCTTCACCTTTCATCCGGAACCCTGACCTCTAATTGAAGTCCCACCCAACCTCAGTAGAAAACCTGCTTGCACTTACCCTATCTAGATCCTTCATAATTTTGTATACCTCTATCAAATCTCCTCTCAATCTTCTACATCCCAAGGAATAAAGTTCTAACCAATTATTCCTTATAACTCAGTTAGATGCAGAGAGAAGTACAGCACAGAAACTGGCCTTTCAGCCCATCTAGTCCATGCTGAAACTATTTAGACTGCATACCCCATCAATATGCACTGGGACCACGGCTCTCTATACTCCTACTATCCATGTACCTATCTGAACTTCTCTTAAACGTTGAAATCGAGCTCAGATGCACCACATGCTGGGAGCTCATTCCACCCCCTGAGGAAGTTTCCTCTTGTGTTCCCCATAAACTTCTCATCTTTCACCTTTAAAACATGACCACTGGTTGTAGTCCCAGCCAACGTCAGTGACAAAAGTCTGCTTGCATTTACCCCATCTATACCCCTCATAATTGTGCATACCTCTATCAAATCTCCTCTCAATCTTCTACATTCTAAAGAATAGTCACAATCTATCCAATCTTTCCTTACAACCCAGGTCTTTCAGACCCAGCAGCATCCTTGTAGATGTACTCTTTCAATCTTACATTTTTCTTGTAAGTCGGTGACCAAAAATGCAGACAATATTCCAAATTTGGCCTCACCAATATCTTATACAACTTCAACATTGCATCCCATCTTCTGTACTCAATGCTTGGCCTTATGAAGGCCAATGTGCCAAAAGCTTTCTTTACAACCCTATCTACCCATGATGCCACTTTCAATGAATTATGGACCTGTATTCTTAGATCCCTTTGTTCTTCCACACTCCTCAGTGCCCTACCATTCACTGTGTAAGACCTACCCTGGTTGGTCCTACCGAAATGCAACACCTTACACTTGTCTGCATTAATTCCATCTGCCATTTTCAGCCCATTTTTCCAGCTGTTCCAGATCCTTTTGCAAGCCATGATAGTCTTCCTTGCTGTCCACTACACTCCCAATCATAGTGTCATCTGCAAATTTGCTGATTCCGTTAACCACATTGTTAACCATACGTTAACCATTGATTTAGATGACGAACAACGGACCAGCACTGATTCCAGCAGCACTTCACTGGTCACGCCCTCTACTACCACTCTCTGACTTCTCCCACAAAGCCACTGTCTAATCCAGTTTACTACCTCATCTTGAATGCCGAGCAACTGAACCTTCTTAACCAAACTCCCATGTGGGAACTTCTCAAATGCCTTGCTAACATCCATACAGTCAACATCTACTGCCTTGCCTTCATCCACTTCCCTGGTAACTTCCTTGAAAAACTTGGAAGTATTGATTAGACATGACCTACCATGGACAAAGCCATGTTGACTATCCTTAATCAGTCTGTATCTATCCAAATACTTGTATATCCAGTCCCTTAGAATAGCTTCCAATAACTTTGCCACAACTGATGCCTTTAATTTCCTGGTTTATGTTTAGATCCTTTTTTAAACAGTTGAACAACACTAGCTCTCCTCTAATCCTCTGATACCTCTCCTGTCAGTCAGGATGATTTAAATATCTCTGCTAGGACCCCAGCAATTTCTGTACTTGCCTCCCGTAGGGTCTGAGGGAATACTTCATCAAGCCCTGTGGACTTATCCACCCTGATTTGCACCATGGTAGCAAACACCCTTCCTCTGTAATCTGTGCAGGGTCCATGTGTGGTGATGCTGATTTGCCACACTTCTATAGACTGTGTCTGTCTCCTGAGTAAATACAGATGCAACGAATTCATCTAAGATCTCCTCCATCTGTTTTGCCTCCAGATATGGATTACCATTCTGGTCTCCCAGAGGACCAATTTTGTCCCTTGCCATCCTTTTGCTCTTAACATACCCGTAGAATCCATTAGAATTCTCCCGTGTCGTGTCAAATTGAATTTATTACTTACATCATTCACATACATGAGACGTAAAAATCTTTACATTACGTCTCCATCTGAATGTGCAATTTATAGTCATTTATAATAAATATTATGTATAACAGGACAGTCAATATAACATAGAAATACTGTCATGTTGAGTCAACATGCATTAGCCTTTCTGATTTCTTGAAGTGTTCAGCCTACAAGGTACCCAAGACATCTTCAAGGAGCAGTGTCTCAGAAAGGCAGCATCCATTATTACGGACCTCCAGCACCCAGGGCATGCCCTTTTCTCACTGTTACCATCAGGTAGGAGATACAGAAGCCTGAAGGCACATGCTCAGCGATTTAGGAACAGCTTCTTCCCCTCTGTCATCTGATTCCTCAATGGGCATTGAACCCTTGGACACTCCCTCACTTTTATTTAATATATAGTATTACTGTTTTTTGCACAATTTTTAATCTATTCAATATACGTATACTGTATAAAGTATACTGAATAAGATTTACTTATTTATTACTATTATTTTATTTTTTTCTTCTATATTATGTATTGCATTAACCATATAACCATATAACAATTACAGCACGGAAACAGGCCATCTTGGCCCTTCTAGTCCGTGCCGAACTCTTACTCTCACCTAGTCCCACTGACCTGCACTCAGCCCATAACCCTCCATTCCTTTCCTGTCCATATATCTATTCAATTTAACTTTAAATGACAACATTGAACTTGCCTCAACCACTTCTGCTGGAAGCTCGTTCCACACAGCCACCACTCTCTGAGTAAAGAAGTTCCCCCTCATGTTACCCCTAAACTTTTGTCCTTTAACTCTCAACTCATGTCCTCTTGTTTGAATCTTCCCCACTCACAATGGAAAAAGCCTATCCATGTCAACTCTATCAATCCCCTTCATAATTTTAAACACCTCTATCAAGTCCCCTCTCAACCTTCTACGCTCCAATGAATAACTTGTTCAACCTTTCTCTGTAACTTATGAGATGAAACCCAGGCAACATTTTAGTAAACCTCCTCTGTACTCTCTCAATTTTATTGACATCTTTCCTATAATTCGGTGACCAGAACTGTACACAATACTCCAAATTTGCTCTTACAATGCCTTGTACAATTTCAACATTACATCCCAACTCCTGTACTCAATGCTGTGATTAATAAAGGCCAGCATACCAAAAGCTTCCTTCACCACCCTATCCACATAAGATTCCACCTTCAGGGAACTATGCACCATTATTCCTAGATCCCTCTGTCCTACAGTATTCTTCAATGCCCTACCATTTACCATGTATGTCCTATTTTGATTAGTCCTACCAAAATGTAGCAGCTCACATTTTTCAGCATTAAACTCCAACTGCCATCTTTCAGCCCACTATCTAACTGTCCTAAATCTCTCTGCAAGCTTTGAAAACCTACCTCATCATCCACAACGCCACCTATCTTAGTATCATCTGCATACTTACTAATCCAATTTACCACCCCATCATCCAGATCATTAATATATATGACAAACAACACTGGACCCAGTACAGATCCCTGAGGCACACCGCTACGCACCGTTCTCCAATCTGACACACAGTTATCGACCACTACTCTCTGGTATCTCCCACCTAGCCACTGCTGAATCCATTTTACTACTTCCATATTAATGCCTAATGATTGAACCTTCCTAACTAACCTTCCATGTGGAACCTTGTCAAAGGCCTTACGAAGTCCATATAGACAACATCCACCGCTTTACCCTCGTCAACTTTCTTAGTAACCTCATCAAAAAATTCAATAAGATTTGTCAAACATGACCTTCCACGCACAAATCCATGTTGACTGTTCTTAATCAGACCCTGTCTATCCAGATAATTATATATACCATCTCTAAGAATACTTTCCATCAATTTACCCACCACTGACATCAAACTCACAGGCCAATAATTGCCAGGTTTACTCTTAGAACCCTTTTTAAACAATGGAACCACATGAGCAATACTCCAGCACCATCCCCGTTTCTAATGACATTTGAAATATTTCTGTCAGACCCCCTGCTATTTCTACATAACTTCCCTCAAGGTCCTAGGGAATATCTTGTCCGGACCTGGAGACTTATACACTTTTATATTCCTTAAAAGCGCCAGTACTTCCTCTTCTTTAATTGTCATACTTTCCACAACTATCCTTCTTGTTTCCTTTACCTTACACAATTCAATATCCTTCTCCTTAGTGAATACCGAAGAAAAGAAATTGTTCAAAATCTCCACCATCTTTTTTCACTCCACACATAGCCGTCCACTCTGATTCTCCAAGGGACCAATTGTATCCCTCACTATCCTTTTGCCACTAATGTAACTGTAGAAACCCTGTGGATTTATTTTCATCTTACTTGCCAAAGCAGCCTCATACCTTCTTTTAGCTTTTCTAATTTCTTTCCTAAGATTCTTTTTACATTCTTTATATTCCTCAAGTACCTCATTAACTCCAAGCTGCCTATATTTATTGAAGATCTCTCCCTTTTTCCAAACTAAGTTGAATTGAATTGCATTGAACTGCTGCTGCTAAATTAACAAATTTTACGCCAAATGCCGATGATAATAAACCTGATTCTGATTCTGACCAGACCTTTTTTTTGCATATTTACTTTGAAGCTAATGGCATTGTGTCCCTGATGCAAAGGGTTCCCCTACACATACTTCTGTCACCTGCACTGTCTCATTCCCTAATAAGAGGTCAAGTATCACACACTCTCTTGTTGAAATTCTGATGAAATAACAGGCAGGTCAGACAAATGAGAGTCAGTGGATGTTGATTACTTGGATTTTCAGAGGCTTCTAACAAGGTACTTACATAAGCCCATGGTATTACAAGAAAGTTACTAGCATGAATAGAAAATAGGCCGACTGACTGCAGACAAAGAGTCAAAATAAAGGGGGCTTTTTCTGGTTAGCTGCCGATGTTCCACAGTGGTCAGTGTTGGGATCTCTTTTTTCCACGGTTTATATCAATGATCTGGATGGCGGAATTGATGGTGTTGTGGCCATGTTTGTGGAGGATACCAAGATAGGTGGAGGGGCAGGCAGTGTTGAGGAAGCAGAATGACAGACTGATTAGGAGAAAGGGCAAAGAAGTGGCAGATGGCATATAGTGTAAGGAAGTGCATGGTCATGCACTTTGATAGAAAGAATAAAAGGCATAGACTATTTTCTAAGTGGGAACAAATTCAGAAATCAGAGGTGCAATGGACTTGGGAGTCCTGAAAGTTTAACTTTCAGGTTGAGTCATTGGTAAGGAAGACAAATGCAATTTTAGCATTCTTTTTGAGAATGATTGCTGGAATGGAAGTGTTAATGTATTTGGGATTTTATTGAAACTTGTTGAATATTGAAAGGCCTAGATAGAGTGGCCATAGACAGTTTGTTTCCTATAATTGGGGGGTGTCAGATCTGAGGGCACAGCTCCAGAACAGAAAGATAACCCTTCAGAACAGAGATGACAGGAATTTCTTTAGCCGGGGGTGATGAACCTGTGGAAATCATTGCCACGGGTGGGTGTGGAGGCCAAGTCATTGTGTATACTTAGTGGAAATTGTTTGGTTTTTGATCAGTTAGGGTGTCAAAAGTTGAGAAGGATTTTAAATCAGCCATGATGGAATAGCAGAACAGACCCGATGGACCAGATAGCCTAGTTCTGCTCCAGTGTCTTATGGTCTTAAGGTGGAGGGAGGGGGGAAAAAAGAGGAAAGAATAGGAGAGGGAAAGAAAGCACAGAGAGGGAAGGATAGAGGGAGGGAAAGAATCAAAATCAGGTTTATTATGACAGGCTTGTATCATGAAATCTGTAAACTTATCAGCAGCAGTTCAATACAATACACGATAATATAGTCATAGTCATACTTTATTGATCCTGGGGGAAATTGGTTTTCGTTACAGTTGCACCATAAATAATAAATAGTAATAAAGCCATAAATAGTTAAATAGTAGTATGTAAATTATGCCAGGAAATAAGTCCAGGACCAGCCTATTGGCTCAGGGTGTCTGACCCTCCAAGAGAGGAGTTGTAAAGTTTGATGGACACAGGTAGGAATGACTTCCCATGATGCTCTGTGTTGTATCTTGGTGGAATGAGTCTCTGGCTGAATGTACTCCTGTGTCCACCCAGTACATTATGTAGTGGATGGGAGACATTGTCCAAGATGGCATGCAACTTGGACAGCATCCTCCTTTCAGACACCACCATCAGAGAGTCCAGTTCCATCCCCACAACATCACTGGCCTTACGAATGAGTTTGTTGATTCTGTTGGTGTCTGCTACTCTCAGCCTGCTGCCCCAGCACACAACAGCAAACATGATAGCACTGGCCACCACAGACTTGTAGAACATCCTCAGCATCGTTCCGCAGATGTTATAGGACCTAAGTCTCCTCAGGAAATAGAGACGGCTCTGACCCTTCTTGTAGACAGCCTCAATGTTCTTTGACCAGTCCAGTTTATTGTCAATTTGTATCCCCCAGTATTTGTAATCCTCCACCATGTCCACACTGACCCCCTTAGCTCTCCTCAGGTCTACCACCAGCTCCTTAGTCTTTTTCACATTTAGCTGCAGATAATTCTGCTTACACCATGTGACAAAGTTTCCTACCGTAGCCCTGTACTCAGCCTCATCTCCCTTGCTGATGCATCCAACTATGGCAGAGTCATCAGAAAACTTCTGAAGATGACAAGACTCTGTGCAATAGTTGAAGTCCGAGGTGTAAATGGTGAAGAGAAAGGGAGACAACACAGTCCCCTGTGGAGCCCCAGTGCTGCTGATCACTCTGTCGGACACACAGTGTTGCAAGCACACGTACTGTGGTCTGCCAGTCAGGTAATCAAGAATCCATGACACCAGGGAAGCATCCACCTGCATCACTGTCAGCTTCTCCTCCAGTAGAGCAGGGCGGATGGTGTTGAATGCACTGGAGAAGTCAAAAAACATGACCCTCACAGTGCTCGCTGGCTTGTCCAAGTGGGCGTAGACACGGTTCAGCAGGTAGACGATGGCTTCCTCAACTCCTAGTCAGGGCTGGTAGGCGAACTGGATGAGATCTAAGTGTGGCCTGACCATAGGCCGGAGCAGCTCCAGAACAAGTCTCTCCAGGGTCTTCATGATGTGGGAGGTCAATGCCACCAGTTTGTAGTCATTGAGGCCGCTGGGGCGCGACGTCTTTGGCACAGGGACGAGGGACAAGAAAGAAGAAAAATAAATTAATAAGTATGTACATGTAGATTGAATAGATTAAACCAGTGAGGTAGTGCTCAAGGGTTCAATGTCCATTAAGGAGTCATATGACAGAGGGGAAGAAGCTGATCCTGAATCACTGAGTGTGTGCCTTCAGGCTACTGTACCTCCTTTCTGAGGGGAACAAGCCAAATCTCCTCAATCTCCTAATGAAATATAGCTGCTGCCTTGTCTTCTTTATAGCTGCGTCAGTATGTTGGGACCAGGTTAAATCTTCAGAGATCTTAATACACACAGGAACTTGAAATTGCTCACTCCCTGCACTTCTGATCCCTCTACATTGCCTCAGCATCCCTTCCTGAAAAAGAATGAGGTAGGGAGGGAAAGAAAGAACGAGTGGGGGTGGGGGCCAGAAGGAGCAATGATATGAGGGGGCAATGATATGGGAGTGGGGGCCGGAGGGGGCAATGATACGGGGGGGGGGAGCAAAGGGAGCAATGATATGGGAGGAGGGGGCCAGAGGGAGCAATGGGAGGGGGTGGGGGGCCGGAGGGAGTGGGAGTGAAGGTGGGAAGGTTGAGAAGGGGAAGAGGCTGAGAGGGTGGGAGGGATGGATGAGTGAAAGAAGAATGTGGGGAACAGAAGATGGGGGAATGAATAGATGGAGATTCTAAGTAAGGGATAGGGAGGGGAGGTTGGAGGGTTCATTTAAGTGTTGGGGAGGGGAGGTAAAACGGAAGTTAGGGACAAGATAAGGGATAGGTGTGGGTACAAAAAGGAGGGAGACTGTAAAGTAAAGAACCGAGGGAGGGAAAGTAATGGAAGGCGGAAGAATAAATGGAGGGGAACTAAGAGGTCAGGGGAAGGGGGAGAGTGCTGAAGATTAAGGGGCAGAGGAGATTTGGAGGAAAATAGGAGGGGGTATGTAATGCAAAGGAGAAAGAAAGAAGAGTTGGAATGACAGAAGATGTGGTATCAGTGCAGCAGCAGGAGGACATTTTGCTAGTTGGAATGGAAGGAGAATCGATGAGGATGAATTGAGGGTGGTAGGTGGGATGATATGATCAGGGAGGGCAATTCAGGGGATTGGAAGGTGGTAGGTGTTCAGGTGTATGGTGTGGATGAAGGTTGTGGGCAGTAGAGTTCATGGACTGGGACTGGTTGGAAGGGCCAAGAAGTTTAGGGAAAAGTGGATAGAAAGTATTGGAGGAATAGGGGAAGAGTAGGAGTAGAGTGTGGGAGAGGTGAGGATTGACCAGTCAAAAGAAGAGGGAGTGAAATGTAAAGTGTAGGAGAGGATATGAGAAAGGAGTGTATGAGAAAGGGGTGGAATTAGTAAACCCAATAACTGCTTCCCAATGTAGGAGATTTATACTCTGTAGTCAGTGCTCTATATTACTTCTTTTGTGTCCAATAAACAGTAATGTTCTGATAGTTTTCCATCATACCACATGGACTGAATCAAATTGGCTGATGACTTCTCTTTTGGAGGGAGTCATGGAAGAAAATGAAATATCTCTTCCCCATTACTGTTGAATTTGTTTGCAGAAATTTTTGTATCCTCTTTATGCTGAGCCTTGTCATTGTTCAGAATAGGATGCCTTTATAGCCTTCTCCTTTTAATGAGCAAATTGAGATCAAAAGCATAATGAAGGAGAGAACAGGTCTAATTAAGGAATCAGTATAGTCTTCTATACTTGGCCTGGACATGTTGGATTGAAAGGCCTGTTGTTTCACTGCTATATAACTCCAAGGCTAAAACTGCAATGAATACAAGACTGTTTAATGACAACCTGCCTTCCCTGTTTCTCTCATCATCCTAGTTTTCCCAAGCAGTTTTCCCAGTAGCTTTTTCACTGCAAGGTTATTGAATGTCAACTTTAAGTTATACCCTTGGCCTTGAAGAATAATGAACAAGATCATAATGAGGTAGATTGTGAGGTCAAGTCCATGTTAACATACTGAGTAATGATTTAATGGTCTTACAGCAGTGGGGTTGAAACTGTCCTTGAGCCTGGTGGTACATGCTTTCAGGCTTTTTTATTTTATGTCCAATGGAAGAGGAGAGAAGAGAGAACATCCGGGGTGGATAGGTGTCTTTGATTACGTTGGCTGCTTTACTGAGACAGTGAGAAGTATAGACAGAGTCTGTGGAGGGGAATTCAGTTTTCACAATATGCTGAACTGCACAACTCTCTGAAGTTTCTTGCAGTGACATGCAGTTGCCATACCAAGTCATTATGCTTCCAGATAGGATGCTTCTATGATGCATCAATAAAATATGTAACAGTTGACAGAGATATCCAAATTTCTTTAACCACCTAAGGAAGTAGAGTTGATGGTGAGCATTTCTGTCTGTGCCGTGGCTGGGCCAGGACTGATTATTGCTGATGTTCACTCCGAGGAACTTGAAGCTCTCAACCTGAAAACCATTGATATAGACAGGAGTATGCAACCTGTGCAGACTGGAAATAATATCTCCACCTTACGCACCTCAGGGATGTGTACTTAGCCCACTGCTCTACTCTCTAGTCTACACCCATGACTGTGTGGCTTTGCACAGCTCAAATGCCATCTATAAATTTGCTGGCGATACAACCATTGTTGGCAGAATGTCAGATCGTGAAGAAAGGGTGTACAAGAATGAGATATACCAGCTTGTTGAGTGGTGACGCAGCAACAACCTTGCATTCAATGTCAGTAAGACCAAAGAACTGATTGTGGACTTCAGAAAGGACAGAGGCAGGGGGACACACACCAATCCTCAGAGGGATCAGAAGTGGAGAGAATGAGAAAATTCAAGTTCCTGGTTGGATCTCTGAAGATCTAACCAGGAACCAACATATTGATGCAACTACAAAGAAGGCATGACAACAGCTATATTTCATAAGGAGTTTGAGGAGATTTGGTATGACAGCTAAGACACTCACAAATTTCTACAGGTGTACCAGGGAGCGCATTCTAACTGGTTGCATCACCATCTGGAATTGGGGCGGGGGGCACATGATCGAATTAAGCTGCAGAGTGTTGTAAGCTTAGTCAGTTCCCTCATGGGCACTAGCTTCTGAGGTATCCAGACCATTTTCAAGGAGCGATGTCTGAAAAGGACAGTCCATCATTAAAGATCCCCATCACGCAGGACATACCCTCTTCTCATTACTACTGTCAGGAAGGAGGTACAGAAGCCTGTAGGCACACACTATGATTCAGGAACAGCTTCCCCTCTGCTATCCAATTTCTGAATGGACATTAAAACCATGAACACTACCTCACTAATTTTTTTAATTTCTGTTTTTGCACTCCTCGGAAGTTTCATATTTTATTGTTTAACAACATTGTGTTTGGGTTTTTTTGACACTGATCAACAGAAAAAGACTCTTTCATGTCAAAGTGAAAACAGATCTCTACAAAGTGGTCTAAATTAATTTCAGATATAAAACACAATAATTGGTTAAGTATTCAACTCCTTCAAGTCAGTATTTAGTAGATGCACCTTTGGCAGCAATTACAGCGTGAGCCTGTGTGGATAGGTCTCTATCAGCTTTGCACATCTGGACACTACAATTTTCCCCATTCTTCTTTACAAAACTGCTCAAGCTCTGTCAGATTGCATGGGGATTGTGAGTGATTAGCCTCTTCAAGTCCGCCCACAAATTCTCAATTGGGTTGAGTTCTGGACTCTGACTTGGCCATTCCAGGACATTAACATTATTGTTTGTAAAACCATTCCTGTGTGGCTTTGGCTTTATGCTTAGGGTCATTGTCTTGCTGGAAAACAAATCTCCCACGTCTCAGTTCTCTTGCAGGCTGCATCAGGTTTTCCTCCAGGATTTCCCTGTCTTTTGCTGTAATCATTTTACTCTCTGCTTTCACAAGCTTTCCAGGGCCTGCTGCAGTGAAGCATCCCCACAGCATGATGCAATCACCACCATGCTTCACGGTGGGATGGTGTGATTTTGATGATGTTCAGTGTTTGGTTTATGCCAAACAATGTTTAGTTTGATGGCCAAAAAGCTCAATTCTGGTTTCATCACACCCTAGAACCTTCTTCCAGCTGACTTCAGAGTCTCCCACATGCCTTCTGGTAAATTCTAGTGAGATTTCAAATGTGTCTTTCCTCAACAGTAGCTTTCTCTTTGCCACTCTCCCATAAAACTGCAACTAGTGAAGCACCTGAGCAACTATTGTTGCATGCGCAGTGTCTCCCATCTCAGCCACTGAAGCTTGTAACTCCTCCAGAGTTGTCATAGGTCTCTTGATGGCCTCCCTCACTAGTCCCCTTCTTCCACGGTCACTCTGTTTTTGAGGATGGCCTGCTCCAAGCAGATTTACAGCTGTGCCATATTCTTCCCATTTCTTGATGATTGACCTAACTGTACCCCAAGAGATATTCAATGACTTGAAAATTTTCTTGTATCCATCTCCCAACTTGTGCTTTTCAATAACTCTTTCACAGAGTTGTTTGGAGTGTTCTTTTGTCTTCCTGGTGTAGTTTTTGCCAGGATACTGACTCACCAGCAGTTGGACCTTCCAAATACAGGTGTATTTTTACTACAATCAAATGAAACACCTTGATTGCATACTAGTGATCTGCGTTTAATAATAAGGTGACTGCTATAACCAGCAGGCTTCACCAGTGGCGGGGGGGAATACTTATGCAATCAATTATTTTGTGTTTTATATTTGTAATCAATATAGAATACTTTGCAGAGATCTGTTTTCACTTTGAAACAAAAGTGTCTTTTGCTGTTGTCAAAAAAAAAGTAAAATTAAATCCACTGTGATTCAATGTTGTAAAACCAATAAAACATAAAAACTTTTGGGTGGTGAATACTTCTTATCGGCACAAATATATATATATATATATATATATATATATATATATATATATATATACACACACATATATATATACATACACACACATATATATCAATCCAGATTCTGATTCTGATCCTGAACATATTGCTAAGAGAAGTGGTGATAGTCTATATGATAGCAATACTTGTCACTTACCCTGTGACGGGTTAAAGAACCAGCAGAAATAGAAAACACCTTGGAGTCCTGTATTGCTATTAACTAATGGTATTTATTAGTAACTACGCAATACAGTAATATAAATGCAGATAAATCAAACAGATTAGCAATGATTATATATAAGTAAGTATATCAGTAAGTGTGGAAATATATGAAAAACAAGCTTCCTCAAGTCTAGGGGTAAATAAATACAGTCTTACGATGAGTAAAGTTCAGTTCAGTTCGTGGTATTGAGTTGAGTAGTGATGGAGAGAGAGAGGGAGAGATTTGAGTCTTCAGGTGAGCTGACGCCGTTGATCTTCCCGTTGTCCTCCAAAATCCTTTAGAAGTCACCGACTGTGACCACCACAAAGGGGATCGTTCTTCTGTGGTGGAGCAATCAACCAAGGCGAGGGTTGGACATGCAAATAACTCCCCACCGGTCACAGCCCGTTCCCACTGCAAGAGCCACTGATCGATCCTCCAAAACCCACTTCTTCTGCGGGCATAACAAAGCTCATTCAGTGTCCAAAACCGTTTGTCTCAGGTCCATCATCTGACCTTCTATTTATGTCCCCGTGCTAAATACCAACTGCCACTCAAATAGCTTCTCCCTTCTCTGTAAGAATTTCCAAGCAGGCAGCTACCTTGTAGAAATGTAAACATACTGTGAGCAGTCTTCGCCTCTCTCTCTCTCTTAAAAACAAGACGTCGGTGTTAAATAACTCTCTCTTTTTAACAAGGTGTTTGTGTTGGGCATCTCTCTCTCTCTCTCGCTCTTCAAAAGCACAGTTCATAGGGGTAACTAATCATAGTTCACAGGGGTAATTCAGGACCCAGTCACATACTTAAGAGGCATTTAATCAGGCATGCAAATAGACAGTGAATGGAGCTAATAAGTAAATCATGGGCAGGACAATTATAATAGTTTAGGTTGGCATCATGCTCAGTATAGACATCATGGGGCTGTAGTGTGCTGTTCTATGTTCAAAATCAGTTGAATTTGTTATCACATGGGTGCAAAGGAATACCCATTTGCAGCAGCACATGGCATCATATAAGCTGCATCCGCAAGAAAAACAAAATATCATAAATTATGCTCTCTTTTTTTTTACAAACAAGTCGGCCATTTTTAGTGCAAGGTGGTCAAAGGTGGTCATAGTGCAGTGATGAGGGTTTTGCTGGTTGGTTCAAGAACTGAATGGTTGAAGGGAAGTAGCTGTTCTTGAACTTGATGTCATCATAAACCTGTTCATGACAGAAAAAGTCTCCTTATGATGAGTCATTAGAACTTCCTCTAACCTCAGAGAGCATCTGAATTCTCAGCTAAAGAATTAGAAGGCAATCTGCAAGAGTTGTTAAATACCAGACAATATTTATTTCCCAAAATTAGGTCACATTGCTTTTGGAAAAACCTTACCGTGTATAAATTTTCTCTCATGTTCCTAAATTTTACTCTGAAAGTAACATTTTGGATATAATGCTCTCAGAGTTTGAAAGAGAGTATTTAAATACAAGAATTCATTCTTGAAGCTTAGAGTGTGATACCTAATGATGACAAAATACCAGTTGAAAATTTATAGTAGTATGTGTAACATTTTGTATACTTATTTGTTATTAGCATGTTTTTTTTAAACAGAGTTAAATTTCCATGAATGTGCACTTAAGTTCTGTGACTGTGAGCTGGTGATTACAGGACAAATTAAGACTCACCTTGATTTAAAACTGAAGGGAAACTATTATAACTTTATAGGGTGATGACTAATTTTTAGTCTGGATCCAGCTGCACTTACGTCCGCTATAATGAAGTGTTTCGAGAGGTTGGTGATGAAACACATCAACTCCTGCCAACTCAAATCCAACTCAGTTTCCTCACTTATAGACCCCAGTATATTTGGATTAGCAACATCTCCTCTACTATCTCTATCAGCACAAGTGCACCCCCGCTCTACTCGATTTACACTTATGACTGTGACTGAGCTCAACTCCAAGGTCATATTCAAGCTTGCTGAAGACACCACTGTCATGGGCTGGATCAAAAGGTGGTGACGAATCAGCATATAGGAGAGAGATTGAAAATCTGGCTGAGTGGTGTCACGACAACTTACTCTCACTCAGTATCAGCAAGACCAAGGTGTTTATCATTGACCTCAGGAGGAAACTGTCGCCAGTCCTCATTGCCAGTCCTCATTGGGGGGATCAAAGATGGAGTGGGTCAGCAAATTTAAATGCCCTTAAACAGAAAATTCTACAAAAAATACAGGGTACAGCCTAATCCATCATGACTAAACGCCTCCCTTCCATTGGAGGAAGGGGAAAGCAGCATCAATCATCAATCATCCACCACCCACAATCACCCAGGTCATGCTCTCTTCTTGCTGCTGCCACAGGGAGAAGATACAGGAGCCCCAGGACCCACACCACCAGATACAGGAGCCCCAGGACCCACACCACCAGGTACAGGAGCCCCAGGACCCACACCACCAGATACAGGAACAGTTATTACTCCTCAACCATCAGGCTCTTTAATCAGTGGGGGTAACTTCATTCACTCTTCACTTGCCCAATCACTGAACTGTTCCCACAACCTATGGACTCACTTTCAAGGACCCTTCATCTCATGTTCTTGATATTTATTGCTCATTTATTTATTATTACTTTCTTTTTTGTATTTACATAGTTTGTTGTCTTTAGCTCACTGGTTGTTTGTCTGCCCTGTTGGATTCAGTCTTTCATTAATTCCATTATGGTTCTTGGACTTAGTGAGTATACCTGCAAGAAAATGAATCACATGTTGGATATGGTGCATATATGTACTTTGATTAAAAAAACTAATTTGCATATTTGCCTACTATTCATTATGATTGAAATAGTATCGATGGGTAAACCATTCTGGGTACTTCCAAGTGCTTTCATGTCAATTATGCCTGATGTTTTGATATCAGTTGCATACCATTGTTCAGAAAATGCCTACTTCTGTACTTACCATTGAAGAACAATGCACAAGGTGGCTACCTTTATTGCCATTTTATGGGAAAGCAGTCATAATGAGAAATCTGATTGGTGGTTTTAAAACTGACTACAAGCTGCTGAAATACTTCCAAAGTTCAAGAAGAATGCTACAACGTTGTGCTTTCTTCGACATGACTGAAAAGTTTACTCATTAGCTGAGTCACAGAATCTTACAGCATTCAGCCTTCCACATCCATTCTGACCAGTGGGCCCCAACTTTGTTAATCCCATTTTTTAGCACTTGGCTTGCAGTCTTATGCTTATCTAGGCACTTCTTAAATGCCATTACTGGCTCTACTTTCACTAGTCTCTCCTGCAATGCATTCCACAGTTTCCTGGCTGAAGAGATCCCCCTCAGATTCCCTTATTCCTTACCCTAAACATATCTTCTTGTTTTATTAACCTCTGAAAAAGGGGAAAAAATCTGTAGTCTATCCTATCTATACCTGCCATAGTTCAATCATGTCTCCTCCTATCCTCTTCCACTCCCCAGATAAACAAGACAACTAGTATAACAAAGTTATCCAACTACTGTCACTGTTGAAATCAGGTTAGCAATGAAAGATCACTCAAAATGGGCCAAGAAATTCTGGATAAGAATAACACGCCTACTTAAGGGCCTACTTCCAAAGTGTCTTTAGATGCACCTCATTTTACTTGGCCAAGGCAGACGAATAACACATTTTCATGCTTAGGATTTTGAAGGATGTCATTACTAAGATAGGTGAAATTTTACAGAAAGACCTACAATCACACTTTTGGATTACACTCCTCTTTGAGACGAAGATTACATTGATGTTCTTGCTGCAGGACAACATGTAGCCACATATCCCTGATTATTATTTGATACAAAATGCTGCACAAAGTCGTAGACTTTCACAGCTTTGACCTGCAAGTATAACGATGGTTTCTAAAAAATAGAGTACTGCACAGGAACAGGTCCTTCAAGCCACAATGTTCTGCTAAACTAGCTAAAAAGCAAATGAAAAACACCCAAATGCTACACAATGTCCATATCCCTCCATCTTCCTCACATCCATGTGCCTATCTAAATATCTCTTAAAAGCTTCTAATGTATTTGCCTCTACCACCATACTGGGCAGCACATTCCAGGCCTCCACCACTCTGTAAACTTACCCCTCACATCTCCTTTGAATCTAACCCCTCTCACCTTCAATGCATCCCCTCTGGTATTTCAACCCTGAGAAACAGATACTCCTGTTTACTCTTATTTATGCCTCTCATAACCTTGTAAACTTCTATCATATCTCCTCTCAGCCTCCAATGCTCCAGAGAAAACAACCCCGAGTTTCTCCAGCCCTCTAGACCAAGCAGCATCCTGATAAGCCTCATCTGCACCCTCTCCAAAGCCTTCACATCCTTCCCATAGTGCGAGGACCAAAACTATATGCAATACTCCAGATGTGACCTAACCAGACTCTTATAAATTTTCCCATAACCCCTTGAACTTTGAACTGAATGCCTCAACTAATAAAAGCAAGCATTCCATAAGCCATCTTAACCACCTTATTGGCCTGTGTGGCCACTTTCAAGGAGCTATGAACTTGGGTCCCAAGATCTCTCTCCTCAGCAACACTGTAAGGATCTTGCCCTCAACAGTGTACTGTCTCCTTGCATTTGCCACCTTGCATTTCTGAATCTAGTCTGAATCTACCTAGCATGATAGGGGGACGGGGAAAATAGTGGAATGAGAAATCAATAGTCATGCCATCAGGTTGGAGGCTACCCAGAATAGAATACAAGATATTCAAAGTTTAAAGTAAAATTTATTATCAGAGTACATACACG
Source organism: Mobula birostris (assembly GCF_030028105.1). Classification (NCBI taxonomy): domain Eukaryota; kingdom Metazoa; phylum Chordata; class Chondrichthyes; order Myliobatiformes; family Myliobatidae; genus Mobula; species Mobula birostris. The sequence goes on from NC_092372.1 coordinate 109,859,491, forward strand.
TCACCTCATACAACCCTGAGATTCTTTTTCCTGTGGGCATACTCAGCAAATCTATAGAACAGTAACTGTAAACACAATCAATAAAAGAGCAAGAGCACAGAATAACCTGTGCAAATGCAAATATAAATAAATAGCAAAAAAAACCAAAAGCATGAAATAACAAGATAAGAAGTCCTTAAGGTGAAACCATCAATTGTGGGAATATCAGAAATAGAATGAGTGCAGTTATTCTCATTTGTTCAAGAGCCTGATGGTTCTTGAGCAGGGGCAGTAACTATTCTCAATCCTGTTGGTATGAGTCCTGAGGCACTTGTACCTTCTATCTGATGGTAGCAGTGAGAACAGAGTGGTGGCGAGGATCTTTGATAATGGATGCTGCTTTTCTATGACAGTGTTTCATGTAGATGTGCTCAATGGTTGGGAAGGCTTTACCCATGACGTACTGGGCCAAATCCATTTCCTTTTGTAGGATTTTCCACTCAAAGGCATTGGTGTTCCCATACCGAGCTGTAATGTAGCCAATCAATACGCTCTTCATGGTGAAGGTGTCGCTCCTCCATCTGAGGTTGGCCTCATCTTGGCACAAGAGGAGGCCATGGATTGACACGTTGGAATGAGAATGGAATTGGAATTAAAATATTTGGCCACCATTTCTGCTTTTGGCAGATGGAGTGGAGGTGCTTGACAAAACATTCACCCAAGAGGGAGATTGAAAATCCGTCTCACTGGTGCCACAACAATAACCTTTCACTCAACGAACAAGACAAAATCTGCAGATTCTGGAAATCTGAGCAACGCACACAAAATGCTGGAGGAACTCACCAGGCCAGGCAGCATCAATGGAAAAAAGCACAGCTGACATTTCAGGCTGAAACCCTTCAGCAGGATTGGAGAAAAAAGGCTGAGGAGTAAATTTGAAAGGTGGGGGAAGGGGAGACAGAAACATCAGGCGATAGGTGAAACCTGGAGGGGGAAGGATGAAGCAAACAGCTGGAAAGTTGATTGGTGAAAAAGACAGAAGGCCATGGAAGAATAAAAAGGGGGGGAGCACCAGAGGGAAGTGATGGGCGGGCAAGGAGATAACAAGAGAGAGGGAAAGGGGATAAGAAATGGTGAGGGATTACTGGAAGTTTGAAAAATCAATGTTCATGCCATCATATTGCAGACTACCCAAAAGGAATATAAAGGTGTCATTCCTCCAACCTAAGTGTGGCCTCATCACAACAGTGGAGGAGGCCATGGATGGATGTATCAGAATGGGAATGGGAAGTGGAATTAAAATGGGTGACCTTTCACTCAATATCGGCAAGACCAAGGAGCTCATTATTGGCTACAGGAAGAGGAAACTGTAAGGTAATGAGACAGTCCTCAGGAGGTGGAGAGTGTCAATAACTTTAAATTCCTCAGTGTTATTATTTCAGACGATCTGTCCTGGGTTCAGCACCATTACAAAAAAAGCATGAAGTCTCCTTTACTTTCTTGGGAATTTGCGAAGATTTGGCATATCATCTAAAACTTTGACAACCTTCTATAGATGTGTGGTGGAGAGTATATTGATTGCTTGCATCATGGCCTGGTATGAAAACACCATGCCCTGGTATGGAAAAGCCTTTAAAAAGTAATGGATACAACCTGGTCCCTCAGGGTAAAGCACTCCTTAACATTGAGCACAACTTCATGGAGCGCTGTTGCAGGAAAGCAGTATCTATCATTAAGGACACACACCATCCAGGTCACGATCAGTGCAACCAGCAGGAAGGAGATACAGGAGATGCAGGACCCACACCACCAGGTTCAGGAACAGTTATTACCCTTTCACCATCAGGCTCTTGAAACAGAGAAGATAACTCAGAAGCTCTGGATGATCATGAAATCTAGATTTCCTGAGGGCCAGATCAGAGGCATTCAAGCCTGGAGATCAAGAATGTTACAAGAAGTGAAGATATGATCTCCAGAAGGCCACCTCACAGGTGAAGTGGAGTTGGGATTTCACCCTCCCCACCCCCACATTTTTCTAAATTCCAGTGAGTACGGACCCAAAGCTGCCACATACTCATATGTCAGCCCCTTCACTCCCAGTATTATCCTCCTCAACCTCCTCTGGACCATCTCCAATAATACATCCTTTCTGAGAGATGGGGTACAAAACTGTCATCAAAACTCAGTACAGCCTGACTAATAAAGACTCAGCATTATCTCCTTGGTTTTATATTGTATTCCCTTGAGTTAAATGCCGACATTGCATTTGGCTTCTGTGCCACTGACTTAACTTGTAAATTACTGTTCTGGGAGTCTTACATGAGGACTCCCAAGTCCCTCTGCACCGCAGATGTTTGAACCTTCTCTCTATTAATTGTCTATACTATTGTTCTTTTTACCAAAATGCATTATCATACATTTCCCAACACATGGTCCAGCTGCCATTTTTTTGCTCATTCTTCCAATTTGTCCAAGTCCTGCTGCAATCGCATTACCAACCCCTCCACCTATCTCATCATCTGCAAACTTGGTCATTCAAATCACTGACAAACAATGTGAAAGGTAGTGGTCCCAATACTGACCCCTGAGGAACACCACTAGTCATTGGCAGCCAACCAGAAAATGGCCCCTTTATTCCCACTCGCTGCCTCCTGCCTGTCAGCCATTCCTCTATCCATGCCAGTATCTTTCCTGTGATGCCTTCCGAAAATCCAAGTAAATGGCATCCACTGCTTTTCCTTTGTCCATGACCAATGCATCTGTTATCTCTTCAGCAACCTCTCTCAGGACTCTTGGATGTAGTCCATCTGATCCAGGTGACCTCCACCTTAAGACATTTCGGTTTGCCTAGTACCTTTTCCATTGCAATAGCAATGGCACTCACTCCTGCTCCCTGACACTCACAGACCTCTGACACACTGCTAGTGCCTCCAACAGTGAAGCCAGTTGCAAAATATCCATTAAATTCATCTGTCATTTTTGTCCCCCTTTACTACCTCACCAGCATCATTTTCCAATGGTCAATATCACTCTCACCTCCCTTTTACTCTATATATGACTGAAACAACTTTTGGTATCCTGCTTTATATTATTGGCTAGTTTGCCCTTGTATTTCATCTTCTCCATTTTTATAGCTCTTCTAGTTGCCTTTTGTTGTATGTTAAAAGCTTCCCAATCATCCAACTTCCCACACAATTTTGCTACCTTATATGCTCTTTCCTTGGTTTTAATGCAGTCCTTAACTTCCCTTGGCAGGAGCAGGTAACAATGGCTGACATTTGAGAACTACTTCAGAGGGACATGTCTGTCCTGTGCCTTGCGAACTATTCCCAGAATCTTCAGTCATCCCCTCCAATTTCCTCCTCCAATCACCTGGAGGAGAATAAACTCCTCTCTCATACCACCGTAATTCCCGTTATTCTATTGAGATACTGATACATGTGACTTGTGTTTCTCCCTCTCAAATTGTGTTATGACTTCATTTATATGATCACTGTCTCCTAAGGGTTCCTTTACATTAAGTTCCTTCATAAGATCTGGGTTTTACACAACACTCAATCTGAGAAAGCCTTTCCTCAAGTAGACTCAAGCACAAGCTGCTTTAAAATGCCATCTTTTACGCATTCAACAAATTCCCTCTCTTTCAATCTAACACCAACCTGATTTTTTCAAACCCCTTGCATGTTGAAATCCCCATTACAATTGTGTCATTACCTTCATTACATGCCTTTTCCAGCTCCCGTTGCAAACTCAACCCCGTATCTTCGCTACTATTTGAAGGCCTATATACGATTCCCATAATGTTTTTTTAAACCTTTGCAGTATCTTAACTCCACCCACCAAGACAACGTTCTCTGACCCTATGTCACTTTTTCCATCTCTTACCAACAGAGCTACACATAGAGCTACTCCATGCTTTCCTGCCTGTCCCTTTGATACAAAGTATATCCTCTGTTAAGCTCCCAATTATGGCCTTCTTTCAGCCATGGCTCAGTGATGCCCACATCATACTGACCCATCTCTAATCGCACCAGAAATTCATCCACCTTATTCTGAATGCTACGTGCATTTAAATACAGCACTTTCAGTACTGTATTCTTCGTCCTTTTGAATTTTGTCCGTGGCACAATTTAACTCTTTATACTGTCTGCTTTTGTATCTAATCATTGGCTTGTCCTTACTTACATTCATGTTACATCCATCATCTACTTGTAAAACCTACTGGCTCATCCTCATACCGGTTCCCATCCTGGGGGACAGAAAGATTGCAAGTGTCACTCCACGCTTTAAGAAGGGAGGAACAGAAAAGAGAGGAAAGTATAGGCCACTGAGCCTAACCTCAGGGGTTGGGGAAAGTTTTGGAGTCCATTATTAAGGATGATAGTTTTGGGGTACTTGGAGACTAATAAATTAAGTCAGTCAACATGATTTCTGTGAAGAAAAATCTTGCCTGACAAATCTGTTAGAGTTCTTCGAGGAAGTAACAAGCAGGGTGGAAAAAGGAGAGGCAGTGGATGTCATTAACTTGGATTTTCAGAAGGCACTTGATAAGGTGACACACATGAGGCTGCTTAACAAGAAAATCCTATGGCATTACAGGAAAGCTACTGGCATGGATAGAGGAATGGCTGACAGACAGGAGGCAGTGAGTGGGAATAAAGGGGTCCTTTGCTGGTTGGCAGCCAGTGACTAGTGGTGTTCCTCAGGGTCAGTATTGGGACCGCTACTTTTCACATTGTTTGTCAATTATTTAGGTAATGGTATCAATGGCTTTGTGGGAAAGTTTGCGGATGATACGAAGATGGATGGAGTGGTAGCTCATGCTGTGGAAGCAATGCGATTGCAGCAGGACTTAGACAAATTGGAAGAATGGGCAAAAAATGGCAGGTGAAATACAGTGTTGGGAAATGTATGAGAATGCATTTTGGTAAAAGGAACAATAGTGTAGACTATTATCTTAAAGGGGAGAAAATTCAAATATCAGAGTTGCAAAGGGACTTATTCCCTGTGCAAAACTCTAAGAAGATTATTTCACAGGTCGAGTCTGGTAAAAAGGCAAATGCCATGTTGGCATTTATTTCAAGGGGAATAGAATATTAAAAACAAAGAGATAATGCTGAGGCTTTATAAGACACCAGTCAGGCTGTACTTGGAGTATTGTCAACAGATTTGGGTCCTTATTTCAGAACTTTCAGGTAAGGAGGACTTTTTTTAGCCAGAGAGTAGTGAATCTGTGCTACTGATTATGGTGGAGAAAAAGTCCATGTATATATTTAAGGCTAAAGTTGATAGTATCCCGATCGGTCAGGACCTCAAAGGATATGGTGTGAAGGCAGGTATATTGAGTTGCATGGGATCTGGGATCAGCCATGATGGAATGGCAGAGTTGTTCGATAGGCTGAATGGCCTAATTCTGCTCTTTGTCTTATGGGAATGCCAGAATCAAGTGATTCTTGAAAGATCATGACCTATGCATCTGTTATCTCTTCAGCAACCTCTTTCAGGACTGGGATGTAGTCCATCTGGTCCAGGTGACTTATCCACCTTAAAACCTTTCAGTTGGCCTAACACTTTCTCCATTTGTAATAGCAATGGTACTCCTGTTCCCTGATGCTCACGGACCTCTGGCATACAGCTACTGTCTTCCACAGTAAAGAATGAAGAAAAGTATTTAAGTTCATCTGCCATTTCTTTGTCCCCCATTACTACCTCACCATCATCATTTTCCTATGGTCCAATATCAACTCTCATTTCCTTTTTATTCTTTATACAACTGAAAAGACTTCTAGTATCTTGCTTTATATTATTAGCTAGTTTGCCCTCATATTTCATCTTTTCCCATTTTTTAGCTTTTTTTTAAGTTGCCTTTTGTTGGATTTTAAAAGCTTCTCAATGATCCAACTTCCCACTCACTTTTGGTACATTATACGCCCATTCCTTTGCTTTTATGAAGTCTTGAACTTCCCTTGTCAGCCACGGTTGCCGAGCCCTGAGAACTCTGTGGGATATATCTATCCTGCACCTTGAGAAATATTCCCAGAAATTCAGCCACTTCTGCTCTGCCATCATCCCAGCCAGTATTCCCCTCCAATCCACCTGGGTAACCTCCTCTCTCCTGCCTGCCTCTATAATTCCTTTTATTCAATTGTTATGTGAGTTATGCTTCTCCCTTCAAATTGCAGTATGCATACAATCATTATGATCACTGCCTCCTAAAGATTTATTTTATGTTAAGCTCCCTCATAAGACCTGGGTTATTACAGAACACCCAATGTAAGGTAGCCTTTCCCCAAGTAGGCTCAAGCACGAGCTACTCTAAAAAGCCATCTCATAGGCATTCAACAAATTCCCTCTCATCCAACACCAACCTGATTTCCCTTGCTATTGAAGTCCCCCATTACAATGTGTCATTACCCTATTACATGCCCTTTCCAGCTTCCTTTGCAT